>NC_142029.1:110564914-111168914 GCF_982192425.1 Myodes glareolus
ATCTTTGTATGCATGACTGCGGCCAAGGGCCTGCATATCATCGCGGAGCGGGAGCTTTAATCTGCTGCTGTGGCTACTGAAGCGAGAAGGGAGCCTTGCCTGCTGCTATAGCCTGGTGAATGGAAGCTCAGAAGGGGGCGCTGCCTGCTGCTGTAGTCTGGTGAATGGAGGCTCAGAAGGGGGCGTTACCTGCTACTATAGCCTGGTGAATGGAGGCTCAGAAGGGGGCGTTGCCTGCTGCTATAGCCTGGTGAATGGAGGCTGGGAAGAGACCCGAGGCCAACCAACCAACCCACAGCTCAGCTGGAGCCCTGATAACCCAGATCAGTGATAAAAAATTTAATTTATTTTCTAAATTTTATTTATGTATATGTGTACACCATGTGCATGCATGGAGACCAGAAGAGAGCATCAGATCCCCTGGAACTGGAGTTACAGAAGGTTATGAGCCACCGCGTGTGCACTCGGAACTGAATCTGGGTCCTCTGCAAGATCAGCAAGGGCGCTTAGTGCTGAACCTTCTCTCTGGCTCCATCCCAGGGCATCTTAGACCGCTGCTACTCAATACAGCACTTTCCCACAGAGCTTTTCAGAAGCTTCAGGGATTCTCACACTTTTCTTAACCGCTCCGAGACATCTAGCCTAATGCTGGCTTCTCCTCTTGCGCTGTGAGGTAGGTGAGACCACATCTTCAGCCCCGGATCTGACTGGAGGCCGAGTGTTGATGACCGGATAGGATGAAACTGAACGAAGCCTGACCTTACAGTTGTTTTCTGTTGTACCGCCGCCCATCCAGCTGCCTTGGTCAACACAAGTCGCGTGTTCCTCACACTAAACTCAAGGTTAGGCCACCTGATTAATTTTGTGTGGGGGGGATGGGAACGCCATCTTCTGCTTCCCCGGTGTACTCAGTTGGGCTCCCTGAGGTGCAGCGGCTCCCTGAGGTGCAGCACTCGATCTCATGAGACCGACTCAGAGCCTCAGGCTTGCTCACACTGTCTGCACAGTCGTGTGTATGCAACGGAAGACAGGGAGACGGAGGCTGCAGCAGTTAGTAGGCAGACACAGAGAGCATGTCCCAACGCTGGCTGCACGTGCCTCTCTGCAGACACTCTGGCCCTGGAGACAGGGACTCCTTCATCAGGCCGGCGTGGGATGAGAGCCAGTACTGTAAGCAGCTTCTGGTGCCTGCCGGTGTCATTGGTTAAGGATCAGCACAGCCCTGAAGCTGCAATCAAGAAAAGTTCCCGGCTGAAAGCCTCAGTTGATCAAGTCCTAGAGCGGGCTTCCCATGGTGAGCTGCCGCCTCAGGCTCCCCCCCCCCAGCAGCTTTCCGATCTTGCAGCTGTCCCGTCAGGAAAGTTGACGAGAGGCTGCAGCGAGGATTGCCTCAGTCTGTTCCTCCAAGTGCAAAATACTGTTTTTCTCTTGAGGTAGCAGTGTAATTGGGCACAGTCTTGGCTAACACTCAACATCTTTCATTTCGAGCTCCTCAGTGGTGCTTTCTGCGAAGGAAAAGACAAGTCAAAAGGCTGGGGAGATGGTTCAGCTTGTTAAATGCGCAATCGTAAGAACCTGAAGCCAGAGCCCCAGAACCCATGCACAAAGCCCCAATCTGTAATCCCAGTGTCGGGGCACTGGCATTTATTGGGCAGCCAGTGATCTCCAAGTCAGAGAAACTGCCTCAGAAATAAGGGGTGGAGTGTGCTTGAGGAAGACACCCAGTGTTGACCACACACACACACACACACAGACACACGCACACACACACACCCCAAGATGTTGAAAGCCTACCACACAGTGGTTTCTTGCAGTGAATGAGGTAACAGGTGCCACCTCTGGCCTCAGACACATGAAGAGATCATCACAAGGCCCAGAGCATCACCTCTGAGCTTGTGTCTCCTCTTCCTTTGGAATTTATGCGCACACTGGTTGCAGACCCACATGAAGCTGATCAGCACCACAGCCACAGCGGCCAGCAGAGCAAAGAAGACAGCGACAAAGTGGAGGTCTTCATAGCGGATCTCTGTGGGAGAGGAGGGAAGGTAAGGTCTCTCTCTACTACAAAGTCGCCCGCCTGTGCCTATAGTTGAGGGAGCCCTGGGCTCTCTTACCAGACACATGCAGCATGATCGTGCCAAACTGTCTGCTCCCCAGGTGCTCCGTGACAGTGATGATATAGTAGCCAGAGTCCCTCACGCCCACACCAAAAAGTTGGATGGAACCATTGTCGAAGGTGCAGACTCTGTCTGAGTGGCTTTGGGAGACATTGGCTGGGGTCCCTGGCTTCCACTCCACGATCTTCTGCTCACCCCAGTTTGATGTGTACTTCCACTCGATCGTGGGCACTCCATGGCAGGAGTACTCCACTGACAGCAGGATGTCTTCCTGGACCGTGGCATTGATGGCTGACCGGGGGATGTACAGTGACACCCCATGACCTGTGGGCACACATTTGAATCTACACTTGAATCAACTCATCAGTGTCTTGGTGAGCACCTATTGCGTGCCAGCTGAAAAGGCACAGAGCCAATCCCCGCCCCGCCTCCCGCCCCTTCCCCCCGTTCTGTTATTATATTCAGCAAGGGCTGGAATACTAGGGACCAGTGATCAGGGCAACCTGTTTATTGTCAATGGCCAGTGCTCTGGTGAGAATGAGCAAGGCTAACATTAAGCAGTGGAGGGGGATACGAAACGGCTTGGGAAGACCTGCCAATCTGAGAATGCCATTTGAGCTCAGAGCCAGCGGACAAGCGAGAGGAGGAAGCCCTGGGAGGGAAGATGTGGGGTAGACATCTTTGGCCGACGCAAACAGAGGTCTGAAGCCTGTGTCCTGAGGGTGATCAGGGTGTGTTTGAAGGCGGCCAGATCACTGGAAGGCAAGGAGCACTGAGCAGAGCTTAGGATACAAAGCTAGAGACCTGGACAGGAGTCTAGGCATGTCAGGAGCTCAGACTTCATGGGAACAGCAGGGTGCCTTATACTAAATTTATGATGATGTTAATATTGGCCATGGAGACCAGCTTGGGACCTGGGGGTAAGTGTGGGAAAAAGAGAGGCCACCAGGTGTTTATTACAGGAGAGAAACAGGAAGTTAGATTCTTTCCAGGGTGGGCCTGGAAAGATGACTCAGCGGTTAAGGGTGCTCTCCCAACACCCACAGGGCAGCTAACAACTGTCTGTAACTCGAAGATCTGACACACTTACACAGACTTATCTGCAGGCAAAATACCAATGCATATAAAATAAAAGTAAATAAACAACAGCAACAACAAAATAAAGGGCAGGGTGATTTAGGACCTGCAATAGGAAGCACATGAGACCGAGCATGATGATCAGCTGGGTATGGGTGAAGGGCAGCGGCATCAGCAGAGATTTCTGCTGGCTGTGTGAGGGAACAGCACGGCCTACACTGAGTACCTAGGTCCTGTGTGGCACAGCGCACACCAGGCAGCAGGCCCATGCTATTGAAGCCTCCCGTATTCATCCAGCTAATCAGCGGTTAAACCTCAGGCTCATCACGATTGAAAAGCCTGGCTGGACTCACTCTGCAGGGCTGAGGTTTACACATGGGCGGCTGACTTCAACTAGAAGGCCAGTGACAGGCAGCGAAGCGAACAGAGTGTGGGCGGCGCCTCTCACACACAGGAAGGCTAGAGATAGGAGAGCGAATGGCGCACTGCCTAGTTTTGTGTCAACTTGACACAAGCTGGAGTCATTTAGGAAGTGTGAACCTCAACTGAGAAAACACCCCACCAGATCAGATGGTGGGCAAGCCTTGGGTGATGTAGTGCATGTTCTTGGGTGATGATCGGCGAGAGAAGACCCAGCACACTGTGGCTGGTGTCACCTCTGGAATGGCCCTGGACTGTAGACGGAAGCAGACTGAGCCAACCGTGAGTCAGGAAGTTGGTAAGCAGTGTTCCTCCCTGGCCCCTGCTTCAGTTCCTGCCTCCAGGTTCCTGCTTTGAATTCCTGCCCCAACTTCCATCAAAGGTAGGCTGAGATGCGGAAGAGGAGGTGACACACCCTTCCTCCCTATGCTGCTTGTGGCTGTGGTGATTTATCACTCAGTTCCCACCTTTTCCTGCTTAGCTTTCTCAGCCTCTGGTGCCCAGCTGCACCGGATCCACGCTGTCGCCTGTAAGCAACCCCGCATGTAATGTGTCCGGATACTTTCTAGTGTCTTCTGCCATTGATAATAGTACCCCACTTGTACCCATTTCCTAAGGCCTGGCTGGGAAACCAAAGCAATGCAATGGATTTCATGCTTTAAAAAAAAAAATGGTAGTAGGGCGGGTGAGATGGCTCAGTGGGCTAAGAGACTTGTCACCAAGGCTGATGGTCTGAGCTCAGTCCCTGAGACCCGTATGGTGGGAGGGAACTCATTCCTTCAAGTGGTCCATTGAGCTCCACTCATTCCCATGGAAGGTGTGTGCAAGCATGCATTCCTTTTCCACACAAAATTAATAAATAAACTTAGGAAAAATTTTAAAGTGGTGATAATTTTAAGTGATTTCATGTGATCTAGAGAGATTCTGCCAAGAAGCAGGAAGACATTTACTTCCTCCTTCTAGGCAACAGTAGGGAATAGATATTTGGTTTGTCTCCACTTCCTGTCGCTCTGCTTCTAAAACCCTGGACTCTTCAGAGTGCCCCGAGTGCCGGTGAGACTCTGGGTGGGACTGGTGGCTGGCGACCTTCAGAGTTTCAGGACTGGTGGACCTGAAACCACCAGTCCACACCAGGAGGACAAGGAGTGATTGGAATAGTGGAACTTTAAGGCCTCTCCCAGCCTCCGGGGAGGGGAGGTGGTGGCTGCTCCCCAGTGGTCTGCGCACAGTCACTCACGGAGAAGCATTGGGAAGACCCGAAAGGACTGTGCTCGCAGAGACCTGGACTGTCAAACACCCAGAAGCCCACAGGGCAACTCACCCAGAGAGGGTAAAACGCTATGACTTCAAAGCTCAGACACAACTAGGCTTAACTAGAAAGCCAGTGGCTAGCAGTAGTGAGGGCAGAATGTGACAGGCCACCTCCCACACACAGCAGGACCAGAGAAGCCCTCCCACGGCCCTTTTTCCCGAGTCTGTCTCCCTCCCGTGTCCATCTGCAGGCTGTGCAAGATCCTCATGAATGGGTAAGTGTGTTTCATGAGCTGTTCTAGCAAATCAGTGGAGTACAAAGAGTGGGGCGTGGCGACTTGTGACGTGTGGCCAGACTGTCAAAAGCATGGGGACAACCTGAGACTTCTTAAAAAAAGAGCTATTTATTTTTCTTTTGTGTGTATACATTGCCTACATATATGTATATGTACCATGTACCTGTTTGATGCCTGCAGAGGCCTCAAGAGCATGTCAGAACCCTTAGAACTGGAGTTAGCCATGTGAGCTGCTCCATGCTTGCTGACAATGGAACCCCTGTCCTCTGCAAAAGCAGCAAAGTGTTCTTGACAGATGCACCACCTCTACTGCCCCAACCTGGGCCTTTTGACTGGCATCTGAAGACCAGGGCAGGCAGCCTTGGGGACTGAGCCATAAGGAAGTACATTACAGACACTCTGAAACTGTACCTCAGAGCAGGGGTTCTCAGACACCATCATCCACCCCTGAGATTTAGATTTTCTTAGTACATGTTAATTTATTTATGGGCGGGGCTGTGTGTATGTGCAGTGTGTGCCTTGGTGCAGGCATGGAGGGTGGAGGGAGTCAGTTCTCTGCAGTGGGTCCTGAGGAGGAAGCAGATTGTCAGTGTTGGTGGCTAGCACCTCTCCCCACTGAGCCGTCTCTCCAGCCCTGTGAATAATACTATTGCTAATGTACAGTGCATCTTCAAAGTTCCTTACTTGTTCACAGAACAACCCCTTGTGTTCTGAATCCACTCACTGCTCCGGGTTCTAACGCTGTGTTTGTCCTCTTTAATCCAGCGGAGCTTCCACACCTTAGAGGTGGCGTGAGACTTTCATGACAATATTTTAAAACAACTTACTCTAGATTTGTTTGGAAACAAGGTAAGACCAACATAAAAATGAGGTCTTCATGTTGCATCAGTCCAGAAAACAAATAATCGAAGTTTGTCCCATGACTGGGGGAGCCAAGTTGGATAAAGCACCTGGGTTGTGATTGGCATGACCCTCCTTTTCTCTAAAGAACATACGACTACCTTGTTAGACAGCGTTGGCGCATTTGGAGGTTTTGGCATCCGTAGGTGTGCCTCACCTCTGTTAGTTATTTCAGAGGTGACTACAGTTGTAAAACATGACTTTTTTTGTTTTTTTTGAAACAGGGTTTCTCTATATAAAAGCCCTGACTATCCTTGAACTCGATTTGTAGACCAGGCTGGCCTCAACTCCCAGAGATCTGCCTGCCTCTGCCTCCTGAGTGCTGGGATTAAAGGCATGTGCCATCACTGCCCAGTGATTTTTTTAAAATTTTACCATTCTTCTAAATTTATTGGATGGTTCTAATCTGTTAAAAATAATAATAACAAGGGCTGGAGAGATGGTTTAGTGGCTAAGAGCACTGGTTGCTCTTTCAAAGAACCTGGGTTCAATTCCCAGCACCCACATGGCAGCTAACAACTGTCTGAAACTCCAAAATCTGGCACCCTCACACAAATATACATCTAGGCAAAATACCAATGCACATAGAATACAAATAAACTATAAAAGAAAAATGTTTAAAAATAGTAATAAAAGTCATTTCTCAAGAAAGACCTGTCTCACACAAGACAGAAAGGTCTGACCTCATGCATGCAATGTGGTGTGCACGCACCCCCCACCCCAGTATAAAAAACAAGCTCTTTGTTTCTCAGGATGAGCACAGTGGCCTATAATTCCAGAGTTTCAGAAACTGTGGCAAAAGCGTGGGAAATTTCAGGCCCTCCATCATGAGTCTGAAGCTGATTCGAGCCACATAGTAAGACCCTGTCTCATGTTCAGGAGGGTAGGGTGTTCTTCCTAGTGCTCCTGTAGACTTGTGGGTTGTTTTTTTTCAGATCTACTCTGTCATACTCTGTTAGTATGTAATATGTCCTACAAGGGAGTTTACATTTGGCCAATGGGAGCTTCTTCAGGCCTGTCAAATGTCCTCTGAGATGTCCTTGCTGATCTTTTGGCACTTTCTTGAACTGATTACATTTTAACAAGGACCCTCAGGGTCCAGAGCCAAAGAATGATAAACACGAAGATTCTGGTGCCAAGACAGACTAATGAGGAGATCTCTGAGGGTCAGTGGTGAGATCTCTGAAATATAGTGTTAAGGAGACCACTTCGGGCCAGTGGTCTTCTTGAATCCCATGCTCCACCGTTTCTGGTGGCCACATGGGCATCTTTGAGACAGAGGTCTGGACTAGCGCTATGCACAGGTGGATTCAGCCTCTCTAGGTAGAAAGACTTCCTGGCCAACATTCCCTCCAGATGAGAATTCAAAGAGCTCAACTTGCAGCCTCCGCCAGGACTTTCCCTCAAAGGACAGTGTGCTCGGCTCAGGCCGCCATTTCTAGTCTCAGGCTCCCTAAAGAAGCTGCCCTTCACCCCTGCCTGGAATAGTAATGAGATCACAGGAGCTGTCCAGGGTTGGACTGCTGACCGTTCCTACGAGCACCCTCACCAGGTCAGTGTGGTACCGTTAATTATCCTTCAACAGAGAATGTGGGCCGAGTGCAAGACTCCTGGAATAAAGAAGAAAGCAGGTCAAATTCCAGGTCAGCCTCAGAGGGTCAGACTCCTGTGTGCCTTCATCCTGTGCCTCCTGTAACCAGCACAGTGTGGGTGCAGGGCGGCTGGACAGTCCATGTCTTCAGTCACCGAATACCCTAGTAACAGTGAGAGGTGTCGGTTTTTCCTCCCAGGAAAGCTGCTGCTTTGTGGCTGGAAAGATTAGGCTCATTTACCAGCCAGCGTCAGGGAGGGCAGGGCCTGGTATTAAGGATTTATTCTTCTTTTTCTCTTTTTGCCTCTGTGTGTGTGTGTGTGTGTGTGTGTGTGTGTGTGTGTGTAGGTCAGAGGATGTAGATTCTGGGGATCAAATTCAGGTCCTCCAGTGTGCACAAGTCCTTTTACCTGCTGAGTTGTCTCATCAGTCCAGAATCTAGGCTTTCTGTATTTGGTGTCCTTTACAAGCTGTCTGTTACTCTGTGTGTGTGTGTATGTATGCATATATGTGTGTATGCATGTATGTGTATGTATGTGTGTATGCATGTATGTGTGTGTATGTGTGTATGTATATATATGCATCTATTTATTTACCTATCTACCTACCATCTATCTATGTATCTACCTATTTATCCATGTACCTACTTATCTATATATTATATATCGATCTACCTAGAATCTATGTGTGTATGCATGTATGTATATAGCTATCTATAGTCTATCACTGATTATGATTTTAAGCTTATTACTCATTTATCAACTATTATTATTTATGTTCTATCTATTATGATCATTTATATATCATCTCTCTAATCCTATCAGCCATCTACTTACAATCATCAATCCATCTGTAACCTGTCATTTGTCTATCATCCATACGTCTATCAATTTATCACCTATCATCTGTCAATTTATCCTCGATCTACCATGTATTTGTTTATCTATCCATCTATCCTCTATATCCAATTTTAATTTATCCATCATCTATCCATCTATATCATCTCTCAATTTACTTATCATCTATCTACCTATCATCTATCAATCTATCTATCATCTATCAATCAATCTAGCTATCTAGCCACTTGTTTTGTGAGGTGGAGGTGGCCCTGGCTGTCCTGGAATTTGCTTTATACACCTGACCTTAAACTTGCAGTGATCCCTTTTCCTCTCAGTGCTGAGGTTACAGGTTTGAAGACCTGTGCCAAATTTTACATTAAGTCACTTTTAATTATTTATTTTAGGTTGTTTGTTTGGTTGGTTTTGCTTTTTCAAGACAGGGTTTCTTTGTGTAACAACCCTGGCTGTTCTGGAACCCACTCTGTGACCTGGAACTCATAGTGATCCATCTGCCCCTGTCTCCTGCGTGTTGGGATTAAAGGCATGTGCCACCACCGCCCAGCACTGTTTGTTTTTTGAGGCAAGGTTTCACGTGGTCCAGGCTGGCCTTAGATTTTTTGATCCTTCTGTCTGGGAGTTATCGATGAGTGCTGCTACACCCTGCTTTTTCTTTTCTTTTCCACTTGATCTTAGCCAAAAGGCTGAGAAACATTTTTTTTTTCCCATTTAACATGAGAACCAACAGCACAGCCACACAGCCAGTCTCTGGTTAAGGTGGGGTTTTACTGCAGCTTTGCCTGGCTCATGGCTATCTTATCCACCATCTCTTTATCTTCCTTTCCTGTGCCTCTGACCTCAGACGTGAGTGGTGATTATTGCAATATTTGAGAGCTATCTGGTGACAAACTCGCGCCCTAACCTCCGCGGCGTTGTGTGTTTGGTAGGGTTACTTGCAGGCTAGAGAGTTGGGAGACCACTAGCCCCTTCCGTAGCCTTAGGGATCATCATTTTGAGCATTTTAGCATTTTAGCACCCAGCACGGGGTCTGGCCCCGTCCTGGAGCTCACGCACTCTGAAGACCAGTAAATGCAGGTCCTGCTGGTCAAATTGTTACCCATTTAGGGAGGCCAGGAAGAGAGTGTGAGTTGAGTTGGCAAGAGGACCCCTTTCTCATCTCCAGGCCTGCCAACAGACAAACGTCTAGGGGGAGAAATGACAGAGGCTTAAGCAGCAGCTAAATTCTAATGTTCTGGCCAGACAAAGCTAGAATTTGGAAGACACCTTTGTGTGAAGGCAACCAAATACTGCCTGGTCATTTTAGCTGCCAAGAATTATGTTAATGGCTGACATGTTCACCTACTTTACGGGTCCTCTTGGTAGTTAGTGTCTGGTTACACAGAAACCAAAGTTCAGCTCACCCTGCAGGAGTCCCTACTAACTCACTGACCTCGAGAAGTTACCCCAAAACACTATGGGCAGAGATAGGCTCAGGCTCAGGCTGTCAGGCTGCCCCCTTCACCACGATTCAGAATTCATACCCCCCCCCCCAAAAAAAAATTCACTCTGGAAGAGTGAACCATTATAGCCTATGAATGGCATCCCAGTGCACCAGACCCAGATCATAGTTCAAGGAAAACGAGGGCTGGAAGTTCAGTGACTCCGCCATTATCAGATTGGCAGAGATAAAGACCTTTGATAACATTATGTTGTTAGGGGTGTGTATAGAAGTTCTACCCAAGCATTGCTGTTGATTGTAAGTGGGTGGAAGCCGGACTGGAAAACCCTTCCAGTCACTGGGCTCCTCTCAGGGCACCTTTCACTGCTACACTTCTCACAGCCTGTGTGTCCTTACTTGTGTGGCTACTAAACACCTCTCCCCTTTAGATTGTAACTTAGCTTGCTTGGTCTATGTTGCACCCCAAGAATCCTGCAGGGCACCTGGAACATGAATGGGAATTCCTGAGTCTTCCCTTAATGGGTTATGCAGCTGGCCTGCAGGTATGGGGCGCAGAATGCAGAACTAGGTCAAACTGGAACAAGGTTGGAGCTCAGGCCCCGTGTCTAGCTCTGGTGGGAACCCCAGGACCCAGTTTACCTCCCCTAGAGTGTCTAAAATCAGCAATGACTCCTGTGTTTAACATGTGCATGTAGGCATGCATGCCCCTGCTTCCAAGGATCCCACAGAGCCCAGAACCTTACAGGGTTCTTACAGTTCTTGCAGATGGCAGTCATACATGGAGACAAACCCAAGAAATCCTATTAGCGAATCAAGGCCTTCAAAGAGAGGAGTCGTCAGGGGTGGGTTTCAATACAGCCTACTCTTTACTGTTGTGACTCTGGCCTCATGGCTCACCGATGAGCTAGGCCTTTGTTCCTCTTCTGTAATGATAGCTATGTAGTAGCTATGGCTACTACATAGGTCTGGAGTCTTAGAAGGAATCAAAGCAAAGTTGCAAATGCCAAACCTGGCCCAGGACTCCAGCCTTCCAGTAAGTACAGAGTAAACTGGTAGGCATGGGAGCAGGCAGTCCTGCCTAGGACGCCAGCAGGAAGACACTTGCTGTGCCCCTCACACGGCTGCGGACATACCAGGAAATCCACCCCCCTTTTGAGATAAAGTCTCCTTATGCTGCTCCCGCTGATCTGGAACTCACAGATTCCCCCTGCCTCTATTGAGATTAAAGGCACACCACCACGCCCAGCAAAACCCCCACAATTTTTAAAATAAAGAAAAGAGACAAACTTCTGCCCCTGACCCTGATGAGGACACTCTGTGTCCTCCCCTGCCAGGGACACGACAGGGAGGGAAGCAAGGGAAGAGGACAAAGGGGGCGTGGCAGCAGCCGAGGAAGACAGGAATTGCAGACAGCGCAGAAGACCCCAGAGTGGGATCTAGCTTGACATGACTGCAACCATCTTGGTTACAACCCCATCCTGCCCATCAGCTCACAATGGCATGTTTGAAGCCTTACAGAACAAACACAGAACAAACAAAGCTATTAAGACAGTAAGCTAAGCATGCAGCTCTGGGCTCTGACACCCAGATAATTCTTGACTGACATCTCCGTTTCATAGTTTGCTTTTCTTCTTTTGTGAGAAAGCCCATGCTTTTTTGAGGCAGGATCTCATGCAACCCAGGTCATCCTTGGAATCACTATATAGGTGAAAATGGTCCTAAACTCCATTTCCTCCTGCCTCTACCTCTTTACTGCGGGGATTATAGTCAGATACCACCATGTTCTCTTCCTACTGTGTTGGAAGTTGAACCCAGGGCTTTGTATACGCTGGGCAGGCACCCTACCAACTCCACATCATCAGCTTGTCTTTGTCTAGCTTAGCATGTAAACCCCTACCTCCCACTTCTGGGCTCCATTGTGTTGTAGGAACCTACACTCCCTGAGACTCAGGAAGTTGTGTTCTTGGCTTTTAGCTTGATATGTTGCTCCTTTGGCAGCTGGTTCTTGCACACTGCATTTTGATGAAGTATCTGGTTGTTTTGGCTGCATGTACTCTAGAGGTGTGAGTTTACACAAACCCCTACCTCTCTCATTGCTTCCCCTTCTAGGGATCTTTCTGGGTTGGCAATCAATACGTCAAAGGAAACCACCTGCGGGGAAGAGAAGTGACCCACCAGCAAAAATTAACTTCAGGGGCACAGGGCTCCTTTGTCTTTTGTCCAGGTCTTCTCTGATTCCATCCACAACACTCACATGGGTTAAGCTCATCCTCTGGTGGGTTAAGAAAATATGTTCCCAGACTCCACCGGAACTAGTTTGCCGATGTGGGACAGAAAGTGACCGTAGACCTGACCAGGCCAGGTGGGAGTCACAGGCTGCACTGAAGACGCTTTTCCAGACTTGTGCCCTACTTGGGGCTCCACCTTCTTATCTGCCTGTTAGTTTAAATGGTGTCCCCCATAGACGACAGCATTCTCCTATCCTGCCTTCTACGGTGATCTTTAGAGACTGTGTCTTTACAGAGGCCACTAAGTTAAAACGGGGTCCTCTGGGTGAGCTCAGCTAGCCTACATGCAATTGACATGGTGCCTTTTTAAAAGGGACTTGGACCCAGAGAGGCAGCATCATGGGCTGGAAGGTGAAGGCGGAGATGTGGTGGGATGTGCACAAGCCAAGGAACACCAGAGATTGCCAGCAGCCAGAAGCAGCCGGGAGAGGCCCGGAGCAGAATTCTTCATAGCCCGCCTGCGCTTCAGCTCTGAGTGCCATCCAGAGGTGCAGCTGTGGGAAAGCAGTGCCTCTGCGACTTTTGTCTCCAGGAGTCGGGGTCATGGGGTATTTAGTTTGCAAAGTGCAAAGGCCTTGACTCTGGAAGGCCTCAACGCGGGTTCCAACTTCCTTTTCCGCCTACATCTCCCATGATTCCACTTCACCCCCAACTCTAGTCTCCCCAAACTATGAGCCACTCCCCAGTGGCCTTAACCTTAGTTCAGCTCACCCCCTCCCCGGTCTCAGGGTCATCCTCTCTCTTCAAAGACTGTCTTAATATCATGTGCTGCCTGCCAGACCTGTTCGCAGGGCTGCTGAGCTGAGCTGAACTTTAGCCCTGTTGTATTAAGAGCGGTGTCTGGCAAATCAAGCCACGCCTGCTGCAGCCTTTTCCAGGTACAGGTGTGAGGAGCTGACCTTTCCCCTGCCACCTAGGAATGAAAGCAAGCCAGCCACACACACACCAGGGACTTCCCAGCAGACCCGAAGCTGTAGTTCTGCCAGCTTGCTTTGTCCAATGAGAAAAAGAAGCCTCCCTGGTTTCAGGCCCCGGCACTCTATCTGTGACTTTCAATGACTCCCCTAATATTCCTTATACCCTGAAGGATATGTTCTCTCAATACCTTCATCTCAAGCCTCTAGTCTGTGTCTAACTCACCTAACACGAAGGAAAAAAGTTTTAGCTCAAAAATATCTCTGAACTCTCATCATAAAAAATGTCAAAGGGCTGGATGATGGGGAAAGGCAAGGGGAAGATGGGGATTCTGTTTTAGGCCTTGGCTTGAGCCTAGGGCAGGGATCTTATTAATATAAGGTTTCCGCAGAGGGGGGCAGATAAGCAGAGCTCCATGTTAGGCTCCCTTCCGTGCTTGGTGTCCTGGGCGTTATCTCCCTCCTTCTCCAGCACTAGAGTTTTTTCCAACAACTGTCCACCTGAGATCCATGGCCTTCCCAAGCTCCACTTCTTACATGGCAGGGCGTTGAGCAGAAGAGGAAGTGGATGTGGACTCAGTGAAAATTGGGCTGGTGGCAGGTCTCAAGCTCCTGGACTTGGCTCCCCCAGGGAGGCAGCATCAAGAAAGGAATGTATGAGCATTGCTGCTCAGTCACAGCAGCTGTTCTGACAGAAGGGCTATCAGCAAGTGACATTTCCCCATGATGGATTTACTGAGCCGGGAAAGTACCAAAAAGCCCTGTAGGTCACAGGAGACTGACACACAGGACCATAAAGTTCAGTGTAGCTAAAGAATGATGCCCTCTTCACTGACCTAGGGACAGGAGTCTCCCCATCAGTCCTGCAGATCAAGCTTTCTCTCTTCATTTACTCATTTAGCCTTCAAGACGTCCTCTTTAAGACAGATCTCCCTACTCCAAGCTGAGCCCCAACCTCAGTGCCCAGTGCTAGTGACCTAATTCACCCTCTTGGGATTAGACTTTCCCAGGAGATCCCTCAGAACCTGTAGCCCCTGATGGCCAGTCACCATAAGTGTTCAGCAATGTCTAAGAGCCAAGTAGCCTTGTTCCCTTCCCTAAGCCCTGTAGGAAAGTCTTTGTAAGTCTGTATGGATGAACCACATAGGAAGCAAGACTCTAAGAATGACGGCGGATGTTTTCAGACACGAAGGGAGGAAACACAGGGACACTTCTAAGCCAGTTCCTCCCCTAGGACCAGACTAATAGACATTGTCTATGAGAGACATGATTTGCCTGACCACACTTTAGCCGGAGAAGCTCAAAGGCGGAGCCACACAGTCTGATCTCTGTCCTCAGCAATGCTGGTTTTATTGATCTGGGGTAGGGGATAGGTTACCTGTCTTTTGAAAAATTACTTATTTGTTTTATTGAATCTTGTGTGTATGAATGTTTTACTTTCATGCATGTATATGCATCTTAAGTGTACATGGTGTCCAGGGAGGTAAGAAGAGGCCATTAGAATTCCTTAAAACTGGAGTTACAGGTGGTTACGAGCCACTGCGTAGGTGCTGGGAACTGAACCTCTGGAAGAGCAGCCAGTGCTCTCAATTACTGAGCCATTCTAGCCCCCCCCCCACCATGTCCTTTGTTTGTTTGTTTGTTTTTGGTTTTTGACACTGGCCTTTCAGAGTAAGTTCTAATGGGCAGCACCGTTTGGAACCCTGTTTTGCCCTGTGAACTCTGACCTTATGAGGCTGGGACTCCACTACGCCTCTGAGGCTTCTCTCTGCCATCTAGGGATTCTCCACAGCAGGGATTCTCTGGGTCAGCACGGGGCAGGCTTGAACTACCCCTATGGTGTTCCTCAGCAGGCAGAGGGCCCGCATGCATTCTCAACAGGCTGGACACGTGGACAAGAAATGTTCTTTCTGATTCATTTTGTCATCGCCCGCGTTCAGAGGGCTGATTGGTATCCAGCAGAGGAGACAATCATTTATGAGAAAGCCACTTTGAAACTCTGAACTTGGTAACCTCCCTCTTCTGATTCCTGTTTTAGCTGTCTATGTAAGCACAGGCGCACACCACATAACTGTGGGCCACACACGTACCTAACCAGATGGTGACGTCAGAGACATCCTGGTTTCTGTGAGCACCCCCTAAGATGTTTTCATTCCACCCAGATCAGCTGATAATGCAAGTCTCAGGATGTAGCCCCATCTTCATGGCATCACTGTGCTCTTCACCCCCAACCCCACTTTCCAGGAGGAAGGCGCAGGCGCAGGACCAGGGCATCTGTGGCTCTTGGCGAGGGAGGACTCTCACCCTGGCCTTCAGGCCGTCACTATCCTTCTCTGTCCTGACATAATAGCGAAGACAGAGTCTCATTTTTTCTAAGTTTGTGACAACACATGTAGTCTGCACCTTCCATTTCTGGTCTCCCAGACTCACTCTGGAATGAGTTAACTCTGAAGTGCTACTTAAATGCTGTCTAAGGAAGATGTGGGTGAGCTGCCAGGGACAGCTCATCCTGAAGCGAGGTTCTTTCTGCCTGTGCATTGGGAACTACAGAAGCTACATATTCCAAAGTGCGTTGATGTGACCGCCCCTGGACAGTGCAGGGAGGACAGGAGCGACGGGATCTGAGCTTAGTGTGGCACACTGTAAGACTAGAGAGTCTCTCTGGTTAGATGCTCTGCCTTCAGGCATGCTAAGGTGACCCCTGATGTTCCTCCAGGTAGCCTGGAAGAACAATGTCCCCTCTTCTCTCATTTGTACCAAGGCAACCTGACAATCTCTTAATCAGTACTGCTTACTTTTCTGTTTGGAAGAACATGTCTACAGCTGCATAGCTCCACGGTCAGCCGAGCTGGACCTAAGACGCCCACATTCTTCCTTTATTCTGTCCTGGCCCCTTATGAGTGCCTCGGTTCACAGACACCCTTACCAAGGCTGTTCACCACACCCCTGCTGCTCTTTTCCTGATATTCCTTTGTTATCATCATTATTATGTTTTTTATTAGTATTGTCAGGTTACGGCTACATCTTTAAGATCTGACTTCTTTTTGTTTTTGATATGGTCTCATGATGTAGTCTTAGTAGACCTCATAATGTAGAGCAGGCTAGCCGTGAACGCCTGCGTGCTGGAATCAATGGTATGTAACACCACATTCAGCTCAATTCATTTTCCCTCTTTGGATTTGCTATAAGCAGCCAGGAAGAACCAAGCCCCTTCTCCGACATTTTGCTTAGAAATCTCCTCAGTTAAATAACCAGCTGCATTGCTGGCAGCTTCTCCCTTCCACAAAGCACTAACACGCAAAGACACTCAGTTTGGACGTCTGCTACTTTACATGGATTCTCTCTCCATTGTCCAGCAACACTCCTCATTTCTCTGTGAGACCGTACCAGAACTTCCCTTCCAACCTATTGTAAGCTCCTCAAGACTTCTCCAGTCTGCACCCGGTAACTGGTTCCACAGCGTTAGATGTCTACGGCAGCAGCTGTCCACTTCTCCATGCAACTTCTCTAGTTCGGGTTGTTGTAAGAGTCTGGACCAAATGATTGACACAAGAGGCGCTTGTTTCCTCCCCCTCAGTTTTGGAGGGTGAGAAGCACAAGATCCAGGGGATTTAACGCAGTCGTATTTTATCTAAAAACTATTTTGCCTTTACTTACTTGGGTGTATGTTATTCATGTGGGTGCAAGTGTGTCATGGCATGTGTGGCCTTCACAGAGAGCAGTTCTCCCTTTTCACCTTGGGGGTCCCAGGGTGAAGCTCAGGTCGCCAAGACTTGTGAAGAGTGTCTTTACCTGCTGAGCATCTCACTGGTTTAGCAACACCTCCTCTTGGCTTACTAACCTGCTCCCTGTGTTCTGGCCAACAGAAGAGTTCTGATCTCTCATTGGTAAGAATGTGAACCTTACCACAGGAGTCCCAACCTCACGGCAAGGGCCCTGCCTCCAAATAACATCACATCAGAGCTTTCGACCAGCGGATTCAGGGGTGTGTTTTTAGTCCATTTACAGAGAAAAATCTCCCGAACACAGGCATTCTGTGTGTCTGGGGCATGTTTTCACACAGGCTTTGTGGATTTGAAGATTCATTCTCTCATTTTTAACAATGTTGTTTCTTCCTTTTTTCTTTTTTTTCATTTTTTTCTTTGTCTTTTTTTTAAAAATATTTTTATGGTTTATTTAATTTTATTTTATGTTCATTGGTGTGAAGGTGTCAGATCCCCTGCAACTGGATCTTCAGACAGTTGTGAGCTGCCATGTGGGTGCTGGGAATTGAATCCGGGTCCTCTGGAAGAGCAGTCAGTACCCTTAACCACTGAGCCATCTCTCCAGCCCCTCATTTTTTTTTTTTTCTTTTCGAGCAGTGTTAGGTGCCAAGCACAGGGCCTTGTTCACATTAGAAAAGAGCTTACCATTGATCTCTGTCCCAGCTCTGCACTGAAGGATGCAGGGAGCCGGTGAGAAGAGGGTAAGGTCATCCCACACCACTAGTGTCGGCTGCAGCTCAGGCCTCCCCCAAAGAAAAGAGTAGGTCCTGGCTAATACTGAACAGACACTAGGGTAGGGACTGATCGGAACGGACAGTGCTGGCCCTCCTGACACTCACAGCTGTGCAGGGAACAGCCACTAGGTGATGTAAGCATTCACCTGGTCTTCTGGCTTGCACGTCCGGAACATCCTGTGTCCCCTCTGTCACGCTGTCATGGTGGCTCCTACCCAGCTGCTAGGTTCAAGTTAAGAGTGAATTCCTTTGCATAGAGAGTTCTGGTTTCCCAAATCTGAGTTCATAGTGTTCCAGGAAGGCAGCACCTACCTCCTCCAAAGGCCACTTCAAAGGCAAAGCTGTTAACCACAATGCTGCCTGTATCTACTGTGCCCTGCTTGCTTCCTGCAGGGAAAAGACAGATCCAGACGCTACCCCCTGAACATCACAGGCATATGCACCGAGAGCAAGAATGGAGCTTGGAAGCATGTGCCTGAGGCTTGGAAAACAACGGGAAAGGTGGTTGTTAAGAGTCCCCTTTACTGGACTTAAAAGCTGCTGTGTTCTGCTCCCTAGCTGCAGGAACAACAGCCTCATCCCATTCTCACTGGCTCTTGCAAATACCAGTGCTGTTCTCCAGGCAAAGAGGAGAGCTTTTTTCACAAAGGGCTCAGTGTGAGCCCCAACTTCACTACACACTAGGTAGGCAGTCCCTTCCTGTGTTCAGTTTCAGCACGTGTAGAACACAGAGAAAAGTGGCTCTGATTTTATAAGTTTTTTTCTGAGGACTAAACCATTAGGAAGCTTGTACGGGATCTGTGAGCAAACGGGCTTGATAAGAGCCAGCTCTCCCTACTAGCTCTCTCAACTCCAGTGGCTCCACTCTGGCCCTCTCTAAACCTCTGTTGACTGATCTGAAAGATGGGAATGGTAATAATTACAGTCTTTGAACAAGAAAGTAAAAATGCAGTGTAATCAATCGGTCGTGTCTATAGATGATGATGGACGCGTGCAAAATTCTGACTCACCGGTGATTCCAGTGATTCTAGCGCTGGCACCATCTCTGGGCTCACGCTCCAGTGAACCTCCGACCCCTTTTCCTGAGCCCCAGGCTCTCTGGAAGTTAAGGGAGGCGCATAGACCCAGGAAACTCATAGAGGGTGTCTAATACCAGGCTCTGGTGGTGAGCGAGCAGGCGACTTGGGGATTTGCAATCTGGTTATTTCCAGGAAGAAAATAGAAATTTCTGACCAGGAGCAAATGAGTTATCTCCAGGCCGGCTTCCTGCTCTGATAACCGCAGCGACAGCGACAGCGGCAGCGGCCCAGGGCACCAAGGGAGCCTTAGCTCGGCCTAGGACTCTGCAGCCGCGCCCCGCCCGCCCGCCGGGAGGCGGCTAAGTAACCCTAGTACGCATCCCCTTGCTCTCCCGGCCATCACCAAAAGAATCGCCCCTTCCAGCGATGTTGTTCCCACTTGCCAAGTCGCTCCCACCTGCGAGGTACTTACTCTGCAGACAGCGGGCGGTGGCCACCCAGAGCGCGAGCAGCCCCAGCGGAATGCCGCGGGTCCTCCTCCCGCACCACGGCGGCCTCATGAACGGACAGCGGGCTGTACCGGCCCCGCATGGGCCTCCAGGAGGCGGCTGGGCCGACTGCTTGTCCTCGGCGCCCTGCAGTGCGCCAGCCTGACCTCCCTAGCCTCAGCTCCGCTGCTCGGCCCGTCCCAGCTCCTGCAGCTGCTCCAGCGCCAGAGGTAGATGACCAGGTTGTACTCTGGTTGAACCAGTTCCCCGGAGAGAGGGAAGAAAGGAGGAAGGGGAAAGGGAGAGAGAAGCGAGAGAAGGAAGGACTATGAATATGGAAAGATCTGGGATAATGGGAAGGCACGCACTCCGAGGCACTAATGGCAAATAATGAGCAACTTCCTGAGAGTCACACCCACTGTATCAATTCAAGGTTCAGTGCAGGAAGGTGGCTGGGAGAGAGCGCTAGTGCCGTCGCCCAAGGACAAAAGAGGCAATCTGAAGACTTCGTGGGCAAGGGGGAGATTTTTAGGAAAATCAAGTGACAGCCTGGGGTGTGAGGAAGGGGTGACAGCTGGGGAAACTCAGGCTGGCTCCGTGTGGAGCATAAGGACAGCAGTGCCAGTCATCCATGCAGCCATCCAGCCGGGAAAAGGTCGGAAAGCTGCTGACTGCGCCGGGTCCAGTACAGGCTGGCATTTTGGTCCCTCACAGGACAGTGGTGGAATGATGCCCAGCACTGAGCTACGCTAGGAAAACAACCACATTGATTTGAAAAGCCCGGAGAGGTGGCCCACACCTGTAACCCCAGCATTCCGGAAGCCGCAGGAGTAACTGGGTACTTTAGGAATCCAGGTCCTGGTGGACCTGGAAACAATGACCACCTGTGATATAGTCTGCCTGGTCCTGGTAAAATGAAGAACGAAGGTGCTGCAGGGCCTCCAAGGGGATGTGCCAGTCTGTGAAGCTACAGGAGACGGGGAGATACTGACACAAGCTAGTTCCGGCTTACTAATCCACTGGTCGGAACTAGATTTCCTCACTTCCCTTGCAATCACGGGACAGCTGGATGAACAAGCATCAGTGATTCTCACAAGGGCAGTGTGCTTGGCTGTCTCTAGAAAAAGCTTTTGCTTTCCTGGTAGAAGGCATAGAAAAGGCTATGGGCTGAAGCATTCTTTTCTGAAAGGAGGAAGAGGCTCCCAAAGCACGAGCAACTTAGAAGATCCAGGGTGCCAGGGCAGGTACACAACTCTTGGATTATATAAGCAGTCATAATTTCCAGGGGAGAAAAGACTCTTCCGTGGAGCTACCAGGCAGTTGTGCAGGGAACTCCAGTGGTGCAGCTGAGGTGGGCTTTTCTGGAACCCATGCACCCGATCCTTGCTAATGGAAGCAATGTTAGTGAACTCCTTGGCTTGCCAACCAGGAATTGGAATCCTTTGTTTTTGATCTGTGGAGAACAGAAGTATTCTCTCCAGGAAAAGTCACACAGTTCCTGCCTTGAAAAACGTTCTTTTTCCCTAGATATATGGCCCCTGTCATACATCATGAAGGTTCAAGTGAGGACAAACCTCTCTAAGTAAGGATAGAGAAACAGAAACACAGGAGGTACCCAGAAGGCCCTGGCACGTAGCATGCCCTCCCAGGAGACTGTGGCATGTAGCTCGCCCTCCCTGGAGACCGTGACATGTAACTCGCCCTCCCTGGAGACCGTGACATGTAACTCGCCCTCCCTGGAGACCATGACATGTAGCTCGCCCTCCCTGGAGACCATGGCATGTAGCTTGCCCTCCCTGGAGACTGTGACATGTAGCTCGCCCTCGGGGCTCCTTGCTAATTCCATGGCAGTCCCTTTCCTCATTGCTGTGACAAAGGCACGCAATGGAGAAAAGGTTGAGTTGGCTCAGTTTCAGGGTACAGTCCTCTGTGGCGGGAAACCATGGTGACAGGAACCTGAGGAGGCCTCCGCACTGCTTCTGCAGTCAAGACACAGAGAGGGACAAATGTCATAGATCCGCTTGCTTTCCCCTTTGCATCCAGTTCAGGATCCTGGCCCTGGGATGGTGCCACTCAAAGTTAAGGCGGGACTTCCCACCCCCCAATAACTGAATCTGGACAATCTCTTACAGGTGTGCCAAGTGGCTCTGTCCTAGGCAATTCTAGAACCATACGTTGACAGTTTTAACCATCACACACACGTTCCTTGTGAGAGCAACAGGGGTGACATCCTGTGTGCTGTAGTCAGGAAGGGACACATCCCAGGCTAGCCACTCACAGTGAACTCTTCACCAGCCAAAGTGTTGGCTCGTGAATGGAAAGATGAGACCCCCAGGAACTCCCCTGGGAGTGACATGTGGCCATTGCTGGGACTGCTGAAGCACAGGACATGAACCTGTAGTATTAGCACACCACGTCCATCCCATGAGAGTCCTGGACTAGGAATGAAGCCAATCAGACACGAACCTGCAGTACTAGCACGCCATGTCCACCCCGTGAGAGTCCTGGACTAGGAAAGAAGCCAAGTCAGGCAAGGTGACTCACACTTATAATCTCAGTACTCAAGAAGCTGAGGCAAAAAGATTGCAAGTTTAAGGCCAGCTGTCCTACATAGCAAGATCCTCTTTCAAAAATAATAACTAAGTCATGGTGGTGCATGTTTTTAATCCCAGCACTTGGGAGGCAGAGGCAGGAGGATCTCTGAGTTCCTGGCCAGCCTGGTCTACAGGGCAAGTTTTAGCACAGCCAGGGCTACACAGAGAAACCCTGTTTTAAAAAAACCAAATTGAACCAAACCAAACAAAAATCATAGCTAAATAAAATGCTTTACAAGTGAAAAGCAGAAGCTAAGATGAAATAAACTGGGCTGGGAGCCTGGGAGACGTAGTTGCAGCGTGTGCTCTGAGTTTGACGCTTGGTTTTACCGGGTGGAGCAGGTAAATGCTTTTAGTTGGTGCTTTTGTTTTTGGTTTTCTGCTTGACAGGATTTTTGTGACATAAATCTATGTTGGTCGAAGTGTTTGACATTGCAGTGTGTTCAGGGGAATACGTTCAAGACATCTATCGTGCTGCATAGCACAGCAATGGTACTTAACGGTGCAACGTTGTGTGAATGAGTGCTGAGTGAGTGGATGAGTGGCCCCATAATGCAGTGGTGACCGTGTGCGGTGCATCATTTTAGATTTAACTAGCTCACAGTACATACACACTTTATTAATTAATTAATTAATTTATTATGTATACAGTATTCTGTCTGTGTCTATGCCTGCAGGCCAGAAGAGGGCACCAGACCCCCATTACAGATGGTTGTGAGCCACCATGTGGTTGCTGGGAATTGAACTCAGGACCTTTGGAAGAGTAGGCAATGCTCTTAACCTCTGAGCCATCTTTCCAGCCCTACATACACACTTTAAAACAGTAGATTGTGCAAATAACTACTATTTGTTAATTTAAAATAAAATAAAATGTGTGTGTGTGCGTGTACGCATGCACATGCATGCACCAGAAGTCAAGATCAATGATCTACATGGGAAGTAGAAAAAGACAAGATTTCTTGAGTAAATTGGGAGCATGGGGATTATGGGAGAGGGTATAAGGGGAGGGGAAGGAAGGGAGAAGAGTGGAGAAAAATATATAGCTCAATAAAAACAATTAAAAAAAAACAAAGTCAAGGTCAAGATCTCTGTGGTTCCTCTCTACCTTATTTGTTTGTTTCGAGACAAGGTTCCTCCAGAACTGAGAGTTCACTGATTCCGCAATATTGGGTGGCCAGAAATCCTCCTGTCTCTACTTCTTTGCTGCCAGAATTACTGCTCAGATTTTCTTTATGTGGGTGCTGGGGATCTGAATCCATGTCTTCCTGGATTTTACTGACCAAGTCACCTCCCGAGTTTTCCCAGTTTACAATCCCAGCTGATAGTCGGCAGCCGAAGTGTCTTCCTTGGGGCTGCGTTTGGAATGCTCATTCTCTGTCCAGTGGTGCTTTTTGGGTGTGCTCTGGGATCTCTAGGTGATGGACCCTAAAGTAGGTCCCTCGGGTCAGACATTTGGTAGTTGCCTCGTCCATTTTCCTACCTCATTCGACCTGATCTGCTGTGATGTGGACAGTGTTCCCCACACAGGCGAGAACGGAGCCCTGCCTTCCCCTCTTCGACAGACTGGAGCCTTCCCCACTGTGAGCCCAAATAAATCCTGGTCTACCAAGGTGTTTCTCTCAGACATGGCGCTCACACTGTATAAAATAAATGGCTATGCTCACAGTCAACAATCTCAGAACCAGAAAGAGCCGATCATCTTCGGTTTCGAATCTTATTAAAATTTGGATAAAGAGAGGGGCTAGAGGCGGGATCCAATGGGAGACCCTGGCTAACATCTTGAAGGTGAGCTTGATCTCAAGCACAGGAAATAAAACTGTTAGGAACAATTTTTTAAGAGTCTCCTGACTGAAACAAGGGGTTTTCTAAATGTTTGTCTTCCATATCCTTTGTATTTATTTGTTAGTTCATTAAACATTTACCCATAAGTCCCTGTATCTGGCACTATGGGCACTCCAAAGATGAATGACCCATGGATCTTAGTCCCAAGGGACTCACACACGGATGGAGGGTCAATGACCCAAATTACAGAGGCCCCTAGGCCCATAGTCCCTTTCTGTGAAGATAAAGGACAAAGGAATAACTTTGTTTCGCTTGCTGCCATTGACCTGGTTCCTGATATGTGGTAAACACTTAATGACTGTTTGTGAAATGACTGAATGAACCAGGAAGGCTGAAGCCCAAGAAGCCACAGAAGGAAGACTCTCGAGATTAGAAAGTTGGTAGGAAGAAGATGATTCAATGATGCTTGGGATTCCTCCTCTGACTGCCGCCCCTGTTTCTCTGGTCACAAAGCAGAGATGTGGACCCTCAATGGATTTAGACTGCATTTGGCGAGGGGTTAGGAACTGCACCGCAGGCCACACCACACTCCAGGCAGACGTCCCGGGAGTGGGGTTGCACTAGTTACTTGCCTTGTCCCTGAGACAAAACTCCTACCAAAGCAACCTAAGGAAGGAGAGGTCTCCTTGGCTAACACTTCAGGGGCATCATTCTACCATTGCGTGAACATGACTTAAAAATGGAAAACTCTGGGCTGTAGAGATGGCTCAGAGGTTAAGAGCATTGCCTGCTCTTCCAAAGGTCCTGAGTTCAATTCCCAGCAACCACATGGTGGCTCACAACCATCTGTAATGGGGGTCTGGTGCCCTCTTCTGGCCTGCAGGCATACACACAGACAGAATATTGTCTACATAATAAACAAACAAACAAACAAATAAATATTTAAAAAAATGGCAAACTCCAAGAAACTAAGACAAGAGTCTTGTGACCCCAGATTCTTCAAAACCACGGAACGGAATTCTTCTTGGATTAGGCTTCCATGCCCCTCCCAGGTGTATCAGATAGGAATGGGTTTACTTCCTGTTACTCATCACGGCTGGCTAACGTGTTCATCCGCTTCTGTGGAGAAACATGTTTCCGTCACAGGCAGCCTGCCTACCACGTGCAGCTTGCCTTCGTGATTATCCACCTTCCTCACGTGACTCTTAATGTGCTTGGGGAAGGTACTGTGGGTGGGGTTGGGGGGGAGGACATCTGGGAGGTACTGGGGGAACAAAGAAGGGGAGAAGTGTTGCAATACTACTTCAAAGTAGATTTAAAGCTGGGTGGTGGTGGTGGTGGTGCACTCCTTTAATCCCAGCACTCAGGAGGCAGAGGTGGGCCAATCGGTGCCTACAGAGCTAGTTCCAGAACAAACACGGTTACACAGAAAAATCCTGTCTCGGAAAACAAACAAACAAAAAGTATATTTAAAAAAAATAAAACTTAAATTAAGAAAGTAGACTGGGAGTAATACTGAGCGAGTATAACTCAGCTCAAGAGTCAGGAACCCAAAAAGTCTGCTGTTTCTTCAGAACCTTTAGCAGACTCGGTAGCCTCAGGCTCTGGGAATTCTCTCCAGTCAGCTTCAAGAAAACCCTGGTTTATTTTCTTGAAGCTGTAGAGCCCTTTTCCACCTTCACCAGAATGAAGTGTGTTGTTCCTCCCACCTACTCTTTCTGACAGCCTCATTTCTGAGGACAGACCATATTGTGAATAAGTTCTTTGCCACTGTACCGCACGCGAGTCGGGCAAGGGCCTGGAGATTGAAAGAACACACAAGAGACCTGGGTCATTCGAAAGTTTATTCAGCTTTGGGGGAAATCCTTAAATGCCTAGCTGCTGCACAAGGATTTTCCCCCAGGCAGATGGGAAATTACCATACCAAAGATGAAACAATGCCCTACAGCGAATCACCAGGTGGGGCAGAGGGAGCACAGGCACAAACAGAATGTTTTAGCTGGCTGACCAGAAACTGTCCTCAAGATGAACCCCAGGAACAGGGGCAGCCCTGAACCTTACATTTGTCATTCCAAAAAAACCACATGAGCTTGTGTGGCCTTATAGCTGGATATTCTGCAAACTTATCATCATGGGTAAAGGCCTGCACATGCTTCTTTTCTTTCTCTAGTTTTCTGAAAATATTTGGTTTTGTTTTTTTGTTTTGTTTTGTTTTGTTTTTTTTGAGGTTGGGTCTCACTATCTAGTCTTGTTGTCCAGGAATTCACCATGTAGACCAGGCTGGCCTTAAGGAAATCCTCCTGCCTCTGCAGGTTACAGTAACTGTGCCCACCGCTTGTTTCTTGGTGTATGATGTAATGTTACAGTGACAGGTAGGTGGCTGAATTAGGAGGCTAATGTGGTCAATGCTAGAATATAGAATACCTATATAAACCTTTATTAGGGCTGGTTCCTTTAACCTCGGCATCTGTGTGCCATCTGAGACTGGAAGAGTGTCTTAGTCCTTGTTCTGTCACAGTGAAGAGACACGAGGACCAAGGCAACCTTTATAAAGGAAAACATTTAATCGGGGCTGGCTTACAGATTCAGAAGATTAGTCCCTTGTCATCATGGTGGGAAGCATGGCAGCGTGCAGGCAGACCAGGTGCTGGAGAAGGAGCTGAGAACTCTATATCTGGATCAGTAGGCAAAAAGAAGAGAGAGATACTGGGCCTGGCTTGAGCATTTGAAACCTTAGAGCCCACCCCAATGACACTTCCTCCAAGGCCACACCCACTCCAACACCACTATTAGGCCACACCCCCTAACAGTGCCACTTCCTTGGGCCAAGCCTACAAATGTGCAAGCCTATGAAGGTCATTCTTCTTCGAGCCACCACAGAGAGTTCAGATGAGCTTAAGTTTAAGATGAGCAGGTTTGCCAGGTTTGCCGTGTCCGTGTTACCCCGGCTGAGGGAGAACCATGAGGTTTTGTGTGTGTCTCCCTTGAGCGCTGATGGTCCCAAGTGCCTAAACCATAAACTGTTTTCAGTCTGTGTGCCCAGAAGGGGTGCCTGATGATTGTGAGCCTTAATTCTGGAGTAGCCTGCAGATGCCTAAGGAGTGTTCACACTGGGCTGTGTTTGGAGCAGTCCTGAGTTAGAAACGGCTTTGTGATCTGAGCAAATGTCTCTACCTTTGTAAGCTTGGGCCACTCACTCTTTGGACGGAGTGTTATCAGTCCACAAGGCTGTCAGTCATTCACTAACAACAGATGCCAGTGCCGCCCAAGGTTACCTACCTGTGACTACACAACATCACATCGACTCCATGAGGAGATACTGCTATCGTAGGTTCCATTTGTTTTTTCATTCAAGTGACTGTGACACTCAGAACCCTAGATGAAGTCTGTTGACATTCCTTAAGAAAAACAGGGTGGGGAAGGTTATTTGACTCTTGCTTGAGATCTCTGCCAGTCACTCCTAAACCTCCCTGCCAGCTGCAGGCAAATCTCATGGTGACAGGTGGTGGCTATAGAATGTAATGTGTGGAAAGATCACAGAAAGGGGCTCCATCTATGCCCCTATGGGGATTTCATCGTTTATTGTGATGGCCATTCTTGCCTGTCTGTTAGACTGCATCTAGAATGAGCTAAAACTCAAAACTGGAGGGCACACCTGTTAGGGATTGTTGCTACTTTGAAGTGGAAAGATCACTTCCAACCTGGATCTTTAAGGTGGGAAACTACACCTCTAATCTGGGTCGCACCTTCTGCAGGATGCCTCTATAAGAACGTGGAAGAAGGAAGCTTTTGCTCTTGGCCTGATTGCTCTCTCACCTCACCAGCAAGTCCATCCCTTCGCTGGTATTCACTTCACTTCTTCAGCAGTCCAGAAGTTATATATAATAAATCCTACGTGTGTGTGTGTGTGTGTGTGTGTGTGTGTGATTGATATCTATAGCAATCTCTCTCTCTCTCTCTCTCTCTCTCTCTCTCTCTCTCTCTCTCTGTTCTGTTACTCGAGAGAACCCTAGTACATTCATGCTGAAGTGAGATTTTCTGATGGTGTGGCTGCTTTGCCATCCTCCATCCTCCTATAAGTAACCCCTCATTTATGCTCTGGAAAGAAGTCAGATAAATGCCTTGGGCAAATCACACTGTGGCGGAACAGCTACTCAGGCCTGCTACTGGGGTTCTGCCTGGGATGAGCAGGTGTTTGCTCGTGTATTCCTAGGAAAAGTTCATGCAGCACTACTTGCTATCTTTGTATAAATATTTACTTTTTACCTTTTTGAGGCACAAAATCACAAAGCACAATGTCAAATATTCCACAAGTCATCTCCAGCCTGGACCCTACGTGTACAGAGTTGCAACAGGCAAAAGTCAGTGGGGTCAGATGGTCTCGTTCTTGGAGCCTCAGTGCCTTGGTTTAGGGCATTATTATAAATATTTGGCAATACGTATTTGTCAAGGAAATAAATTCGGTAGACACTTTTCAATCGGCTGATTGTGATCCTTGTTTGTGCTCCCAGAAGGAGTCTTCTATACGCTTCCTAAGGTCACCCAGTGTCTGAAAGCAGCCCATAACCAACCAAAGCTGAATGTCAAAGAATCAGTGTTGGAAGAATCAGTGTTGGAGAAGGTGCCAAACCTCAAGGGTGGGCTAGTTGGTGTTTTGTTTGTTTGTTTTTGACCTTAAAACACTCTACTGAACATGAAAAGTCTCTTTAAAATATTCGCAGAGCTATTGCTGTGAACTGTTTCCAGCCTACTATCTGAATTATAGTTATATTATCTATATCATTACCATGCACAGAGAAAAGACTGGGCCTGGAGAGATGGCTCAGCAGTTACAGAGGACCTGAGTTCAGTTCCCAGTACCAACATTAGGCAACTCATACAACTTCCTGTAACTCCAGTTCTAGGGAAAGGGATGCCATCTTTTGGTCTCTGTGGGCGCTGCATGTGCTGCATGCATGTCATGCATGCATAAACGCAACAGGCACACATATACACTCAAATTATATATAAATATATGTATTTAAAGACAAGAATGTGAGTGTCCCACAACAGGAAAACGATCCAGGAAACTGAAGTAGACTTTCACAATGACCTTTAGTAGCCATTAAAGGAGGAAATGCACAGAAATGGTATGAGGAGAAAGGGAGACAAAGATGAGAAACGTGTCAAGATAGCGAAGGAGTGAGCGGAAGTTGGCCCAGGATAAAGGAGGAGAGGGTCAGCGAGAAGGGAGAGGGGAAAGAAGTAAAGACAGAGCAAGAAGAGGGGTGGAGGGAGGGTCAGGGACAGCGTAGAAAGGATTGTGATGGAGAGGAGATGAAGACAGGAGAGAGTCAAGGAGAGGAAGAAGCCATGTGCTAGGCAACCGCAGTGTGACCAGGACCAGAGGAAGATCCTTGCGACAGCAGCTCTGCCTGTGCTCCCAGTGAGCTGACACTGAGAGCATCTTCCGTTAATATGAGAGGCTCCAGCCAGCCTTAATGGCCTCTGGGCCTCTGGGATGAAAGGGAACTGGGTTGCTGCCATGTTGGTGGGTGGATGCCAGGCTGTGCTCAGATAAATATCTCATGCCAGACTAATCCAGCGTCTGAGTCAGGCCAAGGAGGTCTCAAGGCTGCTGAGTGATTGGGCTCATTTGTTTGAAGCAATCAGTCCCAGTCTTCCCCTGCCCCCTTCTCTGCAGAACCCAACAAGCAGTGCCACGCTATTACAGTCAGAGGGAAGCAGCCTGTGACAGTGGTGCCATCCAGCCCTTTGCATTCTCTTCGTTGGTGTCTGAACCTTGCCTGGAACCATCTGTCTTCAAAAAGCTCACAGCGTGGTTAGGCAGCGATAGTCAAGCATGCTGCTTATAGGACTAAGCTGTGTCCATAAGGAGATAAATACCGCATCTCCTTCAGACGTCAGTGACTCAGTGAAGATGAACTGAATGGATGGTGGATGGGTTATTGATGGATGATGGATGATGATGGATGGATGGATGGGTTGGTGAGTAATAGATATTGTGAAATTCATGTTCTGCTGTCACAGAGGCCGAAGGGTTACTCAGGGATCAGCTCAAATACAATTTTCTGCAGTCATGTCTGACCACAGGGCACTGTAGAGAAAAGGACGTGCTCCCCAGGGAAGTGACTTCGGCTGCTGCTCGTTCCTGGAAACTTCGTGTGAAATGTAGCCATGACATCTGCTCTCGCTGATGATTTTGAGCCACATTATCCCTCTTGCATCCCTCAGGGAAGGCAGCTGCGTCAGCATGCATGGGTGTCCCACATGCCTGTGTCTTCATTTGCCTATGGCGCATCCAGTTCCTGCCGTGTCTGTGCCCAGAGTATCTGTGCCAATGGCCACACTGTCCCAGCCAGCAGGCCTGGAAGATTTGGCCACCGACTCTCTATCACTCGGTTCCTTCTGCCCAGTTGGCCCCTATTAGTCTCAAGAACTCATATGCCTTTAAGGTCCTTGTCCTGGGACACAGCCAGTGCTACAGAGGACATTGCAGCTCTAGCCATATACACACCAAGATCAGGCACAGCCGATCTCATAAAAGAAGCATTGCTCAATATAAAGCTCCGGATTAAACCCAACACGTCAGCACCGGGAAATCTCACCATTCCCCTCGCACCAACAGACAGGCAATTCGGATAAAAATGATTAAAGAATTGATGTTATGTATCAAGGGGACCTAACACATCTCTAGAACATTCTATCTATATACCAAGAACATATATTCTTCTCAGCAGCCCATGGAATCATCTCTAGAACACATCACATATTAGAACTCAAAGCATACCTCAACAAATATTGGAATATTAAAATAACAGCCCATATTCTGTCAGACCACTATCAAAATCTTTAATCCACTAAATTAGAAAATCTAAAAGAAGCGAACAAATTTCTAGACACATACGAGTTACCAAAATTAAAACAAAATGAAATAAATAATTTAAGAAGATCAAGAACTTGGGATGAGATTGACGCCACAATTATCTTCCAAGAAAAGAAAGTCTGGGTCCAGGTGGATTCCAGGAGAATTCTGGAGACAGAATTCGCGACAGTCACAGAAGCTAACACCAGCACTAGTCAAATGATCATACTAAAGAAAGGCAGGAAAACTTCCAAACACTTCTTCTGAAACCTGTGTTACCCGGACTCCAAAATCAGAAGACTCAGGAGCAGCAATAACAACACTCTCCCGACCAGTGCACACACGGTTTTCCAAGTCACACCGAATTACCGAATTTAAGACTGCAAAACAAAGACTATTGCGGCCGCGGGACCTCCCACAGCCTGCCTGTGCTCACTGGGTTTTTAATTCCATGCTTGGCTTCAGCTTGTTTTCCATAGGTTTCTCCTGTCTCCGCTCAGCTCAGTTTCCTATCCTGCGCTGTACTCGTTGCTTCGCTTGGCCATTTGCGTGTGCGTTCTCGGGCTTCAGTCATTGTCCGGGTCCTCTGTAAGTGCATCTGGGCTTTCACTTTCCCCTTCTTTATGTTCTTTGAACACGTTGACCATGATTATAATCGTTACTTTGAATTCTGTATCTATTTCATGTAAGTTGCTCTCCTTGGGGACATTGCCAGAGACTTGTGGTCTGGGGGTGGGGGACACCTGTCTGTGATCATGACACCCATCGCGATGTATTTGCCAGCCAACATTTGCTGAAGTACTACATTTTTTTTCTTAATTTACAGATAGTGCAGCTCCCAGACACCATAAGAATTTAATACCTCAGTTTCCCACCAGGTGGCGCTCCAAGGCCACCAAGAGCAGGTTCTACTTGCTGAAGCGAGAAAAGGGTTGTGTGTGCTTTGGTGTAGAGGAGGATGGGCAGAAGAATATTTATGTATATGTTTGCATACATGGGCATATATTTCATACAATATATTCTAGTGATGGTTCCCCTCCCCTAACTCTTTCCAGAACCTCCCCGCCCCTCACTTACCCACACCCACAAGCTTTCTTCCTCACTTTGACTGGAAAGCAAACAGGCATACACTTTCCTGGCAAGGGAGACAGCGTGATCATGAAGGTGGCTTTCCCTTGCACTCCGGATGTGCTGACCCCTGTGATTTCCCTAAGTTTGGAAAATTCAACTGCATGATTTAGTGGGGGCCATGTTCACGCTCTTCTCTGAAAAGGGGCAAATAGAAGCAAACAGGCATCTAAAAGATAATTATAGTGAAACAGAATTAAATTAAACAAACCTAACCGATTAGGACAAAACAACACACAGGAAACAGTCAAAGAAAAAGCACAAGAAACACACAGAGATAGACACATTTACACATACAGAAATCCAGCAAAAACACCAAACTGGAAACCATAATATTAAAGCAAAAGACCTGTGAGGTTTAAATAGAAAAAAATAAGCCTAACCTAACCATTGTGAGACAAAAATTTCTAAAAGCACCATTGAGTTTGTTTGGTGTTGGCCAATCAACTGCTGGGCAGGGGGCCTGCCTTTAAATGTAGTTTGCATATCTAGGCAGACTTCATTGGAGAATACTGGTTTTTCCGTTGCTAGTCATTATCAGTTGGAGATAGTGTCTGGGTTAGAGATGAGGGCTTGTGCCCACTTTCCCTTCCAGAGCTAGGACCTCATCTGGCGTAGGGCTGCGCAGGCCCTGAGTACGCTGCCAGTTTTGGTGAGCTCGCGTGGTGGAGTCCTGTTGTATCTAGAAGGCCTTGTTTCCTTGGCGCCCTCCATCCTCTCCGGCTCTCACACTCTTTCCACCTCTTCTTCTGCAGGGTTCCCTGAGTCCTGAGAGGACGGATTTGATGGAGGCATTCAGTTTTGGGCTGAGTGTTCCAAGGTCTCTCTCTGCACAGTGTCCAGGTTGGCTCTCTGTATTTGTCCCCATCTGCGGCAGGAGGAAGTTTCCCTGATGATGGCTAAGCTGGATACTTACAGGTATGGTAGAATGTCATGAGGAGCCATGTTATTGCTGTGTGCCCTTTATAGAATGGCAGTATTTGGTTTTCCTTAAGCTCCATGGCCCATCTAGTTTCAGGTTTTTGGGGCATGGATTCCATCTCGTGGAGTAGACCTTAAATTTGAACAGATGATGGTTGGTTACTCCCACAACTTCTGTGCCAATGTTGTGTAAGCATATATTGCAGTAGGTCACCATTGTCGATAGAGGGGTTGGTGAGTTGGTATTTACCTTTCTCCTCTGGTACCTTCCAGTACCATGAATACCAGGGATGAAGGCTTTCTCTAGGTACCCGCTTGACTTCTCCATGTTCAATGAGTTATGTAGGTGTCTTCAGTAACAGGGACTTAGCATCAATTTTTGGAGAGCAACCAACATCCTTGGCAATAGCCTGGACTGCTTTGGTGTTTCCATGGGACCCCTTTGGCCAACAACTTGACTAGATATCGCCGATTTCTGGAACTGGAAGCTTTATTTGTTGGCCATATACTTTATGTCCAGTCACTATCTGGTGGCTGGCAGAGAGAAATCCTCAATATTTGTTGTGCATCTTAGCTCTTCTAGGGCACAGCTTCTGGAGTCTTTTCTGGGCTCCGGACAAAGTCCAGGCTGTGCTGTTTTGCATTAGTTCTGTAGCTGCCCCTTAAGTAACTGTTGTCCTAATCAGCAGTTACCGCTAACTCTGCAGGTACCAGCAGCGGTCTGGCCACACTGGCTGGAGCCAGGCAGGAATTCTGTTCCCTCAGGCGCCGGCTCTATCACAGCCTCTAAAGGGAACTTTATCTAGATCTTTATCCCTCTAGAGAACTCAGGACTCAAAGGCTGAGTGAAATCCTGCTTGCTCAGAGAGGCTGAACCTTCTCTTCTAGATCTACACCCCGCAAACTGCCCATCATTCTGTTCAACCCCCACTTAAGAACCCTACAGAAAAAAAAGAGAGAGCCCTACCTATACATGGCTCCTCCCTACCAGTTCTGCCTGCTAGTTGCTGACTCAGCCTCCTGTCCCCTGGTTAATTTTATTTAATCAAACAAATGGAGCATGCCTTTGTATCATTAAGCAAATATTCTGCAGCACAAATGACTGTAACACATCTTAAATTAATATTTCACAACAAGTCTGCAGCAAGAGCTTAATAAATGGGGGTAGAACTGAGCCCCCAAAGTCATCTTGTAACTAAAGCTTCCTTCTCTGTTGTCTTTCTTGGCCTATACTATCTGCCACATTAAGTCCCCAAAAGCATTTTGCTGTCTATCTTTCCAGTCTTCCCATGAGTCCCTGGCTGGTTTCTGGTTCCTTTCCAGAGAAGAACTTTTGTGAGCAGCCCCTTCTCCATCGCCAATGCCTTCACCCTCCCCCCACTGCCAATGCCTTCATCCTCCCCACACCGCTAATGACTTCATCCTCCCTCTTCCCACCCCTTCTTCCTCACTGCCCACCCTCTGATTGTTCATCTTTACAGTTGGCTTGACTGGCTTTGGAATCACCTAGGAGAAAGGCCTCTGGATGTTTGTGAGGGTTTCTCCAGGGGCTTAACTAAGAAAGGGAGGTGTACCCTGGATATGGTGGCACCATTACGGATGGGAATCTTGAATTAAATGAAAAGGAGAAAGGGGAGACGTTGACAGAACTGCCTCCTCACCCAGGACATGATCAAGCCCCTGTCCACAGACAGCCATAAGCCTTCCCACCGTGTGGACTGGATGCTTCAAAATGAAGCCAAAATGAACTCTCTTCCTTCATTCTGCTTCATGTTGGGTATGTTGTCAGCCATGAGCAAAGCATCAATGGCTCTCCTTTTCTTTAGGAGGCAACTTGACTGTCACATCACAGGTGAGGTCCAGGTATGGAGGCCTCTCATCTTCCCAACGCTGCATCGGGCTGCCGGTCCCCTGTGTCTTCTGCTCCTCTCCCGCGGAGCCCTCTGTCCATCATTCATCATTCATCGTTAGTTCTCCAGCGGGGTTTAGAGTGGGAAGGAGGAAGAGCAGGTGGCGTCCCAGGCAGACTGAGGCCTGTAGTGCACCCTGCTCTGAGCACGGAGGACGGTGCTCTGCTCATGGACTTGTAAGGGAGCCAGAGCATCTCAAAGGACTATTCCCAGGACAAGGGATCCGTCTGCTCGTGACGGTGAGTCCGAGACCTCTACTGCCGCCTCGCTTCTGCCTGCCACATCCTGAAGAGTTTCCCTTGGTGGCCTGCTCCAACTAGAAACACAGAAACTACTTCAGCAGGGCAGAGAGAGAGAGGCACACCTGCGATCCCAGGCTGGGGGACTGCAAACTCAAGGCCAGCCTGGGTCACATAGACCTTGCCTCACAAACAAACAAACAAACAAGCCGCTTTACTACGAAGAATTTCAAACTGAACAGGCACCATGACACCTACAGCTACAGCACGGGAGCTCTTCAGAAATTAAGGATAAAATCCTAGCATGATCTTGCAAGCTGGATATGGACCCAAGGAATTAAGAGCAGGGTCTCAAAGACATGCTAGTACAGCATGCTCATGGCAGCTGTGCTCACAGCAGGCAAAGGGCGAAGCCACCCGGGCGTCGTTAGTGCTCATTATGCTTTGGCGTGGATTGATTTTAGCTGGAGCTAAATGCTTCCATATGCCGTAAGCATTAAGGGGCTGAGTGGCTGGGAAACAGTGGCAGGAGGGGAGAGTAGAAAGAAAATCAGTAATAATGCATGAATCTGGACCCATCAGTTGTCATGGGGCAGGGGAGACTGAAGCTGGGAGAGCTGGTGAGAAAGCGAGGATGTTCTTGCTCCAGACAAGAGGTCAGCAACTCAGCCAGCAAAGGGGACCAAGGAACAGCTCAGGGGAGGGAAAGACCAGGGATGTCTAGGCTGATACCTACAGTTAGAGGCCCTGACCGCTGGGTTCAGGAAGGGTCAGAGCAGAGCAGGAAATTCTGGAGACGCCTGGGCTTTGTGTGCAGTGTTTAAGGGAGCCCGAGGGTCCTCGCAGAGTGGCGCATTCCCTCCCGGAGCGCTCTCGGGCCTCTTGTGTTTAGAGCTGCGGCTCTCACGGGGGTGGGGGTGGGGTAGTGATGGGTGGACCGACAGTGGGCAGTGGTGGTTCTGGAGGGAGGACAGTGAGGTTCTGGAGGGATTCTGGGATTAGAAATGCTAAGAACGGCTTGGATATGAGGTGTGAGGAAAATTGAGAGTCCAAAGTGGCTGTGGGCTTGTGGGCTGCACGTGGAAGGACAGAGTTAGCCCTCAGGGGATGGGAACAGGGGGACAGTAGGTTTAATTCTCTTCCTCCCTCTCCCCTCCTCACCTCCATCTCTTCTCCCACTCCTCTTTCCCTTTGTCTCTCCTCCCCTCCCCCTCTCCTCCCCTCCCCCTTTCCTTCCTCCTCTCTACCTTCTCTTTTCGCCTTTTATTTACCACCTCCTTCTCCCCTCCCCTTTCTTCTTGCCCCTTCCCTCTTCCTCCTTCTCCCTGCTCCCCTTCCCTCCTCCCCCTAGAAAGGCTCAGTTCCTTTGGTCCTCAGGGATGGCACCACATAGGAACCTTCAACTTACTTCTTGAGAGAGGAGCAGACAGAGGGAGGGCCTGGCCCTGACCTGGGGGTGGGGGAGGAGGCATTGCCTCCTTTGCTACTGTGCTCTTGATGTACGTGTGGCCCCAGGAACAGTGCTCCCCCCCACCCCCGAAGTCTTTTATTCACCTGTAAAATGGGTGCAGTAATTTTGACCTACCTCAGAGGCTGGACGGTCTAATTACTGGTTAAAGCAGTCTGAAGGCAGATGAAAGCCTGGCATAAACGCAGGCCATCATTACCCTGGATGGCGTTTCTCTTTGAACAGCCTGGAGACTGTCCTTTTGACTGAGGTCACCTAATTATGTCTCAGTTCCTTCAGCAGACAAGAATATTACAGCCTCCAGGCTGGCCACATAGACTTTAAACTTTGGCCCCTAAAAGTGATTTTAACCTCCCAGTTGCCAACTTTTGACCACCCCCAAATGACCTATGTAGAAAAGTCAATTTTGCAGACTTATGAAAAACCTGCTTAATCTAAACCCTTCCAATGGGTGTGAAGGGAAGGGGGAAAATTTGTCTTCATTTTTAATTGATGAAGCCTTCCTTTTCCTAGATCACAGAGAAAACCCAGACATCCGTGGGCCAGGGAGGGTGTCGTCACAGGGATGTTTATGAGGCAGAGTGGAGTCTGTTGGGCCTCGGGGGTCCTGTTCCTGAGACAGCACTTGCTTTGGGGTTCCCACTCAGATGCCCTGCCCTTCTGTGAAGCACGTTCCATGAAGACTGTGGTCCACCCACACCCACACCCAGGCTGTGGTCCAGCCACCTGCTTCTCCCTCGGGCATGATGATCCTTTCCGCCCACTTCTTGAGAAGGTGGTAGTCCACTCTGTTCCCCAGGACCACACACCCTTCTGAACTGTGAGGGGTCACTACAGAAGCTGTGGGAAATCTCACAGTGGCAGGCATAGATCAGGTCTTCCACACATCCTCACCTCTCCTCCTCTGAGGGCCTGAAGACCTTCGCAGCCTGACAGATGGTTCACCAGGGCTGGGCTGGGCTGGGCACCACTGTTGCCTCTTCTCGGAGGGACGAGACTGAACACCACAAGTGTCTCTCTCGTCTACCTGCAACCTCTGGAAGCAAAGTCCAAGACTCAGACAGCGATGGGAGTGCAGCCTTGCTCTCTATGACCGGTCAGGTCAACTGCTTTTGTGGCTACATTTGCCTGTGGACAGGCACATGGGAGGAGCAGGTTAACAGCATGCTCCAAACTGGAGTTGTCAACAACACTGAATATTCAACAGACTTGTTCCTGGGGCTGGAACCTGTGTTCAGAAACTGCTCCATTCTTTAAATACAAAATCTCATCATGGGATCTGACTGTACTTTTATCAGTCTCAAGTTTGGAAGGGGCTGGCTTTGTTCCCTTTCTTGAAAATCTGATGTTTCCTGGAATCGAGAGCTCAATTCTTGGTGTCCTCCTCCTTCCTTTCCTACCTTCCTCCCTCTTTCTCTCCCTCCCTTTCTTCCTTTCCTGTGTTACTGAACTTTCTTTGAAGTGCCAGCCCCCAAATAAAGATACAGAGACTTCTTATTAAATATGAAAGCTTGGTCTTAGCTTAGGCTTACTCTCAACTAGCTCTTATAACTTACATTAACCCATTTTTATTAATGTACATTCTACATGTGGCTCACTATCTCTCTTCTATACTGTTTATCTGCCTTCCTCCAATCTTACTGGCAAATCCCCCACCTCTCAGATTCTTCCCCCTGAGTTCCTCTCTCTCCCCAGAACTCTCACCTATCCTTTCTTGTCTAGTTATTGGCCATTTAACTCTTTATTAAATGAATCAGAAAGTGCCTTAGGCAGATGAAGTAAAACAGATCCATCTTTACAGTGTACAAAAGGACTATCCCACCAGGCAGTGGTGGCACAGGACTTTAATCCCAGCACTTGGGAGGCAGAGAAAAGTGGATCTCTGTGAGTTCAAGACTAGCCTGGTCTACAGAGTGAGTTCCAGGACAGGCTCCAAAGCTACAGAGAAACCCTGTCTTGAAACAAAACAAAACAACAACCCAGAAAACAAAAAAAGATTATTGCTGTGGGAGTTCCTTCAGCTCCTTCAGCCAATCGCCGCTGAGTTACCAGCCCATTGGGGCGTGGTCTCTCCCTTTAAAAAAAGCAGCGGCTGTCCTCCACTCTCTTTTTGTCTTCCGGCTCCGTTTCCGGCCCCTGGACTCCTTTCCTGTTCGCGCGGAGGGGCTGTTGTCTGGGACGGTAATCTGTAAGTTTTTTCCCCTTTGAATAAATAACCATTATATTAATCATAATTCCAAACTGGTGTGGGATTGTCTGTGACTTACGCCTTCATCTGGCGCCCCACGTTTGGTTGTAGAACCCCCCCTTCCCCCCCACTCAACTGCTTGCTACCAGCTCGGCTAGTCACGAGACCTCCCTCAGCTGCGGCCTGTGCCCTGTGTGTGGAGCCAGCAGTTCAGTTAAACCCCACGCCTCCCAAGCTCCACAGGCTCGGGACAGTCTCTGCCTGCCTGGTTTGCTCTTTTCTGAGTTGTTTTCAAATTTCCCTTGTAAGTGCGGCGCTTTAGTGGCGTGAATCAGAACGACTCGGTCACGTGGAGGCATACGCGGCTTCCGGGTTGCTCTTTTCTACCCCTGGATTCTGGGTTTCTGGTTCCGTGTATGGAATTGATTTAATTAAACTTTCTTTCTTGAGCAACTTATATTTCCTAGTTTTTAACAAATACTAAGGCAGACACTGAAACAGGACCTGTTTAAGTCACCTTTGCAGTGGTTCTAGTCGCAACTTGGCAACAGCGCCACCAACTAGACAAGAGGTAATATGGCAGTTTTTGTTTCCAACGCCAATTTTACTGTTTTCTTTATTAATACAATGGATTATGTCATGCAAGGTTTATATGACTATGGGAATATATTAATTTACTTGTTACTAGGTTTCAGTTTTCTTTTCAATATTTTATCATTAAGAAAGATACGACTTTTACGGACTAATATTGAACAACTAGTTGAAAGGATTAAAATTATTGAAAATCAGGGGTTATCTGAACAAGTGGATACTATGATAGACAAAATTGACTCCATGTCCAAGGGTACTAGGAAGTTACCTGAAAGGGTACAGGCTGTTGAATTTGACGTTCAGATGTTACCACAAAGTTTTGATAAGGTAACAGATAGAATGAACCTCCAGAATGGGAACCAAAAAACTGATACCTTAGTGAAATTACTAGAAACACGGGTAGGTCAGGAGATTCAGGATTTAAGGGATACAATGATAAAAAGATTAGAAATGATTGAAGAAACTATTGGAGCTGGTGAACAGAGTAAGAAGGCACAAGGACAGGATACAATGCCACCACCAGCTGTTAGAACTGGCTTACCCAGGGTCCTAACAACATACCCTGTAATTTATTCTGACAAAGGGTTAACTTCCAAAGGCTCAAAGGGAGTTAAGGAAGCTAGATGGACACCAATAGCAATGAATGATTTAAAAGAAATTAAGCAAGCTGTCGTTAACTTTGGCTTGCACTCTGCATTTGTTAAGGAAATGATAAGGACTTGGGCTTCTAATGTCAGAGCTACCCCCCATGATTTCTCTCAGCTAGTGTCTGCAGTTTTAGATGATGGGCCTTCCTTGATGTTTGGAATTTATTTCAGAGAAGAATCCAAACATATGGAACAGCAAGGAAGAGCAAAAGGTGTGGAGGTTTCCCAAGATCAAATTCTTGGTGTAGGAGCATATGCTGATCCACAGGTCCAAGCTCTTTATGATGAAGAAGTGCTGTCCTTATGTCACAAAGCAGCCTTGAATGCTTTGAATAGAATACAAGATCCAGCAAAAAGGGTCGAATCATATACCAGGGTTAGGCAGGGACAGAGAGAACCCTTTACTGACTTTGTGCAAAGATTAATTAAGGCTCTGGACATAGGGGTAACAGACCCAGAAGCTAGACGAATACTTCTTGAATCTCTAGCTTTTGAAAATGCAAATACTGAATGTAAAAAGATAATTGGGCCTTTAAGATCTAGATCAGCACCAATGGAAGAATGGATACAGCATACAATGAATGTTGAGATGTTTAGCTATAACGATGAATCCTGGGTAGGAGAAGCGATTTCCAAAGCTATGAGGAGACATCAAACTACCAGGTGTTTTAATTGTGGTAAATTAGGACATCTGAAAAGGGATTGCAGGCAAAGAAATCCTAGGAATAATATCTCCTCTGGGAATGACAAAAGTAGGAGATCTCAGCCTTCAGGTATATGCAGAAGATGTGGTAAAGGCCGACATTGGTCCAACGAATGCAGGTCAACAACAGACAGACAAGGCAACCCGATACCATCGGGAAACTCCTTGAGGGGCCTCTCGCAGGCCCCCAAGCCAAAAGTGGCCCAGTCATTCCCAGTTACAGTCGAAAATGTGTCTCACCAAGAAAATTAAAAACTCCAATGTCTGCCGTAAAAAGTAATACTGGTCTAAATGATGAATTACATGTGGAGAATGAGTCAAAAAATTCAGGAGGACAGAGTAAACGTATATTTTGGCAAACGTATATTAACGATCAAAGACCAAAGCTAAGAGTCTGTATAAATGGCATTTTTATTGAAGGCTTATTAGACACAGGTGCGGATGTAAGTATAATTACTCCAGAATCCTGGCATCCGAATTGGCCTCTTCATGAGGTAGATGTTCAGTTCCTGGGAATTGGAACCCTATCTCGTGTAAAACAAAGCACAAGATGGGTGGAATGCATAGGGCCTGAAGGGCAAATAGGAAGATTAAGGCCATATATAGCAAATATTGCAATAAATTTATGGGGCCGTGACCTGCTACAGCAATGGAATACCCAGATTAACATTCCTGTAGTTCCAGGAACTCACAATTCTGGGAAGGATATAATGAGGTATTATGGAAAAAGGTCACCAGCCATTCAGGCTGTACAAGAACACACAGCCAATAGCAAACCTTTAGAGGTACCAACAGCCCTACCTTTAAAATGGCTAACTGAGAAGCCAATATGGATCAAGCAGTGGCCTCTAGCTGAAGATAAGTTACAGGCTTTGGAACAGCTGGTACAAGAGCAACTAGATGCTAACCATATTGAAGAATCAACCAGCCCTTGGAATTCTCCTGTGTTTGTTGTAAAAAAGAAATCTGGTAAATGGAGAATGGTGACAGATCTAAGAGCTGTCAACAAGGTAATTCAGCCTATGGGTCCGCTACAATCTGGAATTCCTTTGCCTTCTCTATTACCAAGAGGATGGCCTCTTATAGTTATTGATTTGAAAGATTGTTTTTTCACTATACCTTTGCAAAAAAAGGATAGAGAAAAATTTGCCTTCACAGTGCCTACTTATAATAATTCTCAGCCTACTAGGAGATATCAATGGACTGTCCTCCCACAGGGGATGCTCAATAGTCCCACATTGTGTCAATATTTTGTTAATAAGCCACTGGAAATAATTCGTAAGCAATTTCCCAAGTCCATAATTTATCATTACATGGATGACATTTTATTATCTGATTCAAATAAAGATACTTTGGAAAGTATGTTTGAAGAAGTAAAGAAAGTTTTGCCTAGGTGGGGATTACAAATTGCCCCTGAAAAGATTCAAAGAGGAGATTCTATTAATTACCTAGGCTACAGAATAGGGTTAGAGAAAATTCGAACACAAAAGGCACAAATTAGGAGAGACCGGTTACGGACTCTTAATGACTTCCAAAGATTGTTAGGAGATATTTCCAGTCTACGACCAGCTGTTGGGATAACACCTGATCTAATAGTTCATTTAAACAAAACCTTAGATGGTGATAAGGATTTGAATAGTCCCAGAAAATTGACAGTTGAAGCAGAAAAGGAACTGACAATGATTGAGGAAAAATTACAGGAGGCACATGTGGATAGGGTCAACCCGAATCTTAGTTCCATCCTAGTCATACTGCCTTCCAGAATTTCTCCTACAGGGATTTTAATGCAGAGGGAAGATATTATTTTAGAGTGGATATTTATACCTCATAAACCAAGTAAAAAATTAAAAACTTATGTAGAAAAGGTTTCAGAATTAATTATAAAAGGTAAACTGAGACTTCGTCAACTAGCAGGTATAGACCCAGCAGAAATTATAGTGCCTTTTACTACTGAGGAAATAAGAAAGTTATGGGAAGATAATGAACCATGGCAAAGAGCTTGTGCTAATTTTTTGGGAGAAATTAGCAGCAACTATCCCAAAAGTGATAGACTTAACCTCATAAAGAGAACTTCTTGGATTCTTCCTAGAATTGTACGTGATGCTCCAATAACTGGAGCTCGGACATTTTATACCGATGCAAATAAATCAGGGAAAGCAGGTTATAAATCGGAAGAATTGAGTAAGGTGGAACAAAGCCCTTATAATTCTGTCCAGAAGGCAGAATTATATGCCATTCTTATGGTGCTAAGGGATTTTAAAGAACCTCTTAATATAGTTACAGATTCACAATATGCAGAAAGAGTTATCTTGCATATTGAAACCGCTGAATTCATACCAGATGACACAGAGTTGACTTCATTGTTTATCGAGGTACAGGACATAATTAGGAATAGGCTTTGTCCAATGTACATAACACACATCCGGTCCCATACCGGTCTGCCTGGGCCTCTAGCACAAGGTAACGCTGAAATTGACCAATTATTGATTGGAAGCGTTCTGCAGGCCTCAGAATTTCATAAAAAACATCATGTCAATAGTAAAGGCTTAAAGAAAGAGTTTTCCATTACATGGCAACAAGCTAAGGACATTATAAAGAGATGTCCTACTTGTTCTTTCTATAATCAAACACCGTTGCCTGCAGGGAGTAACCCAAAGGGTACTCAAAGGAATGAAATCTGGCAGATGGATGTGTTCCACTTTATGGAATTTGGTAAATTAAAATATGTACACCACACCATAGACACGTATTCAGGTTTTCAATGGGCAACTGCCCTGAGCTCAGAAAAGGCTGATTCGGTAATCACACATTTATTGGAAGTTATGGCCATCATGGGTATACCTGCACAAATAAAGACAGACAATGGTCCAGCATATGTATCTAAGAAAATGAAACGCTTCTTTGCTTATTATAATATAAAACACGTTACAGGTATACCAAATAATCCTACAGGTCAGGCAGTTATAGAAAGATCAAATCGTACTATAAAGGATATGCTAAACAAACAGAAAGGGACGAAAGATACCCCCAGAAATAGATTGCATAATGCTTTATTAACCTTGAATTTTCTTAATGCTAATGAGAAAGGAACAACAGCAGCAGAGAGGCATTGGATAATGGAAAAAACTTCTGAACTAAACCAACCTGTTTATTTCAAAGACGTGCTGACCTCTCAATGGAAGCCAGGAGATGTGCTACGTTGGGGAAGGGGTTTTGCTCTTGTTTCCACAGGAGAAGAAAAATTGTGGATACCATCAAAATTAATAAAGGTTCGATTTGAAGAGGAGAAACCTCTTGGAAAGGAGAAATGACAGCATCTACAATGATGATAACCGTACAGGTGGTAAGAAAAGCATATAGAATGGGGGCAGGGTTCTGTTCTTATCTCCACAGGAAAACACTGATCTTTGAAAAGTTCAAGGGACCCTGGATATTTGAATACTGACAGATGGAAAATAACGGCCCAATAGGGACTATCAAGAAAACTGAATAGGTTCTGTAAGTACCATATACTAAATCATATTTCTAAATTTATAGAGCTGGTTTTAGAGTTGGACTCTGGCTCAGTCCCTCTCTAATTCCAAGCCTGTTGTTTAAAGAAAAACCCAGAGTTTCTGGATTTTCTGTCTCATGTCAAGAGCCATGATATGGGACAGAAAGAAATATGAGTTTAGAAAACATCTTTACTTTTCTTCATATCTATCATACCTTCATTAAATATATCTATCATGTCTCTCATTGAATATAGGTATTCATGTATATGTCTATATAATTAATGTTTAAGTTTTCCACAATGAACAATGAGTTTTTCCTACAGTGACATTTGAAGTTTCCAGGAAGAAGATGGGGCCCCATAACAACAACTCCACCTGGTTGATATGACGTCATGATACTGATAGCGCTACTACAAGACCTGTTTTGGGTACCAGCTGCACAAGACGGTTCCAACGTGCTGAAATGGTGCACATCTTGTACAACATTCTGGCCAGACCTCCACAAAATACTCAGAGACTATTTGCAATTTTAAAAGACATTGATCTTGAAATTTAACCATCATTTTACTTTCACAGGATCCCCCAGAAAGAACGTCGCCCCCATGACAGCTGGAAGTAATTCTAGAGAACGACGTCCCCTCTCCCAATAAAGTTTGTCCTTGGGTTTAGGGACATCATTTAGGGGTTGGTTATAATTAGTATATGGTTGAGGGTTGGGGGAGGAATTTTATAAGCACAGGAATCCTAAAAAAAAAAAAAAAAAAAAAAAAAGGAGGGATAATTGGATTATGGGATAAACAGATTTGTACTTGTGAGTTATTGCTTTTAGACAAACATATTGGTATCGATTCTTATATATTGATACAAAGTTAAATTATGTTGACTATTTTATGCATGCATGCTTCATGCTTCTACCTCTGTTTAAAACATTTTTATGTATTTGTATATATATATTGTATTGATATATGTATATTTACCATATTGCATTGTACACTTCTACCTCTGATTAAGATACTTATATATTGTTTATGTATTGATATATATTTACCATATTGCAATGTATACTTGCACATTGTTTATATTTGGAGGTCTCATTGTCCTCAATTATTGCACACTTGTTTATTATCTCAGTCTTTAAGTTAGATAGATATTGAGAATTATATAGATCAACAGTCATCTAAGTTTGTCATTTATAATTAGACTAATCAGGTTCTTTAGATATATAGAGATTATATTCAGTATAGATAGATAATCTTCAACCTCTTCAAAGAGCTGTAGAAAATGGCCTTTAATCTAATTCAGAGTTCTATGGTAGGGAGACACAATCACTCCTGGCAACACTGATCTATGCCCGAGAGAATGTTGAGCACCAAAGACACTCCACCTGGAGCCTTTCTTCTTGGCAGAACTGGCCTTTGGGTAAAGAAATGCTCATACCTCAACTACTGACAGAGTTACAGAATATCCGTAAATGGATAAAACAAGACTGTCATATCCTGCCAAGACAGGGTAAGATAGTTTTGAAGTTTCTTGCCTTTGAAAATGGTATGTCAGTTACATCAGGCCTTAGCCAAAGTTGGTTGCTTCAACGCTGCAAATGTGACTTTGGGTGTTTGTCCAGGTAGCCAGTTGTCTCTGCGATTTGTTACATGTTCTGGAAGTTGTTTGATTGCACTTCCTAATTACTCAGATAACATTATTTCCCTTCTCAGATCTTCGATGGGATTGAAGATTATATAAATGTAGTTACTTTCCTTTCATGACTTGGCCAAGTTATTTGTTATACAAGACTTAAGCTAGTTAGAATAGGATATTTGTATTTATTGTATATAATTTCGTAGGTTTGTACTTATTGTATATAATTGCGTAGTAGGCTTAGAACTCTCTTACATAAACAAAAGGGGGAGATGCTGTGGGAGTTCCTTCAGCTCCTTCAGCCAATCGCCGCTGAGTTACCAGCCCATTGGGGCGTGGTCTCTCCCTTTAAAAAAAGCAGCGGCTGTCCTCCACTCTCTTTTTGTCTTCCGGCTCCGTTTCCGGCCCCTGGACTCCTTTCCTGTTCGCGCGGAGGGGCTGTTGTCTGGGACGGTAATCTGTAAGTTTTTTCCCCTTTGAATAAATAACCATTATATTAATCATAATTCCAAACTGGTGTGGGATTGTCTGTGACTTACGCCTTCAGATTATCCCACAACCTTTCCCCGTTTTTTTTGTGTAAATAAAAGGGAAGGGTGTTTTTTTTATGATCATTCACATTTTATTTATTTGTTGTGTATGTATGTGTGTATGTATGTATGCGCACACAAGTGCATGTACCATAGTGTGCATGTGGAGGTCAGGAAACAACCGACAAGAACCCGTTCTCTCCTCCCACTACATGAGTACTGGGTATAGAACTTTGGTCCTCAGATTTGGTAGCAGGCATCTTTATGCACTGAGTCATCTCTCTGGTCTGAGAATGTGACATTTCGGTGATGTGATTTCTGTGCATGGAGGTGACACAGCTTTAACAGTGTGTTCATCATGACTTCCTGATACCTCAGCTACTTCCCAGTCTCCCCACAGAGTAACAATACAGGAAAAATTAAAATTCTTCCACCATCTCCTCTTTCCTGTCTCTTTCTCAGAGGAGTGACTGGCAAGACCTTAGAGGAGAAAGTGGAAGATAGAGAGAAAACAATCTTCCTTTCCCATATCACACCCTTGGGACCTAGTATGTGATCTGAAGACCCTCTAAAGAGAAAAGATTGTCACCATGTCTTTGGTGGCATCAGGACCTTACCCAGAGTTGACGAGAAATCCTGCCTCTCTCACAGAGATCGGTAAAAAGTATTTTAAGTTTATCTCTATAACACGAACCTGAGATACTTGACAAGGAAATCCTTCAGGTCAAACATTTCTTACATGCTTTCTGTTGTTGTTATCATTATTACTTAAATGCATCCAAATAGGATTTTTCATTTTCAAATGAATGTCCACAGAACTCTACAATAAAGAACTGGTACTGGCCTAAAAGAACTGCAATAAGGTTGGAAAATGGGTTTCCGTCTGTAACTTCCGTGGGCAGAAGTTCCATTCCCAGTTTTAGAAAAGCTGGATACAGTAAGGAAACGTTTTCAAACTTTCCTCCTCAACCAAGTCACTGATTTGAATGAAAAAAGAAAGAAAGAAATTCCCCCTGCTTGTCAAAAAAGTATACTTGAGATGTCCCAGTTAACTATGAGATAGTTGCTTTAAAGTGAAAGATTTTAGCTTTATTACAGTAAAACTATATACAATAAGAACAATTAACAGGTAAAATTACACTCACAATATCTAGTACATTTGTACTGGGCAATTTTGGAGATATTCTCTATTATCTATCCTATCTTGGTGAGTATAAACTTTTATACTTAAACCACTTTTTATCATAACTTGTATTACTAGCCTAAAATATCCTTTTAGAACTTAAAGCATTTTCTTAGATAAATAACTTAAACTTTAATGTTTCTCAATCTTTATAATCTTTATATCTCTTTTGTGGATTTTTTTTTAAGATTTTCTACCAAGGAAAGCAAGAAAACTATAACTATATCGTCTTTAACCCCACCAGAGACCTGAGAAGGATCAACTATTACTTGAGTAAACAGGAAGTGCACAGCAAACAACTTTCAAAATTATAGAAATGACAAAGACAGCTGACTGCCTGGACAGTCACCCAAGTTTCCTCTGTGATGTTTTGGCTTATAGGTCTAGAACATCTGACAGACATTTCTGTGAAGCAGGAACTTTAAAGGACTGTCCTACCTTTTCTTGGCAAAGTTTGGCAATCACTTAATTTGTGTTCTGCTTGTCCAGCTTGGACTCCATACTGTCAACAGTTGAGGCAAGGACAGTTTCTTGCCCAGTGGCTAACTTTGCCACAAATAAAAGCAAACTCCATATGAAGGTTCTTCAATGCCCATTGTCTTCTCTGAAGTAGATTGGTGCTGCCAGGAGCAGATGTGTCTAACTGTTATGAAAAGCCTTATTATTAAAACATTTAAATGTCACATTTTGTAGATCTCTGAAATGTTTGAAGACGACCTACCTATCTAAAATATATCTGTGTTTAACCTTGAAAATCTACCTGACATGACCATAAGTTTGATTGCTGTAGATGACTAACAACTAGCCTGTATTTCTTAATTATCCTAAACAGTTTGTAATAATGGCTTTCAAGAACTAGAGCTTTATTTCTCTTTTAAATGAGCTGCATTGACTGCTCTTCTAAAGGTCCCGAGTTCAATTCCCAGCAACCACATGGTGGCTCACAACCATCTGTAATGAGGTCTGGTGCCCTCTTCTGGCCTGCCGGCATACATGCAGACAGAATTTTGTATACATAATAAATAAATAAATAAATAAATAAATAAATATTTAAATGAGCTGCATAGGTACAATACCTTAAATAAGAATAGAAACATGTGTGTTATAATAAACAAGTATATTATAACAAAATAACCTTAAATTTGTATCAACATACAAGAATCCATACCAATGTAAAATATTTGAGACTAGTAGTTGCTTCTTACTTTAAAAGTAGATTCAATAGTCTATCCTTTTATCCTGTTATTCCTATATCTCCCTCCTTTTTTTACTGTATAGGAGAGAAAGGATAGAGAAAGAAAAAGAGTAAAAGAAATTCCTTAATCTAACCTTTGTTTAGTTTTCTCCCTGACCATGGCCAGAAACAACTTACTGCTAACCTCCCTAAACAATGGCAGACATCCATAACTCACCAAATGGCCAAAAACCACCAATCCCACCTCTTGGGAATGCGGGCATCATGTTCTGTTCTTAGAATTGCTTGCTGCTGTCTGGGGGTGACGGCATCTTTAGGGAATCCTGAGAACACTGGGATAATGGCCAAGTCCTGGGATAGCCAGTTGTATCATTTGTTGTCCAGTCTCTGTGTGAGGAGAAAGTGCATGGTTTAATTGAAGTCCTAGCTAGAGTAATCTGTGAGACTAGACCATCTTAGCTCGCCACTTTGAAGTTATTCAGAGCAGATTTTTGAGGAAGCAGCCATGGAAGCATTCTGAAAGGCTGGATCACCTAAGCTACTTGTCTCATCATCAGTGGGGTCTGATCCTTTTTTTCTAAAAAATACACAAACATTTAAAGGTAATGTACATGTCTGCATTAACACAATATGGGATGTACAGTATCAGTATGCACGAATCAACTAAATATGATTTTTGTTTTGTGTTTGAGCAGGTAAAAGGCATCTGTCAATTTTATAAGTCAGTTTGTACTATATATTTAAACTGTAATATATAAGTCTTCATCCATGTCATATGAAAGAATGTCATGTAAGTAATAAGTTATGAGAACTCTGTAGCCAATAAGATTTATCATGTCTCATCTAATCTTAAGAGCTGTTCCCATATAGAGGGATATTGTAGGTTTCTTCTTTCATGTAGCTAAGATTTTCAGGAGGCCTCCCCCAGTCAAATCTGGACTCTATCTATCTATCTATCTATCTATCTATCTATCTATCTATCTATCTATCTATCTATCTATGGTTTTTAGAGACAGGACTTCTCTGTAGCTTTGGAGCCTATCTTGGAACTTGCTCTGTAGACCAGGCTGGCCTCAAATTCACAGAGATCCACCTGTCTCTGCTCCCTGCCCCCAGGGCTAGGGTTAAAGTTGTGTACCACCACCACCTGGCTAAATCTGGACTTTATTTATTTATTTATTTATTATTATTTTTTAAGACAAGGTTTCTCTGTAGCTTTGGAGCCTGTCCCAGAACTAGCTCTTGTAGACCAGGCTGGCCTTGAACTCACAGAGATCTGCCTGCCTCTGCCTCCTGAGTGCTGGGATTAAAGATGTGTGCCACCACTGCCTGGCCAAATCTGGACTGTATTAATTTTGAAGGGATCCACAGCTTTCCATTTTCTGTGGAAACAAAGATATAACCTCTCTCCCAAAGCAACACATTTCCTAACTTCCATTCTGAAGTTAAGACATACTTAAAATATACAGGCTGGTTTAATTTGTCAGTGTTTTTCACAGTCCAATATTTTTTGTTCGCTATTTTTTGTTCATTAAAGTTAATAAAGCACTATACCCAAATGTCCTGGGTTATGACATTTTCCATCCTTATACAGCTTATTCTTTTTTATATTGCTTTACCCTTCAAAAGAACTATATTATTTTTAAATTATTTATTTTTTGTTTTCATTACCCATCTTCTTTGTTTCTTCAGCTTCTAAAGACACTTTCAAGCATACTGTAGCTGTTTGGAGATTTTCTCAGTCTGGACCTGGCTTTCTGCACACTGTGGCTCTGGGAAAATATTGCAGAAATGCTGCCAAGCCCTGTATGTGTCTGCAGACTCCTTCTGCAGCCCTGCACACCACATGGTGCTGGTGGCTGGCTTTGCCCCCTGGGGTCAGTGAGAGCCAAGCCTTATTTAGTCTCCTGTTGAGTAGCTTGCCAGATGCTCACAGGCAGGGTATACATACCCCATGCTGGGTGGCAAATATTACTGATTGACTTTGGACTGCCAGTTCCTGAATAATGACACAGAGACTTCTTATTAAGTATGAAAGTTTGACCTGAACTTAGACTTGTCCCCAACTCGCTCTTATAACTTAACCCATGTCTATTAATCTATACAGTTCTGCCACGTGACTCGTTACCTTTCTTCAATACAATGTATGTCCAATTTCCTCCTCTTCTCACTGACAAATCCCCTGTCTCCGATTCTTCCCCTGAGTTCCTCTCTCTCTCTCCAAAATTTTCACCTATCCTTTCTTGTCTAGTTATTATTGGCTGTTTAGCACTTTAGTAAATGAACCAGAAGTTTCCTTAGGCAGATGAGGTAAACAGATAGATACATCTTCACAGTGTACAAAAAGATTATTCCACAACATCCTTCCTTTTTTCCCCCTCCCCACTTTTTCCTCTGTGTGTGTGTGTGTGTGTGTGTGTGTGTGTGTGTGTATAAGAGAGAGAGAGAGAGAGAGAGAGAGAGAGAGAGAGAGAGAGAGAGAGAGAGAACTACTTACTTGCAGGAGTCAGTTCCCGCCTTCTGTCCTAGTCACCAGGCTTGGTGGCAATCACATTTTCCCTCTGAGCTATTTTGCTGACCCTGTAGTAGATATTTTGAGCACCATTGGACAGTAAGTGCCAGGAGGTTTACTTCACTGTTTTAAGAGTTGGGGAACCCCAGAGACTCATGGGGTCTTGTTTGGGAGAGGTATGGCTACAGGTTATACAAGAACTAGCCTTAGGGATTTTTGCACTGGTCAGTTAGGTGTCTCTGGCCCTCTACAAGCTTTGATTCAATCTCTTATTGTTGACTGTGGCAAAAGATGGGCTAGTGGGCTCTGTCTGCCCATCTGTCCCTTGGGTAGGAGCTCCTTGTGGCCTTTTCATGCATTTCTTTAGATGGTATATTGGAAATGGGGGGTACGTTAGGGGCTCAGTGCCAGTGGACTTGGCTGGACAATGCTGCGGTCAGACAGGCTAGACAGGTAGGTTTTTTGTTGTTGTTGTTGTTGTTGTTGTTGTTATTGTTGTTCTTTGAGACAGAGTTTAATGGAGTCCAGTCTGACCTAAAACTCATTAAGTGGCCAAGAACGACCTTGAACTCCTGATCCACCTTTCTTTACCTCCTGAATTCAGGGTTTACGTAGTAGTGCGCTACTATGCTCAGTTTATCCATGCTGAGGATCAAACCCAGGCCTCGAGTGTACAAGGTGCACTACCTGCCAGCGGATTTATGTCCCCACCCAGGAGACTGCATTTTAATCTGGTGGGAAAGCTGCAGAAGTCATTGTAGATTCAAGAAGTTTTAGCAACAGGATGGAAGATAGACAATGTCCCTTGTGATCTGTGGGGAGAGAGACTTGAACAATCTCTTTCCAAGAACACAGTGAGCTCCGATTTCACTTTATTTCCCAACTTGTGGCTCAAAATTCAGAGATTTTACTCTTCTCTCCCTCTAAGTTTATTACTTTTATTTGTGCGTGTGTGTGTGTGTATGTGTGTGTCTGTGTGTGAGTGTACATATGTTCACATCAGCAGGGAGGCCAGAGATTTCAGATCCCCCGGAGTTGGATTAACAGGTGGTTGTGTGTCTCCAATTGTGAGTGCTGGGAATCGAACTCAGGTTCTCTGCAAGAGCAGCAGTGCGCTTTACTGACAAGCTGTCTCTCCAGCCGGGAGACCTAGCTTTCAGTGCCCGGTTGGTCTTTCTGGCACTTATTGTACCATATTATCTCATGAGGTAGGGCTGATAGAATCCTGTAATTAAAATAATTTTAACTTGATATATTTTAGATCAACAAATATCTCACTAAAATAAAGCATACGTACAACAGACAGCTGTAAACATTTCACGAATAAACCAAGTGGGATTAAGTAGAGTCACATCTGTTGTGCAGGATTCCACTCTGCATCTTTGTGATTTTTCTTACCTTGCACACCCAATTAAACACCCCAGAAGTCACTAGGTCCCAATCGTTCCCACCTCCTCTCCCGCTGTGTCTCTGGGGACTGTTATTCCACTTCCCCAACACTTTATGATCCTGTCTACAGAGATGCCCGGCAGAACTGTGTCTGGCCAAGGACTGAGTGAGTAGAGCTGAGATGTAAGCTCAGGTCTCACCTGTGTCCAGTTCTTACAGAAACTGTCTGTTTCGATCACAGTTTTAACACACAGTACAAGTTCCTCCTTTCCAGATACACTCGGAGGTCCTTTGCATATTCATCATGTTGGGAGTCTTCTATGGCTAGATTTTATTTTGACTTTTTGTGGTTCTGGGGTCAGAACCCAGGGTCTTATATGTTCTAGACAGGCACTCTGTCAGTGACCTTTAGAGTATTTTTAGAATACTTTCTTATCTCCCCAAAGACATGATAACTATTATCAGTTTCACTCTCCTCCAAACTCAGCCTCTGGCAACCACTAACCTAGTTTCTGTTTCAGGCTTGTCTGTTCTGGATTTCTGTAGAAGCGGAATTATACAATGTGTGCACACAAAGGCTCATATTGCATTCGCTGACTTCAGTCACTCAGTGTGTTTTTAAGGTTCATCTACATGGTAGCAGGTGTTGATCATTCACTGCTTTTCATTTCGGAATAGTGTTCCATTGCGTGGAGATGACATTTCTACCTTTGGGCTATTGAGAATCATGCTGGCATTAATGCGTGTGCATGCATTTCTCTGTGGAGATTTGTTCACACTTCCTTGCATGCTAAACTAATCTTGCATTACGGGGATGGACCTTACATTGTCATGGTGTATAATCCCTTTTATATGTGCCTTGGGGTTTCTATTGCTGTGATAAAACACCATGACCAAAAGCATCGTGGGGAGGAAAGGATTATCTGGCTTATATCCTGGGTATTATCCATATTACATGGAGGTAAGCTGGAGCAGGAACTCAAGGCAGGAACTGAAGCAGAGGACGGAGAAGTGCTGCTTCCTGGCTGGTTTCCTATGGCTTGCTCAGTCTGCTTTCTTTATAACCTAGGACCACCTGTCTAAGGGTAGCAGCATCTGCAATGGGGTGGGCCCACATCAACCACTAACTAGGAAAATGCTCCCAGAGGCTTGCCTACAGGCAGATTCTATAGAGGCATTTTCTCAATTGATGTTCACTCCCCTCAGATAATTCTAGCATCGTTCAAGTTGACAAAAATAAAACAAACAAGCAACAACAAGAAACTACACAGCACAGTTGATGCCTTTGACTTTAAAAAGCCACCTGGGAAATTCTTGCACATTGCCAAGTTGAGCTGGCAGCACGAGGCACCGCCTTGGGTCCCTGTGGACCACAGCTTCCGTATGCTGGCCCTGAATGAGTACTCCCCAAAGAGTCTCGGTGATGTTGACCTCTCTTAACTTCCACGAACTTCTCATTTCTAGCTAACAAGCATTGACTTTTCCAGCGTATCAAAAGTTTCACATTGGTGGTTCTGGTCTCTTGTTAATCACTGCTAATATTTTAGCTTCAGGAGAGCTACAAATTCTCAAGTCGAACCATTACTCAAATGACTGTTAGAGTCCTTATTTCTGAAATAAGCCAGGCACCCATGCCTGAGGCACAGTTCTTAACGTTTTTACTGTCTAAGCTCCCAAGGAACATCCCACTGAGTTCTGAGCCTTCAGTGGCTTTTCTAGCCTAGCGTTCAAATGCCACCATAATTCTCCCCCAAGGTCTATTGTATCACATCAATACCCCACTTTTTTTTTTTATTGAACTCTACATTTTTCTCTGCTCCCCTCCCTGCCTCCCCCTCCCCCTTTCAATCCTCCCACAAGGTCCCCAGGCTCCCAATTTACTCAGGAGATCTTGTCTTTTTATACTTTCTACTTCCCATGTAGATTAGATCTATGTAAGTCTCTATTAGGGTCCTCATTGTTGTCTAGGTTCTCTGGGATTGTAGTTTGTAGGCTGGCTTTCTTTTCTTTATGTTTAAAAACCACCCATGAATGAGTACATGTGATAATTGTCTTTCTGGGTCTGGGTTACCTCACTCAAAATAATGTTTTCTAGCTCCATCCATTTTCCTGCAAAATTCAAGATGTTGTTATTTTTTCTGCTGTATAGTACTCCATTGTGCAAATGGACCACATTTTTCTTATCCATTCTTTGGTCGAGGGGCATTTAGGTTGTTTCCAGGTTCTGGCTATGACAAACAAAGCTGCTATGAACATAGTTGAACACATGTCCTTGTGGTATGGTTGAGCATCCTTTGGATGTATACACAAAAGTGGTATTACTGGGTCTTGAGGAAGGTTGTTTCCTAATTTTCTGAGAAATCACCACACTGACATCCAAAGGGGTTGTACCAGCTTGCATTCCCATCAGCAATGCAGAAGTGTTCCCTTTTCCCCACAACCTCTCCAGCATAAGTTGTCATCAGTGTTTTTGATCTTGGCCATTCTCAGAGTTGTTTTGATTTGCATTTTTCTGATGACTAACGATGTTGAACATTTCCTTAAGTGTCTTTCAGCCATTTTAGATTCCTCTGTTGAGAGTTCTCTGTTTAGGTCTGTACTCCATTTTTTTTATTGGATTATGTGATCTTTTGGTGTCCAATTTCTTGAGTTCTTTGTATATTTTGGAGATCAGACCTCCGTCTGATATGGGGTTAGTGAATATCTTTTTCCATTCTGTAGGCTATCGCTTTGTCTTGTTGACCAGGTCCTTTGCTTTACAGAAGCTCTCTGTATTGGCTACTTTTCTGTTGTTGTGATTGAACACTATGACCAAAAGGAATGTAAGGATAAATGTATCTCCTGCGTTATGGAACACTTCCTGAGTCAGGCAAAGGGCTGGAGATTAAAGAACACAAGAGAGGTGGTTCATTGGTGAAGAGAGAACACAGAATGCAGTTTATTCAAGACAGAGAAAGCCGTATATACCTAACTGCTACACAGTGGAAATCCCCCAGGCAGGTGGGAAATTACCAGGCTCAAGATGGAGCATTCAACTCCCCTGTAGCTAACCACCAGGGTGGGCAGAGTGAGCACAGGAACAAACAAGATGTTTTGTCAGAAACTGTAAGCTATCCTCAGTATGAACCCTAGGAGGAGGGGTAGACTGTGGACCCTACAGGTCTCCCTTTTTTTTTATAAATTTATAAATGACTAAGCCTGTCTTGGGTGGCATGGACGTCAGGCAGGACCCCTTACCAGTTATGGGAAAGCATTTAGATCAAAACACATTTTCTGTCTTAGGTTGGGGCAGCCCCCTGCCCCCAAGACCTTTCTCGTCATTGGCTCACTAGTCACCCTCCACCATGTTCAGCCAGGTTTGTGCTGAAGGATCCTCTGGGGCAATAGCTAAGAGGTCTTGTCAGGTGGCGAAATTGACCTGAGCTTGCCTCTGGCTCCGGCGCTGTAAAAACATGAAGATGATAAAGGCTCCAGCACACATAAGCACTCACTCCGAAGGAGGCTGTGTCTGCCCAATTCTTAATGAGTTTCTGCCTGCCAGTTGGAGCCCCTTAAGTAAGGTCTCAGCTCTGGTGGGGGGAACCCTGGTGTTATCAGCTAGAATAATCTCATGAGCCAATTTGTGCATAAGATTAGGAAATTATACACTCCAGGGCCCATGAATAGCAGCGTTAAGCATTTTCATTGTATCCATTAGGCTTGCAACCTTAGCAGTGGTAACATAGTATCATTGTGAGTGGCCAAAGCAATTACAGCCTGCCCCATAAAGTGTCTACTGTGCTAGCAGTAGCAACTGACTGACTAATGACCACTCCAGCAGCCACAACAATGGCCGCCATCATGGCTGCTGTAATGCCAAAATCTCCTCTTGCTCGATGCAGGGTGAGTTGATCATCATGGGATGTGTTGACAGGCAGAGGAACAATCCCTGGCACTTGGACCACCACAGCCAGGTCCTCAGAACCCCAGCTACTCCTCAGCTGATGAACCTGTTCAGAACAGTTTGAAACTGTAGACATATCAGCAGGCTGGGGCAGTGACATAAACTCCCGCCCGGAAAGGAACATTTTTATCTTTTCCATTTTGCTGAATCCTCAGAGTGCAAAATCAAGGCCCCCAAAGGTACCAACCTCCAAAGGCAGGAAGCCAGCATGTTGCATGGCGTTACGGTAACAAAAAGGCCTGCTGTCCAGGGACTGGTTTTTGGCTGGTGACTTGGGACCCCACCACCATAGATCTGTTTGAGACAAATTAAGAGTCCAGGGGGAGGTGGCAATGCCCAAAGTATGGAAAGACTCCAATCATAGCTCAAAGGCTCAGGCCAGCAGCGACTGACTGGAACTGGGAGAATCCTGCTAACAGAAGTACTGGTATTGATGGGCACCCATACATTCTTGAGACTATCCACTGAGCACTGGTGGCCTTAGGGGCAAAATCAGCAACGGAAGCATTGCTGAGCGCAAGGCAACCACTTGCTGCAATGGAACTGAAATAAGCTCGTGAGGTTGACTCCAATTAAATTCCAAATCCCCATGATATTGGTTTTGGTGATATCCAAAGGCACAGTGGGTTTGCCTGTGCTAAAGGGTCACACGGGGCTATCCTGTCCTCCCGGCATCAGAAACGGAGGATTCTTTACAGTGCCCATCTGATTCACTGGGTGTAAGGCTAAGTTCCACAAAGGAATCCATTAAAGCCACAGTGAAGGGGGCATGAATTCCATAGGCCATAACTGCTTCTTAATGTCCTTAAAGGCTAAAGGATTATGCTGCCTGGTCCACTGTCCTTGCAGATCAATAACCTCCACAACAGGATAAATTTACCTCTCTCTGCTTAGATTATTTAGTCTACCTTGGATCTTTCAGATTTCTGTCTCTAAGTTCATAGGGGCAGAGGCAGCAGCAAAAGGATTTGAAGCGGCAAGGAATGGATTCTGCCACTGGGGTCTTATGGAGACATTTCTGTTTGTCTCCTTCCTTTCTTTCTTCTTCTTCCAACGTCTTTTTAAGCAGTACAATCTCACTTTCTAAAGTCTCTTCTTACTCCTCTATATCCCTTTTAGAACTTTTAACTTCCTCATCCTCAAAGTTTTTAATAGACTTCACGGATTCTTCATCCTGAATCCTCTCAAAGGTTTTGGCCAAATTCTCTAATTGTTTTATCACTTTTACATTATCGCTGAGAAACATGTCTTTGACTAAATGCCACAGCAAAAATGTTGCTATGGAGAATTCTTATGGCCCTTGCTCTTTTAAAGCTTTTTGAAGATCAGCTTTTACCTGCTCCCAATCAGGAATATTAAAGCCCCCTGCTTGTGGAAACCAAGGACTAAACTCTAAAACTGTCTGAATGAACTCTTGTGCTGTCTTAGTTTTAATAGCAGTGCCTTGTTTCCTTAAAAGAATTATCAATTTGTCAGTCAATACTTGAACTGAATTACTAGCACCTATCTTCAATTCACCTTACCATCAATATCTTACCTGATGGCCGGCATCCAAGGGTGATGTCTCAGGGGTCTTTACTTCCCGATCTCGCTGGGGCCTCCACCTGTAACACCTGTGCTATGGGACAGTTTGCAAATCAGGCAAGGGGCTGGAGAGTAAAGAACACAAGAGACGTGGGTCATTGGTGAAGAGAGAACACAGAATGCCGTTTATTCAAGATAGAGAAAGCCTTATGTACCTAACTGCTGCACAGTGGAAATCCCCCAGGCAGGTGGGAAATTACCAGGCTCAAGATGGAGCAATCAACTCTCCTGTAGCTAACCACCAGGGTGGGCAGAGCGAGCACAGGAACAAACAAGTTGTTTTGTCAGAAACTGTAAGCTATCCTCAGTATGAACCCTGGGAGAAGGGGTAGACCTGTGGGTCCTACAGATGAAAAGGTTTGCTTTGGTTTATGGTTCTGGAGGGATGGAGTCGATCACAAAAGTGAAGGCAGGGTTAGGCACGATGGTAGGAGCTAGGATGCTGTCTGGGCACATTTTCACATATTCATCTATGTATAGGTACAGGAAGTGGGAGAGAGAGGAAGAGAGAGAGGGAGAGACAGAGAAGAAGAGGGAGGAGAGAGAGAGGAAGAGAGAGAGAGAAAGAGAGAGAGAGAGAGAGAGAGAGATTAGGAAAGGGAACAGACTGTTTATCTTTAAGGTCCACCTCCAGTAACATATTTCCCCTGACAAGACTCCACAATTCAAAGATCCCATAGTCTCCCCAGACGCCACCAACAATTAGGAACTAAGCATTCAAACACACAAGCCTGAAGGGATATTTCTCATTAAACCACTACACTCCCTCACATCAGACTTTCAGTTTTCCTCCACGGTTATGCTCCTTTCTCTTTCTCTTAGTGTGTGTGTGTGTGTGTGTGTGTGTGTGTGTGTGTGTGTGTGTGTTCCTTTTTAAAAAGCACTAAATATAATTCACAAGGGAAGACGGAAACCCAAGGGATAAAATTATAATAGCTACGGCTGATTGACCCATTAATGCCTCCAATTAGAACACGCGGTTCCAAAGACACACGCAATAAAAGAAGCATTTACCAGAAAAATCATCTTGGAGCAAATTAATAGGTATCATCAGAAGAAAAGAAGCTTTATGTCTGGCGTTAAACTGACTGAGCAAGCACCGTGACATCAGGACTCTGCCTTTTGCACTGTCATTGTGTGCGAGATGAGGGGAGGAGAGTTAAAGTCTAGAGTCCTTCTCCTGGGCTTCAGGTCCCTAATTCTGGCAACTTCTGATTCTTCTTGAGTGTTCGTGATGCTGCTTCAGCAGTAGACATCACCTATTTTCCTTTAGAAAATTTGAGAATAGTTTCATGTCTAACATAAAATGATATTTTAAGTGGGTTTCTTCCCACAATGGCCTGATCTCACTCCACTCCCTGCTGCCATCGGGAGCTGTGCCTTGAAGCCATTTCCTTCTCTGCTAACCGAGCTTTCCTCCCTGGAAGAGGTGACAAGATGAGTGTCTACAAAACGCTTGTCTAGGAGCTGCCACGGGGGTGGGGGAGGCACTTCCAAAGTCAGTTGCTTCCTTTCCCTCCTTCAGTTGATGTTGGGATTCCCCTCTGTGTGCTGTGGCTATGTTTTATTGCCATTGGTTAATAAAGAATCTGCTTTGGCCTATGGCAGGGCAGGAGAGAGCTGGGTGGGAAAGCTGAACAATACAGGGAGAAAGAAGGTGGAGTCAGGGAGATGCCATGTAGCTGTTGAAGGAGAAAGATGCCATAACCTTACGGGTAGGCCACAGCCTTGTGGCGATGCACAGATAAACAGAAGTGGGCTAATTCAAGATTTAAGAGGTAACTAGGAATACACCTAAGCTGTTGGCTATGCAGTGTTGTAATTAATATAGTTTTTGTGTGGTTATTTGGGTCTGGGTGGCCAGGAACCAAAGTGCAATCTCTGTTTGCATTCAGTTGAGGTAAGAATGTGCCCTGCAGCTGCAGACCCAGAAAAGAATCAGCATAGGGTAGACTATGAGCTACTGTCATGACACCAGGCCACAGCATCTTGTAGAGACTTTGGTACCAGAAGGCCTGACTTAGTTATGACTCTGTTACTCAGTAGTCATGTGACTTAATGCAGGTTGTTGAAACTCTCAGAACCTCAATTTCTTCATTTGAACCAAAATGTGAAATGAGTCTTTCAGAGGGAGGACTCTCTTTGTTTGCTGCTCCTCTGACACTTTTCCATACAAGGGTTCTATTTCTTCTCGTGTGTTCCTTCAGAGACACCTGTACCCTGGGTTTAGGTGGTGGCCATGAGTTCCCAGACTGTGTACAATTGCTTATTTTTAAAAATCTATTTATTTATTTATTTATTTTGAGACAGAATGGCCTTGAGACCCTGGTCCTCCCTTTCTCTACCGTCTGAGCCCTTGGATTACAGGTATGTGTCTGCACATCTGGACCATAATCCAGTCTTTTCCTTAAAAAAGATTTTTTTATTTTCATGAATATGAACATATGCCTGCATGCATGTAAGAGCACCACATGCATGCCTGGTGCCCTCTGAGACCAGCAAAGGGTGTCAGAATTCCTGGCACTGGAGTCACAGAGCTGTGAGCCACTCTGCAGGTGCTGAGAACGGGACCAGGTTCTCTGCAGGAGCAGCCAGTGGGTTGCTATGGGAGGGACGCACATATATTGGTGACAGAAGGAGGAAGAGGACTCAAGCCTCAGTAGCCAGATTAGCTGAATCAACCCTGACCACCATGGTGACCTATGTCACAGTCGGATCTCGCTTACATCCTTACTCCCCATTCTTTGTACGTAATGTAATACGGGTTAGTCAGAGCTCCACTGAGCGTGGGTTCTGCACAGCTCATGACTTTATCTCTGAGTCTTCATGACCACAAGCCCTAGCTTCATGAGGCTGTGGGGAGCTTGGGTATCTGTTAACATTGGCTGGATGCTTTCTGTGTGTTCTGAGGTTCTTCATGCGTGTGTCACACAGAAGCTCTGGGATTGGTGCTGTCACCATCATTTGGAGATGAGAACGGAGCCTTCACGGTACTCTTTCCCAAGACTGTGTAGCTATCGTAGGACAGCCATCGTAGGACAAAGAGCCTCACTCGGTCCTTGTGCCCCAGAGGAAACTCGGGAGGCGAAATGAGATGACGCAGAGAGCTCAGGCTCTTGACTCGGAAGGACGGTGGGGCTGGTACTTCCTCAACTGTGAGGGAGGACCAAATGCTCTGAGATTGGAGGGCAGAGCCCCTGTCTCAATTTCACCCACGCTCCCTGAACTGTCTCCCCTGGTAATTATTCTACAGCCTTGGGAAGTTATCAAGGGACAAAGTCACCCTGCGGCCTTGCTTAGAAGAGTTCTCATCAAGGGCATGCGCAGCTAGCTCCTTAAGGGCTGGAGAAAAGAAGTAATGGAGAACAGCAAAGTAATTAACTACATACTCAGACCCTCTGCACATCGGTGACTGTGTGAGTCCGGGCTGGGCGAGAGGGGAGCAGTTCAATGCTAGTGTAGGCTTTCCCAACACTGACTGGGAAGGGGTTGGGTCTAATGAGTCTTAACAAAGGGGCTTTGAAATTTCTGAGATGAAAGGCTGTGAACTTCTCAAGAAGTTTTGCTGGTTCCCACTGATCTGTGGGCTGCAGTGAGGCGTGGATTTGATGAAGTCATTCAACATGCTGGCGATGCCATATTCTAGTTTGTATCTTTACTACCTAATGAGATGTCCCCATGTGGAGTGGGTGCTCTGAACTCCAGTTCCCAATGACAGAGGCGTGGGTCTGATGTGGTTTCCCTTCTTGTCTCTGGTCTTCCTTATTATCCAGTCACCTCTTCTGTTTATAAAGTGCCCTGTATGCTTCTAGGGGAGTGGTGTGGGCGCAGGGGTGAGGATGGAGGGCAGTGGTGCTCTCTTCTTTTTCCTCTTGAATATACCAATCAGAGTACATGAAAACCAATGCATGGACAATCGCAACACTGCGTCCTCCCTATGTGCATGTGTGTGTGCATGTGTTCATGTGTGTGTGTGTCTGTGTGTGCCTGTGTGTTGAAGAGTTTGCAATCAGAGCAACAGCAAAATCCCCAACTCAAGAGTAAGCACAACTTCTGCGACATTGAGAGTCTCCATGAAGGGCCTGTGAAACTGAGCTAGGCATTTGGACCAAAGCTTCAGTCTCAGGACAGGTCTGGGGACTGGCAGTGCACACTGGAAGGAAGGCCTGAGAGGCTTCTGTATGCATTTCAGAAACCATGACACTTGATCACCCAAGAAAAGCCCTAGCTTAGCTGAATCTACATGTATGAATATGCATAAGTATATATTAATAATTAAGTATATTTCCCTGCTGCTTTATTGGCGAAAGGATGTCATCTTGATAGATCTTTGTGTATCATCCACGGCATCTCATATTTTCTTGGTGAACATTGGTCAGAGTCCCTTCAGCCTCAGTTTGCTCTTAGGGCTGCAGGCAATTAGATTTTATCTGTGCTCCATCACAGGATGTGAATGAGCTGGTTGGCTGCAACAAGAAGGGCTTTACAGGTGGTCTGCTTCCAGTTTGAGGACAGTGTGACGTAGTTGTTGCATTTGTCAAAGAAGGACCACCAACCGCTCTGATAAACTAATTCATATATGGGCTAATTAGGGTACGGTGGGCATTCAGAATCTTGAATGAGAAGCGTTGGGAATGAGTACTGCCTGGCATAACCTCACACGGGAATGTGCATGAACTCATTTCTCAGAACTTTGCTTGACTTTTATATGCATGGGTGTTTTGCCCGCATGTATGTATGTGCACCACATGCATGCCAGGTGCCTGCAGACGTCAGAAGAGGGCATCAAATCCCTGGAACTGGATTTATGGATGGCTGTGAGCCACCAAGTGGGTACTGGGAATCAAGTCTTGATCCTCTGCAAAAGCAACAAGTGCCCTAAACTGTAGAACCTTGTCTCCGGTCACTGTTGTTGTGGATGGATTAATCCTCCACATCCCTGCCCCCCCACCTGCTTTAAGGATCAACACAGCAGTGGGTATAAGTGATGCGAAGCAATATAGAGGAGACTTGAATAGTGTTGGGAGGATCAGAGGTATAGTCACTACTCAGGGAACGTCTGTATTTTCACAAAGTTTCTCTGGGGGTGAAATGCTTCCTGTCGCTCTTCTCTGAGGAATTTCCAGCTTAGCCATCCTCACACCGCAGTTAAGACTCCAGGGCATGAGTGGTGGGCGGTGGATGGCAGGCACTCAGTTAGTTGCGTGAGTGGAGATTATGGGGTGCGTAATGGTATGTGATAACAAGATACTTCCTGGGTCTCGTGAGGGAACATTTAGTTACTGGGCTTACAACCATATCTATAACTATAGTAATTCAGACAAAAAATAAATACAGGACGCTCCAGGTTCTGACATAGCATCATCTCTCACAGAACCTGGAGCTCACTGGTCTAGCCAGCTGGCTAGCGAGTAGTTCCCGGGATCCCACCTCTGCGTCTGTCCCCCCAGCACTAGGACTGTAGAACTTTACAGCTACTAGGAGTGGTGGCACACGCTGTTGATCCCAGCACTCAGGAGGCAGAGACAAGAGGACCACTGTGAGTAGGGCCAGCCTTGCTGGCTTTTTACACAGGTCCCGGGGATCTGCAGTCAGGTTCTCTTGTTTGCACGGTGAACATTTCACCTGTTGAGCTGTGACTTCAGATCCGGTTTCTAATTTCAAAGCACCAGATCCTATCAACGGTTAAAGCACTGCCTACCAGCTTCAAATGAGCCTTCTTGTACTTGACACTGGGGGACGGGAGTTATGTTTCCCTTTGCCAGTTTCTCCCTGGTAGGTTTTGCCAGTAGGGGGCACTACAGGAAGGCTGGAGAAGGGAGAGGGGCCATAGACCTTCCTGGGCAGTCAAGAATCATTTGTCCTGGTAGCCACGGGTGGGAGCAAGGGTGGGTGGTGGAGGGATGGGTGCCATTGCTACTTTTTTTTTTTTTTTTTGGTCTAATCTGTGGTCAGTTGTTTCAGTGGCCAGTGCCTCTTCCTTAGAGTGACCCTCCTCAGAGACTCCTTGTCCCTGGGAGGTTCCTCAGCTTGTTGTAATTTTGACCCCTCCCGCGCGTGCGTGTTCCCAGTGCAGGGGGAGGGTCTGTCGCTTGTGCTTGTTGCTCATGTGGCGGGTTCTGACTTACAGGTTCGCTCTTGCTTTTCAGGTCTGCCCAGCCCAGCGAACCATAATTTCTGTTAATTCCTCTATAAAAGCAATGCTGTGAACCACAGTTCGATCATGCTCCAATTAGTATATGAGCAACACAAATTGGACTCGATGGTATTTTGCTTTGTTTTGTTTTTTATTTTCTGTTTTTTATTTTCTATTTTGTGTGTGTGTGTATGTGTGTGTGGCTAGGGTAGGAAGGTGGACTAGGGAGGAATGGGATAGAGTGTGATGGGGTGCATTGAACAAGATTCTGAAATGGTAAATAAAGGTATTATGTTGGAGGGAAAAACAGCGGTGTGGGGACTGCTGGGTTCCTGCTCAGTATGTAAGAAACAAACCAGTTGCCATTCCATCCTAGCAAGTGAAAAACAGAAACACTGAGAGAACAAAAGCTGCTCTTAGAACCCGGGGGAACTGAGGTTGCAGAGAAAACCATGCGTTCCAAACTGAGAGAACATGCTTCGCAGGGGAGCATGTGCAGTCAGAAAGGGTGCCAGCAGCATGTAAGGGCAGGGTGGGAGCAGTTCGGCTCATTGCCCCTTTAGAAGACATCTTGCTGCTCGTGGGACAGTTAATGTTATCTGAAAGTAGACGTGTAGTGGATGCAAAGCTAACTGTAAGGCCATCACGGAAAAAAATAGCGATAGACAACTGATCTGCTTAGAAAGGACAGTAAATAGAATACTAAGAACTAGAACCACAGGAGTCGAAGAAAGAAAGGAAGAAGAATACAGATCCAGAACAGTGAACGGAAGAGAGAGCCCACTGTGGTGGCTGTGCCTGTCACCCCAGCTCTTGGAAGGCTAGGACTGGATTGTCATGATTTCAAAGACAGCTTATAGCAGGAGTTCCAGGCAGCCTAGGTTGCAAAGTGAGACTGTCTAAAACATAGCCTCACAAAAACATAAATAAAGAAGTGTGTGTGCGTGTGTGTGTGTGTGTGTGTGCGTGCAGGGTGGGATGCGTGTGCTCTCACATAGTACTGTTGTGTGTGTGTGTGTGTGTGTGTGTGTAGGGTGGGATGCGTGTGCTCTCACATAGTACTGGTGTGTGTGTGTGTGTGTGTGTGTGCAGGGTGGGATGCGTGTGCTCTCACATAGTACTGGTGTGTGTGTGTGTGTGTAGGGTGGACGCGTGTGCTCTCACATAGTACTGTTGTGTGTGTGTGTGTAGGGTGGGACGCGTGTGCTCTCACATAGTACTGTTGTGTGTGTGTGTGTGTGTGTGCAGGGTGGACGCGTGTGCTCTCACATAGTACTGTTGTCAAATCCATGCGTAGGCATGGGCTCTAGCACTGAGCTGCCTCCCAGCACCGCTTCTGTCTCTCATTCTCCAACTGTAGTGGCATTTCAATAGTATTTTAATAGACAAAGCTTGCCTGGGGATCAGGAAAGTAAAACAGCCACACTGCCAGCCTTACAGACAGGCCGCAATAACACACACCTTTGATCCTAGTCATCACATAAATTGCCATAGACACCAGGCAGTGCATGCCTTTAATCCCAGAACTAGGAAGGATTATAAAACGGGAGGAGACAGCTCTCAGACACAGTCTCTTTCTGAGCTTCCTGGTGGCGGGTTCGGCCATTTTGTACTGAGGTCGAGGTAAGAGCCAGTGGCTGGTTGTTTTGCTTTTCAGATCTTCATGTTGATCCCAGTTTCTGTCTCTGAGTCTTTATTAATCGTGCTTCCTCCAACTCTCCCCCACAGCTGTCTGCATTAACATTTAAATATCTGTTAAATACTGCTTCCTCCTAAAAGTCCTTGTGGATACATAGCATTGTTGGCACTGTGGGCTCGATTTCCCTACCTGCTCCCAGGATCTGGTCCTTAGGACACCAGCTTTTGCCTCACAATGCTCCTTCAGTGATGCAGTGAAGGGTGTGCTAACACAGTGCACTTTCCTTTGATAAAGCTAAAACATAATGATTGGAACCTCCAGTAAACACCACAGCGTTGTGAAGCCAGGCAGCAAAATAGCGGTGCACAGAGTGACATGGAGCTGGCAGGAACTGCCACCATGTGCTGTCACAGACCCGATGACGCCAGCGTATCTGCGAGGACACTGACATAAATGCACTACGATGCTGCTGGATGCATCAAGTGCAGCACCATGCTGCTGGTGTTTGTCCTTGAATTGAGCAAATTCATAATAAAATAATATGTTTAAACAACTAAAAGGTTTTATTTCCTAGCTTACCTTGATATTTCACGATTAAACTGTTTAATAGCTAGATTGCTGTTTCATATTATGTTTAGCATTTATTTTAATAAATAAAACCTCTGACCTTATGAGATGAGCCACAGCCACACTGCAGGTGTGCTACACCTGTTGTAAGTGATTTCAACTCTGCGAGACGTGCGTGACACAAATTCTGTGTATAGATGTGGGTCCCATTTCCAAAAGACCTCATTGAGAGGGAGAGAGACAGAGACAGAGACAGAGACAGGGAGAAAATATTTCACTCTCCAAAAAGTGTCTGGATGGAGACCCTTCTGGTCCCAAGCATTTGGGATGAGCAATATCCAGCCTGTATCTCAAACTTTGCTTTTGTGTAAATGGCCTGTTCAGAGGTGGGGCTGGCATAGGACAAACTCACCTCCAGAATGAGGACTAGGGGTAGGGTCTGATGGCTCTCAGCCTCGCTGTGGGCTTTCTTCCCCTGACAAACTGCTTCCTCCTGCAGCTAGCCTAGCATTCCAACCAGCCACCCTCCCCTGTAGCCTGCCTCTCAGGGTCCCTAAATCTCTCCACTTCTATTCAGCCCACAGACTGGCTTAGGGTTGCCTGGCCACCTTCTTACTCATCTGACTCATCCACCCTGGTCTCCTTCCAGTCGCTCCAATCACCAACCAGGCTGAGCTAAAGAGAATGCTTTATTCTTCTCTACTCATGACGAGTCCTTGCTTGGACTAGAGTTGGAAGTCCCGGTGTCACCCAGCACAGGGTGGCACTGGACTGTATCCGTTCTGTTCCAACTCGGCTGACATAGCAAACAGAGTAAGACCCCAATGGAGTTGTGGCGTCATTCCCTCTAGTCCTCGACCCTGGCTTCGGTCCTGGGGCTAAACAAGCTAAGGGGAAGAAAACCAGACAAACAATAGCAGCAGTCATGCTAAGTGCTGTCCTGAAGCTATGCCCAGTGTTCAGGAAGTGAACGCAAGGGCACCTCTGCACGGAGGTGAGGGGCAGGATGAGGTCTGAGGAAGTGATGCTTGCATTGAATTTTAAGGGGTGAGCAGGAGTTTTTCAGAGGATGAAAAGACATTCTGGGCCAAAGGTTCTCAACCTTCCTAATGCTGCGACCCTTTACTGTAGCTCCTCATTTTGTAGCGACGTCCTAACCATTAAATTATTTTTGTTGCTATTTCATAACAGTAATTATGCTATTGTTTTGAATCATAATGTAACTATTTTTGGAGATAGAAGTTTGCCAAAGGGGTCACAACTTACAGGTTTGGAGATAGAAGTTTGCCAAAAGGGTCACAACTTACAGGTTTGGAGATAGAAGTTTGCCAAAGGGGTCACAACTTACAGGTTGAGAACCACTCTGGCCTGGACAGAGAAGACTGCCCAGAGAGATTTCCTGCATCACCCATGTGAATGTGACATCATCTGGGTACTCACTGTCTCCAGGGAGTGCTTACTGGGAGATTTGAGAATCAGATCTGAAAGGTTATTTTGGTCATAGTGTGGAGGCAGGTTTGGGGGTGCAGCAGTAACAGGAACCCAGCTAGTAAGCTTAGGTTCGCTGCTTCAGAATGAAATAAAACATTCTGAAAGTTTAAACAAAAACAATAAAATTGAAACTTGACATTTCCAAACATATTCTTTCTGTCATTATGCTTCAAGTCATGCATCTCAAAGCCCTCCCTCCTTCTGGAGGTCTCTGTCAACACCGTGCCACTAGGGTCCCCCTTGCAGTGTCCCTCCCAGTCCATGCTGAACCCACTCACTGGATGGGCTTCTCTCCACAACACTTTGAGCATTGATGATTGCCTGTCTGTCACCCACTTTTACTAACACGAAACCTGCACTGAAGTGAGGCCTCTTGTTCACTGCTCTGGGCCCACATCTAGAATATTCTCAGCACTCTGCTAGCACTCAGCGCGTATTTACACATTGATGAGATCAATACACTCCTAACCTCATGTCTAGCTGCACTCTGGAGCTCCCAAGCCGCATTCTCAGAGGCTTTGTACTTCTTCACCCTTAGCTTCACGTCTTGCTCTTCTGTCGTAAAATCCCACGTGCCTCAGATTGGGCGGAACTTCCTTTGACTTTGAGAGTCGTCCCTGTTGTCGAATGTCTCAGACTCCTGGATTGTGACCTTTCCTTCTGCGCTCGGAACTCCTCTTTTATTTCTGCGTTCTCTTCTGGTGTGTGGCTGTTCCTCTTCTTAACCATCTTCACCATCAAAGCTATCCGAACAGAGCAAATTCGTCTTCACATGGAGGCAAAATCCCCACTGAGACCAAGAGCGGGGCAGGCGTTGGTCCTGCTTTGCTGCATGTGGTGGTCGCCACATCTCAAGTTGGCAGCTAGAAGATGTCTGCTGCTGTCCCTGTCACCAGCCCTCCTGAGTAGCTCTCGGAGGCCCTGCAACCCTGCTCCCTCAACCCTGCTCCCTCCCCATGACTTGCGCCCTCCCTGCCTGGGGTGGCCTCTCATCTCTCTCCTCTGGGAGCTTCCCTAACTGCTCCCCTTGGTCCCCAGTGTCTTTCATTTTGCTCTGTACTCATCTTACTGTGTCATCCGGGTGATGAGCGCTGAGCTGATTCCTTGGGTAGAATCCTTCAGCGGGAGACAGAAGGCATCACAGTGGCTGTGCCTTGAGCAGCTGTTCCGACCCTGCTTCCTCCTTAGGAGAACAGTGATGACATTTGCCCTCGGACCACGTGATGAGACTGTTTCAAGTTTAGATACGATCTGGAGGAAAAGAACTTTAGAAATGACTCAAAGAAATGAGGAGCTCAGACTTCTCATTATGGGATCTTCGTGTGTTACGCTTCGAGGGCAGTGTGACCCAGGCTAAAAGCTCGTATAAATCTCTGGTAATGGGTGGTGGCAGGTGACAGAGCGCACTGAAACTACAACTGCAAAACAAGACTCTGCTCAGCATTGGCTTTGCTTCCTTTGGGGAACTTCCATGCTTGAGCCGTGGTGATCAAAGAGAGGGAGGGACAAGGAAGGAAGCTGGTTGCTTTTTACAGAGCAGTGTATTAACTTTTCATAATCATATTTCATGGTCCTCTGTGTGTTTGGAATATGCAGTGACTTGTTCCTTCAGTTTCATCACTAAGCATTGTTAAGTGCCAAGTCCTGGTCTCTGGCCTCCATCTTTGGAGACCCCGTCCCTGTGCCCGCCAAGCCTTGACTCCTCTCCGGAGGAGTGTTAAAACAGCCCGCCAAATTCTTGACCACTCCCCAGTCTATTTAAAACTGCTTCCCCAGAAATTTCCCCCGTGGTCTCTCTCCTCTCTCCTGGTGGTGGTCATGTCCTGGTGGTGGTCATGTTCGCTTCGTGGCTTCCTGTTTTCCCCTCGGGGCCACCCTAGAGCGCAGGCATCCCATTAAAACTGGATTTTTTTTTTTTTTTAAAATTTGGCTTGTTGTGATTTGGCTTGATTGAGATTTTTGTGTTGGCAGAGAACTCGCATTAGGAAAATTTCTAACATCTTGGAGGTCCCACTAGGTAGGGTGGCCTTTTTGTGTGGCCATAGGCCACGTGTCGAAAGCCCCCTAGTCCACAATCTGAGCTCTCCACTGATACAAGGAGAGCAGGAGAATTCTGGGGAGGAGGAAGTTGATTCCTCCCACTCCTGCCCAGATCACCGAAGCAGCAGGATGTGAGCAGCCCCACTGAAAAAGGTACCGAGCCACATGGCTAAAATAGATCAGAACAATGGGTTAATCAAGATGTGAGCATTAGCTAATAAGAAGCCTGACCTAAAGGGCCAATCAGCATTATAACTTATGCTGTGTGTGATTTTTCTCTGGGACTAAACAGCTGGGGGGGCAGGCAGGACAGAAAAACACAAACAAGCCGTCCCCCCTCATGTTACACTCCACACCACACTACAAGCGGCTCCTGGGCTACAGTGGCTGCGTCTATCTTCATGAGTCCCTTTTTGTTGTCTATGCTGTAGGGCTTGGGGAACCCATTCGTACTTACCTTTGTTGATTATCGGACACTTGTGGAAGTCGCAGGCCCGCACCAGGAGTTTGATCTCAGCCGCAGCTAGACCACCGACAAGACCAGGTTTAGCAGAGATGGGCTTTGTTTGCTCTAGGGATGCCTAGCATTCAATTTCCATGACCCCATTAGGCCTAAGAGCTATTTTAGTGGATGTGCTGTAATAGACTAAGGCCACACGGTTGGGCATAGACTTAAAAATAGGCATTTTCAGTTCAAAGCCAAATCTGCTGTTGCCCCTGGGACGCCCTTTACAAAATCTCTATAAATTGGGGCTCGTCCTGAATGGCTAATTTCCCTATGTACTAAGATTTAGCCTCAATACGATCTTGACAAGGGGACATGTTGGCCACCAGAAGGAAGTCTTGAGCTGTCCGTCCCCCGGGACCTAAAAAATTTTTGTCCCCATAAGGACAAATGTCCTTACAGAGCTTACATATGTCCATGGTGTTTGGGCTCTGCGCTCTCGCCCTTCCCTTAGTAGCCAGTGTCTCACGGCACCGGTCTTGGTAGTTAAGGCCACAACACCTCCAAATCCCAGGTCATCTGGGAACTGGGACCCGGACAATTCCAGCTGGACTATGCAGCCAGAGGCACTGGCCCTTCCCCCACTCCCTCAAGCCCACACTACCCAACCCCCTCCTGTGGAGCAACATTCTCCACATTTCTCTCCTTCCCCTGTCTACCCTCTCCCTTCCCAATCTGGAAGTTCAAGGTCAACTTTCACCTAACCCACCTTCTTCTTCCCTCCCTTTCCTACCTCATCTTCCCACCCTTGGACCCCCTCTGCACTCTGGCCTAGCCCCTCCCAATCCTCCCCAGTCTCCTCCCACACCAGATCCCATCATAGCTCTGTCATTCTCTGCCCTCTCCGGGAGGTGGCGGGAGTTGATGGCATTATGAAAGTTCATGTTCCCTTTCCTCTTCCAGATCCTTCTCCTATAGAAAAGCAGCTGGGTTCCTTTTCTACTAATCCTTCTGCTTAAAGTTAAGAAACCTTGCGGAGGGTCCCCAAACCCCTATACGGGAACTGGTGAAAATGACCTTTAAAGTTTTTAATACCGGAGAATAAACAGCTGAGTCTTCCCGACAGACAAGGCTACAATAATCCACAGGCCCAGCCTTGGCAGCTGCTCTAAGGTCACAGGAAGGGGGACAAGGGAAGCTAACCATAAAGCTTTACCCTGATGGAGCCCAGCCTAAGTCAACCTCACAGGCAAGCTGTTTCAAGTGTGGCCTAAATGGTCATGTGGCATGATATTGCACTACACCTCCTCCGAGGTTATGCCCTATCTGCCAGCAACCTGGACACTGGAAATCACAATGCCCCCATGCGGGCTTGTCCGCTATGCCATGCTCGGAGGTCCAGCCTCACCAACATTGGCAAGTGAAACTGTGCCAGCCTTCGAACTTCTCAGCCTTGCCAAGGATTGACGCTGCCCAGACTTGGTATATCTCGTAACTCTATCTGAGCCTAGGGTAAAGCTGCAAGTAGCAGGTAAGTCCATTACTTTTATTTTGGACATGGGAGCTACCTATTCTGTTCTAACATCTCACTCAGGCCTTAACGTTTCCCTCACCAATTTCAGTTAAGGGGGTAGACAGGACCCGTTCCTCCCCACTTAAAATTTTGCCACTGCCCTGCATTCTTGCAGGAAAATTTTTCTCTGATTCTTTCTTAGTGATACCTGCTTGCCCAGAACCTTTATTGGGTCGAGATATTCTTAGCCACTTCCCCAAAGCTTTGTTCAGCTTCTTGGAGCCCCCTTTTCACCCCACCCATCTTCGAGATTCTATTTTACAGGTTCACTCCTCCTGCCAGACATGTGTCCAGGCCAACCCACAGGGGGCTCACCACATACATCAGCCTCTACACTAGCTTCGTGGACACTAACCAGGTGAAGATTGGCAGGTTGATTTCACTCTTATGCCTACTCATAAAAAACTCCGTTATTTCTTAACACTTGTGGACACTTTTACAGGATGGATAGAAGCGTTTCCGGCCTCCAGAGAAACAGCAGATGTGCTATCCCACGAACCATCCAGATGGACCATGGGCCAGCCTTCACTTCCAGGGTCATGGAGCTCATGTCAGAAGCTCTCAGCATCTCCTGGAAACTCCACATCCCCTACCATCCACAATCCTCGGGAAAGGTGGAGAGGGCCAATGGACTCATCAGACAACAGCTAACCAAGCTCTCCATTGAACTCAGGTTATCTTGGCTCTCTCTTCTCCCATTGCCCTGACTCACCTCAGGGCCACCCCACATTCCCCTATGGGCCTGAGCCCTTTTGAGCTGCTTTGTGGCAGGTCCTTTCTCCTTAACCATCACCTCCCAGTCCAAACTCCTCCACTGGCGGGGTACCTACCCTACCTTTTAAGGTCCCTTCTCCATTCACATGCTGATAGTTGCCTCCCTGCCCCCACACCCAATGCCTCTAAACTTGCCCCGCTCTCCCAAGAGGATAGAGCTAACTCCTAGGTCTCTCAAACCACGATGGACAGGACCCCACATGTTAATCCTTATCACCCCCTTGGCTGCCAAGCTCTTGGGACACCCATGCTGGTACCATCTCTCCAGGCTCAAGCGAGCACCTACTCAGGACACTTGGTCTGTCCAGCACACAGGACCTTCCACCCTCCGGTTTTCCGGGATGCCACAATGAAGGGCCTACCTGCTCCTCATCCTGGCACACTCATCTTTGGTGATAACAATTTTTTTCCCAGACATCTGCCTTCTCACCTCCCTCAAGGAACAGATGCCTGACATCTCCGGGATGACAGTTCATGGGATGCCTTTCCAGCCACACCTCTTGCTGAGTGTGGACCCACCAACACCCAACTCTCCCCTTCCCCACATTGTCTCATGCCCGCAGGAAGTAGCCAGACTTGAGTCAATGCCCCTTTTTCCTAAGAGATCCTAAATGTTAGTCAAAATATCACCTCAGCTTCTTGTTACTCCTTATACAAACAGTCTGGAATGTAAGCCCCGGTCTCTGGCCTCCATCTTTGGAGGCCCCGCCCCTGTGCTTGCAAGTCTTGACCCCTTCCTGGAGGAGTGACAAGACAGCCCGCCAAAATCTTGACCACTCCTCGGTCTATTAAAACTGCTTCCCCAGAAAGTCCCCTTGTTTTCTTTCCCCCTCCCCTGGTGGTGGTCGCATTTGCGGCTCCCCAGTTTCCCCTGGAGCCACCTGAGAGCACAGGAATCCTATTAAACCTGGATATATATATTTTTTTAACTTGGCTTGTTGTGATTTGATTTGATTGGGATTTTTGCGTCAGTAGAGCTCGCGTTAGGGAAGTTCCTAAGAAGCATCTTCTGTGCACTGAAATGGGTACAAATAATATCTACTAGTAGGGCAACTGACATGAAAAACCTCGAGAAAACTGCCACACTTTAGGATTATCTAGGAAATGGATGGGGCTCCTAGCTCAAACCTGGGAGGTATTGATTGTTCTCAGATCATTGTTGTTAATTTTTAGTTTTTTAAAGATCTGTTTATTATTTTATGTATGTAAGTGTATGTACAACACATGCATGCCTACTGTCTGCAGGGTCAGAAGAAAGCCCTGGATGCCCTGGGACTTCTTGTTGAGAGAAGATTTCTTTCTTTTTCTTTTCCTTTCCTTTCCTTTCCTTTCCTTTGCTTTGCTTTCCTTTCTTTTCCTTTGCTTTCCTTTGCTTTGCTTTCCTTTCCTTTGCTTTCCTTTCCTTTCCTTTCCTTTCCTTTCCTTTCCTTTCCTTTCCTCTCCTCTCCTCTCCTCTCCTCTCCTCTCCTCTCCTCTCCTCTCCTCTCCTCCCCTCCCCTCCCCTCCCCTCCCCTCCCCTCTCCTCTCCTTTCCTTTCTTTCTTCCTTTTTTTTTTTTTTTTTTTTTTTTGTTTTTTTTTTTTTTTTTTTTTGTTTTTTGAGGGTTTCTCTGTGTAGCCCTTGCTGGCCTGGAATTCGTTCTATATACCAGGCTGGCCTCAAACTCACAGGGATCCATCTGCCACTTGCCTCTGCTGCCACTAAAGCTGTGTGCCACGACCAACCAACCGAGCTAGGATTTCTTGCCAGGTCTATTCACCTAGACTGCCTGGATGCTAAGCCTCAGGCATTCTATACCTCCCTGGGTCACAGTGGGACCCCAGGTTATCTCTGTCTGTGCTTCCCCAGTGTTAGGGGTCACAGATGTGGGCCTCCACACCCAGCTCTCACCTTGGCGCTGGGAATCTGAACGTGGGTTCTTCTGCTTACACAGCCAGAACATCACCTACTGCGCTGTCTCTCCAGCGTCATCTCCCAACTTTTCAAAGTCAAACACAATCTCCCGAATTTTCTAAAGCTACTTAGGTGGCTTTGATCTTCCCTGTTCCTGATGGGGCTTGTTATAAAATTATTTCTTGCCCATTTAGTTGGGAGTAGTTGTGGGTGGCAGTTTGTCAAGGAGCCTTTGAACCATGAAGTGTCCAGTCACGCACGAGCATTTCCAGGACCTGGAACTTGGGTGATTCTTAGATGGTTTGGTAAAATCATTTTAAAATAAATTCATATGTACTATATAGCACAGTGTAAAGAGACTAGAAAGACTCATGGTAGATTTTCTTCATATTTCCAATAAAGTGTGTCATATTAGATCTGTGCAGGTGTTTACTGATAGGAAAACAATTATAAGTATCTGGAATATGTGTTGAGAAAAGAATGCTGGTTAGCTCTGCTCTGAGGCTTCCCATGAGAGAGTCAGGAGTAGAAGAAATCTAGAAGACATGGAGTCCCAGATTGGCTAACCACAGCCCTCACTGCCTCATGTCTGGGTGTGAGCGCTCTGAAACCTAGAAGCCACGATACTGGGTGGGGTATCCATAGCCTTCACTGCCTCATGTCTGGGTGGGAAAGCTTTGAGAGTCTCCTGTCTTACACGTTCTGTTCCAGAGCTGAGAGCATCTCCACCCCTGCTTTCTTGGAGGATTTTCATTTTGCACAGTGTGGTAACTCAGTGTGTTAACAGTGAAAAAAGCCATCTTTGGGAGTCTACTGTCTCTGCTTGTTTGCAGTGATCTTGGCTCTCTGGTAATCAACACTTCAGTGGTGAAATTGTAGATCCCTTTGTGGTTGGCCTCATAATTTAAAACATTGGTGCTGTACCTCCAAAGCCCTTTGCAGAACACTGTAGCTGAACCCTACCTGTGTTTACCAGCTGAGTTCCGCCCAAGGTTTTCTCACGTCCCCTTCTACCATTTTATTGGTTACAGAGTGGTTTCGCTTTGGTGTCTTTAAGAGTGTGTTTCTTTTACTCACCAAAAGAAAATCTGAAAGCAGCAGATTTATATAGAGCACCCTTCGCCTCTCTTTTCAAGTCCAGCACTTTACAAGGGGCCTTCCGAATGGGGAAAACTTTCTTAAAGTTTATTTTTTTCCCTCGCACCCTGGAAGTGGAATTTGGCCCAAAGGATGCCATTCTCTTTGGTGAGCTGACCATCTTAAGGATGCCCCTTCCCCAAGTGGAGGGTTAGGGCTGGCAAGAAAGCATCAGACTCCAGAAGTTGTCAGAGGACAGCTCCCAGGAGTCATTTCTCTGTCCTAGAAGAACCACAATGTCTAGGCTGCAGCCATCTGGTGGAGAATGTACCTTTCAAAGCTTTGCCAGTGACTTTGTCTATTCACCAAGATGTCCCCTCTGCTTTTCCTAGTTTGAACAAATGGACCAATGGGGATTGGATGGCTACAGGGGCTGCTGGCTGTGCAAAATCCCTGAGTTTACAAATGAAAGTTGGGAGCTTGTGGGTGCTTCTCTGCAAACAGCTAAAGCTTCTGTCTGCAGCTTTTCAGATATACTGGCTGGAGCGATTAGAAAGAATTATGATATGAAGGAGGACAGTCCCTTCTGATTCCCATAGTTACAGCAAAGGTGGGACAGAAGCTTCCTTCTACAAATGACACCCAAACGTTTGGCAAGAACTTCCACATAAAGCCCGAGGAAGCTTAAAGAAAAAAAAAAGCACCTCGGGAGTCCTGGCCCATCCACAGAAGAAGCAAGATGTGACTGCCTTGCTGAAGAAGATATTTTGAAAATACCTTGACTTCAAAATTGAAGTCAAAAGGTATGTTACTTTGAAGAAGTGGTTTTGCTTTTGTTTCCACAGGAAATGAGAGGCTGTGGATTCATTTCAGGTTAAGAAAAACTAGGTTTGATCAAGGAAGACCACCTGAGAAATCTCTGGTAGGAACAGATGGCCCAGATGTCAGAGTTCTACATCCAGAACAGATTCGAGACTGCTGCATGAGATGATAAAGCATCACAGAATACTCCAGACAGGACCTGATCATAATTCTAAATTTTCTTTAGGTCCCCTCATAATATTATCAATGCCCCCAACCAGCAGGAAGTAGCCTGGAAAACTATGCCCACATTCCCAGAAAATGGACTATGAATATTTTCCTTTATTTAGGATGTTGCTTACAAGTTGTTATGGCTAATGTTCAGGAGAAAAACTAAACAAAAGATATTAGATTTAGAGTCCTTGTTATTAAAAAAAAGAGGGGAAAGTGGTGTGGGACAATTGTCTGTATTCTGTCAATTATATTTTAAATAAACACTGGCCAGTAGCCAGACAGAAGTATAGGTGGGGCAACCAGACAAGAAGTAGAGGTAGGTCAAGTAGACAGGAGAATTCTGAGAAGAAGGAAGCCCATTTCTCGGGAGTTCTGACCCATCCACAAAAGAAGCAAGATGTGACTGCCTCTCTGAAAAAGGTACTGAGTCATGTGGCTAACATAGACAAGAATAATGGGCTAACATAAGTTATAAGAGTTAATAGAAAGCCTGAGCTAATGGGTCAATCAGTTTATAACAAAAAAAGAAAGAAAAAAGTATTCTAGACAGACAAAAGAACAAAGTCAAGCACAGCTTCTTGGTAGCAGCATTGTCTCCAGTGTGCTCTGTTTGCTAGAGGTGAGTAGAGGCATTGTTCCTTTAAGAGAGGTTTGCTGGTTGGGCAATGATGATGCATACCTTTAATCCCAGCAGTCAGGAGGCAGAGGCAGGCAGATCTCAGTATGTTAGAGGCCAGTCTGGTCTACAAAGAGCTAGTTCCAGGACAGGCTCCAAAGCTCCAGCGAAACCCTATCTTGAAAAAACAAAAACAAAACAAAACAAAAAACAAAAAAGAAAAGAAAAACAGAAAACAAAAAAAGAGAGAGGCTTTCTGACCCAGTGTTAGCAGCAAAAGCTTCATGATTCTTTTAAGAGACCCTACTGCCAGACACTTAAATGGTGTTTATGAGCAGCTGCCTGCATGCTTCTTGGTGGTGGCAAGGACGTAGAAACTCCACTGAGTTGTGGTAAAAATTGTGGTTCCCGCCAGTACCTCCACCATGAAGCTAGACTCTCGGAAAGCCAAGGAGTGGGATGGCACCAACTACCAAAGCTACAGCTTTAATTCTAGCCATATCACTGAGAAGATTAAAGGCTCATGTGATCAAAAAAAGAGAGAGATACAGTAAACACAGATTCAGACCCCAAAAACCCTCTAAATGGTTTACAGTGTATTTAAAAATATTTGTAGGCTTGAGAGAGAAAAGAAAAATGATAAAGACCTCTAAAAAATAAAGAAAGAGAGTAGTTGGGTGTGGTGGCACACATCTTTAATCCCAACACTTGGGAGGCAGAGGCAGGTGGATCTCTGTGAGTCCAAGGGCAGCTTGCTCTACAGAATGAGTTCCAGGACAGCCAAAGATACACAGAGAAACCCTATCTCAAAACACCACAAATTAAAAATAAAATAAAAAGTAGAGTTAAAAAAGCATGTAAAGATGGAAAATGCACAGAAAATCTGGATACTATATGTTATTGTGTTGTCTTTGAATTGTTTGTCTGCTGAGGAAGGCGCAACAGTTGCTAAAAGACATTTGATCATAAATGCTGCTGGATTAATCCAACATATATATTTTGAAAATGTCTTGACTTCAAAATTTAAGTCAAAAGATATGTTATTTAGAGAAAAGATTTGCTTTTGTTTCCACAGAAAATGAGAGGTTGTGGATTCATTCTGGGTTAAGAAAAATAAGGTTTGATCAAGGAAGACTTCCTGAAAAATCTCCAATGGGAACAGATAGCCCAGATGATTAAATGTTTCAGAGCACCTCTGTTGCAGTTTCCTCTGAGTTCTACATCCAGAACAGTATCAAGACTGCTGGATGAGATGATCCAGACTCACAGAATACTCCAGTCAGGACTTTTCTTTAGGTCTCCATAATATTATCAGTGCCCCTGATAAGCAGGATGGATGATGGATGTTTGTCTTTGTTTAGAGTGTTGGTTACAAGTTGTTGTAGATAATGGTCAGAAAAAAAACGAAACAAAGGAGATTAGATTCAGAGTTCTTGTTTTGAAAAGAAAAAAGGGAAGTGTTGTGGGATAATACTCTTGTACCATGTGAAGATTTGTCACTCATATTGGTTTAATAAAATGCTGATTGGCCAGTAGCCAGGCAGGAAGTATAGGCAGGGCAACCAGACTAGGAGAATTCTGGGAAGAGGAAAGGCTCAGTCTGCAGTTGCCACTTAGATGCAGAAGAAGCAAGATAAAAATGCTGCACTGAGAAAAGGTACCAAGCCACATGGGTAAACATAGATAAAAATTATGGTTAGTTTAAGTTGTAAGAGTTAGTTAATAATAAGCCTGAGCTAATAGGCCAAACAGTTTATAATATAAGCCTTTGTGTGTTTCTTTGGGACTGAAAGGCTGTGGGACCAGGCGGGACAGAAACTTCTGTCTACAGAGAACAATAGGGACAGGTCACAGGACACTACTTGAACCAAGACAACTAGATGGACCTTTTGGTCTTATTTCACAGGACTACCCCTCATTTACCATAGCTGTCTCTACCTTTCCCTCTACCTACACCTGGACCTCCTGAGTCTCTAAGGAGACCACATATCCGTAAATGTAAAGATATTTTTGGTTTCAGCAGCACCACTTTAAAAAACACCCAGTTGATCCAAGGGGGAAGGGTTGAAGGACAAAAGAGGACCTGGGTCCCTGCTGGGGCTATTGAAGGAGTCAAGGCAAAAAGATTGAGATTTAGAATAGGTAATAAGATGCTAAAACACAAAGCTCTCTTCCAGGGAATGGGCACTGGTGTGTGTTCCGGTATTGGGTGCTGGTGTGTGACCCGTGAAGATGCCTGCTGGCTAAACAACCAAGCTGTGTTCTGGGTATCGGGTGCTGGTGTGTGTCCCGTGAAGATGCCTGCTGGCTAAACAACCAAGCTGTGTTCCGGGTATTGGGTGCTGGTGTGTGTCCCGTGAAGATGCCTGCTGGCTAAACAACCAAGCTGTGTTCGGGGTATTGGGTGCTGGTGTGTGACCCGTGAAGATGCCTGCTGGCCAAACAACCAAGCTGTGTTCGGGGTATTGGGTGCTGGTGTGTGTCCCGTGAAGATGCCTGCTGGCTCTGCAGACGTGTGATTCCTCCTGGCAGTCTGAAGTGGGGTACACTGTCAGCCTTTCAGGGTACTACCAGATAGCCCTAGGATAACTTCAGACTCATGGTTTTCCTGCTCCACCCAGGGTGCTGGGATCACAGGTGTGGACCACTAACTAGTCTTGGTTAAACACAGGTGCTAGCAGCTAGAGTTAAGATGCCTGGGATCCTGGGAGTGGGAAAGACTGTGGGAGGCAGGAGGTACATACCCCTGCTAAAAGTATCCAATTTGCTAGAAACCAAAACAGATATTGTGGTAAGTAATTCTGGTGGCTCATAAAATCATGAGATCCTAGTGTGTTCTGTCTTGTACTTACACTGCATCTTGTAAAAGGAGTCCTTGGATGGGAAGATCACAAATTTGAGGCCCGCATGGGCTTCAGAGAGAGAACCTGTCTCTTTACAAGTATTTAGTGGTTTGTGCTAGGCCCCTGGTATGTGCAGGCTCAGCAAGACCATAAAGAAGGGTCAGCTCAATGCTAGATTGTGGGATAGCTAGAGGCCACTCAGGAGTCTGACATGAGACAGAGGAACTCTAATAGGAAGGATGTGCTTGAGTCGGTATAGATGGCTCTGTTCCTCCAATGAAGGGATTGTGGACACAAACACACACACACACACACACACACACACACACACACACACACACACGTTAGAGCAAAAAGGCAGCGAGGCAATGGCCTGAACTTGCTCCAGCTTTGGAAGAGCCCCTCCTCTCCTACACAGTTGACCACCTTTTCCAGCCTTCTTTGAGAGAAGGTACAGTCTTTGGACTAAACCCCTACTGTTGGGGCCCAGGCTTACGTGATAAGTGCTCTCTCCAGGCATGCTCCACACATTGCTCACGTGTGAGTCTCTTCTCTTCCTCACCTCTCTATTGTCTAGACATTGCTGTCTGAAGACACAGTGGACCTAATAGGTGTTTTCAGATCAATTTTCACCCCCACCTTTCAAACCAGTTAACTAGGTCCCGAGCCTTGTCAAGGTATGTGGCCAGGCGCGCACACACACACACACACACACCCCGCTTTAATTTGGTTTCCTTTTCAATGCGCAGTCAAGAGGAATTTGGAATACTTGTTGCCTTTTTCACCTCTAGTTTCCATGAAGTACCAGGATCTCAGTGTCTGAGAGACTGCCCTGTAGATGAATCCCACCAGACTCCGTAAGTATGAGGAATGTAGTCACACCAAATGTGACCATTAGGGGGCGCGTAGGTCTCATGCAAACCCAAGACAGCCGTGACAAGAGGAGCAGGGCACAGATCCTTATTTAATTTAGGACTTTACTATCACAGCTGCCACAAACAGTAACAAGTCATTTCTTGTTCAATAGTCAGCAGTTGTTTTTCTGTCCTTGAGGGGTGATAGCCTGCTCATCTCGACTTGCTCTAGGCGCTCTGTTTTGCTTTCTGCCTCCTCTCCCACCAGTGTTACTTGGACTGCTACATTGTCAAGGACGATGACATTCATGTGTTCTGAAATCCTAATGGTCTTCCAGCTTTGGCTAGGGGATTGGTCTAGGAGCTGAAGAACACTGATTTTCGTTGTCGTTGTTGGTGGTTTTTTATTTCATCTTGGACTTTCCACATTTTCTTTTTTCTTCTTGTTTATTTTTTTCATATAACAATCCTTACCATAGCCCCCCCTCTTCCACTCCTCCCAGTTACCTTCCCCACCTCCCCTCTCTCCCAAATCCACCATTCCTCCATTTCCATTCAGAAAAGAGCAGGCTGCCAAAGAGCATTTAAAAGAATTTATCAGGGTCTGGTTTTGTTCCATAATCATGTTTTCTTTTGGGGGGAGTTCTCACAGTCTCAAATTCCCTTTTAATTCTGGCATTTAAATTAATGATGTCAACAATGTTGACCACGATGATGATAATAACACAACTCTTGTGTGTGGGCATGCATGCCACATGCATGTGTGGAGGTCAGAGGACAATTTTATGGAGTTGATTCTCTCCTTCCTCCTCACTTGGGTTCCAGGAATGGCACCCAGCTTGCCAGACGGGCATGAGTGCCTTTTCTAGGCAGTCTGGCAGGTTCCGGCATGGTTGGCTCCTTTTCTCTTCTTTTCTTTTCTTTTCTTTTCTTTTCTTCTTTTCTTCTCTTCTCTTCTCTTCTCTTCTCTTCTCTTCTCTTCTCTTCTCTTTCTTCTCTTCTCTTCTCTTTCTTTTGTTTTCTTTCTTTCTTTCTTTTTGACAGCTAGGACTGGACAGGCTTCCTCTAAATGCTCTTCTTTCTCTCTGATGCTGCACCAGAAAGTCCAGTTTTCCAGAATTTTCTCACCATTTCAGTATTTCAGAATCTTTATTTTTCTCATTCTCAGTTCCCTCTCATTCTTAATTTCTTCTCCAGTAGCTTGAAAAGTATATACTAAAGATTGATTCTGAGTTTTGAATCTTCAAATATGTTCAACTTTTGTAATAATTTGTCAGGATGAAAAATTTACAGTTGTAGACCTCTCCCCTCCAGATGCTGAAGACTTTGTAGCCCCTACTCCAGATGCTGGAAGCTTTGTAGACCTCCCTCCAGATGCTGGAGGCTTTGTAGACCTCCCTCCAGATGCTGGAGGCTTTGTAGACCTCCCTCCAGATGCTGGAAGCTTTGTAGACCTCCCTCCAGATGCTGGAGGCTTTGTAGACCTCCCTCCAAATGCTGGAGGATTTGTAGACCTCCCTCCAGATGCTGGAGGCTTTGTAGACCTCCCTCCAGATGCTGGAGGCTTTGTAGACCTCCCTCCAAATGCTGGAGGCTTTGTAGACCTCCCTCCAGATGCTGGAGGATTTGTAGACTCCTCTCCAGATGCTGGAGGCTTTGTAGACCTCCCTCCAGATGCTGGAGGATTTGTAGACTCCTCTCCAGATGCTGGAGGCTTTGTAGACCTTCCTCCAGATGCTGGAAGATTTATTGCACTGTCTTGTAGCTTCTGGCTTCATTAGTGGGCAGTGACCTGCTTTTACACACTTTGGGCTTGGCTAAGTTCTTACTGTTTTGAAAGTTCACACAGATGTGCCTTTGTTGTCCAAACATAGACACTTTCTTTGCTCTCTCCTTCTCCTTCCCTATCTTTCCCCCTTCCTCCAGCAGCCACATAGACAGACACTCTACCATTGAGTTACCTACCTTCTCAGCCCTAGATGAGCCATCTTAATTTAGGAATGCTTAGTTTTCAATCTGTGGTAACTTCTTTCACTGCTTTTGTTGATAATTTCCTCTTTTTATGTTTCTTAACTCTTTTTTTATACTCATTAAAATGAGCAAATTGTGTCCCACCAAAATCTTCTGGTGAAAGCCTCAACCTTAGACCATGAGAACACTTGGGGCAAGCCCTTTGCAGAGGGCCTAAGTTAAAATCAAGCCATTTGGGTAAGGAAAGAATTCAATTTTATTGCTGTCCATAAGGAAGAGGAAAATTCTACACAAAAAGAGAGAGAACATCCAAAAAAAAAAAAAATCATGCGTGAGGACACAGAAAGTAGACGGTCGTTTGTCAGCCCAGCTCAGAGTTCTAGGAGAAGCTAAGGCTGCCAACATCTTGATTCTGGAACTTTGCAGTGGTGAGAATATCAGCCCCTTTCACCTAAGTCCTCACCGTATTATTTTGTTCCTGGAGGCCCTAGCAAACAGCGCACTGGTTAAGCCAGCGACATAAACAAGTCATCTCCTCTAACACGGGGAACTTGCTGGTCTCCTGTGCCAGCTAGCTTTATACTAACTTGACACAAGCTAGAGTTATCTGAAAAGAGGAAGGCTCAATTGAGAAACCGCCTCCATAAGGTCCAGCTGGAAGGCGCTTTCTTAATTAGTGGTTGATGGGGGAGGGTCCAGCCCACAATGGGTGGGGCTATCCTGGGCTGATGGAGGTAAAAGTCAAATAAACCCTTTTCTCCTCAACTTGCTTTTTCGTCATAGCAATAGTAACCCTGACTAGGACATCCCATAACTAAGAGGCCAGTGTTTGAAGAGCTGGCTGTCACCAGTGCTAAGTTTAGGGCCTAAGCAATGTCACGGGGACGTGGCTTCCTTCCAGCTCTCTGCTCTGCAGCCCACGTTCTATCCTTACCCACAGGATCTAAGGATGGCAGAACACCTAGCAAAGCCACCGCAGGAAAAAGGGGCTCATGATAGCTCCCTGTGTGAGAAGGGGTGCGGCCCATCAAGGCTGGGACAGCACGGAGAAGGGCACATAGTTGTCACCTGCCGCAGGACAAGGAAGCAATAGGAAGCGGGCGGGGCGCGAAAAGCTGAGTTCCACCCCCAGAGTCCCTTAGTTCCTTCCTAAGGCTCCATCTCCTAACAGTCCGGCTCGCTCGTTTCTCACACAGCACCAACTGCTGTCAACCAAGCGCGCCTACGGCGGGCATTTCCCATGGAAACCACAGCAGGTCGGTCACATGCTCCAAAGTCTAGACTGAAAGGAAAAGAACCTCTCCTTCAGCTACAACTCAGGAAGAAAAAAGCTCTCGGTTTTTTTGGTTTCCTTTCAATCAGGTTTAGACCTAGTAACTGAGACAAGAATTCATACTCTTGGTCAGTCCACCTGTTGGGTGGATAGGGGCAGTACTAACCTGATTGGAGTGTGAACGGGAGAAGGACAGCCGTCACCTAAGATAACAGCAGCAAGGGTTTAGGGTTTGCACATGCAAGGTTAAAATTATGACTTTTATTTTTAAAATATGTGGTAACAGGAGCATGAAGGCATTTAATTAATATAAACCTAGGGATAAAGATCTAATCAAACCAACACTCACATGTGTGCTATCTATCTTAAAGGTCAGTTAAGATAAGGGCTAAGTATAATTTTTGTCTAATCTTCAGCAAGTGTGTGGTCAGTGATATCGCAGAGCGCTCTTGTTTAACAACTAAACCATCATACAGCACGTCCTGTGGTCTCTGTGCTAGTGTGTGGCCAGTGATATTGCAGTGTTCTTGTATGAACAACCAGCTATTCACACAACACGATCTGTGCTCTCCATCTTTGAATGGGATGGAGGGCTCAGGTGTAATTTATTACTGCTAGTGTTGTTTAGTACACGGTCTCGGTGCTGGGGGCTGAGTCTAGCGTCCCTCAAATGCTAAGAATGGCCTCTACTACTGAAGGCTCTACTCAACTCAACATCTAAAGCTCTGTGAGGGTGAACCTGGGGGAAAATCATTACATTACAAACAACCATTACAAACAACACTGTGCTGGCAACGCGGTTTCTTTCTGGCATGATCAGTGAACGTGCCCATGGGCCTTTCTTGGCCTGATGCCTCCAAGCTGAGGTTAGGGTGGAGAAAGCAGGACACTCTCTCATTAGGAGACTCATGAGGCTTGACGAGCCCTGAGTATCCTCTGCAACTCTCCCTAGGACTAGAGCCTCCATTTCTGGGCTTGCTTCCAGGTGCTTTTACTGACTTGCCAGGTGACCTTTGGTTGGTAATTCCTTAGCCCATTGCCTCAGTTTCCCCATTTGAAAACAAGCCCTAGCCAGACCTGTTTTTTGTTTGTTTGTTTGTTTTGCTGAGAGATTGTGGTCTATAACTAGAGATTACTTTTTCTCCTTTCCTGAATGTGTTCTCATTACTGACTGATTGCACAAGTGTAGTGATATTTTATTTGTATTTTAATAAATAAAATTTGCCTGAAGATCAGAGAGTAAAACAGCTACACTGGTCAGCTTCGCAAACCAGACAGTGGTGGCACACACCTTTAATCCCAGTAGCCACACTAGTTTGTCATTGAAGCCAGGCAGTAGTGGTGCACACCTTTAATCCCAGCACTATAAGACGGGAGGAGACGGCTCTCAGCTCAGTCTGTAGTCACCCAGCCTTGGTAGAGTGAGACTTCTCTAGTGGCTTGGCTGCTTTGCTTTTCTGATCTTCAGCTTGAACCCCAATATCTGTCTCTGGGTTTTTATTACTCGTGTTTCACACAGGAACACGGTAATAACAATAAGTGATATGGATCTCACAATAGTGACTGCAGCCTATGGCACTGCAAACTTTCTACTCATTGAGAGATTGTTTTAACATTCGTGGCAATGCTCAGTGGGATGACCTAATGTTAACATATAAGGAAACTGAGGCACAGAGAAGTTGGCCTGAGTTGGGTTGATTATGGAACATAGTTCTTTTTATTGTTGTTGCTGTTTGTTTGTTTTGTTTTGGGAGACAGGGTTTCTCTATGTAACAGCCCTGCCTGTCCTGGAATTCGCTCCGTAGACCAGGCTGGCCTTGAACTCGCAGAGATCCACCTGTCTCTGCCTCCTGAATGCTGGGATTAAAAGCCTGTGCCACTACTACCTGGCCATAGTTTTTTTTTTTTAAATTAGTTCTTTGAGAATATTTTACAGTGTATTTTGATGGCATTCACCCCAACTTCTTTCAGATCAACCCCACGCAATCCAACTTTGTGTCCTCATCAAAATCCCAACACAGTCCTTCATAGAAATGGAAAACCATCTTCAACCTCACTTGGAAACACAGAAAACTTAGGGTACATAAAATGATTCTGAATAGTGAAAGAGCTGCTGGAGGGGTCAGCACCCCAGATCTCAAGCTGCACCACAGAGCTATAGCAACAAAGACAGCATGGTTGTCAATCAGACGTGCTGATCAACAGATCTGAAGACTTGGACATCATTTTACACACACACACACACACACACACACACACACACACACCCACCCCTATGGACACCTGATTCTTTTTATTTTTTAAAATTTTATTTTTAAACAATCTTTTCCCATTTTACATACGAATCCCAGTTCCCACTCCTTCCCCTCTCTCTCCCTCCCTTCCCCCCCCCCCCCACTTCCCATCCACTCTTGAGAGAGGGTAAGTTTTCCTATGGGGAGTCAACAAAGTCTGACATATCACTTTGAGGTAGGACCAAGGCCCTCCCCCATATCTAGGCTGAGCAAGGAATCCATCCAAAGAGAATGGGCTTCAAAAACCAGTCCAAGTTCCAATGTGGGTCTCCGTCTCTATCTCCATCCATCGTCGGATGAAGGTTCCCTCTGGTCCTGCCTATCTTGCTCACATTTTTCCTCCTTCTGCTTCTCATTTGGATCTAGGGAGTTAAGTCCAGTGTTCCAATATGTGTCTCTGTCTCTATCTCCATCCATCGCCAGACGAAGGTTCTATGGTGATATGCAAAATATTCATCAGTATGGTTATGGGCCAAAGCAAGTTCAGGCACCCTCTCCTCTGCTGCCCAGGGAAGAATCTGGGGACCTCTCCTTGGGCCTGAGAACCCCTCCAGAAACAAGTCTCTTGCTAACCCTAAAATGGCTCCCTTAGTTGAGATATATACTTGCCTGCTCCCATATCCATCCTTCCTCCCCCCATCTCATTCCCCCACGCCATACCCAATCCTCCCCCCTCCCTTCTCTCTAACCATCTCACCTTACTTCCACCCCCCACACCCTCCCGTGCACCCAAGTTTGCCTTGCAATCTTGACTACTTCCAATATCCAGGAGCATAACTATATGATTTTCTCCAGGTTCACCTTTTTATTTAGCTTCTCTAGGATCACGAATTACGGAGACCCATATTGGAGCACTGGACTGAGCCCCCCAAGGTCCAAATGAGGAGCAGAAGGAGGGAGAACATGAAAAAGGAAATCAGGACTGCGAGGGGAGCATTCACCCACTAATACAAGGGGACTGATCGAATGAGAGCTCACCAAGGCCAGCTGGACTGGGATTGAAGGAGCATATGATCAAACCGGATTCTCTGAACGTGGCTGACATGGGGGCTGACTGAGAAGCCATTTACAATGGCACTGAGTCTTGTTTCATCTGCATGTACTGGCTGTTTGGGATCCTAGTCTGTTTGGATGCTCACCAACCTAGACCTGGAGGGAGAGGGGAGGAACTTGAACTTCCCACAGGGCAGGAAACCCTGACTGCTCTTTGGACTGGAGAGGGAGGAGGAGAGGGAGTGGGGGGGGGGGGAGGAGAGGGAGGGGGAAATGGGAGGGCATGGGGAGGAGGGGAGGAAGTGGAAATTTTTATAAACAAACAAACAAATAAATTAATTAATTAAAAAAAAAACCAGTCCAAGCACTAGGGATAAATCCTGATGCCACTGCCAGTGGTCCCACAGACGGTGACCCACATTCAGAGGGCCTACTTTTGTCTTATGCCGGTTCCCCCATGGACACTTGATTTTTGACAAAGAAGCCAAAAAATTTACAATGTAAGAAAGATGACAGTTTCAACAAATAATGCTGGTCAGACTGGTTAGCTGCTTGTAAAAGAAGCCACCACCAGGAGGTAGTGGTGCACGCCTTTAATCCCAGTACGTGGGAAAAAGAGGAAGGCAGGTGTCTGTGAGTTTGAGGCCAGCCTGGTCTAGAGAGCAAGTTCCAGGACAGCCAGGGCTACACAGAGAAGCTCTGTCTCAAAAAACCGAATGTGTGTGTGTGTGTGTGTGTGTGTGTGTGTGTGTGTGTGTGTGTATCCACATCTATCACCCTGCACAAAACTCTTTTGTTTTAAACCCATCAAGCAGTCTGTGCTGGGCATATACCCTTAGATACATGGCCTTGCACTGGCATGCGCTTGACCTTTCAGGGACCATACTGGTAAAGAAAACTGACTCTCCTCTCCCCGCTGTCCTAGGTTGTGATGGTTCCGTGGCTGAGGGTGGACCTCACGCTCACCTCAACCTTCTACACCAGGATCCTGGCTGTGATGGCTCCATGGCTGGGGGGGGGGGGGCTCATGCCCACCTCCACTGTCTACACCAGGATCCTGCCTGGCTTGCGCTTGCACAGGCCTTGGGCACACTGTCAGAGCCATGTCTGTTTGCACGTTCATCTGCCTCGCTGCATGCAGAGAACACTGCTCTCTTAGAGCTGTCACTGCCTCTGGTTCTTACACTCTCTCCTCCCCATCTTCCACAATGATCCCCGTGTCTTGGGAGGAAGCGCTGCTGCACCAATGTGACATTTAGGGCTGAACATTCTTCAGTCTAGCTTTCTCTGCATGTTGACGCTCCCATTGTGTTTCATCTGTCAGGGAGCCGTTGTCATAGTATTTTATTAGGCAGTGTCTATACCAGAAGGGTTTGTGGCCCTATAATATCTATATCTATGCCATCAAAAACATTTCCTGTTGTACATTATAACATAAAATTAAATCCAATGATTGGATGAGCCTACAGACTCTAAAGTTAATATTGTACCTTTGTGAATATTAGTTTCACCTTAATAATTTTAAAATACATGCACACCAACTTAGACATTAAAATGTCTAATGCCAAATCATTGTAAGATGTATCACCTCTATTAGCAGTGAATTAGTAAGGACACACAATGTGTGATACTGACTTCTCATGGGTGGACTTCCTGTTTCAGGGGATGTCTGTAGGGTTAGTGAGATATTACCAAGGTGTCCACGAACAGTGGAACACTCTATGTGTTCCAAACTGCTTGACTTCCTGTTGCTCTGCTTCTTCTCAGGTCACATGGGCCTCTGGCAAGTCTGTGCAGCCTTACTCTGCATACCCACTCCAGGGCAGGCAAGCCTGAGAGGCGGACTCGGAGGTGCTTCAGTCCACATCTGTATACCCATGTGTTGTGTATGGAACCTTCAGTGCCTGTCTCCAGGGGGGGCTGACATCAGGCCTCTGACACAAACCTCTGGGCTCTGTCTGTGAGACCTCCTTGCCTCCAAGTGTCCCTCACGTCTCTCATCTTGATGCTGAGCAAACAAAATGTGGTAGGGGTGATTCTCGTTTGCTCCTTTGAAATAGTTCTCTACTGGGCTGTGAGCACACGGGTTTCCCAATAGGGTTCTTCCTTGATGTTTTTCTATCCTTAGCAGATAATCTGGCACATTGTTGGGGGTCAGTACCTATGTTTTGAACAAATGAATAAAGGTCTGTGTTTGTATTAGAGACTGAAATAATATTTTGGAAGATGTATTTATGAAGTTTTTTTTTCTTTTTTCTTTTTTCTTTTTTCTTTTTTTTGAGGCAGGGTCTCTGCTTCAACTCATGTTGTAAGAGTATAATCTTGAACTTCTGGTCCTTCTGCTTCCAACTCCTGAGTGTTGGATGACTGGCAGGTATCACCATCCCTGGTTTACGTGGTGCTGGGGATCAAACCCAGGGCTTCACGCATGCCAGGCAGGCACTCTACCAACTAAGATACTCTCCAGCCCTTGGCCTGAGATTTGTAAGAAATCTCTATGTAAAGCCACGATGGTTCAACCATTAAGAATCAATCTGCAAAAACCTCTTGCAGGGAACAGCAATGAGGGTAGGAGCCCAGCAATGGCACCCAGCACAGGGCTGCTTCTGACCTGGATGGATGTGGTTGACTCTTAGGTAGGATGCTGATAGCCTTGTCTGGATAAGTGGTTGTTGTAAAGCCAAGGGGCCCTTGTTATAAAATGCTTGGGTAAATGAAGCCTTTGATGAAGGTGTCTTCTTTCCACAAATGGCGTGACAGATGACAGGCCGGATGTGGCTTCTCCACCTGAGAACCATCCGTAGGAAGAAGTGCCACATTCTCTGTCTAGGTGCCTCTTTCATTAGGGTTTATTGCACTATTGCATACTCCCTGGCCTTTATGAAGCATATTAGAGGTGCAGCTGGGGGACATAAAACACGGAGACTTGGGGTTCTTCAGGAGCCTACTGCACAGGGAGACCCAGCAGTTCAGCAGCACAGCAGACACACAGAGGGGGTGGGGGCGGACACACCAGGGATCAGGGATTTTATGGGGATTTTATGCTCCTCGGCGAGCTGGTTAGAACATACACCGCATAGGAGATGCAAGCTGGCGACTAGAGAAGAGAAATGGGGTGCTTCGAGGGAACAGCCTTAGGAATGAAAGCACATGACTCTATGTTGTATGAGGGAGCATCGGGCTGTGTTCCTGGCGCCCTGCTAGTTTACACCTGAAATAATTACATGGAAACTGTATTCATTTAAACACTGACTGGCCCATTATATCTAGCCTCTTATTGGCAAACTCTCACATATTAGTTTAACCCATCTCCATTAATGTGTATCACCACTTGACTGTGGCTTATCGGGATGAGTCTAACCAGTGTCCGTCTCAGAGAGGAGAGCCATGATGTCTGCCTGACTCTGCTTTCTTTCTCCCAGCATTCTGTTCAGTCTACTCCACCTATCTAAATTCTGCCCTATCAAAAAGCCAAGGCAGTTTCTTTATTTGACCAAGGAAAGCAACACATAGAAAAAAGACCCTCCTACACAAGCACTAAAATGGAACTGGCCAAGTATTTGGCTAGCACATGGGCAGGATGTAGCTAGGAGCCTACAGAGGTGCAGCTCCAGGGAGACACAGGCTGTGTGCAGCTGGGGAGGGTAGAGAATGGTGACCACACTGGACAGTTTAGACAGAAATGAGGGAAACTGAGGCGATGTGGAATTGCTGGCAGTTAGAGAGCACGGTGGAGCCTACATTGCTTGCTGGGCAGCGCGTCCCAGAGAATGCAAGACAAAAGTAATTTTGTTGAATTCATATTGAAAAAGGAACTAATTTAAATAATATATTTATGAATAAACTCCAGTTTCATTCAAATATAAACTTATGACAGATAAGCATTGAATCAATATGAAGTCAATCATAAAATATTTAACAGTTTTTCAGATACTAAGCCTTTGAATTCCTAAGTTAAAGGTCAAGTTTTCTTGGGAAATACTTGATTTGTGCTTGGATGTTACATAATCAATAGCTGAAAAGTCTTTTCGCACAGTGAAGTCTTCCACGTTTCACTATTACTGAACAGAGAATCACTTATTAAGTTTAATGCAACAATTAAAATGTAAAACTACAAGCCAGGCGGTGGTGGTGCACACCTTTAATCCCAGCGCTTGGGAGGCAGAGGCAGGTGGTTCTCTGTGAGTTCGCGTCCAACCTGGTCTTCAAGAGCTAGTTCCAGGACAGGCTCCAAAACTACAGAGAAACCCCATCTTGGAAAAAAAAGCAAAAACAAAACAGCAATAATAACAAAAAATAAAACTACAGCTTCTAATCATTTAATGAGTGTTCAACAGCCTCCTGGGCCAGTGGTAACCATATTGGATCGCTCAGGTGTAGAAGCTTATCCTGGGGAGGTAGTTGGGGGGAAAAGAGGATGAATGAGGGAATAATTTATTTGCTTTTGGGAAAAATAGGAAGACAGGGTCTTACTCTGTAGCCCTAGAATTTGCCATGTAGTTCAGGCTACCTTCAGATTCAAATGATGTAGTCTTCCTGTCTCATCCTAACTCCTGCTGGTATTGCAGGTTTGAGCCAGTTTATTCAGATTGTGAATAGAGTAATCTTCCAGTCTGAATTATCTTAGATATACTAAAGAACAGAGCAAGAGCATGTTCATTATAGAGAGAGGGAGGGAGAGAGTAGGAAAAGAGAGAGGAAGGAAGGGAGAAAGTGGCCTTCTTAAGTGTCTCAAAGGTTACCTAGCATGTTCCCTGAAGTTTCTGCTCATCTTTCCGACCCTAACTCAGCACAGGGCCTAGCGTGGGGGAGACACTCTCTTCAGTACTGACTGACTAAAGAAATTGTCTCTTCAGAATTCTCTAATGCTATACTACCTTCTCAGAGAACAGGTACCTAAGGCCATTGCCACCCTCCAGCCACAGTAAGAGGCCCTAGCAGGGATTCAGTCAACTCCTAGACGGAGGGCTGACTTGGGTGGGATCTCCCTCCTCCCCTCCTGTAGCTCATCTTCCTGTCTTACTCACCCCTTCCCTCCTTTGTATTGTGATCAGTCTGCAAAGAAGCTGGTTGGGAGACTTTTTTCTTTTCTTTTTATTTGTTTTTCTACATAGGATTTCTCTGTATAGCTTTGGGACCTACCCTGGAACTCACTGTCCTGGAACCAGGCTGTCCTTGAACTCACAGAGCTCTGCCTGCCTCTGTGTCCCGAGTGCTGGGATTAAAGGCACGTACCACCACTGCCCACCTGGTTGGGAGACTTTTAATGACTGTGTCTGTTTCCTTTGGGGTTATATAAGTCTGTTAAAATTGTTTAACCTACCTTGGTTTAGTTTTGGTATGTGGTATCTATCAAGAAATTTGTCCAATTCTTTTACATTTTCCGACATTGTGGAGTACAGGTTTTTGAACTATGACCTAATTATTCTCAGGATTTCCCCAGTGTCTGCTGTCATGTCCTCTTTTTCGTTTCTGATTTTTTTTAATGTGCTCTCTCTCTGTCTTTTAGTTAGTTTTGATTAAGATTTTATTGTCTATCTTACTGATTTTCTTGAAGAATCAACTCTTTGTTTCATTGCTTTTTTGTGTTGTTCTCTTTGTTTCTATTTTGCTGACTTTAGTCCTTGGCTTGGTAATTTCCTCCCATCTACTCCTCTTGGGTGTGTTTGTTTCTTTCTATTCTAGAGCTTTCAGGTGTACGGTTAGGTCGCTAGTATGAGACCCCTCTAAATTCTTTATGGAAGCAGTTAGTGCTTTGAACTTTCCTCTGAGCACCACTTTCACTGTGTCCCAAAGTTTAGAGAACCCAACGATACCACTCTTGGGCATTTACAAAAAGGATGCTTAATCGTACCACAAAGACACTTGTTCAACTATGTTTATGGCAACTTTATTTGTACTATCCAGAACCTGGAAACAACCTAGACACCCCTCAACTGAAGAATGGATAAAGAAAATGTGGTACATTTACACAATGGAATATTATTCAGCTGTCAAAAACAATGGTATCAGAAAATTTGAAGGCAAAGGAATGGAACTAGAAAAAATTATCCTGAGTGAGGTAGCCCAGACTTGGAAAGATCAACATGGTATGTACTCACTCATAAGTGGATATTAACTGTAAAGTAAAGGATAACAATTGTACAATTTATAGATCCAAAGAGGCTAGGACCCAAAGGGGTATGCATGGATCTCATTGGGAAGGGGAAATACAGAAGATCTCCTGGGTGGACTGGGGATGGATGGGAATGGAAGCTTGAGGGATCAGGTTGGGAGGTGGGCAGAGGAGGCAGTGCTGAGAGATAACAGGAAAGGAGGCCTTTATGGAGTTCAGTAGAAGCACGATGCAAGGGAAACTCCCACCAAGCCTAAGTAGGTGGCCCCGGCTAAGACTCCTAACAGCAGTGGATACATAGCCTGGATTGGTCATCCCCTGTGACTGGATTGATGACTACTCTGGTTGTCACTGGAGAGCCTTCATCCAGTGACTGATGGAGGCAGATTCAGAAACCCAAGTCCAAACACTGAGCTGTGCTCTGGATGCCCTGATGAGAAGGAGGAGAAATTATAGAAAACCAGGGGAGCGTGGGGGCATAGTGGGAGGGTGATGTTAGAAACACTGAGGAAAAATACACAGAAATAACTAGCCTGCCTCATGGGAACTCACAGAGTCTGAACCAACAACCAGGGAGCCTGCATGGGACTGACCCAGACCCTCTGCATATATGTGACAATTGTGTAGCTTGGTCTATTTGTGGGAATCCTGGCATTGGGAGCAGGGGGTGCCCCTGGTGCTTTGACTTGTTTTTGGGAACCTGTTCCTCATGTTGGATTGCCTTGCCAAGCCAGAATACAGAGGGAGGTGCTTGATCTTATGCAGCTTGACAGGCTATGTTTTGCTGATGCTTAGGGGAAGCCTGCCCCTTTCTGAGCAAATACAGAAGGGAGGCATATGGGGGAGGGTGGGAGAGAGTGGGAGGGAGTGGGAGGAGAAGAGAGAAGGGAGGCTGTGGTCAGGATGTAAAATAAATAAATTAATTAATTAAAAAAAAGCAAGTAGTAGGACTTGGCTCAGCCAGTTACTTCTGCAGACAACTGTGAATTTTTTTTTTTTACACTGTGTGAATATATGTCATTGTGATTGGTTAAATAAGGAAGATGACTGGACATTAGCCGTGCAGGATAAGATTAGGCAGGAGAGCCAACCTGAGAATGCTGGGTTGAAGAAGGACAGAGTCTCAGGTGTAGCAACTGCAGAGAAAAACAAGACAGACATGTTGTACTGAGGATAGGTACCAAGCATTTTGGCAAAGCATAGATAAGAAATATGAGTTAATTTAAATGTAATAGTTGGCTAGTAATAAGCCTGAGTTATTGACCAAGCATTTGTCACTAATACAAGCATCTGTGTGGTCACTTGGGACTGGTAGCCAGGAAAGAAAAACCCATCTACAGATAGCCATGGCCACTGGTCTGTGGAGAGGACAGGGGTGAATCCACAACCTTTGGGAAGTCCCTCCACCCTTCTCAGTGACTACACAGTGTGTCTGGGTGTCTCCTTTCTACCCTTCAGGCCATTCCAATCACCATTAGGACTAATCACATGACCATATTACCTGGATCCTACTGTCATATAACTGGCTTTCAAAGCGAGCTTCAGGGTTGGGTTTTATACTTACTGTTTTTCAAGATTATTTTATTTTGTGTGCATGAGTGCTTTACCTGCACATATGTATGTATCTGGTGCTGGAAGAGGTCAGAAGAGGGCATTGGAGCCCCTGGAGTTACAAATGATTGTGAGCTCCCGTGTGAATGCTAGGAATGGAATCCGGGTCCTTTGTAAGAGCATCAAGCCCTCTTAATCACCGAGCCATCTCTGCAGTCCCCATTTTTGCATTTGTTTTGAGACAGAGTCTCATTACACAGCCTCAGGAGTTCAAACATGTGAACCTCCTGTCTCAGTCTGGGCCACAGGCATGAACTACTGAAGAACGGAGATTATTTGAAGTCAGGATATCTTTATAATATATGTATTGGCTTAGCTTATTAGCCCCCAGAATTAAATGTCTCTCTGTAGTCAAAAATTCAAAGAAAATACAATAATATTCATAATCTAGATTCTTTGTATATTTTGTTTTTACATGACCCTTTGTGCTTTTTTAATTTTATTTTTCCTATAAGAACCCTAGTTTATATCCTTAAATTACTCTTTTTATCTGTATTTATCTTTTATCCTCTCTCTCTGAAGCTCACGTACATTTATTAAACAGACTGTGGCCTGTTTAGAGGCCTTCTTTGTGGGAAATCTGTCCTATTGTCTATCTATAATCCTTTCTGGAGCAGGAGTGTTTTAAAAATGGCGAGCGGTTTGGTTGCAGAGGTCCTGGATGCTAACTCTGCCTCTCTCGACCTTTCAACATGAGGGAGGTAACCAGGCGCGAGCAGTGCTCACCACCTCGACTCTGGGAAACAGCACACAGCACAGAAACCTTTTTTGTTCGAGTCAAAGCTTACTCGGTCATGTAGCATGTTGTGCAGCCTGGAAACGTCTGTGTACCGTGGTGGGAATCCACATGTTTTCCTATGCCTCACTGACCCGATCAGGTTCCTCTGGACCCTGAGCAGGCATACAAGCCTGCTGTGGGTGGACCTGAAGTGGTGGCGGGCTGCGAGGGCTGGCTGTGGCTATGTACCAAACGCAGAATGGAGACTTTTCTCTGTCTCCCCCGGGCCCACTGGACCACTTTCCCTCTGCCCGCCCGGTCCCAAATAACCACTCTGATGCTTAATATCAGTTACAGTTGTTTGGCTTAGGATTCTTACTGGCTAACTCTAATTATAAATTAACCCATTTTTATTAGTTTATGTTTTACCATGAGGCTCAAGGCTTGTTACCTCACATCTTGCTTCTTGGGCAGCTACGTGGCATCCCCTTGACTCCACCTACTGTCTCTCTTCCCAACCCTCACCCTCCACCCCCGGATTTCCTGCCTGGCTTTACTCTGCTATGCTATTGGTTGAAATAGCTTTATTCATCAACTAATAAAAGCAATATATATATATATATTCATAACATACAAAGGACATCCCACACCAAACTACCAACCTGGCCTTTACACTTTCTAAAGACTTATTTTTCAAAGCACAGTTTTGAATTTACAGGATAGTTGAACAGGAATGAGACAGAGTTCTGTGTGCCTACCTCTTCTGCTCCTCACCCAGCACCTTTTCTGTCAACATTTTGCCTTGAAGTGACACATTTGTTAAAACTAATGATCCAATATGAATACATCTCTATTTGCTGAAGTCCATAGTGTGTGTGTGGGTTCACTCTGTGTTGAGCAACCCTGTGGGTTCTGTCAGTCTATGTGGGATGGCTGCCTACCATAATCTTATGAGCACTGAACCAGTCTCCATCCCTTGAGTTTAAGTTAGTCAAGAAATCAAAGGACACTGGGACCCTTCCGTGGTCGAATGAGGAGGAGCTGTACTCCTCCTTCAGCTTAAGAAGTCAAAGGGCGCTGGTATTTCACCATGCATGGAAACTATGCACATTTCAAATTACAGTGGTACCCATTTACTGGGGCTTGGTCACCCCCTTGTCTGCCTCTTGTCTATGGCTGCTTTCATTCCACAACAAAATGGAGTATTACCAGGGGGACTCTGGTCTGTCAGACTAAAAACATTTACTATGCAGTTCTGCAGGACAAATTTGGGGTTCTCTGAATACCTGGTGTCAGACATTTTGTGCTCACTTATAGCTAGGATGTCCAGGTCAACCATGCTTCATACTGGATATTCTTATCAGTACTGTGATGTCTAAACCCAAACTGGCCTCATATCCTTCTGTTCCTAAGAAGGAGTGACCAATATCTGAATTCCTGAAGGTTCTGGGCCATCTATCACCTGCATGGATTGGGTTGTTATAACTTTGACTTTGCTTTAATCATGGATACAGTAATTCCAAGAGAGGCCTTGAAGGATCTTCTACACTCCAGACATAATCTTTCTCGCCTCTATCGTGGTGAAGCTGTCTGGACCAATCAGGCTTATTGATATTAGTTATTCCTTTGTTAGCCTGTTGACTCAAGGGCATCAGGAGCCCAAAGTGACCTTGATCTCGGGATTTCCTGCTTCTGCCTCTTCAGCATACCCTAGGATATGCCATCATGATCCATGTCAGTTCTCAGGCAAGCTGAACCATCACATGAGATTTGTTTCTTGTGGTCTTAAAGTCTAAGTGTTGCCTAGGCTCCCTTTGGGTCTGCCTTTCTCTTGCTGCCCTCCTCTGAATGCTGAACAGTGAGACTGTGAGACTCTTCTGTGGGAGGACTTTATGATTTAACCCTGGGAGTGCTGCATAGCACTTCTGCCCACACTTCATGCGTCAGAGCTTGCACAGAGGCATGTAGTCTTGCTGCGGGCTGGGGGGAAGGAAGGAGGGATAAAGAGCTCACGATGGGTTAATCCACCTGTACTAGAGAACCAAGACCGAGTATCCACCTAGTCAAGTTGACCTTGTGTGGACTGTTCTTCACTCTTTGTCCCTCTCATCTGCATGTCACCTCTGGCCTTGGCACATTGATTGAAAGACACTAATCTTACATAGGGTGGCACCTGCTCTCTGTTGGGAGGCATGCAATAATACATTCTGGACCAACCATGGTGCCCAGGACATGCGTCCTGAGGTCAGAAAAACTGGTACCAAGAAAAGATATGAGCAGTCTGATGACCCCTAAAACTTTCTTTCACATACTTCGCCCACAAAGGGAAGAATTACCCTCAAACACTGGGGGAATGTATACTTGCTACTTAGTCAAGATCCTGTCAATCAACCTAGTAATACTTGGACAAGTCTTAGAAATGCAGAATTTCAGGCTCCAGCCTGGCAGCACTGAATCAGAAGTTTAACAAGATCCCAGGTGATTTGCATGCACACCAAAGTTCGGGAAGCAGGAACACACTTCCCAGAGTTAAGACTTTGCCCAGCAGGAATCAAGCTTCTGTCTGTAACCCCTGTGTATGAGTCATGCCTCGTCTGCGTGTAGGTATGTGCACATGGGTGCAGGTACTTGTGGAGGCCAGAGGTGACTGATGCACGACAGCTGGAATTATAGGCAGTTGTGAGCCTCCCAGTGTGCTTGCTAGGAGCCGATTTGAGTCCTCTGCAAGAGTAGTATATGCTTTTAACCATGGAACCATCTTTTTAGCCCATCTCTTGACTTCTTAAATACATTCAGAAATTGGACAGCTGGATCACAACTTTGGTGTTTCTAATTACAGTAGGAGAGAGGAAGGAAGCTGGGAAGGGGTGATGGAGAGTGGAGGTGGGGGAGAGAGAAGGGAGAGGAGGAAAAGGAAGAGGAAGAGGAAGATCAGCCTCCTTCACTCCCAGAGCTTCCCGGATTGTTCCTAGACAGGGATCACCAGCCTTGTTCAGCATTGGAGGAAAATGTTCCCCCAAAGTCAGAGTGCTCTCTGCTCTGCATAGCAGATTGCTGTCTTAGCTTTCACATTTGGAATACGATTAAGATATTAATCATCACCAGTGTCTGAAATGACCAAATACTGATTTTAATTGCGTCTCATCTCTACACCTATACACTGATTCCCTTGTGGCTCAAACGGGAACTCTTCTCTTTTTTTAGTGGGTAGCAGTAACAGGGGTTGGAAATAGGGCCTCATGCATGCCAGGGAAGCACTCTGCCCCTGAGCTACAGCCCCAGTCCTTGCTTGTTCCTGAGTCCAGAACTCACCAGGCTCAGGGCCTGTCTGGACTTACCCCAAGGGCCAGGGGCCCTTCAGCTCTTCCACTGCCTGCCTCTGCACCATTTTATAACCCGGGCTGGCCTCACACCTTCTATTTCCTTTGCAGACATGGATGCTATAGGGATCTTGAATATGTTCAGGGCTAACATCTGAGGTCTCTGGGTTCTGATGAGTCCAGGAAGAACCTTATGACAGAAGTTCTGCTTAGGTAGAGATGTTAGGGGACAGGGGCACAGGATCTCGTTCTTGCGCTGCTGGTGGCCATGGTCTCTGCGTGTTGGCTTTTGCTACATACAAAATCAATTTCATGATGGCTTGGGTCTCTCTTAAACAACTTAAGTCAATTGTTCTGTGATGTGTACATCAGAACATCTGAAGATACGATCAAGTTGGCCTGTCTGTGTAGATTCCTCTCCATCCAACTCTCCCACGTGCCTGTCTTACCTTGCCTTGCTCATACACAACTCAACTGAAAGATGCTGACTGATCTAGGACCAGGTGTACCTGATTTTTGAGGGGGGGAGGTGGTGTATATAGGAACAGCTTCTAAACTAACTAGGGTGGCCAGAAAATGCCTTCTGAGATCAGAGACATTGGTATCAGAAAGCGGGCATTAACAGATGGGCAATTCTGAAGACATCCTTTTGCATACTCTACCCATGAGTAGAAGAACCTCTCCTAAGTCCTTTGTGCAATGTGTGCTCTGCCGCCCGCTTCAGCTCTCAACCCAGGGGATTCATGAGTGCAGCTATATGTGTATTCACACATGTGCAGTCATGTGTACATGGGTATATGTATTGCATGTGTGTATGTACTCAGTTGCATGTTCTAAGTCTTAGGGTCTGGGGTGGAAAGACCAGCGAGCTTATATATTTTTGCAAATGTTCTTTGTTTCTTCTAGCCCGTTTGTACATTGACTGCCTTAACTTTAACTCGATCAGTTTCTCTTCTGTTTCTCTCTCTTTCACTCACTCACGCAGCCAAGCGACGGTGATGTGCTGCGCACACTCAGAGGTTAACAAGCTGTCCTTACTTGCTTTCCCTCAGGAATTTGCAAATTTGCTCCACTTTTGCCTGTCCTGCCTCTTCCCGACTCCCACCCTAGGGAGACTCTGAATCCCCTTCCTTGTAATTTTTATTTTTAAACTAAGAACAAAGTGTGTGGTCAGCGGCTAAGCAGAGGAGACCCCGAGTTTCTGCTGCTCTCCCCATTCTTTTAAAAAGAATTTCTTTTACTTACTCTTAGGCAATTGCATTCTCATTGACAATGAATTTCGATCCTACCCACCTCTCATGATCTCTTCCATCTTCCCCCCCGATCTCCCCCACCTACAGACCCTGTGTGTGTGTGTGTGTGTGTGTGTGTGTGTGGTGTGAAGTCGGTCTAGTTAGAGCTGCCTGGTGGCAAGCCGGCTGATCTTGGTGGCGTCTTGAGCTGTGCAGTGCCTTTATTGCAAACGATGAGTCGTTGTGGCTCCCACAGCCCAGGGGTCATCGGGTCCCTGGGTCCCATCCTACTGTACACACAGAGCACCCACCGCTGCTGGGGCTCCAGGTGCTTCAGTCTCCAGAAACTGTCTGCTAGCACCTCTCTTCTTGGGTTCATTTAGTTTTTAAATTCTCATCCGAAATAATGGGTTTGTCCTGGCATTTTCACTTATGTGTGGCTTTGTGGTGTAGCCCCCTGGTCGCCCTCTTACTCCCCTCTTCCCTCCCAGATAGTCTCACTCCCTTGACCGTGTCCTATGTGCAGATATAGCCTAAGTCTGGATCTCACATCTTATATACCCTGATGTTTGTTTTTCACAATCTCGATTATGTCGTGAAACATGGTGGCCTTCAGTTCTATCCATTTTCCTGAAAAGCCCATGACTTGGTCATTTGTGAATTAGTAAGTTTCCGGGCTGTGTCTGCACCCGTGTTCTTTATTCGCTCATCTGTTGACAGGCTCCGAACTGGCTCCATCTTGGATTCTGCCACTAGAGTCACAGTTAACCTGGGTGCGTGGGCGTTTGCTCCTGTGCTGGCTACACTTCCTCTGGGCCCGCAGCCAGGAGTGGGGCAGCTGCACTGGGTGGCAGCTCTGTGGTTGCTCCCTTCCAGGAGCCGCCGCAATCACATCTTGCTGATCTGGGCTCCACCCCTGCCTCCTGAGTCCATGCAGCAATAAGGTAAAGTCACGTTCACTAGGCTACAGGGATGGGGTGGAATTTAGGTTACCATGCTGCCCTCAAGGATCTTGTCCAGTCTACCACCCAGACAACCTGAAATCTCCACTATACAAAATAGATCCTGCCTACCCTATGGAAAGGAGCTGTGTCTCTAGATCTAGAGTTAGAAGAAATGCAGGCCACAAAGAGAGCAAGTGAATGCCTGGCTTGGTTGCCTTAGGGAATTTCCCAGGAAATGTCAGGTTTTAAAAACTGACTTTTCTTTAATGTTTGTGACTCATCCCTCCTGGGTGAACCAGAGTCCTTTAATGGAGCACTTTGTGGATGGGTTTAGTGGTGTGACTGTGCATCTATGAAGTGATAATTTAGGGATGCGCAGGGTATATGAGGCAGCAGTAGGGGCCAGCCTGGGGATCCTGGAAACAAACCAACGCATTAGTCGGATTTAGGCGCTGTCTGTCCTTAGGTCCTACTCTCTGGGTTCTCGGTGCTTATGAAGGACCCTGAAAATACGTTTTGCCTTTTTGAAGGAAGGCAACAGGACAGACAGATAGTGGTCCTTCCAGCCGGCAAGCTCGTCCCTGAGATTGCTGACCACAGGTTCCTGGGGGCTCTGCTCCTTAGGTGGGCATTGGTCATCACAGGCAAGAATACAATCGTCACAGACTGCGGGGCCAACCCAGGCAGTAGCAGAGGAAGTCAGCCTAGCCTCGGCTGTCTCCAGAAACCCTCTGCTGTACAGTCTCAGGAGTTGTGAGGGTTTGGCATTCCACTGTTGGGGCCTCACTTCACCGCCACGCTGTGCCCTGGATCCTCAGTCCCTGCAGGGTGAGGAGAAGCTCCAGGGGAGGTGAATAAAGAGTGAGCTGTCACAGCAGCATGGTTCTCGCCTCCTCTTTCTGCAGCTGGGTGTCTTCTGTGTGGTCACTATTAATTCTGACCCTCCAGTGTGTGTGGGATTCTCTCCAGGTCTCTGCTGCTCGTAGGCTGGCAGTGTCCCTTGTCAGGACCGATGCTAAAGACACGCAGTTAACATTTCAGTTTCACCAAACGAAATGAACTTCTTCATGCAAGAGCACCCCAAATATCACATGGGTCATATTTACCTGAATTTCAGGTGTGATTGAGTGGTCTTGTATTAAATATTTTTTTTGTCTCTCTTGAGCACCTTCCTACTGGTCCCCCCTTTAAATTTTGTTAGTGTGGTAAAATATATGCAATATAAAAATTGCTATTTTATTTATTTAGACATTTTAAATTATATTTATTTATGTATGTATGGGATGTATATGTGTGATCCAGGGTAGGGTATGGAAATCAAGGAGCACTTTGAGAACTCAGATGGTCTCACTCGACAGCAAGTGATTGACGTCACACCAGCCTGAAGAGTCCATGTTTTAATAACGTTCTGATGTACGATTCAGTGAGAAGTGTATTATTGCACAACTCCCAGTGTTGTCTATTTTCAGGCCTCTTTTATCATCTCAGACAGAAACCGCACGCCCCTCAAAAATACCTCCTCTCCCCAGTGCCTGAGTCCCTTAAGCAAGTCTACTGAGTTCCCCTTTAATCTAAGTGAGTTGGCAGAAATCAGCTCATACAGTGCGTGGATTGTTTTATTTCCAAAATGATCTCAAGGTCTACATTGCGACATGTACCAGAGTTGTATTCCTTTGTGGTGGCTGGCTGCTATTCTATTCTATGTGTGTAGCACATCTGTCCACCACTGGATTGTTCCAGATGTCGGGATGCCTCCATGCTGCAGCTATCTCCAAGACAGCTGCTGTGAACATCAAGACACCCAGATCTATTCGAACCTTGTGTTCAGTCTTCGAGGGACAACTAGAAATGGAGCTACCAGGACACATGGCTGCTTTGCCCTTGATTTTAATTGGCCCTGTCAAATTACTTTCTGCAGTAGTGGCCCAAGTCATGGCTATTCTGATTTTTCTGAGTCCTTATCAAGCCGCTTCATGGTTCCCTTTAATAAATAGCGGAGTCTTAGTGGGTGGGAAGTAGTTTCTCATTGTGGGCTTGGTTTGCATTTCCACAATGCTTTAGTGGCGCGGATATTTTTATGGGCTCCCTGGGCTTCCGTGCATCTCTGGAGAAGGACCTATCCAACCCCTTTACCCAGTTTTAAACTCAGTTGCTTTAATAGTGTTATAGGAGATCTTTGTGTGCTCTGAAACATCAATCTCTTTTCAATGTATGACTTACAATATTACCTCCAATTTGTGAGTTATTCGGAGGTCATGTCGTTTTGTTTGTTAAATCTGCCCCCCCAGTGAGGTTGGTTCCTTCTATGCCATTGATTATCCATCAGATTTGTACCACAGGGGCATCTAGAAATGCCTGCAGGTATCTTTAAATGTTTTGTCTGGGTAAAGGTGACACTAACACACAGTGAACAGAGGCAAGGATGCTGCTAAACACCCACCAGCCACAGAGTGAAATTCTCTAGTCCAGTGCCAGAGCTGATGCTTCTCCAGGTCAAGTGGCGGTTCTGGATTCCAGGGTTACCCTTGGACCCGGAGCTCATTTTGCCCCTTCTGGAGTCAGGGGCTGCTGTCTTGACATAGAGGAGAAACCATGGCTGCTGCGGGAACAAGATCTTGCTGAAGCATGTTTACAAAAATATCTGTTCCGTGGAGGTAGGATAGCTATAAACTCGTTTTGGAAACTTGTTAAGTACTTCTTGGGTTGAAGCTTTAAACCAGAGTCCTCCCACGTTCAGCTCGCTAAGGACCAGAACAAAAACAAGCAGTGTGGTGAAACAGATGAGTCACGCAGCAGCCGAGAGGAATGTCAAGGTTTGCCTTTCCAGTTACGCTGTGAGGTCTCTTCGAATGGGGGTCATTGGTGTTATTTTCTGCAGTGGTTTGTATACCTACGCACACTGGCAAGAATGCTTAGGGTGTTCCATACTTGACTGTTTGCATTAAAGGGAATTGTGTATTATCTGGGGGCAAATAACTCCCTGGGACATAAATGTCTTGTGTGGGTCTTTGGACTTTGAAGGTTTTTTTTTTTTGTTGTTGTTGTTGTTTACTAAATCATGACTTTTAGCCTCACATCAGGAGACCCTCTCTGGCAGTGCTTCTCAGTGTGTAATCCTGGGATCAGCAATGCCAGTCACGCCTGGGCACTTGACCGCCTAGGTTAGTGCAGGTGATCTGGGTCTCCTGCACACTACCTACTAAGTCAAAACTGCAGGCTACAGTGCTTTGTGTTTTAACAAGGTCCTCGGGTTTTTCCTCAGAATAATTGTTCCACAAAAGTCCAGATGTGTCTCTGCATGTTCACTCTTTCCTGGACACACTGCTGATGTTACTAGAGCATCCATTGCATTTTCAGACAATTGTAATTATTAGAACATATACTTAAAGTCATGTCCCCTTGTTTACAGGGGACATATTCTAAGGCTCCCAGAGAATGCCCCAAATCAAGAACTATATTTAAACTATGTTCTTTTTCTGCTCACGTGTATTTATGAGTTGAGATTGTGTTAGATATAACAGGATACTAGCAATAACCGATAAGAAGAGCTACATGCTAGAATAAAACCCACAGAAATGCCCTCTCTCAAGTTATCATTCCCGGCACTCAGGAGGTAGAGACGGGCAGATCTTTGTGAGTTACAGGGCAGCCAGAGCTACAGGATGAGAACCTGTGATTCCCACGTGAAAGAAAAAACCTTACTGAACTATTCTCTCCCTTCCATGTGACACCGTGAGATTACTGACGTAAGCTGCATCCTCCAGAACGGTGGCTACTTTGCCTTTCTTATCTGACAACTGAGATGGTGTAGACCCAAGGGTGGGTTCGTATGCACTACGGATGCTCTGGATGAAGAAATGGGCAGAATGGTGTGAGGTTTCATCACACGGCTCACAGCAGTATATGACTTTAAACTAACACATTGTTTTCTATCAGTTTCTTGTCTCATTGCAACAAAATACCCAATGAAAGCAACTAGAAGAGGGGTTATTGTGGGTTATAGTTCCAGGAGATTTGGCTCATCATGGCAAGGAAAGAACAATGTAGGGAGCGGGAGACTGATCATGTTGCATTCAGTCAGCAAACAGAGCGATGAATACTTACATTTGGTTTGCTTCCTCCTTTGTATTTAACCAGGACCCAAGACCATAGAATGGTACCGCCCACATTTAGGGTGAGTCGTTTGACCTCAAATAACCTAATCTAGAGGCTCCCTTAGACGTGTGCAGAAATCTGTCTCCATGGCGATTCTAAATCCCATCGAGATTAGTCAGTAAACGTTTGTCTCTGTAAGCTTTTGTTTAACATGACTGACGGGGCATGCTAAACTGCGTGTGGGGGTACGGTGGCTACTTGGAGGCACAATCTACAGTAGTTCCTCTTCATTGGCCTCCGTGTTCACACTGCAGCTAGTCAGTGTGAACTAGAGAATTCTCTGGAATTCTCTCTGAAGGTAGGCCTTCCTTTTGAGACATGAGTGAGGTGAGGGATGGGGTAGGCAGGGCAGCCTGGGCTGCAGGCAGATGTTGTGACAGTCACCTGGTCTCTGGGACCAGACCAACTCGAGCATCATGGGTAGGATTCAGTTACTCACCCCAGAGCCTTGGCTGCTCATCTTCCTCCACTCAACTGAGGTCAACCTCAAGCAGCCCAGAAAAGCTGATCTCTAAGTTTTTGTTTGTTTGTTTTTTGTTTTTGTCTCTAATTTTCATAAAATCTTATATCCTCAACATAGGAAAGAATCCTAGTGGCCACTAAGTGTCCTTTATATATATTAAACAGAGGTTCAATAACCAAGTTAATTTCTGACCCCAAGGTATGTCTCCTATACCAGCTTTATTTACTAAAATAAAAGTCATTGCTTAACTGATTTGGGGGTCTCTGTGGACACCAGGGTTGGCAGAGTAGTTGTCTGCCCGAGGCAAAAGGGCTATCTGGCTCAAGGTGACTTATAAGGTAAGCTGGTATTGCTTTAAACATCTGGAGTCTGACACCAGGCAGTCTATTTTAGACATATTTCAGTACAATACAACTTTGAAGAAAAAGTTTCCTGGTGACAATTAATCCCAATAAGCTTCAGGTGTGACTACAATGCTTTGACAACCACATGTGGCCTCCTCCATAAGAATGGGTTCTATTGGCCAAGAAACAAGGCTAAAGCTCACGATGCAGGGAGTAAGAGTCTGGGATAAATACAATAGTCCGAGGGATTTAGGTGTGACTTGATAGCACAGGTCACCGGGCCACCGACAACATCCTCACGCTCTCTACCTCTGACAAGATACTTACCAGCTTTACTGAGATACACTTGCGAGTTGCAAAATTCTTACATTTAAAATTCTTCTTGCGATACATTTTAAAACTGTCATTTTTAAAGTCTCTCCTCCTGCTACTTTTCCCAGTTCCCCCCTCTTCCCTTCTGGATCCACTCCCTCCTCTCTGTCTCTCATTAGAAAAGAATAGGCTTCCAAGAGATAACAACAGAACAGAACAAAATATAATGAGATAAACAAGAACCATCACAACGAGGTTGGACAAGTCAAACCAACAGAATGAAAAGTGTTCTAGAGAAAGGACAAGAGTAAGAGACCCAACTCTCTATGGAGAGATACCTTGCTTAGCCTAGGCTGGGGGGGCCTTGGTCCTGCCTCAACGAAGTGAGGGACAGACTTAGTTGACTTCCCAGGGAAAGCTTCACCACCTCTGAGGAGTGGGTGTGGGGGAAGGTGGGGAGAGCAGGAGGAGAGGAGAGAGGGAAGGCTGGGATTGGTGCGTTAAAGAAAGGAATAAGAAGCTGGGCGGCGGTGACACACACCTTTAAGGCAGAGGCAGGCAGATCTCTGTGAGTTCAAGGCCAGCCTAGAATAGCGAGTTCTAGGACTAGCTCCAAAGCTACAGAGAAACCCTGTCTCGAAAAACAAAACAAAACAACAAAACAAAATAAAGAACCCCCCCGAAAAGGAATAAGAGACCCACTCATTCATATACTCAGGATTCCCACAAAAATACTTTACTGAAAACTATAATGTATATGCAGAGGACCTGGTCAGACCCATATAGGCCCTGTGCTTGCTGCTTCAGACTCAGGGTTCATATGAACTTCGCTCAGTTAACTCAGAAGGCTTTGTTTTCCTGGTGTCCTTCACCCCCTTTGGATCTTACAATCTTCCTGCCTCCTTTTCCACAGGGTTCCTTGGGTTTTGAGGGGAGGGGTTTGATGGAGACATCCATTTAGAGACATGCTTTCTAAGATTTCTCTCTTTCTCTGCATAGTATCTGGCAGTGTGTTTCTAAGTTTGCTTCCATCTGCCACAGGAGGGAGTTTCTCTGGTGATGACTGAATTAGGCACTAATCTATAAATATAGAAGAATATCATTAAGATTCATTTTATTGTAAATTTTTTTTAAGACCAGTCATATTTGGTTTTACCCTGGATCTCTGGGCTATCTAATGTCTAGTTCTTGGTCACCCAAGCAGTGCTGGGTACAGGTTCCATCTCACGGAGTGGCCTTAAGTCAAATCAGATGTTGGTTACTCCCATAAGCTTTGTGCTGCCGTTGCCCTTGCATATTTTGGCGGCAGAAGTGTTGTAGGTCACAGGGTTTGTGTCTGGGTTGGTGTTTATATTTAGGTTCATATATTTATGAAGAGTACCTTGCTGTACCAAAGACACTTAAAGATAGGAGTGAAGGCTCTATGCTGGCACCAGCCCAAGCTCTCGGCATTCAATGAGTTGGTTGTTGTCTTCATCAGTGGGGCCTTGCTGTCAGTTTATGGAGAGCAATCTGGCAGCAACCTGGGTTGTTTGGGAATTTCTATGTGAATCTTCTGGGCAACAACTCAATTGAATGTAACCTAGTCTAGTACTGGAAGCTTCATTTGGTGACAAGAGATGGCCAGTTGGGGTCCTGTCTCTCCCATTATTTGGAGATTTCCTTAAAATTGCCTTTATATATTTTAGGAGGTTTCCACTGTACAAGGTTTCCATACCACCCACCAAATGCCCCTCAATTATAGCTGTTTCTCCTCATATTCCCTCCCTCAACCCCATCTCCTCTCCCCACCTGAACCTCCCATTCTTACTGTCTTCTATCCCTAGTCTACCCATAAAATCTATTCCATTTTCCCCTCCCAGGAAGATCCATGGGCCCCCTAGTCCCTTTCTCTATACCTAACCTCTCTGGGTCTAAAGGTTGTACCTTGGTATCATTTCATTAATGGTTAATATCCACATATACATGAATACATACTGTATTTATCTTTCTGGGTCTAGGTTACCTCACTCAGGATGATTTTTTTTTCTAGTTCCATCCATTTACCTGCAAATTTTATGATATTTTTTAAACAGCTAAGTAGGACTCCATTGTGTAAATGTACCACATTTTCTTCTGTTGAGGAATATCTAAGTTGTTTCAAATTTCTGGTTATTATGAGTAAAGCAGCAATAAAAATGGTTGAGCAAGTGTCCTTACGGAAGGAAGAAGTGTTCTTTGGTTATGTGCCCAAGAGTAGTATAGCTGGATCTTGGGTAGATCGATTCCCATCTTTCTGAGAAAACTCCATATTGATTTCCAAAGCAGCAGTACAGGTCTGCACTTCCACCAACAGAGGAGTGCTCCCCTTGCTCCACATCCTCTCCAGCATGAGCTGTCATTTGTGTTATTGATCTTAGCCATTCTGACAGGTGTAAGATCGAATCTCAAAGTAATTTTGATTTGAATTTCCCTGATGGCTAAGGATAGTGAAATTTTCTTTAAGTGTTCCTCAGCCATTTCAGTTTCCTTTATTGAAAATTCAATGTTTAGAGCTGTATCCTATTTCTATTTTAAAATTTCTTTTTATTTATTCTTTGTGTCTTCCACAACTTGCTCTTGATCTCATTCGTTTCCCTGTCTATTTGTATCCATCTTTTGCCTTTGTAACCCTCTACCAAAGTGAAATAAAATTTAAGAGAAAAAATAAGAAAGAAAAGAAGGAAAATGTCATCATGGAAGCTGTAGTGGGACACAGTGAGTCACACAGTACACCCTTTCATCTGTCTATCTTTACTTGCAGATGCTCACTGCTGAGAGTCGTTGGTCTGGTTTGAGGCCTCTGGTATGTTCCATGATCAGTGCTGGCCCCTCACTGGAGCAGCTCTTGGACATGTTACTGCTGTACTGTGTCCTGCAGATCCTGCAGCTCTGGGTCTGTGTCTTACGGTTGTTATTGCTGGGATGAGACACCATGATCACAGCAACTCTTAAAAAGAAGACATTGAATTGTCGTGGCTCACTTACAGTTCAGAGGTTCAATTCATCATGGCAGGTAGCATGTCAGCATCCAGGCAGAGGTAGTGCTGGAGCTGAGACTGCTGTATCTCGCAGGGAACAGGAAGACAACTGACTCATTGGGCAATATCCTGAGTATACGAAACCTCAAAGACTGCATCCACATGACAAACTTCCTCCAACAAGACCATATTCATTTCAACAAAGCCATACCTCCTAATAGTATAATTCCTTATGAGATTATGGGATTATGGGGGCCAATTATATTCAAGCTACCACATTCTGAAGGACCGGTTCCTTCATGTGCTCCCTCAGATCATAGATGGGGTGGATATTGGGGTGGGCCAACTCATAACTCTGGTTCTGGGCCTGGGTAGTTGCCGGTTTGTAGGTCAGCCAGTTTTCCTTGCTCCTCACCACCAGGGTGAGCTCTTCAGCATTGCCCCAGCTAAGGTCAGCTCCTTTGTCCACCATAGGCATCAGGGTCAAAGGGAAGGGTATCTTTTCATTGCCCTTGCCACATGGCAAACAAGGGAGCCATAGCCACCTCTCCCATTCTCACACCCTCAGGGCCAGCCCACCTGCTGCACTGCCAACAGGGTCAGCTCTACTGTGCTGCCCAGAGGAGCAGGGCTGCTTTCCTGGGCACTGCAGCTGCTAGGGGGGAGGGTCGAAGGGTAAGTGGGGGACATCTCTCCCCTGCCCATGTTGCCACATGACAGACAAGTAGTGGGGACAGCTCTCCCATGCTCACTTCTTCAGGGCTGGCTCACCCACATTTCCACCAATGGGGTCGGCTCTACTATATGGCTCAGGCAAGGTGCAGGGCCCGCTCAAATGTACCCATTTCTTAAATTGGATTATTTGTTTTATTGATGATAGTTTTTTGAGTTTTTTATATAGTTTGGATAATAGTCCTCTATAGGGTGTGTAGTTGGTAAAAATCTTTTTCCATTCTGTTGACTGCTGCTTTGTCCAAATAGTGGTGTCCTTCAGAATACAGAAGCCTCTCAGTTTCTTGAGTTTACATTTATTGTAATTGTGGATCATAGTGCTTGTGCTAATGGTGTTCTGTTCAGAAAGCCTTCTGTGACCACTGGTTTAAGGCTATTTCCCACTTTTTCTTCTACGAGGTTCAGTATCCCTGGTTTTATGCAGATGCCTTTGGTCCATTTGGAATGGAGTGTTGTGTAGGGTGATAAGCATGGGTCTGCTCATTCTTCCGAATGTAGTCATTCAGTCCAAACAGCACTGTTTGCTGAAGATGCTATCTTTCCCCCACAAGGTCTATTTCTGGTTTTATCCAAAATCAGGTGTCCACAGGTGTGTGGACTTATGTCTTAGGTTTAATTTAATCGCACGGATGAACATGTCTGCTTTTGTGCCAGTGCCATGCAGTTTTTATTACTATAGCTCTGCAGGATAGTTGGAGGTTGGGGATGGTGATACTTCCAACACTTCCTTTATTGTTCAGGAAATTTTTAGCTATCTTGGGTATTTTGTGTGTCCACATGAAGCTGGAAATTGTACTTTTAAGATCTGTGAAGAATTGTGTTTCTATTTTGATGGGGATTGTGTTCCATCTATAGAATGCTCCAGGTAGAAAGGCTCTTTTTACTATGTTAATCCTAAAGATTCATGAGCATGGGAGATCTTTTCATCTTCTGATGTCTTCTTCAATTTCTTCGAGTTTTTGTCATACAAGTCTTTCATTGGCTTGGTTAGAGCTACTCCAAGATATTTTACATTATTTGAGGCTATTGTGAAAGGTATTGTTTCCCTGATTTCTTTCTCAGCCCATTTGTCATTTGTATAAAGCAGGGCTACTGATTTTTGAGAGTTAAATTTGTATCCTGATAATTTGGTGAAAGTGTTTATTAGCTGTAGGTGTTTCTTGTAGAATTTTTAGGGTCACTTATCTACACTATTGTATCATCTGAAAATAAATATATTTTGACTTCTTTTTTATTTGTATCCTGTTCATCCCCTTTGGCTGTCATATTGCCTTAGCTAGAACTTCAAGTACTATATTGAATAGTTATGGAGAGAGTAGACCACACTAGCTTGTTCCTGATTTTAGTTTTTTTCGATTGCTTTGAGTTCCTCTCCATTTAAGTTAATGTTGGTTATATGCTTTCTGTCAATTGCATTTATTATACATGCAAGGTTTGTTCCTTATATCTCTAATCTTTCCAAGACTTTTATTATGAAGGGTGTTACATTTTGTCAAAGATCTTTTCTGCATCTGATTATATATTTTTTCTTTATGTTTGTTTATATGGTAGGTTATATTGACAGATTTTCATATGCTGAACCATCCTTGAATCTCTGGGATGAAGCCTACTTCATCATGTTGGATGATACTTGTGTTGTGTTTTTGGATTCAGTTTGCAAATATTTTATTGAGAATTTGGGAAATTGATATGTAATTCTCTTTGTTGAATTTTATGTGATTTTGGTATCAAGCTGTTGATGAGACCACAATATTTTCTTCTGTTCTATTTGAGGAATATTACATAAACTAGTCTTTGAAAGTCTGTTAGAATTGTGAACTAAAACCATCTGGCCCTGAGCTTTTTTGGTTAATAAAAATTTAATGTCTGTTTTTATTTCACTAGGGGTTATATGTCTGTCTAAATTGTTTATCTGATCTCAATTTAACTTTGGTAAATGGTATATATCCAGAAAACTATCCATTTCTTTTAAATTCTCCAGTCTGGTGGAGTACAGGTTTTTAAAGTATGCCCTTATGATTCTCTGGATTTCCTCTGTGACTGTTGTGTCCCCTTTCCATCTCTAATTTTGTTAATTTGGATATTCTCTTTTCACCTTTTAGTTAGTCCAGCTAAGAGCTTGTCACTCTTACTGATTTTCTCAAAGAATCAATCCTTTGTTTCATCTATTCTTTGTTTTGCTCTTGTTTGTTTGTTTCTATTTTATTGATTTCATTGAGTTTGGTTATTTCTTGACATCTATTTTTTTTCCAGTATGATTTCTTCTTTTTGTTCTAGATCTTTCAGATATTCTGTAAGTTACTTTATGAGATCTCTTAATTTTTTTTAACATAAGTACTTATTGCTATAAACTTGTCTCTTAGAACTGCCTTTATTGTATTCCACAAGTTTAGGTATATTGTGTAATCATTTTCATTCAGTTTTAATCTCTCTCTTGGCCCATCTTTCCTCTGTTGGTGAGTTGTTCAGTTTGTAAGATTTCTGTCATCTTGGTATCAACTTTAACCTGTGGAGGTGAGATGGTGCTACATCCACGGCTGTCTCGCCAGTGTAGCAGAAATGCTGACTGGATGGGCAAATATTGCCGGAAGGATCAGGATCCGCGCTTCTCGGAGTTGAGTCCTGGGCTGTCCCTTGGCAACCAGTTGTGGTGTAATGCTACCTGAGTTGCCATTTGTACTGACTCGACCTGACTGTACTTGGTGCTATATGTCTGTCTTTTCCCTTGTCTGTGTGTTCTTTGTGATCCTTGCATATTGCTAACAGATCAGACTATTCCAGGCTGTTGTGGATACAAACAAGACTGCTGAGGACATTTTTGAGTTTTGCACCCCTATTCATTAAAGCCTTTAAAGAAATAGCCAGTTCTGGAAATAGGGAAGTCATCGTTAAAATAATTCCTTAATGATGTGGAGCAGAAGGAGTTGCTCTTATCAGGAGAAACCTTAGAAGCCTTCTGTAGGAAAACAGCTGCAGCAACACTAGATGTTTGCCTGAGAATTACGTGCAGGAGGCCTATGCAGCCTTCATTATGGCCAGAATAAACCTAGGCTGATTACAACATCTGACCCTGAGAGTCGGGGAGGGAAGAAAGTTGAGATTTATGATATGAAACCAGATTCAGACAAGTTTGAGATCATGTCTAAAATTTCCTAGCAGAAAGTTTTCCTAGGAAGATAGTGGCCTTCTCCTCTCACACCCCAAGATATTCTGAGCACAAGGTCACTTAGCCCTGCCAGCCGCCTGGTACAGACTGGGCGAAAGTCCTTGTGCCCAAGTCAAAGCATTTTCAAAGATTCTTTTTGTAAACTATTCTATGCTTTTTTTTATGATCTGATGATGTATGCCTTTGCCAAGTTCTTTGTTTGTAATAATATAAAAACCTCACACTGAATAAGTAAAACACAGCAGCATTTTCAAAATACATTGAGAGTGGCTGTCTGTCAAATTCCTCCGCCGTATCCTGAAATCTTCCGTCCTTCGCTCTGATTCCCTCACGGTCTGAGTGGCTCCCCTGAGCCGGTCCGTAGCAGGTGGCGCTTCGAACAGGGACTTGAAGGACAGGTATTCTTTCTCTTTTCTTTCTTTTTCCTTTTATTAGTTTTCAGGAACGGCTCTTACCAGAGATCTGCAGTCTCGTCGGTAAAGGATCACCGATCAAGAAGTAAGAAATCTGAGGAATCATGGGGCAATCTATGAGAGATGCCTTATCAGCATTAGTCCAAGGAATGGCTTATGCTGCAGCAATGAAAGGTTGGAAATTCAGTGCCAATATTGAAAAGATATATGAAGGAGGTGTAAGAGACTCCTCATCTCTCACTTGTTATAATTGTGGGAAACCTGGGCACATGCAGAAAGACTGCAGGAGGCCCAGGGAAGAAGGGCAAAAAGGAGCAGGGCAAAGGGGAACTCCCGGACTTTGTCCCCGATGCAAAAAGGGAAAGCACTGGAAGAATGAATGTAAATCTAAGTTCCATAAGGATGGAACGCTCTTAGATAAGAATAAAAATAAACATAAAAATAGAAATAAAAACCAGGCAAATATAAAGCAAAAAGTCTAAAATTATGATCAGAGAAAAGTTAACAGGGGATTTAAAAAGGCATTAGCAGCTAAGGACACTTTCTGTGCCTCTTTTCTTTTCTGAGCCAAGTTTTTCACTGTGATAACACTCAAAGTTTCTTCCGCTGGCCAGCAGTTTCTTCTCTTAACTCTTTCCTGTCCTAGTAGTGCTTATAAAAAGTTTTAAATTATATCAACTTGTAACTTTAAAAAACATTAATTTTAGAATAAATGTTAAAGATGCATTAGGCTTCCATATTATCTAAAAACTAAAAAGGGCAAAAAGGCTAAAATAATAACAATAATAAATAAAAATAATAAAAAGGGGTTTGTCTAAAAGTGTCTGGCTTTATCAATGAAACAAAGATTGAGAAAGGAGTCAAACCTAAAAATTACAAAAGGTATATATAATGTTATAAAAGGTAATAAGAGGCCAAAAGAAGTTTGCTGTAATTACTTATATCTGAATGTTTAATGGTTAATTCTGGTTTTGAAGGGCTCTGTTTGTCTTGTGAAAAGGGTCATGGTTATTTCTTTTATGCATGCTTGTGTAGCTTTGTGATATTAAAAAATATATGAGGTGAGTATACTCAACAGAGTAAGGGTCTCAAAAACTCTGTCCTATGAACATCATATGATTTTGCCACATTTTGCCAAAAACTTCCTGAGCAAATATTGATTTGGGTATATTTTTCTTTAATAATGAAATAATTAATCAAAGTCATTGATTAATTGTTTATGTAAAAATAAATAATGCCTTCTCCACATTCAGCAAAGAAATTATATTTAAGATTCGTCTTTTTTCTAAGCAAAGACTTTCTAATATCTTGACAGTTATTCTTTGCAGTAGAATATTCAAATGTTCTGACTCATACAATTTTTGAGAATTTTTATGTCTTAAAAATAAAACACAAATGTTTACAAAATGTTTCATATTGTTAATATTTAGGTTTTAGCCTCATTGTCTTTGCTAAAAATGATTAATTTACAGGTTTACTCTAACAAAAATATGGTATATATTTTTGGTTTGTTAAAAATATAAGTTAATAAAAATAATAAAGTTTGCCTAATCAGAGATCCCTGGACAGCCCTAAATGCTTCAAAAATCTATACAAAATGGCATTTAAAATAAAGTTTGAAAGGCTTATATTGGACAGAAACTCTAAGACCCTAACAGTGATCCAAGGTCTCCAGAGAAGATTATGGGACACCACGATGTCTCCACCTGGATAACAACAATGCTGACCACTGGGTAAGATGACCCCCAATGCAACACCTGCTGTCAGGACCTGGTCCAGACCATGGACAACAGCAGGGGAAGTAGTCCTCAGGTAAGCTGGGGATCCTGTGACCAAAGCAGGGGAAAATAGTTCTCAGGTAAATGGGAATCCTACGACTAAAGTAGGGACGATTAATTGCTTTTCCTATAAGTAAAAGGAAAGCGTCTGCTGTTAAAGCAGGATTCATTAATAGCTCTCTTTGTAAATAGAGAGAAGGCAACCGCAGCAAAGCGGGGGTTAATTGCTTTTCCCTGGAAATGAAGGAGGAGCAGCCGCTATCAAAGCGGGAGATTTATTGCTCATTCCGTAAACAAGGAATGAGTGAAAAACAGTTTCACAAGTCGACGAAACGAAAGTAAAAGGAATATCAATTAAATATGGGTGCTAATCAATTGCACTCAATTGTTTAGGCTCTTAATGAGCTGCTATGTTTAAAGAATCTAGAAGATAAGACAAAATACTTAAAAGAAATTTTTTGCCATTGCACCCTGGCTCGCCGTTTCAGGGAGCCTCTTGATGTCATTGTGGGAAAAGAGGGGAGAGACCTCGACTTTGCATTTAAGCAAGGGATCCTTAAGGGAAAGGAAAAATCAGTTAAGGAATCAGAGCCAGGAACTTTAAATCCTGATGCTCCAGAGTTTACCATACATGAGTTACCTAGAGCAACACCAGGTAGTGCTGGCCTTGATTTGGCTAGCTCAAAAGATATGATTCTTTTTAAATGGGATGGCATTGCCTCAGTACCCACATCAATGAAAGGAACATTGTTGCCACAAACTGTGGGACTTATAGGAAGAAGTTACAACTATCAAAAGAATTTTAAGGTTGTGTCAGGTGTCATAGATGAAGACATAGAAAATGACATTAAGGTCATGATGAAACCATTATCTGAAACTATTCAGATCCACAAGGGACAAAGAATTGCTCAACTATTACTGCTACTTTATGTTAATTTACCTAATAAAGTTTTGAGGAATAAATGAGGGCCAGGGCAGTTTGGATCCTTAAGGGAGGGGTCAAGTCAATTTGGAAGTTAATTAGAGGCTGTCTGGAGGATCTGCATTACAGTAAAGCAGTAGAAAATGGACAGGCAGCGCTGGAAATGTTGCAAGAGGAAAGATCAAAAAAGTCAGAAAAGACAAGCAGTAAAAGGAATCGTCAGGAATGGGGAGAGTTATACCCGGACCTTTCTGAGTTAAAAGAGTCAGATAAGCAACTGCAAGCAATTGTAAGCAAATTTGAGAAGACAAGACTGAGAAAAAGGATGAGAAAAAAGGAGAAAGGAGGTTTAAAAGTGCTGACGCTTTGCCCATAACACCCTCCACCCCTCCACCTTATGTGGGAGGAGGTCAGGGCAGCTCCGAAAGCATATTTTATCTAAGCGTTTAGAAAGAGGTGAGAACTGAGCTGCGATCAGCATGCCCAGTGTTTCAAAGTCCGCAAGAAAATAGGTACAAAAAGGATAAAATCATAAATTATCTAGGAGCATGAATTTGTGAGAAGCAAATTATTCTACAAAAGGTAAAATTGAGAAAAAATAATTTAAAGATCTTGAATGATTTTCAAAAGTTGTTAGGTGATATAAATTGGCTTAGATGTTAATTGAAGTTGCCAAATTATGAGTTAAAGCCCTTATATAATATTTTAAATGGAGATTCTGCTTTGAATTCTCCAAGACAATTGACTAATGAAGCACATGAGGCATTGAAAAAAGTGGAAAATAGATTACAAGATGCCTTTCTGCAGAGGATTCAAGAGGGCCAAGACATTGTTTTGTGCATTCTGCCTTCATATCACCAGCCTACAGGATTGTTATGGCAAAACGGGTCATTGTTTTGGATATATTCCAAAATATCTCCAGCCAAAGCTCTTAAGCATTATCCTACTGCTATGGCAACTTTAACCCTGAAAGGGATTGAGCAGTGTTTATGATATTTTGGAACTGCCCCCACCTCCATTACAGTGCCTTATTCCAGCCATCAAGTTAAGATCTTATGTGCTACAATAGATGATTGGGCTATTTTGCAATATGGTTTTGATGGCAACATAGATAATCATTATTCCAGACATCCACTGTTAGGATTTTTTAAGGAACATCCTGTAATATTTTCTAAAATAACATTATCACAGCCTATTTCCATGGCCCCAACTGTATTTACAGACGAATCTAAGACAGGCTGTGGAATGTAAAGCTTGCCCTTTTGCATTTAATCTAATATCAGATTCGACATATATTGCTAATACCCTCAGAATTTTAGAAGTAGCTGGACCTATTAAAAGTTCCAGCCCAGTGTGCCTTTTATTTCAGCAATTACAACATTTAATTTGGCAGAGAAGAAATTGTTTTTACGTTCAGTACATGAGAGCCCATACAGCTCTGCCAGGACCTTTGAGTGAAGAAAAATGGAATATATATATTCATGAGTTCTACCTTGGAGAAGACGAGAGCTTTTCATAAAGCTTTTCATGTCAATGCTAAAGCATTATAACAAAAATTTCATCTCTCTCGAGCAGATGCTTGACAGATAATTTTGCTCATCAACATCCACCCATAAATAATAAATAAATCCACGGGGTCTACTCCCTCTAAGAATCTGACAAATGGATGTAACACATGTACTCTCCTTTGGAAGGTTATGCTATGTGCATATGACTTGATACTTTTTTTCATTCCATAAGTTGCCTCAGCACACACAGGAGAAGCTATTAAGAATGTTATTCAATATCTCACTTTATGTTTTCAAATCATGGGAATGCCTTTACAGATAAAGACAAATAATGGGCCTAAAAGTTTTAAATGTATTAACTTCTGTTCCTAGTATAAATTTATCTCTACAGGTTTCTCTTTGGTTGGCAGACACAAACAAACATTAATTGCTGTCTACAACCTGCTCTAAATGACTGTGGACCATGGACTTGCTGAAAACTGATGTGGACCAGTCTAGCCGATATGAATGCCCCCTGGCTGTTCAACAAAGTCCATGAACCAAATGTTCCTAAAATTTTCTCTTTCTGACTAGCATTTCACCTTTGTTAACCCTTGACAACGTCGCCCCAAAGTCAGCTGGAAGCAGTTAAAAGAATACATCGTCCAATTATCCCTGATTAAAATGCTAAGTCAAAAGAGATATACTAAAAATCTATAATTATAAGAAACAATTTGTCCAAAGTTAACAAAGCCAGCTCATGATTGAGCTGACCCTTAGAACCAAGAGGATTGGGGAAATATAGGACCCTTACCCCTTATTCTCAAAGGGACAGAAGAAATTCCTTAGCAGGATGTTTTCCATAATAATGTTAACAATTATTAACCAATTATAATGATAACTTCTTTACAGTCATAATGGTCCTACTTATGTTTCTAAAGCTTTTGAAACTTTTTGTGCACAATGACACATTGTACATACTACAGGCATCCCATATAGCCCTCAGGGCCAGGTAATTATTAAAAGAGCACATCAAACATTAAAATTACAGATTGAAAAGTTTCAGAGAGCACATGAATATTTTGCTCCTCATCATTTATTATCACATACCTTATTTGTATTAAATCATTTAAATACTAATGATAAAGGATTGACATCTGCAATGGTGCATTGGACCTGTGAGTTTAACTCTATCCTGCCAAAAGTCCTATGGAAAGATCTGCTATCTGGCCAATGGAGAGGACCAGATGTTCTAATAACATCGGGGCGAGGGTATGCTTGTGTATTTCCACAGGATGCCGACTCCCCCATCTGGATACCAGACAGGCTTGTCCGACCGACACCAGGAGAGATGGCGGAAAAAGAGAAAGCTACAGAAACAGCCGAGAAATCTGATGTGTCAAATGAGGAAAATGAAACTAACTCCGTCACGGGCTCCAGAAATCACCTGGACGAAAGTCAAACACCTCATCAAGGAAGCTGAAAGTCTGCTTATTCAGCAGGGAAAATCCCTGAAACCCAGCCTGTACTTTCTTGCTTTTTTTAGCTTTGATGTCTGCACCCCCTACAGTACAGGGAATGGCATATTGGGCCTATGTTCCTAATCCCCCGATTTTGCAACCTGTTGGTTGGCTAGATCAGAAGCCCATCAGAATTTTAACCAATGATACTGGGAGATTGGGAGGTGCTCAGGATTCTGATGCAAGAATTAGTTCGTCCTCGTTAATAACCTTTGAGGGATGTTCTGATTCCTTACCGATTTGCATTGTATTCTCTGGAAAGGTTCCAAAATTTTGCTTAAGTTCAGGTTATAGAACTTTTCTTATGGACAGCCCAGATAAGGAAAATGTTGGAAAGAGATGGATTTGGGAAATTCAGATGCAGACCATAGGAGAATGAGCAGGTCTCATCTATGCCTATTGAACCATGTATTCAAAAATATCAGGATAAGGATCAGTTTTGGGATTCAGCTATTAATAAATTTCCTACATGGCTAACTTGTGGCTTTCCAAATGCAGCCACTAAATATCAGCCTAAGAATTCCTCTTATGAAATTTGGGATTATTCTATATCTTCAAGTCAACAGTATTCTTATGAAAATCATATAAACACTCATTAGGAGAAATTTCATCATTATAAATACGTAGGAGTAGGAGAGCCCTTATGAAGATGGTTTTCTCCAGGCTTTGTGGAGCCTACATGGTTTGCTAAAGAAGGAAATGTTACTAGAAAACATTCTGACCTATATGTGTGTTTCTGGACAAAAGACCTAATCATACTAAGTCTGAGCCCATAGGACTCAGGGCATGTATTTCTTATCCTAATGCATTATTATTAGCTCAGCCTGCTTTTGTTAATATTACCAAAGTAAATAAGTCCTATCAAGTTGTTTGTCATTCCTGTAAACTTACTAATTGCATTACTTCAGCTGAACCAAAAGATTTAAATATTTTGCTTGTTGTTAGACGCATACCTTTTGTTATCTGGTGTGACCTAGGAGGTTTGTGGCTACACTTATTTTAGGCATAGCAGCGTTAATATCGATACTCACTACTTTTGCTGTAGCTACAACAGCTTTAGTTCAAGAGATTCATACTGCTCATTATGTAAATACATTAAATAAGAACATTATATCTGCATTGCTGAGACAGGCAGGGATTGACAATGAAATGGAGACAAAAATTAATGTATTAGAAGTGGTCCTTGTTCTTGGACAGGACATTGTTAATTTGAAAACTACTCTATCCACACGTTGTCATGAAAGCTTTAAAGCAATCTGTGTCAGACCACTAACTTATAATTATTCAGAGCCATGGGACAAGGTGAAAGCACATTTGCAAGGTATCTAGCAGAATAATTATATTTAACTACATTACAGAAAGATATTTCTGCTATTAACCAAGCTCATTTACAAATAGGAAGTCTGCAAGATTTGGCCAATGAAATTGAGTCAGGAATTAAGGCTTGGAATCCATTTAATTGGGTGCAGTATTTTGTCCTCACTGGAGTAGTCATTTTATTAGTACTGTTGGTGATTTTTCTGTTCCCTTGTCTCCTTAAGTGTCTTTTCAAGTCAGTGGCCCAAGTGAAACAGGATGTGTTCGAGTTGCATTTTAAAAATAAAAAACGGGGACCTGCTACATCCACGGCTGTCTCGCCAGTGTAGCAGAAATGCTGACTGGATGGGCAAATATTGCCGGAAGGATCAGGATCCGCGCTTCTCGGAGTTGAGTCCTGGGCTGTCCCTTGGCAACCAGTTGTGGTGTAATGCTACCTGAGTTGCCATTTGTACTGACTCGACCTGACTGTACTTGGTGCTATATGTCTGTCTTTTCCCTTGTCTGTGTGTTCTTTGTGATCCTTGCATATTGCTAACAGATCAGACTATTCCAGGCTGTTGTGGATACAAACAAGACTGCTGAGGACATTTTTGAGTTTTGCACCCCTATTCATTAAAGCCTTTAAAGAAATAGCCAGTTCTGGAAATAGGGAAGTCATCGTTAAAATAATTCCTTAATGATGTGGAGCAGAAGGAGTTGCTCTTATCAGGAGAAACCTTAGAAGCCTTCTGTAGGAAAACAGCTGCAGCAACACTAGATGTTTGCCTGAGAATTACGTGCAGGAGGCCTATGCAGCCTTCATTATGGCCAGAATAAACCTAGGCTGATTACAACATCTGACCCTGAGAGTCGGGGAGGGAAGAAAGTTGAGATTTATGATATGAAACCAGATTCAGACAAGTTTGAGATCATGTCTAAAATTTCCTAGCAGAAAGTTTTCCTAGGAAGATAGTGGCCTTCTCCTCTCACACCCCAAGATATTCTGAGCACAAGGTCACTTAGCCCTGCCAGCCGCCTGGTACAGACTGGGCGAAAGTCCTTGTGCCCAAGTCAAAGCATTTTCAAAGATTCTTTTTGTAAACTATTCTATGCTTTTTTTTATGATCTGATGATGTATGCCTTTGCCAAGTTCTTTGTTTGTAATAATATAAAAACCTCACACTGAATAAGTAAAACACAGCAGCATTTTCAAAATACATTGAGAGTGGCTGTCTGTCAAATTCCTCCGCCGTATCCTGAAATCTTCCGTCCTTCGCTCTGATTCCCTCACGGTCTGAGTGGCTCCCCTGAGCCGGTCCGTAGCAAGATGGGATGCAGTCTTAGTCTCAATGCTCTGTGTCTACTGAGACTTGTTCTGTGTCTGCAAATGTGGTCACTTTTGGAAAAAGTTCCTTAGGTGCTAAGAAGAAAGTGTATTCTTTTGTGTTTGGGTGAAATGTTCTGTAGATGCCCGCTGGGTCAGTTTGGTTTATAATGCAGTTAACATCAGCATTTATCTGTTCAGTTGTTGTCTGGATGACTAATTTATTGGTGAGAGTGTGGTCCGGAAGTCTCCCACTATCAGTGTGTGAGGATCAGTATGTGATTTCAGCTGCAGTATTGTTTCTTTTATGAACTTGCATGCCCTTGTGTTTGGTGCATAGATGTTTAGATGCATTGATCCACAGCCAAGCACTGGACCAAACTCCAAGAGTCCAGTTAAAGAGAGGGAGGAGGAATTAGATGAGCCAGGGGGTTTAAGATCGTGACAGGGGAACTCGTAGAGATGGCTCACCTGAGTTCACGGGAGCTCATGGACGCTGGATTTAGGGAGCATGCATGGAACTGACCTAGGTCCTCTGCATGTGGGTGACAATTGTGTAGTTTGGTCTATTTGTGGGACCCCTAGCAGTGGGGTCAGGACCTGTCCCGAGCAAGAGTTGGTTTTTTGGAACCTCTTCCCCATGCTGGAATGCTTTGCTCAGCCTTGATGCAGGGGGAGGAGCTTGGTTGATCCTGCCTCAACTTGACATACCATGCTTTGTTGATTCCCATGGGAGGCCTGCCCTCTTTATGAATGGAAGATGAGTGGACGTAGGTGGTGGGGCAGTAGGTAGGAGGTGGGGGGAGGAAATGGGAGGAGAGGAGGGAGGGGAAATTATAGTTAGTATGTAAAATAAATGAAAAAAAATAACAAAAAGGAGCTTAAAAAAAGACATTTAGGATTGAATGGCAACATTGAAAGAAATACTAACAAATATTTCCTGGATGTTTCTACACAAACTAGTCTTTAATAGCAGACCCTCCCAAGGTTCCATGCCTGTCAGAAAATGACCACCCACAGAGCCAGCTTCTACCTGGAGTAATTATCCCCCTGTCTGCTTTCTCTGAGGTCATAAAAATACGATTATTCCACCAAAGGCAAATAATACTTAGAAACAATTAGGAAAAGTTAATGAAAGGAATAATTAAAAGGATATTGAATAACAATATATTAAGTACATCCTGTGCTTGGGATGAAGGTAATTCCATACGAGTAATTCTGACTGGTGTTGATGACTCTTCATTCTCCTGGACTCTCATCTAACTGCCAAAATGTTTTTCCCTCTGTGGGATTGTAAAACAAAGCATATTTCATTTCTTGCTGAAAAAAAAAAAAGAATTGCAATGTCCACCTTGTGGATTTTTCCATTGATGAGTACGTGGTGTACTTCCCCAACTATTTGATATGTTTTGGTTTGAAGTCAATTTTATCACATTAAAGTGGCTACACAAACTTGTTTCTTAGAACCGTTTGCTTGGAATACCGTTTTCCATCCTTTTCCTCTGAGGTGCCTTTTGTCCTGGGTGGTAAGGTGTGTTTCTTGAATGCTTTCACATCCATCTGTTAGTCTGTATCTTTTTACTGAGGAACTGAGCCCATTGATGTTGAGAGATATCAATGAGTCTTGTTTGTTGATTCTGTTATTTTGGTGTGTATGTGTATGTGTGTGTGTGTGTGTGTGTGTGTGTGTGTGTGTGTGTGTGTGTGCTTCCTCTCTTTTGATTTGCTGGTTTGAGATTGTTTATTCCTTGTGTTTCCTTGGGTGTAGTTAACCTCTTTAAGGATTTATTTACTTACGTATTTTTAAGTATATGAATGTCCTATTTTGCTTGCATTCCTGCACAACAGAAGGAGACATCAGATCTCATTATAGATGGTTGTGAACTACCATGTGGCTGCTGGGAGTTGAACTCAGGATCTCTGGAAGAGCAGTCAGTCCTCTTAACTGCTGAACCATCTGTCTAGTCCCCATGGTTAACCTCTTTGAATTAGAATTTTCCTTCTAGTATCTACAGTAGGGTGGATTTGTGAACAGTGGCTCCTTAAATTTGGTTTTATCATAGACTATCTTGTTTTCTCAATCTATTGTGACTGAAACTTTTGTTGGGTGTAGTGGTCTGAGTTGGCATCTCTGGTTTCTTAGAGTCTGTAGAAAGTCTGTCTAGGCCCTTCTGGTTTTTAGAGTCTCCATTGAGAAGTCAGGAATTATTCTAATAGATTTGCCTTTATAAGTTACTTGGTCTTTTTCCCTTGCAGCCTTCATATTCTTTCTTTGTTCTGTACAATGAATGTTTTGATTATTATATGCTGAGGAGAGTTTCTTTTATAATCCAGTCTATTTGATGTTCTGTACCCTAATATATGCCTCTTGTACCCTCATAGGCATCTCCTTTTTTACGTTGGAGAAACTTCCTTCTATCATTTTGTTGAAAATCTTCTCTCTGCCTTTGACCTGGGTTTCTTCTCCTTCCTCTATTCCTGTTACTCTTAGATTTAGTCTTTTCATAGTGTCCTAGATTTCCTGAATTTTGGGGGACTGGGATCTTTGTAGAGTGATGTAGGAGGGTCATTTGTCTATGTGTTACTTTCATTGGTTAATAAAGAAACTGCCTTGGCCTTTGATAGGACAGCAGCTTAGATAGGTGGAGTAGACAGAACAGAATGCTTGGAGAAAGAAGCAGAGTCAGAGAGCTGCCCACCATGAAGCTGCCAGGTCAGACATGCTGAATCTTTCCCAGTAAGCCACAACCTCATGGTGAGATACAGATTAATAGAAATGGGTTGAATCAATATGTGAGAGCTAGCCAATAAGAGGCTAGAACTAATGGGCCAGGCAATGTTTAAATAAATACAATTTGTGTGTTGTTATTTCTGGTGTAAAGCTAGCCATGAGGGAGTCAGGTGGGATGAAAAGCAGGCCTGCTTGCCTCATCACTACAGTAGAGTTAACTTTTTTTTTTGGTCAACGTATCCATTCCTTCTATAATGTCCTCAATGCCTGATATTCTTTCTTCCATCTCTTGTATTCTGTTGGTGAGGCTTGCCTTTGAGCTTCCTGTCTGAGTTCCTACAGTTCAGCTCCAGATTTCCCTCATCTGGGCTCTCTTTGTTGATTCTATTTCCACTTTCAGGTCTTGAGCTGTTTTCTTCATTCCTTCCCCTGTGCTCACAGGATTCTTTAGGAGATTTAGCCATTTTCTCTCTAAGGACCCCTCTAAAGACTATTTGAAGGTCTTTGTCTTGTCCTTCAGATGTGTTGCATTTCTCAGGGCCTGCTGTAGTTGGGTTGCTGTCTCTGGTGGAGACATATGGTCCTGGCTGTTATTGATTGTATTTTTATGTTGGTATCTGGACATCTGGGTAGGGAAGATTGTAATTCTAGGTACTGATTTATGGTCTTGTCTTTATTAGGTGGGTGTTTTGTTCCTTGGTTTCTGTTGCCCTTTCTGGTTCTTAGTGGGATGAGGTGGATGTGTGTTGCCTGGTAGGGAATTCTTCTGGGATCCTCTTAGGTGTGGCCACCAGAGGTTCTGGTAAAATGTGTTTCTAGGGATTGGGAGCTGACACTCAGGAATGGGATTGGGTTAGGAGAGGGGAGTGGATGATGGTGGTGGGGTACACAGGAGAGAGGAAAGCAGGGTTTCCCACCAGAATCTGCTTTCCTTTTACCCCCGGGAATGAGGGCAGAGAGTGACAGAAGTCAGAACAGGTGAGCTGCCACAGAGCTGGGGATGAGCCTCGGGTAGGAGAGGAGGGAGAGCTAACTCCATAATTAGGCTGGGCAGTGGAGGTGCACACATCTTTAATGCCAGCACTCAGGAGGCAGAGGCAGGCAAAACTCTGAGTTTGAGGCCAGCCTGGTATACAGAGCAAGTTCCAGGATGGCCAAGGCTAAATAGAGAAATGGCGTCTCCAAAATTCAAACTACCAAAAGAAAAACAAAACCAAATAAACAATGACAGAAACAACAAAAACAAACAAACAAACAAACAAAAACAAAACGTTGTCTGGAGTGGCCTGCGGGTTCCCAGGGAAGCCTGCTGGTGTTTGAGGCTGGGATAAAGTGATGAATGGGTGGGGTGAGTTTGGAGGGGAACATCTGTGTGACCCACTGCAGGAGGGAAGGTGGCAGGGGGTGATCTACTGCAAAGTGTGATGAGACTAAGGTTTGGATTTGGGGGAGAGAAGAAAAAAGGTGAAATCTGCAATTAGCCCAACTGCTTCTCTGGCCGAGTGTCCGTAGGCAATTCTTGATGAATGTATGAATGAATGAAGGGGTAAGAGAAGGATTCACGGTGTTGAAACAATTTTTCCTTGAGTAGAGAACTTATTAGAATTCAGACTCACAAAAATACATACCTGCAGGTCAGGCATCCTGCACTGGTGACGCAGACAAATACAAGACAGGCATTGTGAGGTCTGTTAGGAGCTAGGAGAAGCATGCCTTTGATGAAGTCAAGTTCATGTTCTTTACTGGCCACTGTTCTGGACCAGCTGAATGCGGTGGAGTCAGCCTGTGAGCTGACGGTTGATCTTCTGAACTCAACGTTGTTGTGGGTCCCCTCTGATTTGACACCGCCTTATGGGTGCCTCTACCAGTTCCTCCTCTCCATCGTTAGACTAGGGTTACCTAGTCCTGGGAAAAGACCTAATAAATCCATCCATTCACTGCAGACACACCACTGAGATCAATACCATGAGATACTTAAACCTTTTACAGGGTTCTTCCTATTGCGAAGAAAGAGTGTTCTGATGGTGGGATTCAAGCCTCAGCGACAAGGCCAGGCAGAGGCTTGGCTGTGTTCCAGGATCCACGCTGCATGTATCTACCTGCCCACACTTGGGAGCTGAGAGACAAAGCTATACAATAAAGCCTTTCTCCCCCAACGGCTGGTGCTTTGATGGTCAGGAGTAGCTCTCCTGGGAATCCGTGTCCCTGGGATATCTCAGCTCAGACAGCTTCCATTTGCTGCTAGAGCCCTCACTATTAAATAATGACATATGTGTGTTCATTTGTATGTGCATATGTGAGTGTAGGCACGTAGGTCAGAGTCTGAACTGTACCCAAGGCTCATAAATTTGGCTAAATTGGCTGGCTGTCAAACTCCAGGGATCCTCCCTTCTCGGCTTCTCTCTCTTCAATAAGAAAACCTAAACCCTAGGCTCAGGAGGGGAGTTGGAAGCCTGAGTCCAGCAGCATCCTTAGACCCAGACAATGAGGGTGTGTGCTAAGCTGAAGTCTGGGAGTCCCTTGTAGTTCCTCTGAGTACTTCCTCTAAGATGGCGCACCTCTACTTTCTGGACCTGGCTGTACCATCTGAGCAAGCCGCTCTAAGTCCAAGTAGGATGAACTGTAAGTCCCAAGTCCGGGTCTCGGGCCTCCATCTTTGGAGGCCCGTCCCTGTGCCCGCTAAGCCTTGACCCCTCCCCAGAGGAGAGTCAAGACAGTCCGCCAAAATCTTGACCCCCCTCCCCCAGTCTATTTAAACTACTTCTCCAGAAAGTTCCCTTGTGGTCCCCATCCCCACCCACCCCCGTGGTGGTCGCGTTTGTGGCTTCCCGGTTTCCCGAGAGTGAAGGCATCCCATTAAACCCAGATATTTTTTAATTTGGCTTGTTGTGATTTGGCTTGATTGGGATTTTTGCGTCGGCAGGGAGCTCGTGTTAGGACAATACCTAACAAGTACATGGCCTTGGGCTCTGTAGAGTCTCCCCTCTCATTTCCTCTCTTGGGTGCTTGTATCACAGGGTTGGCAGATTGGCCAGGCACTCAGGGACCAAAGTTACAGGCTTGTTCCAGAGCCTTCCAGCTAACTCCAGCTCCAGCAGGTGTTCTCGAGGACCCCCTGTCCCTTCTGATGGGGGATGCTTCTTTTGTGGGACGGTGAGCTTGGTTTACTGGGTCAGGCACCCCAAGTGGTGCTGATACGCCACGGTTTATGTAAGGTTGCTCGGACCCATGCACCTGAGGGTTTCTCTGCCGAATTCCTCAAGACCAAGTGTCACAGAGCTCTAGTACCTTGGGCGTTCGTTCCCCAGTTGGCAATGTCTCCTGTGAAGAGGAGACCACAATCTGGTTGAAGATGAGGTCCCCTTAGATCCTTCCCCAGCATGAGAAACAGAGATCCCCACTTCACAATAAAAGCACTGGTGACTCTATATATCGATGTTGGAACACCTGATTTTGCAAAGTCACAAAATCAAGTGTCAGTCCAGAAGGTGAGCTCCACAGTAGAGCACAGAGAACAATTGTGTGTTTGACGATTTGTTTATTGTATTTTATGTATCTGTGTTCCCGCTTGATTGTTTGTGTGCTACATGACTGGCGCTGCTCCAGGAGCCGGAAAAAGGTGTGAGCAGCCCGATGTGGGTACTGGGAACCAAATCCAGGTCGACCGCTAGAGCAGCAAGTGCTGGTGGTTGGTGAGCCACGTCGCTAGCTCTGGACACAACTTTTTAACCACGAACAGCAGGGCCCCTCCTCTCTCCTCAAGGGCGCAATCTCACACACCGTGCATCCTCCTCTTTTTATTCTACGTTTGTGTGCTGTTTATTTATCTACTATGTTTTATTTGTTTGTTGAGACAGAATATTTATACGTAGCCCTGGCTGTCCTGGGACTTAACTACTCTGGGCTGGCCTCAGCTCAGAGAAAGCCACCATCTTCTTAGCTCAGAGAAAGTCACTATCTTAGCCTTCCAAGTGCTGGGATTAAAGGCATGGATTTTTTTTAAAAATGGTGTTAATAGGTTGCGGTTTCCAGGAGAGAGAAATGTTTTATTTCACCCTATAAAATGTTAGGTGTGCTACAGAGCGAGCAGCTGGGCCACCTCCCCAAGCTGAGGCTCTCTCCAGGCACAGCCCAAAGTTCTCCTTGTGTGCGCACACCTTGGGATCACCTCGAACTTCACTTAATTCTTCGCTGTTTGTAGTCTCTGCGGACAGGGACTGTGTGGGCCTCATCCTCGCTGGAGAGAAGAGTGGCCCAGTGGGTGCTGAATGAATTGTTACAGGACTCCACGTGGTGAGCAGTTGGTCCATGCGGTTTGCAGTTTTGTTTCTTTAAATTTCAAAGTTCTTGCTTACACCGGAGAGAAGGCTCATACAATGTTGTTGTTTCCTTCCAGGAGAGGCCAGCCTGGCCCTGGCTTTCAGTATCACCCAGAACTGCTCTGTAAGAAGCCATGATCTGGGATGTGGGCTCCGGATTTGAATCCTGACTTAGCTTCCCCTCGTTGGGGTTTGATGTGTAGTATCTCTCTCGCAGGCTGTTACATTTTCAGAGGCTAAGAGATGAGGCCTGAGAAAGTTGACAGCCTGCCTCACTCCTTAAAAGCACCACTCTGCCAATAATGCTATTTCCCTGGGGTTAGCTGCACACCTGGCTCTGTTCAGAGATAGCTGCTTGTGCTCCTCATCCTGGGGACACAGCACCAGCAGTTCTGGGTGTGACGACGAGGCAAAACTGCCTCTCCATCCTCAGCCTGGGAGAAAGGCAGCATCACGCGGTCAGGGTGGGGAAGTCAGCTCCTCACCCTATCACTGGGGTGTGGGGAAAGCCTAGGGAAGTGAGATTCTAGTTAAGAACAAGAGTCCAGCCACTGGGACCAGGGGCTGGCAGGCAGAGCTGGGTGGCCCTGAGACCTCCTATGGAGGAGGGCAGTGCCAGAAGATGCCGTTTCCAAGGAGATGCCAGGGTGTCAAGGAGAATGATGCTTAAGCCATCAAGAGGACAGACAGGGTGAGCAGGCCAGCCCGCCACTGCACGGGAAGTCTGAGGAAGGAGTGATTAAAGCTGGGGGCGGCGGCTGGGGTGCTGGGTGTGGCAGGAAGTTGAAGCACCTAGGAGGATTGGAGAGGATGGGAAGGAATTTCCTGGGGGTGGAGGGTGGGGTGGGTGGAGGACTGGGAGGAAAATTGAGGAATGGAACAGAATGGTGTGGTTGAGAGTTTGTGGGTTTCTGTGACCCTTAGGGTTTTATCTGGACTGTCAGGAGTAGATGGGCTGTTCTTAAGAGGCAGTTTTGGGGTCCTTTCTTCTGCAGCACATAAAGTGTGAGTAGCCTGGGCCCTGTTTTCTTTATAGAGAGTGGATTTCCATCAGTGGTCTGAGACAGGCACTGGAGATATCAGCACCCCATTCTTCTCTTTGTTTTGTGGGAAGGCTGACTTTGGAGATTAAAGGAAGTGAGAAAATCACCTGACCGTTCCAAGTCTCAGCACCCCCAGTTGTCAGACAAGGACCAAAATGGTTTGCATTCAGAGGGTGGGATAAGAGTAACGAGAAAACATGTATGAGCATTGCCAGACTCAAAATGGAGTTACTCACATCACTCTAGAGAAACAGATAAAGGCTGCAGATTATGAAGTGAGGTTCTTGAATATTTGCCTGAAAACAAGAACCATAACCCAGCTTGAGGAGGACTCTGTTGGGACATCAGCCCAGCAAGGGCCTAGTCTCATCTGAGCTGTGCTTTCTGTAGGATGCTGTTTCCTGCCAGGGAAGAAAGGAGACGGATAGCTCCATCCGACTTGCCTTCTCCCTTTTATCCTGTCTATGGTGGCTTGAATGAGAAGCTCCCCATAGGTTCATATATTTGAATATTTGATTTCTGATAGGTGGAACTGTGTGGCCTTCTTAGAGGAGAGATGTCATAGGAGCGTGGGCTTTGAGGTTTTAAAGTCCACAGCATTCCCAGTTAGTTAGTGCTCTCTCTCTCTCTCTCTCTCTCTCTCTCTCTCTCTCTCTCTCGATCAGATGTAAGTTCCCAGTCACTGCCTGCTGCCATGCTCCCCACTCAGATGGTCATGGTCTCTAATCTTCTGGAACCGTGAGCCCCCAGATTAAATGTGTTCTTTTACAAGTTGGCTTTGTCACGGTGTACTATCATGGCAATAGAAAAATAAGTCAGATACTGTGAAAAGTTAATGCCCTGTGAGGGAGATACTGCACACTAAATCTGTGGAAAGTAAGTAACTGCTTAAGGTCACAAATGCAGAAAAGTGCTGAGTCAGGATTCAAACATGAGTCCCTACCCCAGACGGCCACATGCAGCACACAGCAGAGGAACCGGGCTGAGCAGAAGGCCAAGGTCAGACCACCCTGTCAAGGTCAGGCCACCCTGTCAAGGTCAGGCCACCCTGTCAAGGTCAGGCCACCCTGTCAAGGTCAGGCCACCCTGTCTCGGGAAGAAACGGTAACATCACACCAGAGGTGGTGGCAGCCTGAGGGAGAGGAGCCCACTGCCAGGCAGGTGTCTCCGCAGAAGTGCTCTTCCTGCTAGGCTGCAGGCCTGGCAGTCCCCTGCCTTCTGATCTTGTTAGCAGGCTGACTGCATGTGGCTGTCCCTGCAGCCCACAGACTGAGTTTTCCTAGGGCTGATAGAGGTAACTCCATTTCGCACATCTTGGGACTCCTCAGCTTTATTATTTAAAGGGATCAATCCCCTTAGATACCTAGAAAGCACATGCTCAGTCTGTGTAAGGTTCCATCCCCAGCACTACCAGGCATAAACAGAAAGGGCGGAAAGAGGAGGGGGAGGAGGGAGGGACAGGTGAGTATCCCTTATTCTACTGCAACCTCAGCCTCATGCAGGAGCTGCTGTGGCCTGTCACGACATCCCCAGGCCCATGAATGGTCCCTGTTAAATCCACTTCGAGTATGCACTTTGAGTGTTCCTGTTTGTTATTTGTTTTCCAGGCTGACTAATAGAAAAGGCGTAGCACAGAGACTGCTATATAACATGCGGTTGCATTTCCGTAAGTACCCAATGTTCGTCCATTCACACATGCTGACTTTTACCATGTTTTCCCATGTTACCCGTGTCTACAGGGGCAGGTACCAGAGACACAGGGATGATCAAGGCCCCATCTCTGTTCATATGAAGTCAGCGCTAGTGCGTGGGAAAGCAGATGGGTAAGTATAAGTGATTTCTGCACCCTGGAATAAATTTGTCCCCACAGGCTCTACTCTGATCGGAGCACAGCGAAGGGCACCGTGGTTGCCTTTGCAGTAGCATAAGAGTGAAAAGAAATCCCTGTCCCTGGGAACCACGTCAGGATCAGCTGCAGCCTGAAGTCAGGGCCTGTCGCCTTTGTCTGAAGGCTGCAAAGGGCCACTGAAAGCCCTCAGGGAGTGGAGACACCAGGCTGTGTCCACATTGGGAAGCTGACTCTGGCACCAATGAAAGAAGGTGGGAAGTGGGGGCTCCACCTGAGCGATAAAGAGGCTTAGGGTCCTGATGAGGCTGGATAGCTATGGTCTACCAAAGCACTTCAGTGGGAGGGCTAGGCTGATGGAAGATCGTGGCTGGAATTCGGGATGGTAGGAATTTCTGAAGAAGAAAGGATCTATTTCTTAAAAAGTTGCAGCTAGTCTCAAGTCAGGCTGTTCTAATTATTATTTTAAAATGATCCATCACACTGGGCATGTGGGAGGCAAAACAGGTGGATCTCTACAAGTTAGAAATCAGTCTGATGTACTTAGCAAGTTCCAGGCCACCCAAGACTACATTAAGAGAAAGGACACCTTGGCCGAGGCTACCTAGAGCACACACACTGGTTTGATTTGGTTTCTCTTGAGTCAAATGTGTTATTTAAACACCCAGAGCTTTGGGATTGTACCTGTCAGTCAACTGTCAGTCATGGAGGGGGGAAGGGGAGGCTCCACCCCTTCTTGAGTAACCACTGCCAGTTAATGGCTCCTGGGAGGGGAAGTCATTTTCTTCAATAGTATAGCCACTGGTTAATTGCCCATGCTCCAGGAAATGACCTACTATCCATGCGCATGGAAGCAACCCTAATTAAATCCTGGGCTCCCACTGAGGAGTTAGACTCAGAAGGAGAGGAGGACATGTCGGGAAGAAGTCAGGGTTCAGTGGGACTGGAGGCAATAGGAGGGCAATGTGGGTGAACAAGATCAAAACCCATTCTATCCCTGTGTAAAATGTTAATAAATTGATAAAATACCTGTGCTGTATTTTGAAGAGAGGTATGGTATCATATCACTGTAGCTCCACCCCAGAGAGTGTCCGGAGGAGAGTAATGGGGTTGCTCCATCCATTCAAGGACAGACGGCAAGGTTCCTGCTTCGCTTGTGCCAATTTGTGCCCGACAGAACTGAAAGTGAACGTTACTTGCAGTCTTGCTAGTTGGACTTTTGACATCCACTGTAACTACATCTTGTCTTGCCTTGTCAATCACATTGCGTGTTTTCTTCTGTGCTGTGGTAGCAGGGACTCCTCTGAGGCCAGTGTCTTTTCTTTGGGGCATTCAGATGCCGTTTGAACAGAACATTTACTGCCTGTGGTAGAGAAGTGTTTTTTAGGCATTTTGTTACTCATAACACATTCTTTTCCTACCGTTCACCCTTCAGTAACTAAGTTTTGTTCTACAGAGGGTCTTGGTATGTCAACTGTATTTGGCATGGCAATTCTAATCTGTCTTCATAGAGCCTATTTATTTATTTATTCATTCCATGTAACCAGGTTGGCCTCAGATTATCTGTGTAGCCAAAGCTGGCCTTACACTCTGGATCCTTCTGCCTCTTGGATGCTGGAATTGCAGGCATGCCCCACCTCCCTTCTACAGACCCGGCTTTGAATCAGAGACAGCATCCCAGCAAGTCATGGCGAGCAGAACGCTGAGTCAGAGGGTAGCTCTTCTCTTTTTGATATGTATCATTCGTGTTTCTTGTTTCTGTTGTTTGGAAGAATTTATTGCAATGGGATTTGTCTGGAGAAGGTTTTTGGTAGGCTCAGAGCAGCCTGATTTCCTGGATTGTAAAGAAGAATTTGTTTGGCTGGGACGTTTCCATGTTCCAAGGCCTTCCAACTCTTGTCGGAGGTGACATTCATGGGCTATCCTGTGGGTTCTCAAGAGTGGCTGGATCTGCCCCAACCCCACGGAAGGTTCAGAAGTAGATCTGCGTGAAAGGAAAATGTGCCGGGGAGGGGGGAGTGGAGGGGCGGGGGTCGGGGGGGGGAGTGGAGAGGGGGAGAGTGGAGGGGCGGGGGTCGGGGGGGAGTGGAGAGGGGGAGAGTGGAGGGGCGGGGGTCGGGGGGGGCGGTGGCCATCAGTACTTTCAAGCTGGGAAGTTTCTTGCTGTGAACAGGATAAGCAGTGCGCATTTTACCAGGAGAGGTAATATGTTTATATACGAAACCTCTGCCGCGACATCTCTGTGCTGCACGCTCCACTTACAGAAGGCATGGTAACTAGGGCTCCCTGGGAAGAAAAGGCGGCCCAGTCTCTCGGTGCTCTGAGGGCGAGGACTTCGCGAGCTGTGCCAGTGAGCTAGTGGCTGCGGAGCTGGGGACGGAGCCAGGCACCTTTCAGTGTCCTCTTAAATCTGCCGGAAAGCCCCTCAGTCTTATTTCACAGACAGAGTCTTGGAACAATCAAATGATTCCTCAGTGCTATGAAGTGGGCAAGGAGTGTGGCTTGGGTTCAAACTGAAGTCTGTCCAGCTTCAGAGCCCTGGAGGCTGTTCGCTTCACACCGAGGCAGCTGGCTCAGGAACATCTCTGTGTGACGCTCAGACTGGCTCTCCTCCAAGGTTGGACAAGGTCTCTTTCAACACTGAGATTCTAGGTCACAGCTCAAAGCATATGGGGAAGCATTCTGGTCATCTTTTTATTCAAAGATCTGCTTCTGAAGTTTATCTCCGTGGTCTGGAGGGGACCTCCTCCCCTGACACGGTCATTCATCTTGAGGAAAGATGATTGATTTAGGGGCGGCAAGGTCTAAACTCTGGGTTGACCAGGGTAGCCAAGTCCCTCAGCTTTGCTGGTGAGGTCTGAAAGTATTTGGGGGAGAGGAGTGAGCTGATAGGAGGTGATGGGTCAGTGGTGGGTTTTATGGTGCTGTTGGGAGCTTTATGCTTTGACCTGAGTGTTTCCTGTAGCCTCATAAAACAAACTAGAAGGCATTACATCATCCCCTACGCCGTCCCAACAGAGACTAAACCTTTTCCATGCTTGGAATATTTCCTGCTGGTCCACCATGGCCAGCCCACTTTTCCAGTTCACAAAGCTCTGTAATACGTGTGGAGAAAAGGCGAAGTAGGGAGAATCCATCAGCTCGGGTTGTTTCCCTGCTGTTTCCGGGAAAGACATGACTCCTATTAGAGCAGAGTACCCAAACCTCTCAGAAACAGGCCCGTTTAGCTTGGGCAGTAAATGAATAAGCCAGTTATGCATCTTTTGGGTGGCTGGCAAGTTTGTTGTCATGGCAACTCTCCCACTGAGGGAGGTCTGCTTGCACAAGTTGTCAGCCTCTGTCCCAACCCCAAGCTACCTGAGGAGGAGGAGCCAGTGCAATCCATTCCTTATTTATAACTCGCACTGAGTGAGGGGGAGGGATCACAGGTTGACTCCCTAGCAGGCTGCCTGCCGGAGTCACATCCACAAATGTCTCAGCCGCAGCCGGCTGGCTGCATCCTTCTCACGTTCCTGGGTCTACTTGGGCTGGTTGGTGCCGTCACCAGGACATACTACATTGGGGTTGTGGAAGAATACTGGAACTATGTGCCTCAGGGGAAGGATGTCATTACTGGGAAGAGCTTTTCAGAAGACAAGTGAGTGAAAGTGGGGTCCCTCACAGACTCTCGGTTTGACCTATTTTCAGCTCTGTGCCAGGGAGGTTGTGATTGTTAGGTGACTATGTTGGAGGTGGACTGACTGAGGTGGAAAGGCAGGTTTTGTTTCTGCCCAAGAATCCCTAACCAAGGTGGATCTGTAACTTGTGAGAGAAATCCTCCTCTGTATGTACCACTGTGCCATCTGCTACCCTTGACTGTGAGGAGACATCCACAACCAGGTGTTTTGAATAGTAGGTTTTCATTGGCAATTTCTAGACTCTAGAAGATCCTTGGACTTTGTTAAAAAGGAAAACAAAGGCAAACTTGTGAAAAATTGAAAACTTCCAAGGATGAAATGTCAAAGCCGTTTTCTTAGTTCTGTTTGCGGAATGTGGTATGTTGGCCATGCTGGACGTGGTCTTGCTTTCCTTTCGTGGTGTAAGATGTGAAGTGGGGGTGGTTGTAATAGAACTAGTTGTATTTGAAGAGTTTCCTTGAGTCTACTTAGAAATGGGTCTTTCTCTGCTGAGGAGCTTGTTCAGCCTTGACCCCTTCATCCCACGGGGCTGTAGCTCACAACACAGTTGGGGACGATGGTGCTGGAACATCTCTGGCTTTTGATTTGAGCAGAGAGTACCCTCCACTCCAGGGCCCAACATCTCAGATGTCTTTCTTGTTCCATGGTCTGCCTCTGAAGACACCACTGGTTCAGGAAGCTGTAATAGTGTGTTTTCAACTTCATGGTTCTCAGAGCATTTTGGATCCGGCAATTGTTAGGTGCCTGAATTCATATTCTTTTCTTGATCGATAGAGTCCCCTGTATTCAACACCCACATCATTCCATTTCTCAAACATGAGTTTATTTGCTCAAATTTAGAAATGGTGTGGGGTCTGCCAGCAAATCTTCTAGAGCCAGCTCTATACCTAGAGGAAAGACCTAAGATCCAGTTTGCTTTGATATTCAACTTCTTGCCTTTATAACAACACAATCATGACAGTCATGTCCTGTTATCTAAAAAAAAAAAAATGAGAATCCTGCCAACTTGGTGACCAAAGATTGTTCATTGAGCTGTGTATTGAATAGTTTTTTTTAAATGGGGTTATTTCCAAAGAAAGGACTCGATACATTCCAGTCCTCCAACTTCACCCATCACGGAGGCAGTCTTTAACACACGAACAAGGCATTAAAAGTACCCGAACTGCCAGAGTTTTCACTGAAATCACAGCTTTCCTGCCAAAGAAAAGGATCACTGGAAAATGGCCAGTGTGGATAGGACATTAGAATGTTCAGTCCATGTGAACAGCTCTAGGACATTAGAATGTTCAGAATATGTACATGGAATGGTACATGGCCAACAGAGATGTGATAATGATGATAATGATTATTTTTATTATTATTATTATTATTTACTCAAGACTTGTATTATGGACTCTTAATCTGCTTGTGCCTACAGATATTATTATTCCCATTTTTCCAACCAGGATGGAGGCTCTGAGGCTGAATACTTGTAGTTTACCAGGCAAAAGGCCTCATGAAACACATGGCTTGGGTCCCAGGGCCCTTGTGTCCTCTTTCTGTGTAACCCACTTCTTGGAAAAGTTGACCATTTCCTGCTGAGCTGAATCCAGCCTTAAAGAAGGAAGTGATCTCAGAGTGTGAACTTTCTAGGAGAAGTCTTAATTCTTACCAAGGGCGCATTTAATCTCACCTCCTTTCTTTGCAGAGAAAAGTTAAAACTGGTCCTGAAGGGTCAGCGGCCACACTGACTTTTGAATTTGTTTAAAAACCTCCAAATAACTTAAATACTCGAGACTCAAATGCTATTTAGACAAAGCCAAGAACGTGAAGGAAAGGGGGTCTTTCTCTGGATCCCCTCAACTAGAAGAAGGGGCTTTGAATGAAGGGCAGTGCCATGGATGAGAATTCTGAGGTGAAGGAGAAACTAGACTTGTCGAAGCCATTTCTGTGGACCGGGTCTGAGTGAGGCACCCTTACACTAGTTTTGTCTCCTTGTAACTGGCGTTGGAAGTCACTGGCACAGGATGATGTTACATTGATGATAGCTGGATTACAAGCACCTCCTTTTGCAGGGGACCTTTTTGTCTATCTGTGGCTATCTTTTGAAAGAGAGAAGGCAGAGTAGTCCAGGTGCTTACTGGACAGTTGTAGGCTGTGGCAGGAGACTCGGGGCAAGCCCCTCCGGAGGTATCTTTGCAGTTGACAGCTTTGATTGTAGTCTCCAGTACACACCCAACTGCATGTGAAGAGGCCATGATGGAGGGACATAGGTGAGCCCACCATGTACACTCTGGAATCACTCAAGCACCACGAACAGAGGAGAAGGTCCCGATACACTGAATAACCTTTTTTCCAAAGAACCTTGTCAGTACCAATATCCCATGGGAGACAGAGCAAAAAGTCAGTCATCTGAATCTTTAAAGCAAAAGTAAGTCACATTTTTGGGATGGACAGACTCCATCCTAGTAGGACATTGTTTGGGTACTCAGACAAATGTTCAGTATTCAGAAGACCCAGGGATTCAAGTGCCAATGTTTCACCAGAATGGAGCAATCTTGAATAACAATCTAGATAGACTTCTAGTTTTTGCTGTGTGGTGCCACACACCACGTGCCACACCATCTATTGCATTTCTAAATGTGGACAAGGGCGAGTTTAAATCATCCCTAATGTCACTTGAGCATCGGATTTTATTTTTGACACTAAGTGAAAAAAAAAATCCTTCCTGGTTTTCTAGTTTTAGAGAGATTAATGAAACAGAGGAGTGGTTTTCAAATGTCTGCTCTTGAAATCCAAGTCCCAGAAGACCTAGGAATGAAAGTGTGCTTGTGTGGTTATTTTTAGGAGTGTTCTGTATTTTATTTTATCAAGTCCCCCAGTATTAAAAAATAAATGAAAACCAATGTGTGCCTGTGGTGGGTGTGTGCACGTAAGGTCCCCTCAGAGGCCAGAGGCCTTGTGTTCCCTGGAACTGGAGTTTCAGGCAGACGTGAGCTGCCCATATGGGTGCTGGGAACCGAACCCAGGTCCTCTGTGAGAGCAGTGTACATTCTTAGCTGCTGAGACATTTCTCAGCCCCCCTCCACCCTTTGAGACTGTCAGCTCCTCAGTCCATGCTAATGAAGTTCTCTCCCACAACTCCAGGTGGATCTAGCTCTTTCCCCCCTAGCCTGACTGGGGTCCTCATACACACAGATGGGCTGTTTTTCTTCCCTCTGTGTTATTCTGTGCTTGTAAGCCCGCACTTACCTCTGAAGCCAGAGTCAGAGCTCCAGGAAGACAGAGGGAAAAGGCCCCATGTGTTAACCTCCTTCCACTACACAGAGCCTCGTCAGAGGTCATATTACATGTGGAGCAAACCGGAAAGCCTGTGCTCTGAGTCTCTGAAGCCAAAACGCTATGAGCTGTTCTGGTTGCTTTCACTCCGGATAAGAGAAATGGAAAAGGAAAAGATAATAGGAGAAAGGAGTGGATATGAAAGTTTCAGCAATGCCAAGACTTTCGGAACCCAAAACTCAACAGGATGGAGATGCTTGAGGTCCTGCAGAAGAGAAGGGAAATAAGTGGAAATTCTTATGCTGAGATTCTAAGAACTGGACAGTGCAATTAAACTTGCCAGTGTGTGATGCCTTTGCTTGGCCATAGTGTCCAAAAATGTATCTGGGAGCGTCAAGCAATAATGTTTCCTAGAAAGTGTAGGATTTCAGAAGTGTGTTCTATTTAGAAACACATTCTCCGTGTGCTCCTCTCCCGCTTCACTGGGTGGAATGGGGACACCAGGCTCCTTTGATTTGCCTGGGATTTGTGTCAGCATTTTCATCCCTTCATGCAGGGCTGCTGGGGCTCATAAAAAACTTAATTAAGGTGTGACTGTGCTTCGGTGGTAAACCCTGCTCTTTAATGGAGCTGAGTGGGTCATCTTTGTTAAAGTCATAGGTTTTTTTTTTTTTAAAAAAAAAAATCGCAGGCCTTATTAGGTAAGCACTGTGCATATAGCTTCTTCCCAGTGGAATACAAGGCTGCCTATGGATGTGAGATGCCCTTGATCAGGACTCTGGCTGGTTTCTGTCAAAGCTCCCGCATTGGAGGGGCTCCTAGAGAAAGGTGCCCTGACCATCACTGCAGCAGCCCATCGGTAGGACAGAGTCTGAGTCACCTCTTGAAGGAGGGTCTACGATGGGGATGAGAGAGAGACTTCTTCATCTACCTGAAAGAACGCGGATAGAGGGAACAGGATGGAGGCAGAGAGGATCTAAGATCTAGCACGAAGCCAAGGCTTTCATCTTGTCAGTGTTTGGTCTTAGATGGACAGCAATTTCAAGGCGTAGTTTTTTAAATTGATTTTATTGAGCTCTACATTTTTCTCTGTTCCCATCCCTTCCTCTCTTTCCCCCTTCTTCCCTCTCCCATGGTCCCGATACTCCCCATGCTCCCAACTTACTCAGAAGATCTTGTCTTTTTCTACTTTCCATGTAGATTAGATCCATGTATGTCTCTCTTAGGGTCCTCATTGTTGTCTAGGTTCTCTGGGATTGTGATTTGTAGGCTGGTCATCTTTGCTTTATGTTTAAAAGCCACTTATGAATGAGTGCATATGATATTTGTCTTTCTGGGTCTGGGTTACCTCACTCAATATGATGTTTTCTAGATCCATCCATTTGCCTGCAAATTTCAAGCTGTCGTTATTTTTTCCTGCTGTATAGTACTCCATTGTGTAAATGTACCACATTTTCCTTATCCATTCTTCAGTCGAGGGGCATTTACGTTGTTTCCAGGTTCTGGCTATGACAAATAATGCTGCTATGAACATAGCTGAGCACATGTCCTTGTGGTACGATTGACCATCCTTTGGATATATACCCAAAAGTGGTATTGCTGGGTCTTGAGAAAGGTTGTTTCCTAATTTTCTGAGAAATTTCCATCTGATATCCGAAGGGGCTGTACCAGCTTGCACTCCCACCAGCAATGCAGGAGTGTTCCCTTTACCCCACATCCTCCCCAGCATAAGTTGTCATCAGTGGTTTTTTTTTTAAAACATTTATTTATTTATTTATTTATTTGGTATACAATATATTCTGTCTGTGTGTATGCTTACAGGCCTCATAACAGATGGTTGTGAGCCACCATGTGGTTGCTGGGAATTGAACTCAGGACCTCTGGAAGAGCAGGCAATGAACCATCTCTCCAGCCCCTGCCATCAGTGTTTTTGATCTTGGCCATTCTTACAGGTGTAAGATGGACTCTCAGAGTTGTTTTGATTTGCGTTTCTCTGATGACTGAGGATGTTGAGCATTTCCTTGAGTGTCTTCCAGCCAAGGCTTTCCTGTTATCACTGCTTGGTCTTAGAGGGGCTGCAGCTTTCAAGTTTTCAGTCTTTTCCAGTCGGCATCGTTTGTAAACTTGGGCTGGAGAAACGGTTCTGTGGGTGCAGCAGTTGATGTGTAAGCAAGAAGACTTGAACCCACAGAAAGCCAGATGTATTATGACAGTGTGCACCCCACATCTCAGCACTCCTGCTGTGAGATGGGAAGCGGAGACAAAAAAGTGCTTGGAAGCACGTATGCGTGGCAAACAGGAAGGTCTTACCTCAGATGAGATGGAAGCTGATGATGGTGTCTTACATATACACATTGTGGCATCCTTCCCACACACACATACACACACACACACACACACACACACACAGAGAGAGAGAGAGAGAGAGAGAGAGAGACGCACACACACCCCACAAGATTCCTAAAAACCATGAATATCTTGGTGCAGCTATATCTTATATAGATTAAGTGCTTGGCTACAGATCCCAGAAAAGAGCACACTGAACAAATTAAGATTTTATGTTTGCTAAAACACAGTCCAGACGTGAGCAGCCGAAAGTTGCTGGAGAGCGTGCACGATGGAGATTTAGGGCCTATCTGTATTTTTGGGTCAATCATCCTTAGCATGAAGCTTCCTTCTTCAGGGATATTCATGCTGCAGCAGTCTTTAGAGGATTGCCATGGACACCTCACCCAGTCATGTGGGAGTGGAGCTCAATGTTAGGGCGCTTATCAAGTATACGTGAGACCCCAAGTTCAATCCCCAGTACAAAGAAAAGAAGCAGAAACCCCAACCAGCTACACCACACTGGATGCTCACAGGAGACTGGAAAATAAGGTCAATTATTATGCGATTTCCTTCTTTCCTTCCTTCCTTTCCTTCCCTCCCTCCCTCCCTCCCTCCCTCCCTCCCTCCCTCCCTCCTTCCTTCCTTCCTTCCTTCCTTCCTTCCTTCCTTTCCTCCTCCTCCCCCTCCTTCTCCTCCTTCTTTTTCTTTAAGAAAAAAAAAAACACAAGTTCTGTGTATTCTGAGGGGCTTCTACGAAAATCAAGTGAGCCAAAGCAGGACCCATGCTTTAGGTGGCACTGCAGGAACCATAATAAAAGAATTATATGGGAGTACATAACCCAGATAGCTTTTAAAAGTCACCCATCTAATTAGGGAAGGTGTGGCTTCTCAGTTCTCATGTGGAATCTGCCTCCACCCTTCGTGCCCAGTGTTGGTTGTCCTGATATGGTCCTGTTTTCGTTTGTGAGTAGTGTCCTTTCCAGGCGTAGATGACGCTGAGTCCTATGTGCCTCTAAGAGCCCCACATCTGCTCTGGTCGCCTGTACCACTGACATGAGTTTCTGACTCACCTTCACCATACCCACATACCTCTGATAACACAGCTTTGTGCAGCAGACCTGGCATCGAGAGAGACGACACTGTGTTACCATTTACCATGGTGTAGGTTACATTTGGTGTACCTAACCAAATGTAACTCTTCTGAGTAGAGGGAATGACTGAGGGTGATAGTCACGGCCTCTACTTACAGTTCCAAACCTCAGCTGCTTTGTGATGAGGGATGGGAAAATGAACCCAAATGAAGCAGGGGATGGGTTTTTGGTGAGGTGCACCTACCTTGTGAGCCATGAACCCCCAGACTCTAGCCTGGGCACCCACCACAGCCCCGAAAGATGCTCTCCAGCTACCACCAACTTTACTGTCTTTTGGAGGGCATCTCCATCACAGTGTATGCCCCGTGTCACTTGAAATCCCCACCCTGCCTGTCAGACAGTTACTAGTGGGGAACTTCTGAGCCACAGTGTACCCCTCAGAGGGGAACAGATAGCACTCTGGAGTCACAGCTTCCTTCTCTACTTGGCTCCCCAGGGAGCTTCTGTTCTTTCCTTCTGAGGAGGAAGAATCGCCTTCTAGAACCCACAAGAGGGGGCTTCTGCCCTATGACTTCAAACAGGCACCACGTACACAGATGTGTGCTGTGTATTCACCTGCACACCCACCGTGTACACATCTGTTTGCTGTGTATTCACACACACCATGTGTGTACAGCTGTCTGCTATGACTTCACACATATACCATGTGCACAACTGTCTGCTATGTATTCACGCACACACTGTGTGCACAGCTGTCTGCTGTGACTTCACACACACACACTGTGTGAACAGCTGTCTGCTGTGATGTCACACATACACCACGTGCACAGCTGTCTGCTGTGTATTCACACATACACACACACTGTGTGCACAGCTGTCTGCTGTGATGTCATACATACACCATGTGCACAGCTGTCTGCTGTGTATTCACACACACATTGTGGCTCCAGGGAAATATACTTTTCTCTGGGCAGGCTCTGCTTTCTCCAGGGAGGTCCTGAATCCATTGCTTCTGCCTTCCTCATTGAGGTTCTCCTGACTGGCTTAGCTTCAAGGGCAGACAGGTTTGGCATATTCTAGTGTCCTGGGAAGAACAGTGAGGCAGTGCCGGGGCAGGCAGGTGGTTTGGGGCTCAGTTGAGTGACATCTGAAAGGGTGTGTGTTCTGCTTCACGTCAAGGAGAGACTGATCACTGAGGAGAGAAGGTCAGAGGGCAACTTGTGGGAGTCAGGTCTCCACTTCCACCACGTGGGTGGGTTCAGGGGTCAAGCCCCAGTCTTCAGGTTTGCTAGCACCTTTTCTTGCTAATCCTCTTACTGGCCCCATTGATTTAACTTACCCTGACAGTCTTGTTATACTCTGTTTTAAAGATTTTCTTTTTAATTTTGCTCTTTTTTATAGCTATAGAAAGGCAAGGTGACTGTAAGAGGCCAGCAGGCTTTGACAGGCAGACCCAGCAAGCTATAGTCAATGACAGCGTGCTGGATTTCTGAGATATGATAGCCACAAACTGTGTCCTGAAGTCAGGCATCCTGGAATAAGGTCTGTATCATCTGATTAGCAGGGGCATTTAGTGAATGAGCATGGAAGGGGTCTTCCCTAGACATACCATTCCAGGAAAATGGCTGAAGTGTGTGCCAGGCATGATGACATCTGCGTGCAGACAGGTCACACTCAGGCATGATGTCAACCGTGTGCAGACAGGTCACACTCAGGCACGATGTCATCCGTGTGCAGACAGGTCACACTCAGGCATGATGTCATCCGTGTGCAGACAGGTCACACTCAAAGATCCTGAAGTGTCATGTTGTCTCCTGTCTGGCCGGAGCACAGGCAAAGCACAACTCCACAGGAGACGCCTTCGTGACTCTCTAATTTTCCCACACGATGCACCTTGGCCCCGCTCCTTTTCTAAGCACTCACTACCATCTGCTCAGGTGTGAAGCAGAAGACAAAGCTATGCTTGCCACTCTCAAATGTCTGGAGGATATGTAAGCTCAAGCGTGTCCACCCGACCTCTTCTGCAAACGCAGCTGGCAGCACTCTCCCGCCTCTGACTTGTCAATCCGTGACAAATTCATGGAGGTTTTGTTGGCTACTTTGTTTGTCTTAGGTCCCAAAGCAAGCAGCGACTCTTTCAGGGCATTCGTGGTAGAAAATTGGGCATTAGGAAATCAGTGCAAGTTTGGGATAGAAAAGCTGTCTGCCTTTGATTAGATCACCAGCCAAGGACAGACAGCACGTTTTAGAAAATGCCATTACTGGTCTAGTGTTCTGAACAGAGCACTGAATATAAAGAGAAATGAGAAAAGGAAGAATTTGGGGCTGGAGCAATGGCTCCAGAGGATCTGGGTTGGATTCCCAGCACCCATATGGTGGTTTAAACCATCCATAGCTCCAGTTCTGGGTATCTGACACCATCTTCTGACCTCTATAGGGACCAAATATGTACTTGATCTACATATACACATGCAGGGAAAACACTCTCACATAAAATAAAACACATAAACCTAATTTTTTAGAAAGGAAGAATTTGAACTGATCTTGAAAGATGCTTGAAATATTAGTTAGATATATCAAACGTCTGTGTAAGAACCTTAGTGACACATATTCACAGATGGTGTGCCTGCTTGCTTTCTCTCTGCACCCATGTCTTCCCTCAGCTGCCCTCCTACCAAGCTTCCTGGTCATAAAAATCTGGTTTTGCTTCCCTAAACTGAAGCCTGACTTCGACACCTGGCTTAAACTACCTCTTCCACTTGGCATGCCCATGAGGACCTCCTGTTTGCCTTGTCTTTATACAAACATTAGAGCTCCTGAGCCTTCCTTGTGTCCGTCAGTGTCCTCCTCCAGGGACCGCGCTCATTTCAGTATCCTAAGCATCAGGCATCAGCCAGCACACTTTGTATGTGCTATGTCCTCAGTCTGTTCTTGGAAGCCAACAGAGCTTCAAGATCACCCAGGACTAACATGCAGACCCACATGGGGCATGCTGGGAGGTTCTTGAAACAACATGCATGCTGATGTGGGACAAGGCAGAGGCTTCCACTGGTCCTCATACAAAGTGATCTTGTCTCTTTGGGGGCTTGCCTGACTATGTGGACACAATTATATATGGCTGTGGGCGCCATCTTGTCTAAAGGAATCTGCCTCGATCTCAGGAGCAGCATGGGCCTTGGCTCTGTTGTTGAGCAGAAGAGGAACGTGGGGAAGTCTAGCTAAGGGGCACATAGATTTTACAGCAAAAGTTAAGCGACTAGAGAGAGACCAGAGAACATTCAGGTGGACTCTTCTGGAGTCAATTATCCGGTACCAAGAACTCCACCAAGTGTGTCCAGCCTGCGGCCAGTACAGCTATAAACGTGACCTAACACAAAAGCATAAGCTCACTTAGAACATTTTCAAAATTTTGCTAACTTGGCCGCACTGTTCTCAAGGGTGACCTTTGTAGGTGACAAGGCCATAGTCATCAAGGATGTCCTTCACAGATCCCCAGGATCTCTCAGACTAAACCACCGGCCACTCTGTCTCTGGACTCTGTGGTCAGGGTGGTCCAGGTTCTAGGCCACGGGTCCCATCTGATGTGATATACAGGGGAGTGTGATGTGCTCACAGGGGAAGCTCTGTCACCTGCTCTGTCACTGACACCCCATTCAAAACACCCAGGGTGAGCACAGGGAGGGTGTGTTCTCAGACCAGAGAATGGCGAGTGGGGCTCTGTGGGCAGAACTGCCGACCTCCAGACCAGCCCTTCTCCTCCTTGGTTTCTGTGATTCCTCTTTCCTTAAAACTTCCTAGGGAGCTCAGTGGGAGCTTCCTGTAGGCAGCGCTTTGTGCAGAAAGCCTCTCCTGGCCTCTCCCACTCAGTACATAATCTTCATTCTCACAAATCTCCCTCCCAAATTGGAGCTCCTTCAAGGCAGGGGCTGTGTAACCTCTGAATCCTGAGTGCTGAGTCCAAGGCTTGCAAGGGGTACAGGCGTATGACGCAAGCGTCTACGCAGGAATTCACAGCAGCTGTGGCTGCCCGCAGAAGACTCGCACAAGATCAAGCCAGTTAACACTCTGGCACGGAGCAGGAAAGGCTCATGAGCCCTCAGGTGCAACAGAGGCACTAGTGGGTTAATGGGAGGGAAGGAGGGAGGAGGAACAGCTTTTCTTTAAGGGTTGTGGCCTGGGGTAGTCAACCAAGCTCAGTGGTTGGTCCCACACCCAGGAGATACAGGAAACACAAAATGCCTTTGATAAGTTATAACATTTTTTTTTTTTTAAGAGGACATGAATTTAGGAAGTGGAATGGGGAGTAGGGCTGGATCCGGAAGGACGCAGTAAGATTCGGGGGTGACTGTGATAAGATACATTGAATGCACACAGGAAATTTGCAGGGAATTTGTGAAAGAATTTTATTTTTAAAAAAGAAACACTGTGCCTGTGTTTGTTTATCAGCCACTCGGTTACCACGGGCCTCGCGCTGCATTGTTGCACTGCTTCATTTCCGCTCTGTTACCACGGGCCTCCCGCTGCATTCTACGGGGTCTCCTGCTGTATTGTGCGCTGCTTCATTTCCCCCCCTTTACCATGGCCTCCCACTGCATTCTACGGGGTCTCCCGCTGCATTGTGCGCTGCTTCACTTTCCCTCCGTTACCATGGCCTCCTGCTGCATTGTGCGCTGCTTTATTTCCCCTCCTTTACCATGGCCTCCCACTGCATTCTACGGGGTCTCCCGCTGCATTGTGCGCTGCTTCACTTTCCCTCCTTTACCATGGCCTCCCACTGCATTCTACGGGGTCTCCCGCTGCATTGTGCGCTGCTTCACTTTCCCTCCTTTACCATGGCCTCCCACTGCATTCTACGGGGTCTCCCGCTGCATTGTGCGCTGCTTCACTTTCCCTCCGTTACCATGGCCTCCTGCTGCATTGTGCGCTGCTTCATTTCCCCTCCTTTACCATGGCCTCCCACTGCATTCTACGGGGCCTCCCACTGCATTGTGCGCTTCTTCATTTCCCTCCATTAGAGTCCCTTTCACCTACAAAGCACTGGGCGTACATGCAGGGCACAGGAAGTGTGAGCTGAATGAACACCGGAGGGGCGAGGCTGGGGTAATGGCCCAGTCAGGAGGTTCTTACCACACTGGTGGGCTGTGCTTGGGAGGTAGGGATTGGCAGATCCCCGGGGTTCACGGCCAGCCAGCCTATTTGAATCACAAAGTTTTAGGTAAAAGCAAGAGGCCCTGTCTCAAAAAACAAAGTAGGCAGTGACTGAGGAAGATACCTGAGGCTTGACTCCAGCCTCGTACAAATGTGCACATATGTATACATGGACCAGCACACACATATACCTGAGCACACTATAGGCGCACATACAATGAACAAGCAAATAAGTAAAAAGTGGGGGACCCTGTGGCCTGGAAGGGGCAAGTGAAGAGTGTGACTTCAGAACACTTGGCTTTTTCCAGTTTGGCCGTGGCACTGTTTATGTCTTTTGGTTTGACAGTTAGCCAGCCATACCTAGTTTCCACACTGGCAAGGTAAAAGTAATCTTGGGGAGTCTACAGAGGTAACTGATACATAATGTGGCCTCTGACGACCCTTTAAGGACAAATTGCAGGTTCTCCTTGATCTGCAAGTGAAATATTTGCCTTCTCGCTTCCAGACTTGCAACCTTGTTTCTCGAACGAGGGCCCAACAGAATAGGCGGCATCTACAAGAAGGCGGTTTATAGACACTACACAGATGGGAGCTACTCCACGGAGATCCCCAAGCCCCCCTGGCTGGGCTTCCTCGGTCCCATCCTGAGGGCAGAAGTGGGTGATGTGATCGTTATCCACCTGAAGAACTTCGCTTCCAGACCTTACTCTTTGCATCCGCACGGTGTTTTCTACAACAAGGATTCGGAAGGTGATTTTCCTTTCACTGTTGCTGGGGCCTTGTTTCTGTTTCACTCATCAGGTAACTGATAGACGCACGGTTGCAAAGAGCACCCGGATCCTGATGCTCACTGTCTCCCTCTGTTCTCTCCGCCCTCTCGCGTTTCCTTTCTACTTCTCTCCGTATTCCCTCTTTCTTAGCTCTTTCCTACCCCCCTTTCTGAGGCAGGGTCTCACATAGCTGAGGCTGGCTGTGGACTTCTGGTCCTGCTGCCTCTACTCCCAAGCGCTGGAGATACAAGCATGCAACAGCACATCTGGTTTATGTGGTGCTGAAGACTGAATGCCAGGCTTCATACACACCAACAAACTGAGCTACTTCCCCAGCCCCCTCTCTCTGTCTCTCTCTGTCTTTCTCTGTCTCTCTGTCTCTCTGTCTCTCTCTCTGTCTCTCTCTGTGTGTCTCTCTGTCTCTCTTTCTCTGTCTCTCTCTGTCTCCGTCTCTCTCTCTGTCTCTCTGTCTCTCTCTCTGTCTCTGTCTCTCTCTCTCTGTCTCTCTCTCTGTCTCTCTCTCTCTCTCTCTCTCTCTCTCTCTCTCTCTCTCTATATATATATATATATATATATATATATATATATATTCTGAACAGGGTTCTGAGCACACCCCTAAAGCTGACCAGTTTCCCTCCATGCCCGTCAGTAGTGTCTGGGAAACACTGGCTGAAGACAGCCTCTCCTGTGTGGAGTCCCAGTGGTGACTGTGGGGTGACTGTCTCAGAGCCACTGCCTCTGGGATTCCCCTGTGCAGCACCCCTGTTCTCCTTGGCTCTCAGGTTTCCTGATTCCTCGGTAATCTAAAAACCGAAGCCCTGTTGGGCTGGACTTCTGAGATACGAAGACTTTCCATCTGTCAGAAGTACATCTATTTGTAACTGTGTTAGGTTTTCATGACTGTAGCAAATACCTTAGACAACCAACTCCTAAAGAGAAAGATTTAGTCTCACAGTCGGGGAGGTTCAATCATGATCTACTGGTCCCAGCTGTTGGGCGCATTGAGGGAGGCTGCACATCCCTGTAGGGAGCATGTGGCCTGCTAAAACCATTTCCTCATGGGCGAGACCAGGAAAGACAGGAGGAAAGAATCGAGTTCACTGTCCCCTCCGGTGACCTGTGACTGTACCCTCACAATCCACTGTGACCTCAAGACCTCCCACTAGGCTCTGCTCAGCTCCACCAAAGGATCACCACCTTCCCTCAGGAGAACAAGTCTTCGACATTAGGGACATTCCAGGTCCACCATGCAATGGTGCCACCCACTTTTAGATATCTCAGTTTACCCAGTTAAGATAACTTCTCACAGGCATGTCCACAGGTGTGTCTCCCGAAATTCTGTCAAGTTGATAATGATCATGGGCCATAGCATATACAATACCACATGATCAGGTATGTAGCTCAGCTGACTAGAGACGCACTCTCTTGTCTCTAGTACCTCAAAAAGGTGGTGTACATGTGAGACCCTCACCCCTTATTCTCAAAGGGGCAAGAAGAAATTTCCTAGCAGAATGTTTTCCCAGGAAGATAGTGGATTTCCCCTCTCCCACCCAGGATATTCTGAGCACAAGGTCACTTAGCTCAGCCCAGTCAGCCACCTGGTACAGGCTGATAAAGATGGCCTAACTCAAGAACAGTGGCCTTGCTCTAAAAACAAGGAAAAGCTGACTTAACAGAATGTGAGGGAGCAAAAGTCCTTGTATCCGTGCCGAAGCATCTTCAAAGATTCTCTTTGTAGTTATGCCTTTAAAAGCTTACCCCACAGAGGAGATACAACTCCTCTCTACCTTGTTGTAACGGGGATGGAGATGAGTTCCAAACATGTTTGTATTATGCTGATTAAACCTTGCTTATTACTGTCTGGGCCTCTCTGGTGTTCTCTCTCTGGGGGTCATGATCTGGGCACAACAGTACACACCTCATAAAGGTGGTGTACCTGTGTAATGCTTCACCTTGGAGGTAGAGGTAGGAGGACCAGGAGTTCAAGGCTAGCTTAGACAAATGGTGAATTTGAGGTTAGCCTGGGCTACATGTGCAATGTGTGTATGTGTGCATGTGCAGTAAAAATATATTTTTGTTTATATCACAAACCTTCAGAGCATCTCTGAAGGTCATGAGCTCCTGACTCAGATTGGTTTGAACTCAGGTCAAGGTATTGCTAGAACCACTGAAATCCTCCATAGGTCCCTTCTTCAGGAAGCCTTCTCCGGGGAATCAAGATCCATGAGAAATGTGTGGAGATGGCATCCGTCGAGTTGTGCTTGATGGAGGCCGCCTGTGCCCCCACCCCCATCACTGTGCACTAGTCTCTTGCCTTGCCCTTCCTGTACACCAGTGTAACAAGTCAGCCCCAAACCTGCCAGGGCTCTGTTAAAACTCAGTGCAATAGCCGGGCCCTCTCTCCATGTGATTATGGGCCCTTGATTGACTCTCTCTCTCTCTTTTAAATTGTGCTGTTTGGTAGTCCAGGCCAGTCTGAACTGGCAGGGATCCTCCTGCCTCAGCATCACGAGTGTAGGGATTATAGGCATGCACAGTCCTACGACCAGGCTCAGTTCAGTTTTGCTCACAACAGTACATAGCTTATTACAGATGTCTGATCAAGTCCCCAGTAGGACCAAGAGATGAGTGTGTCACAGACTGTTTTCAAACATCAGTGAGCTTAAGAGAAAGGGGTTCAATTGGGGGGTCTCAATATGCTCTATTGATCTATATTTATCTTTGCACCAATACTGTCCTCCCTCCCTCCCTCCCTCCCTCCCTCCCTCCCTCCCTCCCTCCCTCCCTCCCTTCTTTCTTTTTTTGTTGGTTTTTTGAGTCAGGGTTTCTCTGTGTAGTCCTGACTGTCCTGTAACTAGCTCTGTAGACCAGGCTGGCCTCCAACTCAGAGATTTGTCTGCTTCTACCTCCCAAGTTCTGGGACTGAAGGTGTGTTCCTCCACCACCCAGGTATACTTTCTTGCTTATTGAGTATTTACAGTAAAATTTAAAAATGAATACTATTATGACTCCTTCAGCTTTATTCTTTTTTAAAAAAGAGATTTTGGTTATTGTATATACTTTTCATTTAAACAAGGCAGCTAGGGTAATTTTTTTATGGAGATTACATAAACTTATTGATCAATGAAGAAGAAATCACCGCCTTTCCTTTAAAAAGAATTACACAAAATTTAAGACCCAAAAAACAGCTTAGATACTCCCCAACAGGTGAATAGATAAGGAAAATGCTAAATTAAATAATTGGATCTGATTCGGTAAGTAAAAATGAAATTATACTATTTGCAGGAAAACAGATGCAACTGGACATCACCATGTTAAGTAAAACAAGCCAGATTCTGAAAGACAAATTCTTCATGTTTTCCCTCACATGTGGATCCTAGGCTGATCCAGCAATATTTAAAATATTGAACATTCTATGGCCAACTGAGATTTATTCCATGTGTGTATGTACCTGTGTGTGCAGGGGGTGTGGACTGTAAACCTGGGGAGGGGAGCATAAGAGGGAAGAAGAGACCTTAGCAGATCTAGAGAAAAAAGAGGATGATGGAATCCTGGTGACAGGAAGGCAGAGGGGAGCACTCTGGAGGAGGATGAGGACAATAGGGGCAGGTGTGTGTATGTGAATGTCACAACTGAAAGTTTTATTTAATTTTAATTTAATTTAAAAATAAATTTATTTAAAACAATTTAAACTTATTTTTTAATAATTTAAAATAATTTTTTCTAAAAAAATAACTTAATTTAAAATTAAATAAGTACATAAATTAAAAGGCCCATATAAAATGGGAAATAGTGACTTGATGTCTTGATGGTAGACAGAAATGAGCAGGAGTCGGGAGCTTCAATGACTCCCAGCAGGGTCTTCAGTTCTGCGTCCACACTGAGAGGGCCTCTTGCTAAGCGTCCTATTTGACGTGTCTTTTCTTTTCTTTCTTTCCTTTCCTTTTCTTTTTTTCTTTCCTTCCTTCCTTCCTTCTTTCATTCTCTTTCTTTCTTTTGTTCTTTCTCTTTCTTTTTTCTTTCTTCTCTTTTGGATGGTTTCTTGGTCATGTCTAGAAACAGAGTTGATGTTGTGTGTTGAGCGTGGGTCTTTCTTCTCTGGTTTAACTGTTCCCTGTAACTTGAAAATGCAGCATCATCATAAATAAAGACAATTTAACCCTGTTCTTGACAACCTATATGGATTTAATTTTCCTTTCCTTATTATACTAACAAAGCTTGGGGATAATATTTAATGATAGTAGTGTCAAGAGTGGCCATTCTCATCTTGTTCTCAGTTTTTGAAAGAAAGCCATTGCTTTTCCTTAAGCTTGATGCCGGCTGTGAAGTTTTCTTAGTTGCCTTTATTGAGTTGAGGAAGAAGTCTTCTACTCCCAGGTGGCTGAGAGTTTTTGAAGAGTCCTGGATGCCATTGGATTCATTTCTGTTTCTTTTGAGGCGACTATGATATTTGCCCTTGAATCCATCTATATGTTCCATTAATTGATTTGCAACTTTGATATCATGTCAAGGAGTAAGTCACAAAACAATCCCACACCAGTTTGGAATTATGATTAATAAAAAGGCTATTTATTTAAAGGGAAAAACTTACAGATCACCGTCCCAGACAACAGCCTCCTGCACAACCAGGAAAAGCATCTGGTAGCCAGAAGCAGAGTCCGAAGCAAGAGAGAGAGTGGAGGGCTGCCACAGCTTTCTTAAAGTCAAAGATATCAAGCCCCAGTGGGCTGGTATCTCAAAGGCTATTGGCTGAAGGAGCAGAAGGAGCTCCCGCAGCATCATGAGGATAAATCTTATTTGTCCATGAAATAGTAAATGTCTTAAATGTCTAAATATTGGTCTGCTGATGCTTTGCTAACAATTTTTATGTTTACATGTGTATAGAATGTTTTGTTTTCTTGAACTTTGATATATTCAGCTTCAAAGACACAGCCTTCAAAATCATCCAAAATTACATTCTTCGCAGTACTTTGCTTTATTCTCCAGCTGAGCACGTGTTCATAACACAAACTCCACTCTGTCCCACAAGATGGTAATATCTTTGGAAGCCAGGAGAACCCTAACCCCCCTTTGTCATCTCTTGTGCCACCCACACGGGGGGCGGATCTGTAATAAGTCCCCAAGCAGTGCTCACTGTTTCCTTCGCTGCTTGCCTGTCTCGTCTCACGACAATGGCGAGTAAGGAGACCTGAACCGCTTCAGATGGGTGCAGCAGGATCCACAGCATCTTTATTCAGAAGTCTGTGTTTCTGGGAGAAGCGATCTGTCCGCGATTCCTTGCTGAGCTCTCCTGTCTTTGTGGGTGTAAGACCTCAGCATTCTTGCTTGGCTGGCGGGACCCAGGCACTAAGAACGCAGCAGGCTTCCTCAAGTTCCCCAGCAAATGCACCGAAACTCACTTATATTCGACTTGAAAGTTCTGCCCTCTCTGCTGTAGCGTCAACTCTTTGGGTTTTAATAGCGTCTTTTCTTTTTTGGTTGAAAGGAGCCTTATACCCAGATGGGACATCTGGAAAGAACAAGGATGATGACATGGTCCCCCCTGGCCAGAACTACACCTATGTCTGGCCGGTGAGAGAAGAGTACGCACCCGCCCCAGCAGATGCCAACTGCCTGACCTGGGTGTACCACTCGCACATCGATGCCCCTAAGGACATTTGCTCTGGGCTAATTGGACCCTTGCTGGTGTGTAAGGAAGGTAGGCAGTCCCCCCACCCCCGAAAGCTTCTTCCCTGGAAATGGGAGGGGGATGTTGAAACTGTGCATTAGATTCAGGTCTTGCTTCGCTACCTTTCTTCCTTCAAATAGGATGTGTGTCTTCCACTATTCTCTCTTTAGGGCATGTGGAAGGTCATGCTGACCCTATCGCAGAGCAGACAGTTCAGACACTTGTTGCCAATCACGGCAGAGTTCTGTTTAATAAACATAAAATTCCATCAGCTACAGGTCGGAGAGCGAACAATGTAGTCAATGACCAGCGCTACCTTCCGTTTGCTCTTGTTGATTCCACGAGGGTCTGTGCTGCCTACAGTTGTTCCTCAGGGGGCAGCCAGGCCTCCAAGTCCACATTGCTCAAGCCTTGGGACTCTTCTACAGTCCTGTCATTTGCTAGAGCTGGCTTCTGCGTGCATGTTGTAGGATGTGGGTTATTCAGATTTACCCCTATCAAGCTTACTGGACACTGTTGGCAGGAGGGACGCCTCACTTGGGTTTAGTTGATGTCTAATTGCTTTTCCTTCACTCTTCCGGTGTTCCTGGAAGGTGTACTGAACAGGTACTCAGGGATGAGGACCGATGTGGACCGAGAGTTTGTCATCATGTTCACTCTTGTGGATGAGAACCAGAGCTGGTACCTGGACGAAAACATCAGGCATTTCTGCACTGAGCCGAATTCCGTTGATAAGACTGACGCTGTTTTCCAGAGGAGCAATAAGATGCATGGTGAGTGTTTGCCGTGAGCTCAGATGCACAGCGGGGCTTCTGCATGGTGAGGGACTTGAGGGAAGCAAGACAGATGGGAACCTGGACCTCATTCTGCGAGGTGGTGTAGACTGGGAAGACAGTGGTTTGAAAGTGACGTAAGATACAGCACACCTTGAATCCCAATGATCTGAGGCAGGACAAGGCCAGGTACACCAGCTACACTAAGTAGACAAGTGCTACATTGTACTGACAAGACAGTACAGAAAACAGAAGGGAACCTTATAATCAGGAAGGGCCTAAGCACCGAGGTAAGCCCCGAGGATGGGTGTGTTGAGGCTGTCAGAGGGAGAATAAAATCTCACCACATAACAACTCTCTGCTTATCCAACAACTATCTTCCAAGCCGTTGTGAAATTGTCAGAACTATGCTGTGCATGGAGTTTCAATGCATACTTGTGAATTTGTTGTTTCCTGGGCATTCTTTAAATCATCAAGATTTAGTAAGCACTCGCTGTACACCAGACCTGTGTACACTCAGTTGTAAAAGAAAGAAGCTGCAGTATGTAATGGGGTCAGAGTCTGAGTCAAGACCATCAGTGGCGGACTGAGGCCAGGGCAGAGATCTGCCCAGGAGAGCCCAGACAAGAAGGTCCACAGTCGATGCATTTCCGTTTGACTGCCTCTGCTTCTAACACACAGTCAGGCAGGACCACATCAGTACACATGTTCCCTCTTGTATAACTCGCCATCCATCTTCTCTGTGGTGACTTCATCAATCTTGTATGCAGTGGTGCTTGGCAAATGTTTTAGGAGGGAAGGAAAGGAAGGAGAAGAAAAGAACAGGAAGCCACGAAAACAGGACTTGAGTGGAAAGCATTACCAGTTTTAGCTCCGTTCTTCAGAACTTGGGGATGAGACCCCAAACACTGTAGAAAATCAAAAAGTTCGACTCAGCTACCTGTGCAGCCCCTCCCCCACCATTCAGGACTTATTCTTCTGTAGTGAAATCCGCCCCACAAAGAAATGAATTGTGTAAGCAAAACTAACTTACTTTTAGAATAAAGAGCAGCCTGTGTGAAGAAGTGGTGTCTGCAAACAGTTAATCCTAGCAAGGAGACACGCCAAGTATAGAAGAAATAACTGGAGGAGAAACTGATCTATAAAAGGTGTTAAATCAGTACAAGGTTCATCGATCAATTAATTTAAATTCACTAAAATGACTTAGAATAAATGATGTTGTCTGAGTCATTACCGTGTTAGAAACTATAGTTTTTGTTTTTGTTTTTTAAATGTGTATGTATTTTGCCTGCATGCATGTCTGTGCTTGGTGCCCGAGGAGGCCAGAAGTGCTCTTAAATGCTGAACCATTTCTCTAGCCCCCAAAATAATACTTTAGTCTATTCTTTCAAATTTTCATACATGTATACAATGTATCTTGATTGTATCTCCCCTACTTACTGCTCCATAGGCCTCTGTCACATCTCTGTCCTGGCCTCATAACTTCATTTTAAATCTTGTTGTTTTTTTTTTTTTTAATTTTTAACCTACTGAGTCCAACTGATACTGTCCATATGTGCCTGAGCATGCCATGGCCACCCAGTGGGCCATGGCCACCCTATCAATGACTATTCTTCCAAAGAAAAGTGACTTCCTGTCTCTCAGCACCTACCAGATGCCAGTTATACCTCAGACACTCCTGAGTCCCTCCCTTCTCTATGCTGGGATTTTTAACTGGCTTCATCTTGTCCAGGTAACCACAGATGCCGTAAGGTCGTGAGGGCAGCAGGCATACCACATGAAGAAGCCAGCACTCCACAGCAGCCTTCCCTATCCCCCCACTCTTAAGTTCTTCCCAACCCCTTCCTTCGTCACAATGTTTCCTGAGACTTTTCAGGGCAGGGTTGATGCAGATGCCCCATTTAGGGCTGAGCGCTCACTCACTGGTTCTCACACCATGAGTAGTGAGACTCTTCCAGGTTGGAGATTGCTGCAGGAAAACATTATAGCAATGACCCACGCTGACTGTCCAGCCTTGCTGGTGAGTATCCTGCCAAGGCTTCGGTCCTGATCACGTCTGCAGGGGAGTGTCTTCCACTGGTGTGTTTGTGTTTGCAGCCCTCAATGGATTCCTTTTTGGAAACTTCCCCGAGCCTGAGATGTGTGTTGGTGAATCTGTGTCCTGGCACCTGTTTGGGATGGGGAATGAGATAGACATCCATTCCATCTATTTTTATGGTAACACCTTCATCACCAGAGGGCACCGGGCAGATGTTGTCAACCTGTTTCCAGCCACCTTCCTCACCACGGAGATGATAGTGGAGAATCCAGGGAAATGGATGATAACCTGCCAAGTCAGTGACCATCTACAAGGTAAAAAATGGATGGAGACTGTGTGGAGAGGCTTGGCATGGGCAGGTCACCTCGTCACTGTGCGCTTGAGTAGATTCCCACATTAATTGCACCTACTTGACTATTTAGTATCTTCAAAAACACAGTGTGCATTTGTTTAGCACCCCCTACAGGTGTTTATTAATAATGTCCGTAAGAATAATCTGGAACTTTACAGGATACTTACAGATACTTACAGAGTGCACAGTGTGGACAACGTGAACTCCCAGTGGGTGCGCTGCTCGCTCCTGTAGAGCAGTCTGCGGGGCTTCTGGGGAGTGAACTCCTAAGCTGAGCCTAGATGTGTGGGGAGGGAGTGAGTGGATGGAGGGAGAGTCCGTGTGTGCTCAGGCTTCATCCCCACCCAGTTCTTGAGTTTCCTCCGGAACATCGTAAGTGCTGTGTCAGCTCAGCTCAGCTCTGCACGGCTCTGGTGGAACATTCTTTATACTGAGACAAAATTCCACTGGCAGATACCGTTCTGTGCTCAGCGCAGGCAGATTCTAAAAAGAAAAAAAATGTTGACTTATGTGCTTGCTGGATGTCCTGGTCTCGGTTCCTGGAGACAACCCACAGTGTGTCTCACTTCCTGTGAGGTTTGCGACAAAGGACCATAAGAGAGACTAGGAAGGCAGATGACCCTGCAGGAAGGGACTTAAATGGCCAGGCTGAGAGGCTGACAGGTGTCTACACCAGGTGTGACATCCACACCCCCAGGCACTCTGGGGCTTTGCTGTGGTCAGTACAGTGGCTTGGGACGATCACCGTACACACGCAGAATGTACCCCAGCGGGAAACTCTGGCCCCTGCACCAGCCAGGGACCAGTAGCAGAGTTATACTACACAAAAGGCCTGATCTTAGATGGTGAAAACAGGAAGAAAAACAGATGCTAGTGACATAGACCCAGATTGCTGAAGGAGCGGAAGGAGCTCCCGCAACATGGTGTGGTATTGCTTTGTGACTTACGCCTTCACCGGATGAATAAAGTCTGGTTCAATGTGGATGCTACTACCACACGCAGATGCTAATAGCGAGCGTCCTGACATTTGGGTGATACTGATAACACTTTCTTGTTCCCGTTACCCTTCCGCAGCGGGTCCTGGGGTCAGTCATCTGGGTTTTTCCAGCTACACCCAGCCCAGTGAATAAGTTCTGCACAACAGTATGGAAAGACCAGATGGACAAGACAGGCTCCTAGTCTTCTTTTAAAAAATAGTTTGAGGCTGATTTTATTTTATTTTTATGTATATGAGAGTTTGCTTGCATGCATGTCTATCTACCATGTGTGTATCTGGTGCCAACAGAGGTCAGAAGGGGTGGTCATATCCTCTGGAATGAGAGTTAAAGATGGCTGTGAGCCACCACGTTGGTGCTGGGAATTGAACCTGGGTCCTCTGCAAGAGCAGTTAGTACACTTAACTGCTGAGCCATATCTCCAGTCCCCAGGTTGCTAATAATGTTGCACATGCTCCTAAATTTGGGAAGAAACTTTCTCGTGTATGAATTCCAAATTTAGATCTAAAACAAGACAACAATCGCCATGTGAAACTAATATGGCAGCTTGGTCTAGCTGGCAGTTGTAGCCATAAATGGGTATTGATATAGTGACCAATATAAAATATTTACTGAATTGCCCATTCCCTCAGAAAATATTATCATGAAGCATAAATTTATGTGATTATCTTTTAAAAAGATTATTTCTTTTTTATGTGTATGAGTTTTGCTTGCATGTATGCATGTGAACCATGTGCACAGAATGCTCACGGAGACCAGAGAAAGGAGTTGGACCCCTTGCAACTGGGGTTATCGGCAGATGTGTGCCACAGATGGGTGCTGGGAGCCAGACCTGGGTCCTCTGCAAGAGCAGCAAGTGCTCTCAACCACCGAGCCCTCTCTCCAGCTCCTGTAATTTGAGTTTTCTAACCAACGGCCCCATCTAGAGATAGCTCTATACTTGGTGAGATAAAGCTGCTCTGTTTCCACTTTCCTGCAGCTGCTTTCCTCCTCATCAGCCTTTTGTGGCCGTGCTTCCCTGTGAGTGAGCAGGGTGACGTCATCAGTGTTGATGCCTCCAGCATCACAAGTCCGCTGCTGGCCTCACCGCTGCTCTGACACTCAGCATTTCTGCTTTCTCTCCTTTTTGCTGTAAGGAGTTACAGATTTGTTTTCTTATCCTGGATTTGGAATTCTTGGGTCAGAATTGGATTTTTTTTTTATTTTAAAGCTTCAGACACACTGCTTAATTCCCTGTCAGACACTGTTACTCACCCACCCACAGCATGAGAGCACGTCCGCCATCCACCCGTCTGACAACCCTGGGAATTACAAGTCTTAGATGCTATCAATCCTATCCACGAACAATGGTGCCGCATAAGTACAGTTAAGACAGAAACTTTTCCATTTGTTTACTGACGGCTGTTACTTCTTTCCTGAAGAACCCAGTTCTGTACCCTGCCAATTGTCTACTGGGGATTTACTTTTTTCTTTATGTTTAGAATAATTAACTTTAATTTGTTAATATTCATTTCATTTAAATGCATTAAAAACTCCCCCACACCATTTATCCTGTCTTGCTAATGTTGTCTGTCATCCAGTTTTCTGTATAAAAGTTTCAAATGCTGACGAAGTCAACTCTGTGAGTTTCTCCTGAGCATCTTAACCACGCCTAGGCCTGTGTTTCTTCCACCCGCAGCTGGTATGCTGGGCCAGTACGACGTGGGTAACTGCAGAAGTAATGTCCCTCACCTGAAGATGCAGGGTCAGCAGAGACACTACTTCATAGCAGCAGAAAAGGTCCTTTGGGATTATGCTCCCCAAGGCTATGATAAGTTCACCGGGTTTCCTCTGAATGCATCTGGCAGGTGAGAACTCTGCTGGTGTTTCCAGTTCCTCTCCAGAGAGGTGTGCAATAGACTTGTCCCTGTGGTCTAACTCACTATGTTTCCGATGGCAGACATTATGATGTCATAGCTTGTAGAATCCTCATTTTTTAAATTAATTTATTTAATTAAATTTATTTTGTTAATTAAAAAATAAATGAATCACCTACGCTTCCCCCCACCCACTCCTGCTCTGCTTCTGTTCAGAAGGCGCAGGCTGCAGAGAAATGGGAAAGCAGTGATCCGCGATTGCTGGTTAAATCAAAACTCTAGAAACACCCATCCGCTCCCTTGTTCAAGATTCAGTGATTCACTGATTCATGTATCCGAAGTGATATTCACTTATCACTCATTCATTCACTCACAATTCATTCACTTTTCCATTCATTGTCTGCTCGTTCATTAACACGCTCACTCGTTAACTCACTCGTTCATTAACACACTCACTTCTTCACTCTCATTCATTAACACGCTCACTTATTTACTCACTCGTTCATTAACATGCTCACTCGTTCACTCACTCATTCATTAACATGCTCACTTATTCACTAACTCACTCATTTGCTCACTCATTCAATTATTCATTCACTCACTCACAGATTAATTCATTTATCCAAAGTGCTATTCACTTATCACTCCTTCACTCTCTCATTCATTAATATGTTCACTCATTCACTCATTCATTCACTCATTCACTGTCATTCACTCACTCATTCATTAACACACTTGCTCATTCACTCTCTCATTCATAACACACTCGCTCATTCACTCACTCATTAACACACTCGCTCATTCACTCACTCGTTCACTTTCTCATTCACTCACTCATTAACAAACTCGCTCATTCACTCATTAACACACTCACTCACTCATTCATTCACTAACACGCTTGCTCATTCATAACACACTTGCTCATTCACTCTCTCATTCATTAACAGCTCACTCATTCACTCACTCATTAACACGCTCACTCACTCACTCTCTCATTCATTAACAAGCTTGCTCACTCACTCGCTCACTCACTCACTCATTAATACACTCACTCACTCTCTCATTTATTAACACGCTCGCTCATTCACTCTCTCATTAACACGCTCACTCACTCACTCGCTCACTTGTGTACCAGGCATTTCTTGAGAATGTCTTAAGTGCAAACAATGGTGGTCAGGGCCATCTGAGAAACTACACCACAGAATGGACGGCCGTTGCCCCTGTGGAGCAGAATCAGGGGAAAAGGCGACTCTGTACAAAGAGAAGCCGTAGATGTCTAATGGGATGCTTGTGTAAGCTGCACAGCCTCTCTGTCCTTTTCCTCCCTGTCCACTTTTCCTTCGAAACCCAAGTCTAGTGTCGCCTCTTAAGTGAAACCTTCCCCTCCCTAGTTTTCAGTCTCGGGGCACAGTATTTTTCAAGTTGATAAACAAATAATTGTGTCTTATGTGTATAGGTATTTTGCCTATACGCATGTTTCTGCACCATGTGCAAGCCTGGTGCCTGTGGAGGCCAGAAGAGGGTGTCCAGTCCCCTGGAACAGATGCAAATGGGGTTCCGTGATGAGTGCATCTGGGAGATGAATCCGGATAGATTCTTAGACTCCCCCGTCTTTTCCAGTGACTCTGCAGCGTACTTCACACAAGCTGAAAACAGAATAGGAGGACAGTACTGGAAGGCTCGCTACACGGAATATGTTGATGCCTCCTTCAGTAGAAGAAAGATGCCTTCTGAGACCCAGGACCATCTTGGAATCCTTGGTACAGGATATGCATTCTGATGTTGAGGGGTATATTCACCTGGGAGTAGGCATCACTTCAGAATACCTTGATTTGTTTCTCCTGTCTCTTCTCATCCTCTTGTTTGGCTTCCCAGGTCCAGTTATCAAGGCAGAGGTGGGCGACACCCTGCTAGTGACCTTTGCCAACAAAGCTGACAAGGTCTACAGCATTTTACCCCATGGTGTGTTCTATGACAAGGCATCAGACGCAGCTCCCAATGTAGATGGTAAGTCTCCACCCAGCTTTCCCAGGACACAGGATGAGTGAGGGAAGGGTTGGGAAGGAGACAGAGGTTCTGGAGGTGACTCAGCACGTAGATTGCTTTCCATGCAAGCATGAAGGTCTGAGTTTGGATCCCGAGCACCCATGTAAAAGCTGGGAGCAGTATGGAGCATTCTGTAATCCCAGCATTGGTGAGTGTTTGTGTGTGTGTGTGTATGTGTGTGTGTGTATGTGTGTGAAAATCTCCCTGAAGCTTGTGGATGACCAGTGTAGAAGTCAGTGAGCTATGTGTTCAGTGAGAGACCCTATCTCAAAGAGTAAGGTAGAGAGTGATTGAGGAAGGTGTGCAAAGTTGACCTCTGACCTCCCAATGAATGCACCCACATTACATCCCCCCACATGAACGAGTATGCCCATCATCTACACAAAGAAGGAAACAGGTTTGGTTCACATTCCTAGTCCCTTCTTTTCCCAGTTCCAAGAGTGAATGTTGTTCCTCTTGCTGATCAATTGCACATCCTAACATCAACCTCACAGGGCTTTGAGAGCATTCGGGGCTCAGTTCAGCCCAGTCATCTCCTAGAAAATGTTCATTTCTTCCCTTTCCCTCAGTGACAGAGACTGATCCACAGTCTCCTCCAGTTCCCCACATGGAGAGTGCATCTACTACACGTTGCAGGAAATTCTGCTGTGAGAGCTGAGAGAAAAATCTGGCCTCACCGTTTTGTTGACCATTCCACACATGGTCTCTGTCGAATCCACAAGCAGATATTTATAAGAAATCAGTATTGTGAAAAAAAAAATCAGTATTGTGAACCAACATCTACAGCTTCCGTCCCTCAAAGAGCAGGAGCACAGGCTCTCTGCACATAAGAGAGGCAGTGGGAACTATTCTTGCGTTGCTGATACGCCAGGATTTTTTTTTTTTTTTTTTACATTTTCCACTTTGATTTCAGTTTTTATCTCATAAAATAGCATCTGAGGTCTAGGGGTTCTCAGGGTAGAATTTGTAAGGAAATTCCTTACAAAAAATAACCTTCCTTTTGTAAAATATGTCATCAGAGAGAGTCACGCAGGACTGAGACCCAGCCTGGCAAGTTTAATGTTCTTGGCTTGTCAAACTGTTTCATTTGTGTCCTCAGGATTTCTGAAACCAGGAGCTCATGTCAAGCCAGGCGAAACCTTCACCTACAAATGGACAGTGCCGGAGAGCGTCAGTCCGACAGATGAGGATCCCCCCTGCCTGACCTATCTTTACTTCTCAGCAGTCCAGCCAATCAAGGACACCAGTGCTGGGCTCGTGGGACCTTTGCTGGTCTGTAAAAAGGGTGCCCTCAATGCTGATGGGACACAGGTAGGCCACCAGTGTCACCACACTCTTCCCATGCCGGTAGACAGGAAGGACTGGCAGTGTAGCTGGAGACTGAGCAGCAATGGCCGGTAACAAAGCATTGCCTTCTGAAACTGACTTCTGTGCTTTTGAGGGTTTGTTTAATTAGCATTTCTGTTTGTGGTGTGGTTGATATTTGGCTGGCATTCTGAGCTGTCTGTTGCCTTAATTCTTGACTCTTCAAGAACTCTATAAGGGTCTGTGATTGGGATCCTTCTTGCTGTGTGAGGTCTCTGACTTGGCCACATCCGTGAGCATTTCCGGCTTCCTTTATCCAACCATTCCACACCAATCAGAATCCAATCAGAATCTCCAGGTGATTCTAGACTGTGTCAAAGCTGAGGGTTGCTGTAAGTCACTGGAAATCAATCATGGCGGCTGAAAGGAAGAGAAGGCACATAGACAGCTTCTTGTATGACCCTGCTCCAGGGTTTGGGTGGATGTATGGATGGACAGGGCCAAACTTAGGGTTTCAAGTTGCAGTTACACAATTTAAACTCACTTATGAAACGTGGAAACTCTGCTCACTCAACCACTCCTTTCACCAATCACCTCCCAATCAGAAGCAGCAGGCTAATTCACTTAAGTGCTGGATCTTACAGTACCTGGCATTGTATAGGCCTCCTACAGGGGCTCAATGACTGTATATCTGGGCTGTTTATCTAGGACAGAAAGCTCTTGGTCTGTCTTGGATTGCCAGTTACCTCTATGATGAAGCAGCTGTAGGAAGCTGTTCTGTGAAACCCAGTGAGTGTGTGCCCTGTGCCTCAACAGCAAGAGAAGACAGTGCCCTGTGGTGGTTTGCATTTCAAAGGTGAAGAAACAGAGGCCCAAAGAGCTAGTAAATCTGAAGGTCATTAGAATTGGGGACTTGGAAGCATCTAACCGTTCCTATCCCAAGTACACTAACCTGCTTATCACTGTTGGGCAAGTCTTGAGTCAAAGAGACAGAAACTACTTGTAAAGTAGTTCTGATTTTCTTTCTTTCTTTTTCTTTCTGTTGCATCTACTCAAGGAAAACTTTGACAATTCCTCATAGTCTTCAAAGAATGTTGCTAAGTCAAATATTATTCATAGTAAGACTACTTACTCAAGATTGATTAAAAACAAACAACAAGAAAAAAAACAGTAAAATACCCGATGTTTACTTAATAAATAAAACCACTTGTCTCAAGATAAAATCATTTGTAACACTGAGTAGTGGTGGCACATGCCTTTAATCCCAGCATTCGGGAGGCAGAGGCAAGTGAATCTCTGTGAGTTCAAGGCCAGCCTGGTCCATAGAGCTAGTTCTAGGACAGTCAGGGCTTTTACACAAAGAAACGCTGTTTCAAAAGGCAAACGAACAAGCGAAGTCATTTATAGTGTAAAAGGTACCTTAGAAAATATGCCAGTCTCTCTGTAGACTAAAACCTGGTCACAATTCTTCTAGGCAGGCAGAGAGAGGGAGGGGCTTAGAGAGGAGGATTTCCTTCCAGTCAGTTGTCAGTCACTAATTCTTGCAGAGCTGAAGGTGGGTCACAGACTATGGTCAGGTGACATAAGGTTGATTCAGACCATCATTGCCCTCCACACAGTCAGTCAATTAAACTCCCAATTCCACCTTCTGTCCGTTCCTTCCTCCCCACCTCCTTTCCTATTTCCCTCCCCAACTTCTTCCCTCTCACTCTTCCTCCCCCTCACAGGCTCTCTCTCCTCAGCACACAATGAGAGAAATGTGTAGACTACAGGAAGAGCAGGCGGGTGGGAAGGGGGGCATTGAGCTAACATAGCGTCATGGAGAGAGAGGCAACCGGATACCATTGCTAAGGATTGCTGTGAGGCAAGCAACAGGATAGAGAATGGTTTGACAGCACACGTTAGACATGAGGACAGCAACAGACAGACCTCACTCAGAGTCCTGACTTAGGAAATGACGGGCGGGTCTGTGGCTAATGTGGATACCCACTTTGTGTGAATTTTAGGACTCTTCAAGCTGTGCATTGTATGTCTTGGTTTCTTCATTTTCTCTAGAAAGGAATAGACAAGGAATTTTACCTGCTGTTCACAGTCTTTGATGAGAATCTCAGCGGGTATCTCGATGAAAACATCCAGAAGTTTACTTGGCGCCCCTTCAGTGTCAACAAGGAAGACAAGGAGTTTGTGAAGTCCAACAGGATGCACGGTACGGAAGGCTGAGGCATGCTGGGAAGTATGCTGAGTCCGCCCAACTTCCTACCTTTGGTGTCTTTGGTATTGCTCGTGGTCAGGAGGTAAATCATTTCACGCCTTCAGCTTCATGAGCTCCCAGAGATGCTGTGAGTCTGACACTTCTAAAGCTTCGTGCTGCCTTTAACAGGAGATCAGGAGAATGAGCGCACTGAGTGTTTGTCGTCAGTTACGATGAGCGACTGCTGCGGGATTAAATTCCTCAAACACCTCATCTTAATTCAGGAGAAATGACTTAATTCTTTTTATGTCACAATGGCAAGCCTCCAGTGATTGTGACTAATAGAGGATTTTATCGGCCTCAGCCAGACACCAGAACCTAAGAGCAAGCAGCTCACTAGCACACTAACATTTCAGTGTGTGCGGCTGTGAGGTCTCCCATAGCAGCTCCAAGCATAACATTTTTATTACCTTTTAGAACAATAGAGAAGAATGCATGGATAGACTCTCAGATCCCTCCATGGCTCAGGAAGTTCCCAAAGCCCAAGGTTACAATAACCCACAGCAATCAGGTCTCAGGGTCCCATAGTGCCCGGTGCTCAGGTCCAACAGAAACACACACCTCTTAGACCTGTGGAATTCAGGGAGCAATGACCTTCAGCATCAGCTTCCAAAATAGTTTTTCTATAACTGGACATGGAATTTGTTTCTGATGTTTGTTTGTTTGCTGGTTTGTGAGTCAGGGACTCTTGTATCCCAGCCTGGCCTCAAACATTGAACACCTGATCCCTCTGCCTCCATCTCCTAAGTGCTGGGATTACAGGCATGCATCATTATATTTTTTCAGTTGATAATAAAAGGGAGAGACTAAGCTATGATAAGGACCTGGTCATGCTGCCGAGGAAAAAACTTTAAAAGAAAGGTATCCTCAGAGATGCTCGGCATATAACACAGCTAATGGGCCACATCAAATCCAGCCCCAGTGTAGTTTGACCATGTGACACCATGTTCACACGTCATCAAAGAGCACACTTCAGAGGAAGTAAGGTTTCTAGGCTCAAATTCCGTGTCAGCTATATGCTGGGTTCTAGCTCCAATCGTGTTTGCATGGCAGGGAAATGAACCCTCCCCTCCAAAAAATAAGGATTAAGGGCTTCTTATGGTGCCCTGCCATGAGATGTGTGTGTTTTATAAACTGTATAAAATACCATTTGAAAAATGGTATTTGATGAATGAATGAAAGGTCTAGAAACAGAAGCATTAAATCCATGTCTAGAGTCAGAAAAGATTCTCTTCCAGCTCATTCAAGAGCTAGATTGCTTGGTACCCAACTTCATGATAACACTCTTTCAAATTTTGTAGACAAGGTTTAGATAGTTTACTGGTGAAAGTATTATGAATGTCTCTTTAAAAATATGTTCCTTTTAGTCGCCCTGGGGGCTTCTTTTACTGGTAATTCTATATTTAAGTGCACCTGGTAAACTTTGCTGGTTCAAACGACAGACACATTTTGTACACAAGATTATATGAGAAGACCATCGCTGTTAGACCTCTCACTTTCTCTGCAGGGTAGACAAGTGACCCTTAGACACAAGCTTCCTTAGTCAAGTTCTAACCTTCCAGAAACACAACTCTTCCTAACACCCCCAATCTGTCTACTGATCATATCTGCAAATGCAATGTCAGTTTACTGAAATGCTTCCGGATTTCTCAGGATCTAGGAACTCTGTAAATGAACATCTGATGACTTATTCTAGAAGCAAATGCAAAGTCATTGACACATGAGACTCTGTCTCAATTACATTAATTGAATTCAATACGTCAATAATGGAAGAAGTCACTTGGCAAAGACAACAGGATAAGAACCTCAAAGAAAATAATTTTTTTATCAAGATTTTTTCTAGAGGAATATGAGAAGATGGGGAAGTCAACTGATATTTTTTGAAAATTATTTTATTATGCAAATGGATGTTTTGCCTTCATGTTTGCTTATGCACCATGTGGTCTATGGAAGGCAGAAGAGGGAGTCAAATTCCCTGGAACTAGACTTACAGATGTTTGTATCACCCTGTGGGTGCTGAGAATTGAACCTGGGTCCTCTGGGGGAGCAACTGGTGCTCTTAACCACCGAGCCATCTCTCCAGTCCCCTCAAATGACATTCTTATAGGGATGATGCTCTTCCAACATACACAAATAGAATGTTAACTGAAAGGCTTTCCAATATCCTATCAGGCAGTTTTGTCATAAGAACAAACAGACCTGATTACTGTCTTAGAATATGTATTGCTAAATTTTATAAATTTAGTATATTTTCAGATTTATTGTTAATTCTACACACCATGTGGGTTTTTTTCTAGTAACATTCATCCTCTAGTAACAAGGATCTTATATACTGTTCATATGCTTGTAATTCTCCCTCAAACCCACTGATAATTGCTTTGGGAGACAGTGTTTTCAATATGGCTACAAAATTACAATGGGCCCTCGTAGTTGGTTTTACTCTTTGGGGGCCTGACACCCAGCTCCCAGATAAATACATGGAGACTTATTCTTACTTATGAATGCCTGACCTTAGCTTGGCTTGTTTCTAGCTAGCTTTTCTAGTTTAAATTATCCATTTTCTCTTTAACTACATTTTTCCTCCAGGATTTTTACTTTTCTTTATTCTATATACCTTTGTTCCCTTCTTACTCTGTGGCTGAGTGGCTGTGTGGCCCCTGGCATCCTCCCCTCCTTCTCCTTTTCTTGTTCCTTTCTCTTCTCCTTCAAGTCTAGATTTCTCCTCCTATTTATTCTCTCTGCCGGGCAGCCACACCTATCCCTCTCCTACCTAGCTATTGACCATTCAGCTCTCTATTAGAGCAATCGGGTGTTTAGGCAGGCAAAGGAACACAGTTTTATAGAGTTAAACAAAAGCAACATAAAAGAATGCAACACACCTTTGCATCATTAAACAATATTCCACAGCACAAATGAATGTAACACACATTAACCTACTATTCCACAATAGGCGCTCACTGTCTTCTTCCTTCCATGTAGCTATCAACGGCTACATGTATGGCAGCCAGCCAGGACTGAGCATGTGCAAGAAGGACAGAGTCTCTTGGCACTTGATTGGGATGGGCACCGACACAGACATGCACGGAGTTTATTTTCAAGGCAACACCATCCATCTACGAGGGACACATCGTGACTCCCTGGCTCTGTTTCCCCACATGGCCACCACGGCATTCATGCAGCCGGACCATGCAGGTAAACCGTATGTGCCGACACACGCTTGTCATTCTATTGCTTCAGCAGTGGGAACAGGGACATTCCTGAGGCTTGCTGGTTGGCCAGCCTTGCCTAATGGTTGCGTCTCAGCCAATGAAAGACGTTGTTTCAAAACTGAGGTAGATGGCTCTCAAGGAAAGACAGTCCAGGTGGTCCTTTGGCCTCTGTCTTAGTTAGGGTTCCTATTGCTATGAAGAGACACCAGGACCGAGGCAACTTTTTATAAAGGAAATACCTAGTTGGGGTGGCTTACAGTTTCAGAGGCTTATCCATTATCATCTTGGCAGGAAACATGGTGGACATAAGGCAGAGAGGGAGCTGGTAGTTCTACATCTTGATCTGTAGACAGCAGAAGAAACTGTGTGCTACACTGAGTGTAGCTTGAGCGGAAAAAGACCTCAAAGCCCATCCCCACAGTGACACACTTCCTCCAACAAGGCCACACCTCCTAATAGTGCCATTCCCTATGGGGCCATTTTCTTTCAAACTACCGCATCCTGCACATGCACTCTTACACATGCACACACACACACACACACACACACACACGCGCGCGCGCGCGCGCACACACACCCACTCAGAGAGAGAGAGAGAGAGAGAGGCATGGGTAGAGCAGACAGTAGATAGCTACTCACACTGTTTTCCTTCGCTCCTGGAGAATTTAATGGCTCCATTGTTGAGAAGTCACAATGAACTCTTGATTGTGTTCTGTTGGGATAAAAGTCTTTATAGAAAGAAGTCTTTCCCGGGTGTCCTCTCTATGGTGTAGAGAGAGGTCTTTCCCGGGTGTCCTCTCTATGGTGTAGAGAGAGGTCTTTCCCGGGTGTCCTCTCTATGGTTTTAAAAAGATGTTACTAGTGTCTATAATACTAATAATACCTTTTGTATTTACTATGCTTTATTGGGATTCTGTTCAAAGTGGGTGAAACGGACCCACTGAACTAACCAAGTCTGCTCCCCCAGAAATGACAGTCATTATTTAGACACCAGCTACCTATGGAGCAAGAGCGAGCTCTCTCTGTATGCTATAGGTAGTTATAGACACTAGTCAGTTGCCTCTAAGAACAGTCTGTTAGAGAATGGGAAGATTGAGCCAACAATTTTATTGATAGTTAAGATCATCCATGATTTCATTTCACATAATTGTATGGTGAGTTTAATTTGAATATGTGTATATTCTAAATACACACATACACACACACATCTCAGATGCCAACATGTCTAGAAATCCAGTTTTTAAATTACATAAATCTCAGCCAGACATCATGGTTGGTACTCTATAGAGAACTACAGCTGATCATGTCCTTTCCTCCTCCTACTCCACCCATCATGATATACACGAGCCCTCCCTGGCTCCAGGCTGTAGTGGAGTAATCCATTTGACTTTCATGCTTACTTGCTTTATAATTCACGAAATCCTTCAGGGCAGAATCTTAACCATGGCCTAATTTGAACGTTGTCTAGGTCTTTCATCTCATAGGTAATGAGTTCTCTATAAACTGGGCTGGGCTGAGAGTCGTAAGGATCAGTAGTTTTCCAGAAGCGACTGTAAGCAGGTGTGTACAACAGGAATGGTGCAGAGAAGCCCTTTCTCGGCAACAATATTCTGATTTTCCTTACTACAAATAAATTTTAAGTAATATTTCCCTCAAAAATATTATAGTAAAAGTAATTTATTCCTCATGAGGTATGCCGTAAAAGATACCGTGAGGTTGGTATTCTAAACGTCTGCATTCCTGGTTTTTGATGTTGGGATAAGATGCATAAATTTGGTAGAATCCCCACCACCGGAAATACCAAGTCGTGGGCACCACGCCACGTCTTTTCTCCTGCAGGTATTTTCAAGGTGTTCTGTTCCACCTTGCACCATTTCGTGAGAGGCATGGGTCAGATCTATGAGGTCAGCAGCTGTGGCAACAGGGACCCTTCTGAGCCACCCTACGGGATGCTAAGAACCTTTTTCATCGCCGCTGAAGAGGTAGAATGGGATTATGCCCCTAACAAAAACTGGGAGTTCGAAAAGCAGCACTTGGACGCTGGAGGGGAAAGGTACCATGGGCAAAGCCACGGCTCTTCGGTGGGAATGCGCATGCTCTGTGGGCCTTAGCACCTATGGAAACCAAGCGGCCGGGCTTTCTGGGCACAGTTCTGCAGGCAGAGACTATTCCTTATGAGTGCAGAAAATTAGCGACACTTCTGTCTCCTCACCTGAACGTAGTTCAGAGGTCACCCTGAGGGCACCATAGTGGGTTCCTGTGCCTCGCCTAGTCCCCTAGATTGGTCTGCTTCATGACTGAGGAGGATGGACCAACGGTTGGATGGATAGAGTTTTGAATGAGAATGCAGATGGGCGTGCTCAGAGAAAAAGTGGGACCCGCAGCAATAGTGGGACAGGGAAGAAAAATTAACCAGATGAGGGAGAGATGGTGTGTGGAATCCAGGAGAGAAGAAAGGCCTCTGTAGACCCAGTAGTACAGGGGAGGGGAGCAGCAGAAATGCTTCTGGCAAACATGGATCCCGATGGGGACATCCAAGGATGATCTAAGGCTATTGCCTTGAGAGAGATTCCTGAGCCAGGGCGGGAAGAGCAGATTTCCAAGCTACCTAGAAAATCGGAAAGACTGGCCCTTTGTTGGAGTGGTAACAGCCAGGATCACACTAAGGTCTTGGTTCTCCACTGTGCTTACTCTGGAGCTCGGGACCAAGTTCCTCGGGGCACACTGGGGTCTCTGGGCACCAGGAAGGCATCCAGCACAGAGTGCCGACTTTCCCCAACCTTACCACGTCTGCTCTACCACTTCCTACTGCCCTGGCACAGAGATGAGGGAGCCTCGCTGGGAAGAGCGGAGCATCCAGGTAACCTTTGGCAGATCAGGAGCTGAATGCAGATGTACCAGGGAAAATTGCTTCTCTTCGACATAACACACGGCCTCTCCTGCTCTTAGCATCCATCCCAGGCTCTCATTACCTCCCACTGCCTTCACGCCACAAACCCTTCACGCCTGCAGTACACTAACACCTCTAGCACTGCTTTCTCGAAGCTCAACACTTCAGTTTCTTTTGTTTCTTGTCAGCCATTGTTTTGGGTAAGAGCAGCTGTAATGGAAAAAAAAAATCAAAGTGACTTTGGAGATGGTTTGCCCTGAGGGCAGGAGCGTTTGAAATCTACTCAATTATTCACAAATAATTTGCTAATCTAGACATGTTTCTTTGGGACAACTTGTGTTGCCAGTACAAGTTAAACACTGGTGTCCTTTCTGTGGAAAATGAAAACTAACTTGGCCGTTTCTAAAGCAGTTATTTCACTAAGAGGCTGCTGTTAGTCACCGCAGTCTTCACAAACTTATTTTTGAAGCGCCAGTCGATCTAAAGGAGCAGGGAAGTCTAGCTTCCGGGCTCTGGGGCTCTGGGACTCTGGGCTGAAGGCATAGAGAAACAAGAGACTGCTGGTGGGAAAGATGGGTAGAATGAATTAATTTCCCTCTGCTCTGGTTATTGACCATAAGCCAATGAAAGTAAGTGAGGGTACGGACACCGCCACACATTCAAAGTGTACCAAATTCTGTAGTTCTATCAGTTTATACGAAGCCCAGGGACAGCAAAATGGCTCAGTAGGCAAGGAGCTTGCTGCCCAAGCCTGATGACCTGTGTTCAGTCTCCACATCCCACAGTGGAGGGAGACAACCAGCTCCCCAAAGTCGTCCTCCTCTGACCCCACACATGCTGGCCTGTGCGCACCCTTGAGGTGGACATCCACAGTGTCTCCAATGATAGGAGCCGGGAGACCAGGTTCTCTCCACCCCAGCTTTGGTGCCTATGGTTGTTTTAGTACTGGGGATCAAACTGAGGCTCCTGCGTGCTACATAAGCACTCTGCCGCTGAGGTCAGCAGCTGCTTGTTAGAGACCAGAGCTCACTGAGTTACTTGGGTCGGAATTCAATTTCTGACCCCCTGCCTCGGCCTCTGGAGAAGCTCGCACGTGTATCTGGGCACACTTCTGACTTACACATCTGATTTTGCCCCAAGGCTGTTATTTTTTACCCTGTTCCTGGCACAAATCATCTCAGAGACATTTATTGCTGCTGTCCTGATCAGCACAGACCCTCTCAGTACCTGAATTTTTTCATTAGGGTTTTTTTTCTTTTCTTTTCTTTTCTTTCTTTTTTTTTTGAGTTAGACATTTTTCTCTGCTCCCCCCCCCCTTTCCTCCCCTCCTTCCCCTCCCCTTCTACCCTCTCCCATGACCCATTAGGGGTTTCTTTAGAGTGTGTGGGGAAGGTATCAAAATTCCAGAAAGGTAATACATGGACCCATCAGCACAACTCTACATCAGATTTGTGCAAAAAGAGGAAATCTGAAAAAAAAGTAGATTAAATTGTTAAAGAAAATGAAGTTATGGTGCTAGCACCCTTGGGCTTGAAGACCAGTGTGTGTATAATTTAGCAATCCCAGGAGTCACCATAATGAACATCTACTGAACAATAATTATACACCAGGTATCTGCTAAAACTTTTATAGGCAATTCGTCATGATGGCCTCACAGCACACTTGACTCATTCGGGCAGCACCTTCCCAGCATCAGCTTTGACAGAGTTCTCACACAGCAATTTCTGCTGCCTTTTGCAGCAGAGGAGAGCTGGGGAATAGCAAGCGGAGTCTGTGCAGGTCACAAGCTCAGCTAAGACCCGCTGACTGTAAAAGTAGGCTCTCTCCTCTTGCAATAAGTGTAGTCAGGGCAGAGGTGCTATTGTATGTATCTATTGAATACCCTCTGTGCTAAATGCTGGTGAAACCATGTGGAGCAAAGACTGGGGCTTTCCCACACTGAATATGTGGTCCCCAAGGATAAGGCTGGAACAAGCAGGGAGGAACATAATCTCTAACCGAGGGGAGCTTTAGTGAGAACTCACAGTGGAACACAGTCCCATCTGGAGGGGGGTGAGATGGGGGAGGCTCTCAGAGGAAGTGGTCTTTGAAATGAGATGTGGAATAAGGCACTGCAAGCAGAGGGGACTAGTTCTCGACAGAGCAGGATGAGTGGAGGGCTCACCATGGTCAAGAGAGCCAATGTTTAGGATGACAGAGTGTCTGGTGGTGGGAAGGAACAGCCAGTCAGGTTCAGAACGAAGGGAAAACAGATAGTATAGGGCATGAGCCAAGCTGAGAAGGTTTGCAGAGAGGGTCACTGAGAGGTTTCCATGAGGAAGAGCGGGTCAGCCTTAGAGCTGGGGAGCACTCTGTGTGCAGAGAGAAGAGTAGAATGGAGGCTGTGTAGGTGGAGGGAGAGCCATGCGGTGCTGTTTTTGCATTAGAACACAGGTGACTGATTTGGGAGACGTGGAAGGACATTACACTCACCCTGTCTGGAAGTGAAAGTGATTTTTGTTTTCTTGGGGACAATATCTTACTGTGTAGCCCAGTCTGGTCTTAAACTAGCCATCCTTCTGCCTCAGCCCCGCTCCCAAGTGGATGGGATTATAGTCGTGCCATGACCCCCAGCTGTGTCTGAGTTTTCTTCTCCATCCTTTGCGATTTACCTCGGTGACAGACACATAGAGCTTGTCCTTAATATTGTGCCTACTTGTTACAGTCTGTTTGGCGGGCCCCACTCCCAGAGTGGTGTAAAAGGCCGCTTCTCCAGGACGGTCCAGGGGACACGTTGGAAGGGAGCGCGACCCCAGAGTATTCTCAAATCACTCAGAAACCCTTGAGGTTCCCGTGAAAATGTGAAGATATCTGAAGAGCTGTGAAAGCATTAGAGGCTCAGCGCACACTGTGGAGTCAGTAGCTCCTGAAGCAGATCTGAGTCCTGTCTCAGCCCTGCCACTGTGCGCAAGTGCTCTTGGCCCATTTCGTTGCACTGTGTGCGCATTTGTGTGCCTTATGGGGTTCACTGTTGGGAAGAGCAGGGTATGGAAGCCCTGTCTCGGGTCCCCAAGCACAACAGGGCTGGGATATGTTTATGGAGAGGATAAAAGAACCAGAGCAGCTTCCTTCAGGCTGAGTACAGCGCTGTGAGCTGAGGTCGGTGTTAGCACACCATGACATCTGCTAAATGTGTCCCGAACAGCTGCACACAAAACCCACTGTTTGATGGGTGACTAGAACACGAAAATAACAAGAGCTATGCACTTGTATGTTTACAGTACCCACTCTTCAGGCTTGCAGGGTTCAGAGTGGAAGAATGGCAGTCATGGAACATGGAGGGTTTTAGATTTGAGGCAGGCACATGCGTGTACACGTGTCTGTGTGTATGTGCAAGTGTGTTTTCTGTGAGGAGGGTGCATGTGTGAGTGTGTTTTCTGTGAAGAGGGTGTGTGTGTATTTATTGTGTGAGTGTGTTTTCTGTGAAGAGGGTGTGTGTGTGAGTGTTTGTTGTGTATGTTTTCTGTGAGGAGGGTATTGTGTGAGTGTGTTTTCTGTGAGGAGGGTGTGTGTGTGTGTGTTTGTGTGTGTGCTCACCTAGTACCAGCCAGAGAAGCACAGCCTCTGTTGTGCATTAGGATTCTCTAAGGTTAGCCTAGTGGAGAGCCATGCTGCGGGTGACAATGATGGTTTCCAAGGGTGGCCATGGGTCCATGCTAGGTTGAGGACATGAGGAGCTCTGAGGTGCCATTGCTAGCCCTGATCTCAGAGGGGTTGCAAAGGCCAGCTCCCCGGGGAGACCAGTTGGGTTTGGGGAGCACCACCCCAGAGCCCTGCAGATAGCAGAGGCACTCTTGGTCTTCCGGCCTTCTGACGATCTTGATTTCTTTGCAGACATGGGGACATATTTATGAACCACACTGAAAACTGGATCGGCTCTCAGTACAAGAAGGTGGTTTACAGGGAATACACAAATGGAGAATTTGTGGAGATTAAAGCCAGGCCACCGAGAGAGGACCACCTACAACTCCTGGGTAAGGCAATTTCAGCCAGGCGCTATCAGCTCCGAGGGTGGGCATGTCTCTCCACCCCCAACCCCACCTTTCACACACACACACACACACACACACACCTTGGGATCCCTGTCGTCAGGTGTCTCATGCTCTTGAGCCCCTTTCCCACCTCTCCGCGGAGGTGAGAAATTTTCATAAATAGTTTGATGACTTAGGACTTTGGGCAGAGTGTCTACAAGACTTCCTCAAGGTCCTGGCTCAGTGTGCACAGTGACACAGAACACACTCTAAAACCGAACATAAGCCTAGAAGAGAAAGTGGGAAGTACATTTGTATATATTGGCACAGGAGACCACTTCCGAAATATAACCCCAGCAGCACAGACACTGAGAGAAACAATTAATAAATGGGACTTCCTGAAACTGAGAAGCTTCTGTAAAACAAAGGACGTGGTCAACAAGACAAAACAGAAGCCTACAGAATGGGAAAAGATCTTCACTAACCCCACATCAGACAGAGGTCTGATCTCCAAAATATACAAAGAACTCAAGAAATTGGTCATCAAAAGAACAAATAATCCAATAAAGAAAGTGGAGTACAGACCTAAACAGAGAACTCTCAAGAGAGGAATCTAAAATGGCTGAAAGGCACATAAGGAAATGGTTAACATCCTTAGTCATCGGAGAAATGCAAATCAAAACAACTCTGAGATTCCATCTTACACCTGTAGGAATGGCCAAGATCAAAAACACTGATGACAACTTATGCTGGGGAGGATGTGGGGTAAAGGGAACACTCCTGCATTGCTGGTGGGACTGCAAGCTGGTACAGCCCCTTTGGATCAGTGTGGTGATATCTCAGAAAATTAGGAAACAACCTTCCTCAAGACCCAGCAATATCACTTTTAGGTATATACCCAAAGAGTGCTCAATCATACCACAAGGACATATGCCCAACTATGTTCATAGCAGCGTTGTTTGTCATAGCCAGAACCTGGAAACAACCTAAATGCCCCTTGACCAAAGAATGGATAAGGAAAATGTGGTACATTTACACAATGGAGTACTACACAGCAGAAAAAAATATTAAAATTTGCAGGCAAATAGATGGATCTAGAAAACATCATATTGAGTGAGATAACCCAGACCCAGAAAGACAATTATCACATGTACTCACTTATAAATGGCTTTTAGACATAAATCAAAGAAAAAGCAGCTTACAATTCACAACCCCAGAGAACCTAGACAACAAAGTGGACTAGGGTAGAGAGACATACATGGATCTAATCTACATGGGAAGTAGAAAAAGACAAGATCTCCTGAGTAAACTGGGAGCATGGGATCATGGAAGTGGGTAGAAGGGGAGGGGAGAGGAAGGTAGGGGAGCAGAGAAAAATGTATAACTCAATAAAGACAATAAGAAAAAAGCTGAGCATGAGCCAAAAGGAGCCCCCTTGTGTGTTGGGTGCCAGGAGTGACAGGTCTCAACCTGACCTATGGACTGCAGAACCGACCATGTGTAAGCACAAACTCTGGGCTGGCCGATGCCCCAGCTGTGTGACTGGCCATCAACAATGCCCTTCCAGCTTCCTTCCCTGTTTCCCCGCACCTGGAAGACATTAGACCCACCCCATCTGAAAAGAATATTTTTAAGGCAGAAGACTAAATTAGAGGACTTGGGAAATACTTCTCTGCTTTTTACACCACAGGTAACTTTGCGAGTGTGGGTTACACAGTGTTTCCAATATCACAATGATGGCTGTTATCCAGCCTAGCCTTGATGACGTGCTCCCCTCCCCCACACCTCCGTGTTCGGCTGTCTCACCAGCTTGTTTGCCATTTCCACATGAGTAATCCATGAGTCACTCATTGGAGCTGCGCGTGTTCTCAGAGCTCCAAAGAAAAGGGTTGGGCTAGCAGGGGGGCTGGGCGTGCTCCTCAAGAGCCTGGCTTGGTTGGTATGGGGGAAATGAGGGACATACATTAGGGGCAAGTTCGCAGCCATCGTCCAGTGGAGAGCGAGGCTCCTTTGCTGTTTGCAGCTTAGAGTGGCCTGGACTCCCAGTAACTCAGCGGGGCCGTGGCAGGTCCGCCTCTGTCCACCATGCTCTGTGTCCCCTCACATTGCACTGCCAGCCAGAAGACACTTTTTTAGCCACGAAGGCTTGTGCACAGGCTTGTGCAGTGGACTGGTAAACAGCAGTGAGTGATAACTTTATTGTGTGCAAACTGCCTGAGCCATATCCATGCTTACTGTTTAAACACATAGCAGTTCCTTTTTGCTTCTGGAGAGAACTATAGTTCAACAGACTTTAGATGTATTAATGACCTTATCCGTGTTCCTCAGGATCAAAGACATAGCTTGCTTCAGTGACAAATGAATGGGTGTTGTCACACCATTAACCCTCCAAGGGCATATCTCTGGATGAATGTAGAATACAAAGGCCCAAGCGGTAACCTTAGGGCTCAGGTGGGAGACACTTCTGCAATGGGAGTCTGAAGATGACTGTGATGACTGTGAGCGCCTCACTGCATCTTGTTGGGGTGTTTCCCTAGCACTGCAAAGCAAAAGGCACTTGACATGAGGAAGATACCACTGGTCAGGCGATCTTACATATTGAGAGACTGCACCAGACGGGCATCAATGACATGATATCCATGTGTCAAGAGTTAGCACCAGACATGCAACATGGCTTTGTTACCCTAAGTCCCTTTATTACCTATCGTTTCATGGGAGCTCATTATTAATATCAACCCCATTTACTAAACCATAAGCGATTTTGATCCCTTAAGGTTTCACACTGCATTAGCATTCATCAGTCTTCTGTTCCTTCTGAAACATCATGATCAAGACAACCTGTGCTTCTGCTTCCGGAGGGCTAGGGGCCTGGCACGGCAGGGAGGCAAGACAGTAGGATGGCAGCAAGAAGAGGAAGCTGAGAGCTCGCATCTTTCAGAGCAGGCACAAGGCAAACTTTTAGAGCTAGCAAACTGGAAATATGTAGATTTTAATCTCAAAGTCTATCCCTACTGATATACTCTAGCAAGTTTAAACCAACTAAACCTCCCAAATAGTGTCACCAACTGGAGACCAAGACTACGGGGGACACTTCTCATCCAAAGGATCACAGCTTACAACGAAACACTGGTGCTCCAGAGCAGTGGGAAGCTAAGAATTTCCTGAATACTTGGCTTTGTTGAGAGAAATAAACTCTACAATACCTATGCAATGCCATTTAATAGTCCTGTGGGAGCAGTCCTAGTGAACCCATTCTGCGGATGAGAAAAATTGAGATTCTGATTACACAATTCACCCAAGGCCTTTTGTTAAGGAAAAGAGGAAGAATTTGGACTCAGGTTGGCCCCACTGCTAAGCATGACATAATATTTGTAATGTCCTGGCTGTGTTTTGCCTTTAGGCCCAATGATCCATGCCGAGGTGGGGGACTCCATCCTCATCATCTTTAAGAACAAAGCCAGTCGGCCTTACTCCATCACAGCCCAGGGTGTGGAGGACTCGGACAGTGGGAAGCGTCTCGAAGTGCCTGTTACACAGCCAGGTAAGTCACACGCAAGCTCTGCTCCATCCTGATGAGGTAGGTCACCGAGATCTCCTCTTCTGGTCTCCGAGGGTCTTGAATGACGTCTTAGGTGTGTCTCAGTCACAGCCTAGATCCTAGGGTATGGGCTCTTCATATATCCAGTGGGAACATCCATGGCGAACCCACTGAGCGATATCTTGGGTCAGAGATCATTTTCAACATTTGAAACAGAAAAGAAACAACAAAATACCCAGAATCCATCCTAACAGAAATCCCACAATGCAGACACCATTTCGTCAGTTCAGAAGTCATTAATCATAGAGTCCATTGTTGTCTTATCTGTTACTAAAACAAGGAAAGAAAATGCACTTTCAATTAAACTATAACATGTTCCAAATTTGAAGATGCATCCTATCCGAATCTGTTAAAATGGGAGTGTTTTACCTTTACAGCTCATGAAATATGCATGGCTATGTCCATTCAACCAACGATGAAGGCACAGAATAGCAAATAAACAGACCAGGCCTTGGGTGAATGACCATGGTAACTCTGTTTGACTCCAGGACCTGATCCCTTCATCACACATTTCTCTGAAGTGACCAAGATGAGCTGAGGGGAGAGAAAGAAGATACAATGAACCATTTCAGTAGGAACATAGATTATAAAAAGGTCTAAATGGTGGAGAATTTTTTGAAATATTCACATGAAGTTTACAAATGGTCATAAATATTCAACTTTTTTGAATACATGCTAAGGAGTACATCCACTGGGTTGTGTGGTGAGAACATGGTAGTTTTAAAGAAATTGTCAAAATGTCTTCAGAAGTGGCTGTACACTGTTCCCACCTTGAATGAGAGGGCCTTCTTGACCCATATCCTTACCAGAATTTTCTGTCTTAACCTTTGGTCATTCCAACTGGTACATGGTGATATTGACTCACTGCTTTAACTGGCAGTGCCCCGATGGCATATAATTTTCATTATCTTTTCATTACATGCTTGCCCTTGGTGAGGTGTCTGTTGAGTCTGACCTGAGCTTAGTCCCTGGAACTCATGTGAAAAGTTAGATGCGGTGGTTTGCGTCTGTTACCCCCGCACTCCGTGTGCATCTGTTAGCCCCGCACTCAGTGTATATTATCCCTGCACTCCTACAGCAAGAGAAACAGTGAGAAGCTGTAGGCCAGGCAGCCTCAAGCGTGTCCCACAGCAGAGCCATCAAGAGCCCCAGCTTCAATAAAGGGGAAGGCAAGAGCTGAGTCCTGAAAGTTGTTTTTCCTGAAATTGCGTGCCGTGACACACACCACCTGTACTCTCACACACATCATCACGTACATACACACACACGTACATACACATCACATACATACATACAGCAATAACAAATACATTTTTAAAACTGAAAAGTAAGCAGCCCCGCTCAATTTTGGTCTTTTGAAATCGAGCCATTGTGTTTGTTACTGTTTGATGCCGCGATTTAGCACTAGAAAAGAGAAAGCTTATTTGGGCTCGCAGTTCCAGAGGGAAAAGCTCCGTAATGTTGGAGGAGGCTTCAGGCATCTGGAATGGGAAGTTGAGAATTCACACTTCAGACACAGGTGACAGAGCTGAAAGTGGAGCGAGACTATGAACTCTCAAAGCCCACTCCCAGAGATGTGCTTCTCAGCAAGACCCACCTCCTGAAGGGCCCATAACTCCCCAGACAGTCTCACCAATTGGAACAAGGTTAGACATTTCTCATTCAGACTACCACAGCCATTCGCGCATCAAATATTTACCGAAACGCTTTCCCTTGCCACTGGGCAAACAACAGATTATTCCAAGTTAAAGAGCACCTGCAGCCACGTGCCTTTCTGATGGTAAATCCAGCTGTTTGTCTAGTCCCTCACAAGGCAAAGAGGCTTCAAAGAGACCGTAGAAATCACCTCTGACGCTGTATCCCTGCCCACTGTTACAGCAGAAGAAAAGGGAGTTCCATGAACACATCACTTCTGTTTGCTTTGTATACATACACTAAGGCAACGGTTCGTCGTTCTGATCAGATGGGAACGGGGTGTAGAGAGTCCAAGGAGCTTCCCGGTGAATCTTCTGCAGTGTGGCTACCATGCTAGTTAATATGAAGATATTGACTCAGGGCAAGACCCTGGGTCAGCCCCAGTGATGTATAGATATGGTGCCTACTCATAGTGGGTGTGTATACTTGTTTTTAGAGCATAAAGAAGTCAGCTGGGTGTGGTGGTGTGTGCCTATGAATACTCAGGAGGGTCAGGTGAGAGTCCTCAAGGCTGAGGCTAGTTTAGTCTGTCAGCAACAGTGGGAGATGAAGCCTGTTCACCTCTTACCCCTGACGAGACACTGTTGCCTACGCAGTTCAAGGAGGAGTCCTTTCCAGAAGCCTCCATGTGGGTGTAGCAGGCATTAGCACGAAGCAAAATTAGAGTTATTAAGAAGAGGACCGCACACACCCAAGGGGTTGGGGTGGGCTTCTCAGGAGGTAGGATCGCACTGAAGTATCTTAGCCCTTGCTATGCACATGGTTTTGTAGCCTCTGACATCACATTGTTCAAACGTTGTAATTTACAACCAGGTTCAAAGATTAAGCAAAGTTTAAAGATTCAATTTACAATGCTCCTGCTTACTCAGTTCTCTCACTGTAGAGAACTTCCTCTCAGTTTGGAGATGAAACCGAAAGGTGGTGTGCGGTTTTATGAGGGGTATTGATAAGGATATTCAAAGGTCATGGAGTTTAAGACATCCCTAAGCCTGGCTCTTTAGCTGGTAACTCTGTTGTTTGAGCTGTCACTCAGAAGACGGAGTGTGGACCCCGCTAAGCCGGCCTGCACCGTGGGTTTTGTTCTACCTGGAACCGCGGGACTGAGGGCTTTGTCCCCTTCTCTGTCCCCTGTGTCCTGCTGCTCTGTCTTTACTCGGTGCTACACAGGGAGACTTGGTTTCAGAAAACAAAAACGCAATTAAAAAAAATTAACATTTAACCACCCGGAGTATGAAACACTGCCTCCATGTATTTAGTTACATTATTTCAATTAATCCTTAAAAAAAAAAAACTCAAAATATGGAGACTAACCTAGTATACTGATAAGATAAAGATCTGCCTGTAGTTCTTCAGGTAAATCTAATAACCAATTTCAATTTTCTCTTTAATGTCAGGAGAAATAAAAACTTACAGGTGGAATGTCCCCAAGAGATCAGGTCCTGGACCCTCTGATCCTAATTGTATCCCGTGGGTATACTATTCAACAGCAAACTTTGTGAAGGTAAGGTGGAGAGAGGAACTGGGCTGGTTGCAAGGTTAAGGCCACTCCCATTCTGTGGGCACATGACATAGAACAGGCTCTCAAACAATAGTCCACTGGCCAAATCCAGCCGAATCTACCCACCAGTACCACCCATGGGTGCAACAGAGGCAGTAGAACCCACAAAGCAAAAAAATACTTAGTATAAAATGCTTTATAACTAATTTAAGTTTTCTAACTGCTGGTATAGGAATATACAAATGAAATATTACTTAGTTTCCAAGTATAGAACCTCCAAGAATATTTGAGTCACGTGAGAATATGCTAGTTTGGAAGGAAACAAGTGTCCCACAATAGATTTTGTTTTTGATTTTGGGAGGTGTGAAATCTTTTCCTTTTAATTACATTTATGCATGTGTGCATAAACACATGTGCATGCCACAGCACATACATAAAGGTCAGAGCACAACAAAGAAGTAGGCTCTCTATTTCTACTTTGTGGGTCCCAGGGATAAAGCTTGGGTCATTAGGCTTGGTGGCAGGTCGTTCCTGGCTGAGCCATCTCTCAGGCTGCTCGTTAGAAGAATGGTTGAGGTTCAGGGACAGAAGCACACCCCAAGATTAACTAAAACTGCAGAATCTTTGGATCATAAATAGTCTGAGAATTAAAAAGCAAAGATACAATGACGACTTTGAGTTATGAACCTGTTGTATGTAAAACAGCAGTAGCATTTAACCAAATGACATAAACCAAAGCCCAAACCAGAGTCATATCCTATGCAAAATGTAATCGTTGTTAAAGTTGGGCGTTCTCTTCACTGTCTGCTCTCTCAGCAGCACCTTAGATATTAGGAATTAATGTCTTGGGGTTCAGGAGATCAGCACACAGGTCATTTGGAAATGTGTATTTGTACATAAGCAGCATGGGAAACTTATTTGATGATTCAATTATGCATCTCAAATATATGGAGTACTTGTGTTATGCAAATTCCAGCTGGCGGTGGACTGAGCCAGGGTGAGAGAGCAGGTGGTGTTCTTGCTGCAAGGGTGGCAGGTGGCAAGGATGTCACATTTAATCTCTCATCTACGTTGGTCATTTTATCCTTCCAGGATACATACAGTGGCTTGATGGGGCCTCTCATCACATGCCGAGAAGGGGTGTTGAATGAAAAGGGAAGGAGAAGTGACGTGGATTACGAGTTTGCTCTGCTATTCCTGGTGTTTGATGAGAATGAATCATGGTATCTGGATGACAATATTAAGAAGTATCTCAACAAAGATCCACGAGATTTCAGGCGCACCGATGATTTTGAAGAAAGCAACAAGATGCACGGTATGCGAGCATTTAAAGAGAGACTGCTGCTGAGACAGGCCACTGTTGAGACCCAGGCCCCTCCCCCAGGGACACCTGCAGAAAGCCCTCTGAAGCACTTTCAGGAGTGAGCCAGCCTCACCGCTGAGGCGCTGTGCTTTTTGTTCAGTCTTAACTGCCTCTGAGACTGGCAGCTGTGAAGAAGTCACTTTTTTAAAGATCAAATTGTCACTTATTGATGTTTAAATGTGAATCCATCACAGCTTCTGTGTCGTCAAAATTAAGGATTTGGATTAATTCTCTGGTACATGAAATGTCACTCACAAATTTTATTTCATGTGAGTGTGTTACTGAATTGGATACCACTTAAAGAAGCTTGCTTTTTGATAGTTTGGGCAGGAGTGACGTGTGTGCAAGGACACACTCACGCTCTCTCACCAAGATCTACATTCAAAGATGGACCTTGCTCCAGGTTTCTGCGGAGTAGAACTCCGTGGCAGGGTCCCCCATCCACACTCTCTTCCTCACCCATCTCTGCTGTCCCTCAGCGTGTTCTCGGCTTGCAGCAAATAGAGCTCCCTGGCTGTGTCATGGTGCACGGACTAAAAGGCTGGTAGGAGGCAGAGGGCAGAAGCAGCACTGCAAGCTCAGTCTGCTTTGCCCACAGCGAGGCCTGTGCAGCCTGCCTGCTGCTCTTTTTACAGACTCGGTTGGGCTTACTCTAGTTATCAGAAAGTGAAGCATTAAGAGCACAGTAGACATAGATTCAAATGGATTCGGCATGTGCATGCGCGTGTATGTGCGTGTACGTGTGTGTGTGTATGTGTGTGCGTGTGTGTGTATGTGTGATTTATCCATTCCATACCCATATGTTTTGCACACACATGTATGTGCTACTTTCTTTGTGTATAGCATGAGAGAAATCTAAATGTGGTTTCTCACTAACACCCTTGCAGTTGGCTTCCCGAAGAGGCCTGTGGAGTAAATGCTAAGCACCATGTTACTTGCGATGCAATTCTGAAAGAAAAACTGAGATGTTTCTTTCCCATATCCCTACATGCAAAGATTTCGTGGTTATCTGAGTTCTGGATCTAGAACAGCAGGGTCATTGACAAGTGAGGGAGGCCGGTTCTTGTCTGTCTGGCAGATAAAAATACGAATAGCCTAGACCTTGAACCATTTCTACCATCGGGGTAAAGGGTACCTGTCCTCCACTGACCTGAGGCTATTTTATTTTCATCTTCTTAGCCATTAATGGCAAGATATTTGGAAACCTTCCTGGTCTCATAATGACAGAAGACACAATGACTAACTGGTATTTGCTGGGAATAGGAAGCGAGGTGGACATACACACCATCCATTACCACGCAGAGAGCTTTCTGTTCAAGGTAAGTGTCGGGGAAGTGTTCGGGGGAGACAGTTAGGGCATTTCTGAGAGGAAGCAGATTAGTTGTCGATAAGGCCAAGAGGGACTCATTAAAGAATAGAACAGAGTGGCTATACTCTTCTCCTGGTGCGTTTCATAATGTTTGTGTTCGTATGGTTTCTCGTAAACCACCAACCTCTCTGAGTTTCAGATGAGAGTTCAGCCATCAGTAGTCTGGCCATAATTGTGAGCAATGTGGAGTGTGCTGTTAACACTGTCTATGAACTCCCATGTGTTTGGGGCTTTCCCTGGTCCTTCTCTCCCTTCCCTTCCCTCCCCTCCCCTCCCCTCCCCTCCCCTCCCCTTCCCTTCCCTTCTTTTCCCTCCCCTCCTCTCCCATCTCTTCTCCTCCTCTCCTCTCCCCCACCCCTCCCCTCCTTATTTCTTTCCCTTCCCTGCCATCTCTACTTCTTGTTCTCCTTGACCAGTTAATAAAACAGCCCTGTCTAGTAAAGGAGCTCTTTTGAGCTCCAGCTTGGGCAGCTTCATCTTGACTTTTGTCCGAGAGCTGGGATTCACCATCTGTGACCTTCTGCCATGTGGGCAATGCTGGCTGCCCGGTAGAATCACCTTTGGAGCTGTTTAAAGAACACGCCTCACCCCAGACCTGATGAATCAATGTTTAGGGATAAAGTCTAAATATCTCGGGTTCTGGTGTTTCCTACAAGAGGCGATATAGCCAAATCTGATACACGAGGCAGCAGAACCAGCCCAATGTCTGTGTTTCAAAGCAGTCAGGTGTTGTCAACCATGATTAGAGTGTCACAGATTGAAGAATTTTCAGAAAATTTATTTTTCAATACACATTTTAAATGTTAAGTAAAAAAATCATAACATTATAAAAAGCTCATCTATATATTATGTATGTTTAAAACGAAGATTTAATTCACATTGCATAAAATTCCACTTATTGTAAGGTTCTTGTTTTGGTTTTTTTTTTTTTTGTTAGCACAGTGGTCTAGCCAGCAGTTAAAGCAGAGAATCCCCATCACCCCCACCCCTCCCCACCCCACTACCCCTGTAGGTCGCTTCAGCACCCAGGCTGAACATTTGGCTAACACCATTCTATTTCTGTCTCTGCTATGATCTGAATGTGCTTCCCCCAAATCACATGTTGGAGACTTGATCCCAAGTCCCATCTGTGTGGGCAGGTGGGGCCTGATGGCCAGCGATCAGTTTCAGGCTGGAATTCTCATGCATAGAGAGATGCCGTCATGTTGCCGAGGCTGCAGACTTGAGCTGCTGCTCTCCGCATGGTGTCCTTGTGCCTTTAGCCACGGGACAGTGCAGCAAGGAACACCTACCAGGTCAGACCTCTTCATCCTGGGTTCCCAGCCTCCCAAACTGCAACAAAAGATCCCTCTTCCTGGGCCTTCCAGATGGCTCATCGGGCAAAGGTGCTTGTCCTGCTAGGCTGATGACCTGAGTTTCACCCTCAGGATCACAGTGTGAGGAGAGAACCGAGCCCCTAGAGCAGTCTTCTGATCTCCACACATGCACTATGACATTCTTATGAACACACACACACACACACACACACACACACACACACACACAGAGAGAGAGAGAGAGAGAGAGAGAGAGAGAGAGAGAGAGAGAGAGAAAGAGAGAGAGAGATGTTAAAATCTAAAATAAAATTAAAATAAATTTCACAGACTATATCTGTAGTAATAGCCACAGTAGTTTGCCATAGAAACTGGGCATTACTGGTGCAGGCCTTTAATCCCAGCCCTAAGAGGAATATAAAATGGGAGCAGATAGCTCTCAGACATAGTCTCATTCTGAGATTCCTGGAGACAGGATCACCGTTTCATATTGAGGTTGAGGTAAGAGCCAGAGGCTGGCTGTTTTGTTTTTCTGACCTTCAGATTGAACCCCAATATGTGTCTCTGGGTTTCTATTAATCATGCAACACATATTTCTAGACTTTCAGTATTCTTGTGTAGAAGCCAAGCAACTTGCAGTATCTTACTCACATCAGCCTGCTTTGTTAGCACAGGTGCTGGGTCTCATGCATCTCGTACATGTGACAACTTTGTTTCACAGAGTTGCAGTCCATCATGTGGACACAGTGCCATGTATTAATTTTCCCAATGAGAACTGTGAGAAGGTTCCCAAGGAGGGTCAAATTCACTGTAAATAGATGCACACATTTATGCATGAATCCAAGCCTTTATTTCCTAGAAAAAAATGTGCTGAGTTGCTAAACCATGTGGTAAATGTGGAGTTGGAATTTTCTTTGGGTCACCAACCAGCTCCCAAATAAAGACATGGAGACTTACTGATTATGAATGCTCAGCCTAGCTTAGGTTTGTCCCATGTTTAACTTAACATGCTTCTCTTCACCTACGTTCTGCCTCAGGGCTTTTGACTTTTGTTTCATTCTGTAAGTCCTGCTTCATTGATTTCTCCATGTCTGGCTGGGCCCTGGTATCTCCTTTTCTTTCTTCCTGTAGCCTAAATTCCTCCTCCTACTTAATCTCCCTGCCCAGAAGTTCCGCATATACCTCCTCCCCCACCATTGGCCATCAGCTTTTTATTAGACCAATCAGGTGTGTAACATGAGGGCCTGCTGGTTGGGGTTTTTTGTCCTACCCAGTTCCCACAACCAGCAAGTCCCAAAGAAAATCACACAGAGAGTCTGCATTACTTATAAACTGATTGGCCCATTAGCTCAGACTTCTTATTAGCTCTTATAGCTCATATTAGCCCATTGTTCTTATATATGTTAGCCACATGGCTCAGTACCTTTCTCAGCGGGGCAGCTCACATCCTGTTTCTTCGGTAATCTGGGTTGAAATGGGGGGAATAGGCTTCCTTCTTCCCAGAATACTGCTATTATCCTTGCCCCACCTCTACTTACTGTCTGGTTGACATGCCTATACTTCCTGCCTGGCCAATCAGTGTTTATTTAAAATATGATTGACAGAATACAGACAATTCTCTCACACCACTTTCCCTCTTTTTTTTTTTAAACAAAGGAAAATATCCATAGTCCATTTGTTGGGAATGTGGGCATAGTATTCCAGTATTCCAGGCTACTTCTGGCTGGTTGGGGGCACTGATAATCTTATGGGGACCTAAAGAAAATTTAGAATTATCATCAAGTCCTGACTGGAGTATCCTGTGAGTCTTGATCATCTCAGGCAGCAGTCTTGAATCTGTTCTGGATGTAGAACTTAGATATCCAGGCCATCTGTTCCTACCGGAGATTTTTCAGGTGATCTTCCTTGATCAAACCTGATTTTTCTTAGCTCAGAATGAATCCACAGCCTCTCATTTCCTGTGGAAATAAAAGCAAATCCTCTCTTCTCCAAAGTAACATACTTTTGACTTCAAATTTGAAGCCAAGGTATTTTCAAAATACCTATCTTGGATTAATTCAGCAGCATTTATAAGCAAATATCTTCTAGCAGCTGTTGCTCCTTCCTCAGCATTCAAACAATTCAAAGAGAGCATAATAACATACAGTATCAAGATTCTTTGTGTATTTTCCATCTTTATGTAGTTTTACTTTAACCTATATTTCTTTTATTTTTACTTTTATGTTTTGGGTTTTTGAGACAGGTTCTGTGTATCTTTGTCCTGGAACTCCCTCTGTAGACCAGGCTATCCTTGAACTAACAGAGATCCACCTGTCTCTGCCTCCCCAGTGCTGGGATTAAAGGTGTCTGCCACCACACCTTGAATTTACAGAGGTCTGTCTGCCTCTGTCTCCCAAGCTTTGTGATTAAAGGCCTGTGCTACCACACCTTGACTCACAGAGGTCTGTCTGCCTCTGCCTCCCAGACATTGGGGTTAAAGGTGTGGACCACCACACCCAACTATTTTCTTTCTTTCTTTCTTTCTTTCTTTCTTTCTTTCTTTCTTCCTTCCTTCCTTCCTTCCTTCCTTCCTTCCTTCCTTCCTTCCTTTTTTCCTTCCTTTCTTTCATTTTTTTAAGGACTTTAACCTTTAGCCTGCATATATTTTTAACACATAGTAAACCATTTAGAGGTTTTCTTTGTCTTTGAATCTATCTTTACTGTATATCTCTCTCTTTTTCTGACACATGAACCTTTAATTTACTAAGCAGTATAGAGAGGATTAAAGCCGCGGCTTTGATGGCTAGATCCAGCCCATTCCTTAGCTTTCTGTGATTCCAGCCTCATGGCAGAAGTACCAGCTCTGTACCACGTTTATGGCCACAACTCTATGGTCCCTGCCAGCAAGCAAGCTGCAGCATTCTGCTCACAGACCACACTCAGTCAGACCACCTGCCTGAAAGAGTCAGAGTTTGCCCTGGCAGGATGACCCAGAAAGCTGGCATTTTACAATGGCACAGCTTTTTCCTGCTACGGCTGAAAACCAAAAAACATGCTTTTTATCAACACAATTTAAGTGTTTCGTGGCAGGACCTCTTAAAAGAGCTGCAGGGTTTTGCAGCTAAAGCTGAGTCAGGAAGCCTCTCTTAGATGAGAACGCTTGCTTGCCTCTAGCAAGCAGAGCAGACCTGAGAAATTGCTGCTACCAAGAAACCATGCACATGGGTTTGGTTTAACTGGGAGCCTTGTTTAATTGGGAACTGCTCCGGGCAGTTGGTACTCACACTGTGGCACGTGTTTTACTCAGCTTGCTGTTTCTACTTAGTGTCCTGGCTGCTCGAGTGCTCTGCAGCACAGCAACGCCTCTTAAAGCAGCCGTATCTGTTTTTTTGTTTTGTTTTGTTTTTATTTGTTCAGTTTTCTCAGGCCCTATGTGAAATTTGGGCCCCACGTTGGGCACAATAAGTGTGTGTTTAATTTTATAAGAATCCGTTCAACTGTTCTAGATGAGGTGGTATAGTTTTTCCTCCCCCAGGGAAACACACTAGAGTGCTCATGCCCCTGGTCACACCTGTGCTTTCAAGGTTGTTCCTGTGTCATTCTTTTCTGAGTCAGTTTGCTCTGCACTAGCCTTGCTTTACATGGGTGTTAGGGCATTGTGGATGGTCATCACTGCAAGTTTATCACATTGATCTGTTAAGAAAAAAAAAACAGTTTTACCTTTCTTCATCCCTATTGTGCTCTGATCCTGCTTTTCTTGACTTTTGTCACTTTTTATTCCTTCCTTCTACTTACTGTACTTCTTCTCTTCTTTTTCTTCTTACCATGCTGAACAAAAAAAGCCACAGGCCATGTCTTTTGATGTTTGCAGATAGACAATTTCTACCGAGAAGATGTGTATGATCTCTTTCCTGGGACATTTCAAACCATTGAGCTGTTTGCTGATCACCCAGGGACATGGCTGCTGCATTGTCATGTATCTGACCACATTCATGCCGGCATGGAGACCACCTACACTGTCCTCAGGAACATAGGTACTGTCTGTCAGTGATGCCAGTCCATGGCACCAATCCTCCCATAGACCTGGAAACAGGAGGCATGAGGAAAAACACAGGTACAGACCCCAAGGGGCTCAGAGTGGAGTAAGAGAGACAAATAAGTGAATGTGTAACCACATGGAGAAAGATATGCAGAAACAGAGTGCAGAGGGCAGGGATCAGAGGCAGCAGGAGGAGGCAGAGGAGGAGGGCATGTTTGATAGTCTGGGACAGGAGCCAAGGCATAAGATGCTATAATCTAAAGAGGGATCTCAGTGGATGAGCAGACACTCAGAAAGTGGAGAGGGTGGTACTTGATACTGGCGTTAAACAGAAAGACGACAGAAATGGGATGGGAGTAAAGTTCTTACTGGTCAAAAGACATGACTTTCATGTACCATGAAAAGGATCTCTATTTATAAACATTTATGCACACATATATGTATGTATGTATGTATGCATGTATGTATTTTGTCCAGACAACAGGACTCCATATTCTACCAAGTCCCCTTCTGGAGCAGGATCTCATGTAGTCACTGTGCCCTCCAAAGGTAAGGACACCTTCTCCAAACCCTATACGAGTATCCCAGTGTTTGACTCCTTGGGGGAGGCCAGTACCTGATGCCTCACTTGCTTCTCTCACAGAACAACCCGGCAAGGAAGACCTCTATTTCTTTGGCAAGAATCTGCGCCCTAGAGGAGCCAAGGCAGCCCTGGTCATCCTCTTCATCCTGGGGCTCCTGCTTCTGGTCGCCACTGTGATTCTCTCCCTCAGACTTCGCTCTGCACAAAGGCAGACAGCTTACAGGGAAGTCCAGTCCTGTGCACTCCCCACAGATGCTCTGTGAATGCTCCGGCCTTCTCGGCAGAGAGCGGTCAGGCTCTGTGACTGGCCGCAGAGTGGCCAACAGGGACACTGGACCAATGCATTGTTCACCAAGGAACTTCGACCCTGTATCCTAGATCAGGCCTCTGAGCCTCTGGAATGCCATCTAAAGCAATGTGCTTTTATTTATTTATTTATTTTAACGGCTGTGAATGATTCTCAGGTAGAAAATACACAAAAAAGGAGAACGCACTGGCTTGAGAAGGGCCAGCCACCAGTCTGTTTTGTGCACAACTCACTCGGGGGGGGGGGGGTGCGCCCTCTGAGAGATACTTTCATGGCTTTAAATTGAATGGTGCTTCCTCAGCTAGTCACCAAGGTTTCTAGATGGGAAGTTCTTAGGGGGTATGAGAGAGCTTCAGACATCTGTCTGTCTAGAATCACACTAACGTGCGAAATCATCCCCTCAGCCATTCCAGGGCGAACAACTTTCTGAGGAGTTGGTGGGAATGTCCAAGTCAGTATGAGCTGATGGGAATGGACCACATGAGTCTCTCTGAGGCTTCCAGTAGCTCTCCAGGCCTTTCCCCCTCTGATGCAGAGAGCCTGTGCATTGTCTGTGATACAAGCCAAAGTTATATGGTTATTTATTTCATTGCTGCTGTTTTTAATCCAACCTGTAGGAATACTTGAACGTTTACAATTCACTTCATGCTACATTTTTATCACGTGTCTCCGTGGCTTCGTCTATTTTCAAAACTCAACTAATGGGTTCTTATTTCAGGATGAGGGAGGGCTAGAACCAGTGAAGGAGCAGGCGTGGCTTCTTCAGTGTAAGCCAGAGACTCCCTGTCAGGGCTTGAACCCTCAGTCTGACTTTTCATTCATTTGGGGGGCATTTTTCCACATCTCCATCTTCTGTGAAAGTTACAGTTTCATCATGTGAGGGACGGCAGGAGGCATACATCAATCAATGCGACTGACTGGCTGGAAAAATCTCTTAAAATCCTGTATTCCATGCTTGTTAAAGACATAGCCTTGAGAGGATGGAGGCAGCTAGAAAAGGTAGTCCCGGTGGCTACTAAACCATTAGATCCGTTTTTGAAATAAGTATTATAGCTGCCAAGACTCACGCAATCAGGAAACAATGAACAAAGCTAAGGAGGAAAGGACAGGGTGCATCCTCTCCTAGGGACCCTAGAGGTTCGATGTAAGATTGGTGAAAGCAACATTGTTTATTACTAGGCTGGGAATCTACCTTGGCTCAGGACAAGCTGCCCTGGGATGCTGTGGCCAGACACATGATGTGAGACCTGCCTTAGCAGTGGGTCACTTGAGTGTCCAGGTGAACGAGTAGGATCTAATAAATACTCTGGTGAAGGGATCTCTCGTGCTTTATTTTAATCTTCTTGGTGAGGGGAAACTGACAGAAACCGCAGTCTTACATAAGCCGGATGCTACTGCTAATTCTGTTTGTAGTCTGCCTGAACACCTTGTCAAACAGGGCATCCATGCGACTTTGAATTCTGACCCGCTAACCACTGACAGTGTGATTTTGTGGCTTCTTGGAGTTCATGATTGGTAGGCTGAATGATTACATGAGAAGTATGGTGAGCACCTACGGCTTTCCTTTAGTAAGTCAAAAACTTGTTTAGTTGTGAAAATCCTTTTTTCCTTTTTCACTTATTTTTTTTAAATGAAAACAAACCACAAAGTAGTTTTGTTGCACTATTTCTCTTTTTAATAAAGTTTCATATATTCTAAAATGGCAAATTTGCATTGGTTTTTTTTCTACTCAGAATTAGCTGTCACTTAAAAGGTGGTTAGAACAGAAAGAATTATAGGAGCTGGAGAGGCGGCTCAGCAGTTAAGAACATGGGCGGTTCTTCCAGAGGAAGAGCCCAACACCCACCTCGCAACTGTCTGTAACTCCGAGATCTGACGCGCTCGCACAGACATACATGCAGGCAAAACACCAATGCACATAAAATAAAAAATAAATTAGAAAAGAAGAACAGAACTATATTACATATTTATTCTCTATAACTATGTCAGTTGTACCTATTAAAGTGAACAAAATCATATATTACCCAATATGACTCCTCCCATGTGGTCATTTCTGACTCTCAAACTCGCTCTCCTGAGATAATCATCATTTCTCTCACCATGGAGGAGGTGTCCTTGCTCCTGGCAGAGCCAGGGCCTCTCCACTCAGTCTTGACTTCCCCTCCTTTTGCTTTCTCGAAGGCTTTTATTCCCCTATTATCAGTTTTTTTCTATCTACATCCTGCTATGAGCTAAGTTGCCAGCCATGTCCACCATTAAAAATGGAGATTAAGGTGCAATCTTCCTTAACACATCAGTCAGTGTCTCTCTTTAGCGCCGAGGGTAGAGAACTGCCCACATCTGCCTCCTGTACTGTGACCCCACGTACTCTTCAGGCCACATCAAGGGCTTGAAATCACCCAGCCGATAGGAAGGCCGACCCTGCACCCCAACCAGGTGGCGTTAAGAGGACATCTGCAAGACCCTTTTTCAGAGGTGTCTCCACTTTTATCTCACTCCAGCCACGAAGGACAGTTCCTGCCTTCCGGACAACCTTCTAGTCTTGTAGCTCTGCATGCGACTCCCCAGGCTCCCTTCGTCTGCCGTTTCTCTTTCTTCTCACTCTTTGGCTAGCTCCTCTCCTGACCTCTAAATGTTGGCATCCCCTGGAACTGGACACTGGGCCCATTGTGTTCCTTTGTCTGCTAATTAAATGACAACATTACTGTCCTCATTAGTGTGTGTGTGATGGCGTAGGACGGATGTGCCATGACATGCATGCGGCGGTCAGAGGATTGCAGGTCCACAGGTCATTGCAACAGCTCCCTACACAATGCTATTCTCATGTCTTCCGCGCGCTGTCGTCCCCAGAGCTGTCTGTTGCTATGCTATTCCAAATCAAATCAGGTCACTCCCTGGTGAGTGTGCCAACATCGTCCCATTACACTTTTAATTGCTCCAGACTCTTTACCCAGGTCTGTGAGACCCAGCAAACCCATGCCCATCTTTCCAGCTTCCTGTGTTCTCTTCTGCTCAGCTTCTTATCAGTGTTTGCACAGGATTTCTTGCCTTGGGGCCTTTGCGCAAGCTTCTCTCCAAGACTTTTATTCTCTTTGCTTCCTCTAGGATCCTTTTTTTTTTTTTTTTTTTTTAACTTTAGACACGAGCTCCCCAGACTGCCTTCCCCAGTGTGGTCCCAACTTCTGCTGTGTTCCATCTCCGATGTTCTGCTTTATAGCATTAATCATAGGACATAATTATTTGGTCTGTTAGTGTCAGTTTGGCAGCTGTGCAAGCTCCCTGGATGTAAGAACTGGTGATCTGTTCTGCTTGTTGCTGCCTCTGCAGCGCAGGCAGCCACGCAGTCCACAGCAGTTGCCGCCTCTGCAGCGCAGGCAGCCACGCAGTCCACAGCAGTTGCCGCCTCTGCAGAGCAGGCAGCCACGCAGTCCACAGCAGTTGCCGTCTCTGCAGCGCAGGCAGCCACGCAGTCCGCAGCAGTTGCTCAGCAAGTGTTTCTCCAAGGAGTACGTGAATATGCGCACAGCTCAGACAGCCTGGGGAGCTTGACTATTTTGACTTGAACTGTTTTCATTGCTAAAGATCTTGTAATCAGATGCCAAGGATGTCAAGCAAGCAAACCAGAATTTTGGGAGGCTGGCTGTAAGATCACACCCCACCTTGGGTCACTCTGCTTCCAGGGAGGGATGGGGCAGGGCAGACTTGATGTCATTTATTCCCCAAGTGCCTCTTATAGTTATCAGAAGGTAACATCATCACAAAGCAAAGGACATGAGAAGTTCTCTTTCTCTCTCTCTCCAACACACACACACACACACACACACACACACACACACACACACACACACACAACCTTTCTATGGTGATTCATTATTGGAGCCAACACCCAATTCTATTGCATGCTGACAACACCGGAGAATCTGGGTACAGGAGGCGGGTATATAAGAACTCCCAATCTTTTTACCACTCCTTTGAAAATCTGAAAATGAACTAAAACCAAACTGAAATCTGGGGTTGGGAAGATGGCTCAACTGGCAAAGTGATTGCCCCACTAATATGAGGACCCGTGCTTATATCCCCAACAGCAATGAGAGGAGCCAGGCATGGTGGCACATGCCTGTAACGGCCGTGCTGGGGAGGCAGACAGGAGAACCCTGGCACTCCGTGGTCAGCTAGTCCTGCTGACCTGATGAGCTCCAGCCTCAGTGAGAGAACATGTCTTAAAAACATAGGACGTGGAATGAGAGAACATCTCTGACTAGACTCTGCTCTCCACACACAGACACAATTTAAATGAAAATCTTAAGTCTATTTTGAAAGAAAAAAAAAAAGAACCCAATGCTGCCTATGCTTCCACTTGACTTGTAAAAGCCCGGAGGTTGCTATGCTAAGGGTGTGCAATTGAGGAGAGGCACCCCTCACTCGGATGGGCTCATGAAGTCCAGGCTGCCTAGAATTTACTGTGTGGACACGGGTAACCTTGAACTCTGGTCCTCCTACCCCTCAAGTGTCAGGACTGCAGGTTTGTGTCACCACGCTCCTCTGGTTTCCCACTTGATTCTAAGACAATCTCTGAGGGGACCTGGAGGACCGTCCTTATTTGGGTGACAAGTTGAGGATCTCTGGTGAAACATCCCTGGCCACACAGCAAGTAAGAGACAAGCCAAGCACTAGACTCATTGCTTTTCCTTCTGGTTTCCGCCCAAGAATGTTGGCCTAGCCAGATATTTTTTCATCTGACTTTCTGGAGTAAGAAAAACGACTCCTTCAACTATCGTGCCCTTGTGCGGCGCTTGTTCTTACCTTCGGCCGGAGGCTTTCTTTACTTCTCGTGGACACATTGAAAGCTTCTTCCCTGCAGCCCCCATTCCAACAGGTCAGAAGGGTGAGAGTTTTGGTTTTTTTTTAATTGATTTTATTGAGCTCTATGTTTTTCTTTGTTCCCCTCCCTTCCTCTCCCCTCCCCTTCTACCCTCTCCCAATGTCCCCATGCTCCAAATTTACTCAGGAGATCTTATCTTTCTCTACTTCCCATGTACATTAGATCCATGCATGTCTCTCATAGGGTTCTCTTTGTTGTCTAGGTCCTCTGGGATTGTGAATCATCGGTTGGTTTTTCTTTGCTTTATGTCTAAAAGCCACTTATGAGTGAGTACATTTGATATTTGTCTTTCTGGGTCTGGGATATCTCACTCAATATGATGTTTTCTAGATCCATCCATTTGCCTGCAAATTTCAAGATGTCATTATTTTTTTCTGCTGTCTAGTACTCCATTGTGTAAAAGTACCATATTTTTCTTATCCATTCTTTGGTCAAGGGGCATTTAGGTTGTTTCTAGGTTCTGGATATGACAAACAATGCTGCTATGAACATAGTTGAGCATATATCCTTGTGGTACTATTGAGCATCCTTTAGATATATACCCAAAAGTGAAATTACTGGGTCCTGAGGAAGGTTATTTCCTAATTTTCTGAGAAATTGCCACACTGTATGAGCTTGCGCTCCCACCAGCAATGCAGAAGTGTTCCCTTTACACCACAACCTCTCCAGCATAAGTTGTCATCAGTGTTTTTGATCTTGGCCATTCTGACAGGTGTAAGATGGAATCTCAGAGTTGTTTTGATTTGCATTTCTCTGATGGCTAAGGATGTTGAACTTTTCCTTTAGTGTCTTTCAGCCATTTTTGATTCCTCTGTTGAGAATTCTCTGTTTAGGTCTATACTTCATTTTTTAATTGGATTATTTGTTCGATGACCAATTTCTTGAGTTCTTTGTATATTTTGGAGATCAGACCTCTGTCTGATGTGGGGTTAGTGAAGATCTTTTCCCATTCTGTAGGCTGCTGCTTTGTCTTGTTGACCATGTCCTTTGTTTTATAGAAGCTTCTCAGTTTCAGAAAGTCCCATTTATTAATTGTTTCTCTCAGTGTCTGTGCTACTGGGGTTATATTTAGGAAGTGGTCTCCTGTGACAATGTGTTCAAGTGTACTTCCCACTTTCTCTTCTATGAGGTTCAGTGTGGCTGGCTTTATGTTGAGGGCTTTGGGCCATTTGAACTTGAGTTTTGTGTGTGGTGATAGATATGGTCTATTTTCATTCTTTTATATGTTGACATCCAGTTATGCCAGTACCATTTGTTAAATATGCTTTCTTTTTTTCATTTTATTTGCTTCTTTGTCAAAAACTGTGGTGTGTGGATTAATATCCGGGTCTTCAATTTGGTTCCATTGGTCCTCTTGTCTGTTTTTATTCCAATACCAGGCTCTTTTCAGTACTGTAGCTCTGTAGTAGAGTTTGAAGTCAGAGATTGTGATGCCTCTAGAAGTTCCTTTATTGTACAGGATTGTTTTGGCTATCCTGAGGTTTTTGCTTTTCCATATGAAGTTGAGTACTGTTCTTTTGAAGTCTGTGAAGAGTTTTGCTGGGATTGCTGGGAGTGTTTAATGTGGAACTGTCTATTTACTTCCCTGTTTAAGGTGGAACTGTCTATTTACTCCCCTCTAAACACTACCTACTGCCTACTGAAATAAATTCAGACTATGTGCTCGTCTTTTCACCTTTGACCCCATACCAGTGTCACATTCTCTTCTTCCCAGTTCCCAGCAGCTTCTCTTATCTCTGTTTTAAGTTCATCAGTCTTTGATTGATGTCCTAACAAATGCACAAAATTTGTCAGCAAGGAAGGCCATTTATAAAATTACCAAAACTCAACCTAGAAACTCCGAAGTTCATGTGTGATTACAGAGCAGATATCCAAGCACCACTATCACCTGCCTAGGGTGAACTGGGTGTCAGAGAGTTGGGAAGGAAGCGCCAAGAGTATTTCCAACTAGGGGACAGGCCATGAGATGGTCCTCAAAGGGGCCATTTCCCCTCTTGGATGAGTTGACCCTGACAAGGAGAAGGACATTTATAATTTATTGGTTCCTTGAAAACACTCATTCCCGCTCTGCCTGCCCCAGACTCAACCTCCCACGCCCCACTAGCCTAGCCCATCACTGTCCCATACCACACACCTTAAGAGGTATGGACAAAGGAGTGGGAACTGGGCCACTTAACAACATTCTAGGCAACAGTCATTCGTTTTTTTTTTGACAGTTTGAATGAAATTAATTAAAGCATGAGCATGTCACTTTTATTTCCCCACACTTGACAACCATTTGGAGATTGGCTCGGAGGGCATCTTACTGTAAGCAGTTAGATGGTGGGGGTAAATTGGGGGCACTGTTGTTGGCTGTACAGATGGGGAGCTGTCAGATCTGCCAAAGCAAAGCACAAAAGTTCAGACTTAGTTGGGGCAGTTGTCAAGAGAGATGGGAAAGCTAAAATTGGAGCCCCAGGTTTCTATCTTGGGGCGAGCATCAACAGCAATGGTCTGGGAAATGTGGAAGTCAGCAGCAGCTGAGGTCGAGGTAAAGAGTGAAGTCTCTGAAGGCTTTAGGACTAATCTGGTGGAGAGGTGCGTGTGGGCCTTGGATTTACCCCTGAGATTCTGCTGATGTACACACCCAGAGAAGCTGTCCAGGCCTGGCCCGTCACCTTTCAATGCAGCGAATGGTTGGAGCATTTCCTGACTGTCTCATCTCCTTCCAGAAGGAGTTCTCTGTAGCTACTCACCACCGTATGGACCTTGGCCACTGCTTTGAACCAGAAGGTAGAGGAGTGAGCAGAGAGGGCTGGGCCTGAGACCAGTCACACGCTGCGGGGTCCCTTTCACTATCTCTCTCTTTTACAGAACTCTGGAAAGCTCCAGGACCCTCTCTGAAACATACTTTCGCTCAACATCACCTGATTATTAAAGGCTGTTCCTTGAAGCTCTTACAGAAGCCGGATTGCACCTTGGAGTGTGGTGCTATGGTAGAATGCTGGTCTGGGCAGTGCGCTAGGCTTGGGTTAATCTTCAGCATCACACGCGCACACAGTGGTGGGCTAGGCGTAGAACGGGGCTAGCTCGTACTCGGGGAAAGGGGCTGCCAACAGAAGGGACTGAAGAAAAGATAGAAAAAAAAACACATTAAAAAATTTTTATGTGTTAAAGAGTTGGGAGTACAGGGATGGGAGGGGAGTATCTGTCCTGAGGGCAACAGGGTGGGGCGATCCTCCGCCAGTCCGAACTCCAGGGTCGCGGTGCGGCCGCGCCCACCCCGCCCGCGTAAGCGCGTTTCCGGAAACTGCTCGCCTGGGAACCCGGTTTCCCCGCGCAGGTTCCGGAAGAGCTCGGCTCCCCGAGCCGGGCGTGCATTACAGCCGCGGGCTGCCGTGGCCGCTGGGGCCAAGTGCTTTGTTCCTGGCTCCTTGTTGCCCCTGCGCGCGCAGAGAGGCCGAAGTCCTGGTGTTGCGCGCGCCGGGTGCCGCGAGGGCTGAGCACCCGGTGCGATCGCTGCAGCCTCAGCTCGGGAGCTCGTGCGCCCTGCGCAGCTTGGGGCGGTCCCACACAGCGGCGGCTCCCGTGCGGTCCCTACGAGGTGGTCGCCCCGAGACTGCCTAGGCGGTGCGATGTTGGGCCCGCCCGGGAGCCCGGGAAGGGAAAGCGAAAGCCGCGAGCCAGGCCGGTGACCGCGAGGACTCGGCGCCTCTCCACGGCTGCCCGCAGCACCCGCGCCTGCCCTCGGCTGTCAGTCCCGCGGCATCTAGCTCGCCGAAACCATGGCCATCGCTCACCTGGCCACCGAGTACGTGTTCTCGGACTTCTTGCTGAAGGAGCCCACCGAGCCCAAATTCAAGGGCCTGCGGCTGGAGCTAGCGGTGGATAAGATGGTCACATGCATCGCCGTGGGTCTGCCTCTGCTGCTCATCTCGCTGGCTTTCGCTCAGGAGATCTCCATCGGTGAGGCCGGGGGCGCGGGGGCAGCCTGGGCTAGGCTGGCATTGTCTGGGGTTGGTAGGGCCCGCTAAGGGAAAATCTCATTGCACACAGCCGGCATTTCCGCACGCCCCTCACACCCTACTGTAGCCACCCTGCTCATACCGGGTTTGAGACTGAAGGCTTATTTTGCCTATGTGCAATCTGGGTACCTCTGTTGACCCTGCTAGCATCCTCCCTGCAGTTCCTTTGTCTCCCGCCCCATGGTTGTGGCTTGGAGTTCACATCCAGCCTGTTGCCACTAGACGTGCCAAGAGTGTCTTTTTCCTACTCCTCTCCCCAGAAATTGGGCAGTCACCTAAAATTTCACACCAAAGAAGTTCCCGAGTGGCTCCAGGAAGGATGTAAAGACAAGCGGTCCGTGTACAGTGTTTCACTGTGCTTTTCAGTGATCCTTGGGTCTTAGGGTGGTGTGTGATGGGGAGTAATGCCGTTGGAGGTGGAAGAGGTCCTTCACCTAGGCCTTGTTGTGAATGAAAGATGAAGAAATGACTTAATCTTCTTCATATAAACCATCATTTCATCCTAATAGTTATGCAAAATCCAAAGTCTAGTGTTTTGGGCGGGATCCTTAGTCAGAGTGAGTGGTCTTACTTACCAGTTACCCTGACATTCAGTGTGTGAATTGCAGGTAAGTCGTGTGTGTGTGTGTGTGTGTGTGTGTGTGTGTGTGTGTGTGTGTGCAGGGGGTGGGGTGGGGGAGGGCACTTGCAGGTGGGGCAGGACGTTGTAGAGTGTCTGTGCCAGGGTGGGTGGAGTGTGGAGTGACCGAAATGAGATGCTTGTCAGGGGGCTGTGCCAGCCAAGAGCTTGGGGGGGGGGCTCGTTGTGGGAGGGGAGACTCTAGAAGCCTAGATGTGGTAATTACAGCCAGGTAATGTGGACCTGGGTCAGGTTACTACAGAGAGGCACCTGCTGACTCACCTGGGATTGGGAGGCTATTGATTGACAGACCGGTCGACAACAGCACTCAGTAACTGATAGTGAGAATACATTGGTTCTGGATGTAGGAAGGGAGTGTGGATCTAGACATGTGACTGTGCTGAGCTATGGCATCAGCTGAGGTCTTGTGCATGGATGGGGACTGAGTGGAGGAAGGAAAGGGGGGCCCTTCTGAGAGATGAGGGAGCAACAGGAAACAGCTGGGTACCTAGATTTTAACGGGCTGTGGAGAGAAGAGAGCGAGGCTGTCTGTACACCTGAGTGAGCTGAGATGCCCGTGGAAGCTGGAGTCGAGGCAGGGCTTGGGCGGGAAAGGGTATGGCTTGTGCAGCTCCGTGACACTGTGGCGGAAAGTCGCTGAAGCAAGGGTGCAGAGTGAGCTGTGGGTTTTCCTGGTTCTCAGGCAGGGATGATCCCGCTGAAAGGGAAACCACAGAGTCGCTTGGTGGCTGGTGATAGTCTCTGCAGCTTCCAGCTGTGGACTGAACCAAGTGCCAGGCATCAGAACCCCGGGGAATAAATGTCCCTGTGATAAAGATGCAGGTCCTGGACACCTGGTGTGGGCAGAGGCCAACAGGGAGGAGCTGGTCACTCTCTGTGAAGTCTCCCTTCTTGAAGGACTCTTGAGGCACCTGGAGCTAGGGTCTGTTATGCAGGTCCAGATGGATGTACTGTCTGAGAGGCATCTTCAGGGACATGGGGGTGGGTCCAGCCAGCACGACTCTGCTTGGGCTGTGTATGAGCTCCACTGTGCACTGTGGGGGATAGGAAAGGGTTCCAAGGCATGACCCTTTCTACCAGCAGGAGTTTACCATCCCACTGGACACTAATCTGCTACCAGGTGACATTCCTCCAGTGGTGTGATTTCAGGATAAGGCAGGGGGAACTCCTGAGCACCAGGCTGGCTGGCTCTTAGACAGGCACATGGCCATGTCTTCTGAGGGGCTCAAGCCTTTCAAGGGAAAGTCAGGTGTGTAGATGAACCCAACAGAAAGTCCTAGGAGATCAGTATTCACAATCAAGGATTAATTTTGTGCAGTTTAACTGTGTGCCATCAAATGAAAAAAAAAAACCAAGAAAAGGTTGAGAATGAATATTGTAGTAATTGTAATAACCCCAGTGTGCTGGCTGGTTTTATGAAAACTTGACACAAGCTAGAGTCAGGGAAGAGGGAACCTCAATTGAGAAAACGCCCCCACCAGATTGATAATTGAATGGGAGGGCCCAGGTCACTGGACAGAGCGCTACCACTGGGTGTGTGGTCCTGGTATATATAAAAAAGGAGGCTGAGAAAGCCACGGGGAGCAATCCAGGAAGCAGCACTTCCCCGTGGCCTCCAGGTTCCTGCCGTGATTTCCTGCCCTGACTTCCCTCGGTGATGGAGGCTGACATCAGAACTGTCAACTGAAATAACCCTGTATCCCCAAGTTGCTGTTGGTTACGGTGTTTATCACAGCAATAGAAACCTTAACCACAACAACCAAGGATGGTGGAGCCATTTAAATGAAGCAGGCAGTTTGCCCACCGTACTGTTGGGGAGGACAGCCCTGGGAGTGGGGCAGGACTTGGCAGCTCCAAGCACGGCTGAGTGGCCCTTTCCTGGCCCTTACCCCTCCTTCTCTCTTGTCTGGAATACTTCTGTCCCATACTTAGTCTTTTATTGATCTATCCTGAAGGCTGTAGAGTGTGTCATGATTGAGGTAGCTTTGGTGGCTTTTGCAGACACCTGGGGCTGGGACTGTTCACTGGTCCTAACTGACCCTACAGTGGGGACAGTACAGACACACCCTCTGGAAGGAGCTGCTCGGAAATGCTCTTAACTTCCAAGTCCTCGCCCACATTTTGAAGATTTTAGTTTCCCGGAATGTAAGAACTCAGAGCTCAGTTGGGCAGCTACTGTGGTTGCTTCTAATACTTCACTCCCTGGAAGACAGTGGAATGGAATTGTGAACTGGGGGTGGAGAAGGGAGAGTTGGTGCCAAGTGCCCTACGGGCGCTCATCCTGCTCCTTTCTCACCTCGCTTCAGTCTTCTGCACAGTGTGTGCTGGATTCTCAGAGAAGGCCTTGAGGTTGCCGGCTGCCCTGCCTGTCTGCTCTGATTTTCAGCCGAGATGACAGCAAGTAGCTGTCACAGCTGTGGAGTTGCCTGCTGCCAGGCCTCCCCTACCGGGAGGGGTCTGTGAGGCAAGATAATCCTGTCCCTTAGCTGTCCCATCAGCTGCAAAGAGCTGCTGTGTGTGAGCGTGGAGTGATCCTTAGCTTCTCAGTAACAGCGCATCCTCCGCTCGTGCATCCTCGGGTTCGTGCATCCTGGGCTCTCACATCCTGGGCTCTCACATCCTGGGCTCTCACATCCTGGGCATGCCACATCCTGGGCTCTCACATCCTGGGCTCTCACATCCTGGGCTCTCACATCCTGGGCTCTCACATCCTCGGCTCTCACATCCTCGGCTCTCACATACTGGGCTCTCACATCCTGGGCTCTCACATCCTGGGCATGCCACATCCTGGGCTCTCACATCCTGGGCTCTCACATCCTGGGCTCTCACATCCTGGGCTCTCACATCCTGGGCTCTCACATCCTCGGCTCTCACATCCTGGGCTCTCACATCCTGGGCTCTCACATCCTGGGCTCTCACATCCTCGGCTCTCACATCCTGGGCTCTCACATCCTGGGCTCTCACATCCTGGGCTCTCACATCCTCAGCTCTCACATCCTGGGCTCTCACATCCTCGGCTCACACATCCCGGGGCTCTCACACCCTGGACTCTCACATCCTCAGCTCTCACTCAGCATCAAAGCACCAGGAAGAGGCTGTGGAGGTCAAGAAGGCCGGCTGGCACAGGTATCTGACCTTGTCTGTGTTTCTAGAGGATAAGTGGGAAATTCAGAGGCCCTCTTCTCCCTTCGCAGTCACATGGATGCATTGTACTTGTTAGGCAGGCCCATGCCACAGTAACCTATTTCCTCTACTTAGTACATTTTGGGGTACTTTTTATTGTCATAACACAAGTGTCACCTTGATGGGCTTGTTGTTCTGTGTGCTTACATGTATTTAATGTGTCTGTGTGTCTGTGTGGGTACATACATGCCACACCACGCGCATGAGTGTTACTAAGAGGACAACATGCAAAAGGGGTTTCTCTCCTTCCTTCATGTGGGGCTTGGGGCTCAAGCTCAAGGCATCAGGCTTGGAAAGCAAGAGCCTTTACCTGCTGAGCCATCTCACCCCTTGCTGGTTTCTTAATGGTGGAATGAACCCCAGAGCATAATGTAGTCCAACCTTACATCAGCTGAACAGTTCCCTGTGTCAGCCCCTAAGATTCAGCTCGGACACATTTGCTTGTAATAATCTTCCCAGATGCTTCCCTTTTCCCCTCACTGAGTGAAAGATGAGAACAATATCAGTTTCCAGAAAGATGAACTCATTTCCCAGAATGACTTTGCATTCCTAAGTTCGTATTTCAGCCAAGTATAAGAACACGTGCCTGGGACCAGTCCAGGCTTGACTCCTGCAAAGTCTACTACCAAGGTACTCTGACCTCCATATGTGTACAGAAGCACACACCACCTCTGACATACACACATACTCACTCACACATGCCCGCACACACTCACAGATAAAGAAATGATTGTACAAATCATTTAAAAAAGAAACCAATTTTATTTTTTCAGATCCATTATTACTAGAATGCTATCCATTTATTTATTTTTTCCTGACCATCTTCAGTGATTTTATTTCACATTTACCACTCGGTTTGTTTTGTTCTTTCAATATCTTCCCATTGTCACTTGCTGGGAAGCCTAGGAGTGCTGGCTAGTTTTATGCTAACTTGATACAAGCTAAAGTCATTGGAGAGGAGGGAGCCTCAATTGAGAAAGTGCTTCCATAAAAACCAGGCTGTGGACAAGCTTGTAGGGCATTTTTTAAGCTAATGATTGAGGCGGGAAAGCCCAGCCCACTGTGGATGGTGCCGTCCCTGAGCTCGTTGTTCTGGGTGCTCTCAGGAAGCAAGCTTAGCCAGCAAGCACACCCCTCCGTGGCCTGTGCATCAGCTCCTGCCTCCAGGATCCTGCCCTGCTTGAATTCCCGCCCTGACTTCCTTCAGTGATAACAGTGATGATGGAGAGTAAGCCAAATAAACCCTTTCCTTCCCAGTTGCTTTGGTCACAGAGTCTCATCACAGCAATAACTTCTGCTAAGACACTAGGCCGTCGATGGCAGTGATTTTCCAATAGTTATCTCTGGGTAGGTGGATCTGTTTTAGAGCTCCTTTTGCTGTTTTTTGAGTTTGTTCCTATACAGTACCTGACTGTTCTCTTACTGGGTTTATGCTGGTTTGTCAATTAAATGCATTTTGCATCAGAATAGAGGATTTGGGGAGCATGAATGGGGAAACCGAAGCTCGGTGGTTGTTGTACCTGGCATGCATACCACCTGTTGGCATTCATTCTCCACAACATGTGAAGCATCTGAAAGGCAATGAGTTACAGGAAGAAGTCATCATGGGTCGTTAAAGTTGCCTGTTTGTTGGTTTCGCTTTGTTTGTTATTTTCCTCCAGTGCTGGGGATTGAACCCAAGGCCTCATGCATGCTAGGCAAGCCCTTTACCACTCATCTATATAGCCCCTACCCCTTTTCTCTTCATGCCTGGTCATAGCTGTTAGAGACTACTACCAGCTGCTGTGATTACATTTTTAGCAGTCTGTCTTAGTTCAGGGTTCTTTCTTTTCTTTTCTTTTCTCTTCCTTCCTTTTCTTTTCCCTTCTCTCCTTCCTTCCTTCTCTTCTTCCTTCCTTCCCTCCCTCCCTCCCTCCCTCCCTCCCTCCTTCCTTCCTTCCTTCCTTCCTTCCTTCCTTCCTTTCTTATTTATTTAGTTTTTCGAGACAGAGTTTCTCTGTAGCTTTGGAACTTGTCCTGGAACTCACTCTTGTAGACGAGGCTGGCCTCAAACTCACAGAGATCCGCCTGCCTCTGCCTCCCGAGCACTGGGATTAAAGACGTGCGCCGCCTTCAGGTTTCTGTTGGTATGATAAGCAGGACCATGAGCAGCTTGGGAACAGAAGGTTTATTTTGCCTCTACTTCCACATCAGTCTGTCATCAGAGGAAATCAAGGCAGGAAGAAGCTGAAGCAGAGGCCGTGGAGGAGTGCGGCTTGCTGGCTTGCGCTCAGGGCTTCCTCAGCCCACTTCTCTACTGTGCTTTTGTACACGCTGTTTGTGTGCAGTGCAGGACTAGAGTCTCTGAAGGTCAGGATCACAGACCGTCTGGAGACTAGCAGGCTTATTCCCCAGGAGTCTCTGAAGGTCAGGATCACAGATCTTTGGGAGGCTAGCAGGCTTATTCCCCAGGATCTGCTAGGGGCACAGCTGTGAAAGCTGCTTCTCCAAATGCCCTTGTCTTTCCTTTGGACAGCTCAACAGGTTTACTTACTGTGTACCCCTTAGTTGCGTTGGCCAGAGGTAGAGGATGCTTTCACGGTTCAGACATGACACTTACTTCCTTATGTCCCTCCTGGTTCTCAGGATGTCCTTTGAGTCACTCATTTGTGTGGTGGGTGAGGTGACCTGGCTCACTGGTTCCCTCACAGTTTGCTCAGTTACTGTGAGAGGGGGGCCTCTTGGGCGCCTTCTTCTCCTGATCTCCGCTCAGCTCTTCAGATCTCACAAGAGTGTTCACAGGAAGCTATTTCCTGTCCTTGTCTCGTGGCTTTCCCTCTTGGGCTGGAGCTGGTTGACCCTGTTGCTGATCCCCTCACTGACACCTAGAACCCATCTTTCCACGCTTTCCTTGTGGTTGGATCTTTCTGGGCTGTGGGCCCCAGATTGGGACCACAGAGGTGCCCTGGACAGAATGACAGCAGGCTGCCGGTCCCCTGTGCACAGTAGCTATTCTAGGACTATTCTGACCATTGAGGCTCCCAGCCTCAAGGACCAACCACCATGTTCTCAGTGTCTCAGATGTAATTTAGCCATCATTACAATGTTAAATTCTGACATAGATTCACCTCCTAGAGGCTCTGTTCTCCTAGAGAACCCTGACTAAAGCAGTTTTTTCAAGAAAAGTGCAATTTCCGTGAGAGCAGATGGTCGAAAGAGTGTGTGGTTAGCATATGGCCAGGTGCTGCAGCTGGTCCTGGGGAGATGGTGACAGATGTGTTCCCTCTGGATACAGGGCTGGACCCCATGTGGGGAATGGGAGCTTCTTTCCTGGCCTGCAGTGGTGTGAGTGAGAATAACTCCCTGTCTGTGGTGGAACTGTTTGGAAAGGATCGTAGCTCCCAGGGCAGGTGTTCACTGCATGTGGTTCCCAGGGCAGGTGTTCACTGCACGTGGTTCCCAGGGCAGGTGTTCACTGCGCGTGGCTCCCAGGGCAGGTGTTCACTGCGCGTGGCTCCCAGGGCAGAGCCTTGTAACTTTTGTGAGTCCCACTTGCTCCCTGATTTCCTTCTAGAGGAAGGGTTTCAATCCAGAGGAAATAGCTTCACATCAGTTAACTGCAGTTTGCCAAACACTGTGTATTTGAATGTTTTGGGGTGTATTTGTTAAAGATCCAGACATAATGGAAAAAGCTAAACCATTACCCTTTTCTCATGTGTTCATACCCTAATCCCAGTCTCTTGGCCAGAGGTAACTTTCGTATGGGGTAAAATATTTACACTTCTTTTTTTGGAAAAAATCATTGTGGTAGCATTTTAGCAATATTAGAAAATTTGCCAGGCGATGGTGGTGCATGCCTTTAATCCCAGCACTCGGGAGGCAGAGGCAGGCGGATCTCTGTGAGTTCGAGGCCAGCCTGGTCTACAAGAGCTAGTTCCAGGGCAGGCTCCAAATCTACAGAGAAATCCTGTCTCGAGAAACCAGAAAACAAAACAAAACAAAAACCAGTATTGTATTATAAAATTTAAACAGACCAGAGAGACAGCTTGGTGGGTAAAGAAGCTGCCAGCCTAAAGCCTTAATTCAGTCCCCTTGACCTTCGTGGTGGAAGGGAGAACTGAGCCCCTCGAGGTGTCCTCCGGTCTCCGCGTGCACACAGCAGCACATGTACACATACACATACATGCAAAATAAATCAATGTAAAACTGTTACAGATTTAAACAGTATGCATGTGCCCGGTGCTGCAGATTATTCCTTTGTCTTTAATGTGCCTTGGAGATATTTTCATACGTGTGTGTGTGTGTGTGTGACAGAGAGAGAAAGAGTCTGTATGTGTGCGTGTATATGCGTGTGCAGGCACACATGCAAGCCTCTTTCACCGGAGAGGCTATTGCTCTTCCTGCTCTAGGCTCCAGTCTGCTGGCCCTGGAAGCCAGGCAGCTTTCCTGTCTCACCCCAGTTTTGCCCTGTCCAATCCAGGTCCTCAGGCTTGGGCAGCGAGTGCCTTCAGCACCGAGCCACCTCTGGGCCCCACCTCGTTCTGTTTAACCGAGAGGACTTTTTAGTGGGACTGTTCCTCACTTTACTTAGCTGCTGTGTCGTGATGCAGCCACTCACTGGCAACCTTCATGCACGCCCTTGTGCAGACGTTGCTCTGGAGCGGTGGTTCTCAGAGTCTCTGGTCATGCACATTTTACAGGTAGGACTCTAAAGAAGCTTTTGTTTATGACTTACAGCTTTTACCACTTTACAAGAAATTAAAGCTTTGAAATTTAAAAAGTATTTTTTCTTAAGAATTATTGCCAACACCTTTGCCTGTTAGTATATGTGATGTTATACATTTTTTTTTTTTTATAAAAAAACAGCTTCAAAAGCTTGAATGGCACTGGTTTCTGTTTGTGTAAGTCCCTAGCAGAAGACCAGATGCTTCTATTTGCTGTCGTTCGTCCCTCTGATGCGCATGTCACAAGCCTCAGGGGAACCCCTTTAACTCACAAGAAATGGACTGGAAAGGCAGGCGCAGTGTGGGGTCACTGCAGATTCTTGTCAGGGCTCCTTCTGCCGGGGGCCCCTGGTCCCTTCCAAGGTTGCCAGGCCTCCCAGGGCAGTCGTGCTGGAACCACTCGGTTTCAAGTGGCACTTCTAGAACCCTTCAGAGTCCCATGTCCCCTGAAGCAGGTTGTGGACACTTTAGGGATTCAGTTCTCCCTTTTCTGGGGTCTGGGATCCAGTTCAGGTTGTTTGGTTTGCGTGGCTTTTACCCTCTGAACTATCTCGCCAGCCCAACTCTTTCCACTTTAGTTTGTTGTTCTAACAGTTGAAGTGGCGTTTCCAGGTTTGTAATCCCTGTTACACCATTACACTGAGGTGTGGCTGTCACTCTGGGCAGTGTCAGGGGACTGCCCCTTCCCACCTGGCTGGCACCATTGCTTCTTGGCTTCTGTTTGTCATTCCCTTGTAAAGTTCTTTCTTCCTTTGGAAGCCAGTCATTCCCCTGACCCACCCCCAACTGTCTGTCTGCTGCCTGTCTCTACTCCGCTTCCTCCTTACCTCCCTCCCTCTCTTCCTGGCTTTTTTAGACATAGTTTCATGTCGCCTCGGCTGGTCTTAAATTCACTATCCTCTTGCCTCTGCCTCTCAAGTGCTGCAGTTACAGGGGTAGGACACTATACCTGTCTGAACTTTTTGTTTTGTCTTGTTTTTGAGGCATGGTTTCTCTTTGGAGCCCTGGCTGGCCTAGAACTCATTCTGTAGACAGACTAGTTTCTAACTCAGAGATCTACCTGCCTGTGCCTCCCAAATGTTGGGATTTAAAGGTGTGAGCCACCACTGCTCTGTGAACTTTTTTAAGCTAAAAGTCTTTTAAGAGACAGACAGAGAGAGAGAGAGAGAGAGAGAGAGAGAGAGAGACAGAGACACTCTTTCACTTCTGAGCCCTCTTTCCTGTTTACATTTAGTCAGCTGTGTGTAAACCTACTGCATGAGCTTTAGTAGGAAGTTAGAAAATGGCTTTGAATATTTGCCTCTAAGTGTTAACGTCTACTTTGCACTTGATCTGACCTGGGGTCCTTGGGAGCTCACAGGGCTGGCAGCTCTGCTGTGGAAATCCAGAGCAGCTGCTCCTAGGCTGTGCTCTGGCTGGGAGGCTGACTTCCCTCTCTGACTGCAGCCCGCTCATTTGCAAGCCAGAAGGTAGAACCAAGACCCAAAGGCAGAAGCCTGGCATGGGCCCTGACGCCGCGGTGGTGCGCACAGTGGGAGGTACTTGGTAGAACTGAGCAGGCACACCCTGACACTTCCAGGTTACCAGGTTACCACTCCCCTGGCTCTGCTGAGATGAGGCTGGCAACTAAGGATTGGGAAATGCCTGTCTTCCTCCCTCCAGTGGCCATGGAGGGAAGACAGCTCAGGAACTACTGCTCCCCCGTTCTTCCCCTACTAAGGCTTCCTGAAAACTCTTTGCTCCTGGTGCACACACTGGGGCGACCAAAGGAGCAGAAAGTCAATCCCCTCTTTTTTTTTTAATATTTTTATGGTTTATTTAACTAATTTTATGTGCATTGGTGTGAAGGTGTCAGATCCCCTGCAACTGGATCTTTAGACAGTTGTGAGCTGCCATGTGGGTTCTGGGAATTGAACCCAGGTCCTTTGAAAGAGCAGTCAGTGCTCTTAACCACTGAGCCATCTTACGGCCCCAACCAAAAGAACACACTTAAGGTATTTATCCCCAACAGCAAGACCCCGTGGGGTGGCTGATATGTGACGGAAGGTGCCTCTCCCGAGATTAGTCTCAGTCTATGAGGGCACTGCATTAATGTTAGCCAGGAGAGGCACTCCTGGTCCTCCCCAGCAGGAACCATGGTTATGTGGGCTCTGGGGTGCTCAGCTGTTCATTGTTTTTCTCTCTCGTTGCTGTTCTCACTTTTGGATTCGAACCACCTGTGCTGCGCACTAAGCTACCGCTGTGGTGTCTCCTGAAGACTCAGGAGGAATGCAGCCCTCAGAAGGCGTGAACTCCGGCTCTGCCTTGTGAAACCCATGTGATCTGTGTAGAATGTCCTTGGGTTTGCAGGAGTCTCGTGACGCTGCCCTCATAATTGTGACAGTCATCGCAGTTTGTCATGGTCAAAATCTTACTTTCAGCACAGAGTGGAGATATTCAAGGCCTTTTCCCCAGAAGGGCTTCTTTGTGTCAGGAACTATAAAGCCAGCTTTCAGACAGCGACTTGGAAGGAGAGATGATGAAGAGGGGCTTGGTTAAGCTCAGTCTTGCTCAGGCTGGGGCATTTTTAAATCCACCTTCATGGTGGTAGATTTGCTACAGAATTTAAAAAATAAATTTAAAAAATATTTAAAAAAATAAAACCAGTAAATAAATGAGAAATGAATCATGTGCGCACTGAAGAAAATATGGCAGCATGTGAATCCAAAACCTGCATCCTGTTCCATGCTGCGTGACAGAAATAAAAACTTCAGCTGCTGTTGAGAGAGAAAGAGAGGGAGAGAGAGGAGAGAGAGAGAGAGAGAGAGAGAGAGAGAGAGAGAGAGAGAGAGACCTTACACTGGTCTAGAACTCGACAAGTAGCCTAAGCTGGTTGTCAGGTGAGCCCCAGGGATCCTCCTGTCCATGCTTCCCCAGCACTGGGGGTTCAAGCACAGACTGCCATCTCTGGATTTTTCTCTATGAGTTTTGAGGGATCAAACTCAGGTCCTTGTGCTGGTAAGGTAAGCCCTCTATTGACCGAGCTCGCTGTGAGGCTAACTCTATGATGCACATCTCCTTTTATGCCTCTCAACAATCTGTGAAACTTAATAAATGAAAAGAGTTAGGTTATATAACTCGATGGGAAGTAAAAGCCAACCCAGTGCCTATGAATGTAGTGGGTTTGTCTGTTTACTTGTTTGTCTAAAGTCACAGTGATGAAAAGGGATTCTGGAATCTCTCTTCAGGAAAGACCTTGCCTGTCTCCCCCTGTGTGCTGACACCCCCTTGATCGCATTTAGTGGACGTCCAGGCTGCTGTCTGTAGATGAGGTTTGTGTTCCCGACTGCCATCCCGACAACCTGTTCTTAAGGACATATTGAAGCTGTCCCTGCCCTTCTACCGTCTGTTTCTTTAGCATTATTCTCAAGCCAAGTCCTTCATCTCCCTTTCACAGTGCCCACTTCTGGTGCCTGCTATGGGTCTGCGCCAGCTTCTCCCACTACTCTCTAAAGATGCAAAACCCGGGCCCACTCCATTTCCCCTACGGGAAGCTTGGTCAGCCTGAGTTGCTACAAGGGTTTGCTTTCTGAACCTCTTAGGTCTCATTTCTGTTGTGACATTTTTAACGAATCTGTTTATTCAGGCTGTCTCTGTTCCTACCAGGTAGGCTCCATGCAGACGGTCACCACCTTTCTGGCTTTACACAGAAAGGCCTAGGTGCTTGGGGAAGGAGGTGTGTGCTAGCTATTAGCTACAAGTCTTGTGTGTTAGATGCACATGTGTGTGGGTACACACAATGAGAACAGCATACGAGGGATCATGCTGTCGCTTCTGATGGCTCTGTAGTGTGTGTATGTTGGATGCACACGTGTGTGGGTACACACAATGAGAACAGCATACGAGGAATCATGCTCACTTCCTTCTTCTCTTGAGATGGGACAAGCCTTCTTACTTTCTTCCTTCTTCCCTGGAGCCAGACAAGCCCTAGCGGTCTCCTTCTTATGGCCTGACAGTCCTGGGGTTAAAGGCCCACATGTGCCCTGTGCCCTGCTTTATGTGGATGCTGGGCGTTGAATGCAGGTCTTTTGAATGCTCAGCAAGCATTCTTAACCCACTGAGCCATTGCCCAACCTAACTCAGTAGTTTAAATGATAGCTTCTTATGAACCTGGATCTTAGCTCAGGTTTGGCATTCTTGGGGCTTGATTCTGGCTGTCTTGTATGTTCCTTGTATGTTGACCAGCCTTGCATTTCGTGGGCCTGATTATCCAGACATGACCTAGTTTCAGGTCTGTCTGTTTTTTTCTCCTCCCCAGTAATTGGTTACTTACTCTTAGGACGCCGTGGTGTCAGGAAAGAGTATGTATAACTACACACTTAGGCTTGAATTGTCACCTAGCCCAGTATCAGTTGGCCCATTTAAATCCCCTGAGCTGCCTCTGTAAGACAGAAATAATGGCAGTAATTCACAGGTTTCTTTTATTGACTGTGGTTTGGATCAGCTACTTTTACATCGCTGTGACCAAACTGCTTGACAGAAATGGCTTAAAGACTGAGATATTTGGACTGGAGAGATGACTCAGTGGTTAAGAGCATTGCCTGCTCTTCTAAAGGTCCTGAGTTCAATTCCCAGCAACCACATGGTGGCTCACAACCATCTATAATGAGGTCTGGTGCCCTCTTCTGGCCTGTAGGCATACATGCAGACAGAATATTGTATACGTAATAAATGAATGAATAAATAAATAAATAAAATTTGAAAAAAAAAGACTGAGATGTTTGCTTTGGCTCATGGTTTCTGAGGGGTCAGACCATCTGAGCAGAGGAGGTGTGGCAGAGTGGTTTTAGTCTATTGTGGGGGCAACCTGTGGTTGTGACTGCTTAGGCTGCGGTAGACAAGGAAACAGAATGGCTTGGCCTAGACTAGGAGTCTGGGCTGTATCCTCCAGAACCCTGACTCTCAAGACTTATTTCTTATAGTTGCTTCCCTTCCCAACCCCATAAAGATTCTGCTCCCACCCCAAGTTGGGGAGTAAGCATTCAAAATGAATCTGTGGGACCATTTCGGACTCAAATTATCACGGTTGGACTGGGGAGGAGGAGGAGATGATCCCAATGTCATATGGGAGTCACACTGGTTTGCATGTGATCCCTACAGAGTGTGAATGTCTGTGCTTCCAAGTCAGATAAATGGAGGAAGCAAGCTGAAGAGGAGTACGGTTTGTGTATGAGGCGCTGTTTCCCGTCTCCACGATTTCCCTCAGATCCCTTAGCATTTCCCAGGGGAGCAGCCGGCATGATGGCACAGGGGACATCACCACTTAGCAGGGAGCTGCCATCTTGTGCCTCTCGAATTGGAGTGGAACCTGAGGAGAAAGCCAGGTCCTCCCCTGTGTTCTACCTCAGCTGTAGAAGTCCAAGCGTGGAAAAGCAGACAAGCACAAATCAGGGTGGGCGTGGCATCGGATGGGAGCCTGTGTTTAGCACATGTTAGGAGAATGGATGACATACTGGCCATGGACCATCCCAGGATCAGGTGGCCATGACAGCTACATGCAGCATGTGGTACAGAATCGAGTCCTGATTGGAGAAAAAGCAAGTCGTTGTGGTACACGATAATTTGGTAAGTATGAAAGTGGGTTGGCCGTCCTAAATTTGAAAATCTGCAGTGCGAAGTGCTCTGAAATCTTCAACATCATGCTCAAAACGTTTAGGTTGTGGAACATTTCTGAATTCTGATGTTTGGAACTCAGCTGGTAAATTCTATGCACATGTTCTGAAACGCTTCTAGTTCCAACAGCCTGTCTTAGTTTTCTTCTGTTGCTGTGAAAATAAAACAAACAAACAAAACCACGGATTCTAAGCAACTTAGGGGAGGATGGGTTTCTTTCAGCTCACAGGTCATAGCTGTCACTGAGGAGAATCAGGACAGGAATTCACGTTACACTGTGAAGGAGGAAAACTTGGAGGAACGGTGTTCATTGGCTTGCTCCCGGACCCTTAAAAAGCCCAGGACCACATGCCCGGGGAATGGTACTGCCCACAGTGGACTGGATCATCCTTCATCATTTAATGAGACAACCCCACACAGACATGCCCACTGGCTAATCTAAGTCCTTGTTCTTAGAAGGTATACAGTACTGAGAGAAGGAACTGTGATCTTCAGCCACGGAAGGATGTATGTGTTGCATAGATGCAGAGAGGACGTGAGGTCTGAGTTCTGCAATGCTTAAGTCTAAGCATGGAGTGGGATGTCACTGTTATGTTCTTGTAAATTTTCAGTAGTTCTGAAAAAGGTTCAAAATGAAGTGTTGAATTAAAAAGGTGATGAGGTCAATATAGCAATATATCCTTTCTACCTTAAAGTCCTGCGTGCCATCTGGCTGGGTGTTGTGGCACATACCTTTAATCCTAGCACTCGGGAGGCAAAAGCAAGCAGATTGAGTTCAAGGCCAGTCTGGTCTACCAGAGCTAATTCCAGCACAGGCTCCAAAGCTACAGAGAAACCCTCTCTGGGGGGATGGGGAGGCCTGCATACCCGAGATACAAATTTTTTGAATAATTTTCTGTGCCTGAAGTAGCTCATCGCAGATGACAACCATATCTAAATAACTCTGGTTCTTCCATTTTTCATATGCCAATAGGCTCTTTTGTAACTTCCTTTTACTCCCGTCCCAGTCATGAACTTCTATTCATGGGGCGGTTGTCAGGTTTATGTTAGGTTTAGACAAGTTTTCTTTATGGGATGTGATACATACCCTGGTGGGTGTGCTCAGGGAGTGACTTCCGGCACAGGAGAGAAACCTCAGACACCACAGAGTTCCTCCTTCTGGTTCCCTGGACGCACTCCTGGCCGTGTGGCTGTGTGTTTCCCTGGACACACTCCTGGCCGTGTGGCTGTGTGTCTCCCTGAGTGTGCTCCTGGTTGTGTGGTTGTGTTTCGGACTGTGTTGTCACACGATATTCCTTGATGACACTTGCCAACTTGGCGTTTCTCTCTCAGGCACGGGCTGCCTGTCCTGGTTCCTGACACCGGTAGGCATGGATGTTTTTTTGGCTCTCCTTGCGGTGCCTCATCCAGTTTATGGGACTCGAAAGGAGCAGCATCCAATGAGGTTCAGCGACTGGTCAAGTCCTGGGATGTTTAGGGGCTCCTGTAGGTGATACCTGAGCCTGTCTTTGCCAAGAGCTGGTGTCACAGAGGTGTGCCCGTAAGACCACCACCCAGGCCCCACTGTGCAGAGGCGTCCTTGTGAGTTAGCCGGCCTAATGATAGTGAAAATCACTTCCGTTCCATTTTTGAGTCTGGACTGTTAAAGTGCTTATGTTTTCACCAGTATGAAATAACGTGGATGCTTTGATGTGAGTTCTTGCGGAGAAAGGGAAGTCAGTCCTGGGCAGATTGGGTCTTCCAGAATCTATAGAAGCTGGCCAGAGAGGTGCGAGGGGAGGGATGGGCTCCTGCTTGGAAGGAAAAGTTACTGTGAGATTCTTGGAGCTTTGCAAAGCTTTCTGGTGGCCAGGAGTCCGAGTGTTGTTGGGAGAGGCCCAGGGGGAAGCTGTTTGCAGTGGCTTGCCGCAGGTGAGGCGAGTCCTGTCCTGAGGCGTCGCTGTAAGAGCTGACGGTTCGGCTCTGCTTTCTGCACTGCGTTCATGGTTGTCTTTATGATCTCTCTCACTGCACTTGGGAGTTTACAAGAATGATTTTCAGGTTTTTTTTATGGCATCCAGAAAAGGTAGCCAGGACTTCGAAGTTTAGAGCTGTGAAGGTTGTTTTACGATCTGCTTGGATTCCTTATATGAATGAGATAGGGGTGCATGCATGTGTGTGTGTGTGGTTTACAGTAGATGAATTATAACTATTTTGTTTTGTGAAATGACAACATTTTGTTCACTTTTAAGTGGTGCAGAAGTTAGCTGTCAGCAATATAATCACGATTATATAGTTTTTCCTTCGTGTCTCCTGTAAGAGCTGCCCTGCCCAGCGCACGTCTTTCCCGTCAACAGACTCTCACAGTCCCGTGTCTCAGACCCACTTTTATCCTGTGGCCTGTGCCTTTCCTTTCCTCTTTCTCCGGAGGCCCGAGTAGCTGTCTCTCTGTAGTCAGGGGGTTTTGTGCCTCACTTGCCTCATAGGTGACCGGGGTGAAAGCTGACCACAGGGACCACTTCCCTGGGCCTCTGCTGCCCCCTGTGGTTTCTTCAGTATGACACTTCCTAGATTCCCACACTTTTGAAAGTCCTCTGAAGATCTAGTTCGCTGACTAGATTTCTCTACTGATGTTTTTATTTTTGTTAACTTCTCTGCTTTGATGAGATTCCATCAGCTCCTTGTGAACCTGCTCCCGATGCTCCCTTGCCTATAGCTTTCCAGTCTGCAACACAACAGACTCACTTCCCTTGGCGGGGAGGTGGGGGTTGGCAGGAGGATCTGTGGGTGTTTGTTAGAAGGGATGGGGCACACTGCAAGCCCTCCCTTTCCGTCTTGCCCTTGCTCTCCTGCCTTGTTCTGTGTCGGTACTGTGTACGAGGTAAAGAAAGAGGGGAACAGTAGCAGAAGTAGACCAGAGTCCTGCCCTGTCCCCACTCCTGCCTCTGAAGCTGGAGTATGGAGACAATCCCAACTGGTGTTAGTGTCCCTGAGACACCTTGGCTGACTCCGTTTGCACCCCTGCCCTGGGTCTGCTTCTTGGACCGCATGGCTCTTTGTTTTTTCATAGGCTAGTGCTGCTGTTGCAGCAGATGAGGGTCTAGACGGCGCTGGGCCACTGGGCTCAGGCAGAAGAAGGTGTGAGCACACTCTGGGATCGAGGCGAGGCACCTGCGGGGTGATGGGAGACCTCCCTGGCTCAAGCTATCTGCTTAGCAGATGAGACTTCCTTTATGAAGCCCCAGGAAGCATACATTTGCTCTCCAAGATCTTGCCATATTTTGCCAGCTACATGGGTGTGAAGCCCACAGCTGTCTCTGCATTTCAGCCAACCAGAAGGAGTGTTTCTTGTTCTTTTTGACATAGACCGGAAACTCCTGGCTTTCCCTGTGCATGCTGCAGTAACTCTTTCTCCCACAAAAGAACTAATGACCCGATTCCCTCAGAACAGATGGGTGTATTTGGGCTCATATTCTCAGAGGTGCCGTCTGGGGGTGCTTGGCTAGAACCCCTGGCTGTGGGAGCATGGGGGAACGAAGCAGAACGAGACTGGAAGAGGCAGAGAACCAGTTACACCCCACAGAGGCACACTCCCGTGACCTCCCTCTCCACAAAACCCGCAGCACAGCACCAAGTTTCCAGAACTCCCCAAAAGAGTGCCACCCCAACTGTGGACTAAGTGTGTGACACCGGCGCCTATGGGAACATTGCCTTTTCAGACAGGACACGTGCATTTACAGGGTGGTGGGCATCACACCGCCTTGACCTGGAGACTCTAGGCTGTACTCATTCATTTGCTGGAATGTTCTCAACCCTTGCCAGAAGCTTTCCTCTTCTTTCACTTGGAGGAACCACCTGCCGAGGCTAGCCTATCCTAACAGACCCTAGTGGGGACTCCTCTAGAGGGGCCTTGCCGGAGTAGCCGGTTCAGAGCCCTGTGCAGAGATGGGTGGAAGATGACTGGACCACTCTGAGCTCTAACCCTCCAGGGTAACGGAGGATTGGCTGTTTCTCCTCATATGACCGAGGCATAGAGTAGGTGACAATGGAAGGAGCTGGAGGTATCCAGCGAGTGTCATTCCCTGCTGTCTCTGCTCTAGATGAGGGTCACTTCTGTTTGTCCTCCACGGGGAAAGCCCCTAAACCCCAAACTAGAGCTTGAAGCAGTTTTCTTCTGGGGATAGTACAGTGTTCGAAGTCAGGCAGGCTTCCAAGAACTCCCAACAGTGCTGTCCATTTTCATGGGTAGCTGGGCAGATGTTCCCTAGCAGCTAGCTCACTGGCAAATTTAAGAGAACCTGGAGCTACCCTCCCTGCTTGTCCATCATACTGCGCACTTATGCCTTGGTAGGTAATGCTGCAGGAGGCATCAGCTCACACTGACACAGCGACAGTGTCACGCACCCTGACACTCCTGTTTTATGAAATGCAAGATTTTGAGTTTAGTGGGATAAGGGGGACCTGGACATGTCTTACTCATTCTAACTCATACTTGACACCCTCACTTGGTGGCAAGAACTATCTCTATTCTAAGACACTTTGCAATGGCTGGTGACTTCAAAATGATCTCCCTCAAGACTTGCCGTGAAATACTTTTGTTACACCCAAAGTCCAGATCCCCGAAACATCACAAGACCATATCTGATGCAAAAGCAAAGAGTTTTTATTGCAGGTTAACTTGGCCCCCTCCGTCTGTCTGAAGCGACAGCGGCAGCAACAGCAATGACAACAGGAACAGCGCAGGAGAGACCCTAGCGACCAAAAGAGGGGATTTATATTGGGGAAGAGACTTGAGGGATTCTAAGCCTCTGAACTTGTGATTGGCTGCCCCCTAGTGGGATGAGGGGAATTCCAGACTTCTAGCCTTGGGATTGGCCGCCCCCTATGATGTAAGGGGTTTCCAGGTCTGAGGGGAATTTCCAACTGCCAGTAACTGCCTGAGGGGAAATCCCAAACCTCTAGGGACTCAGAGATTGGTCCATTTTCCCTGTTCAGGGATTGGCTGGTTTTGTGTGGGGGGCAGACATGATTCTGATTCTGGGGTCAAACCGTGTTTCTTTCTTTGGTTCTTTTTACCTTTTTGATTCAGTTTTGGGACCGGGGTGAATATCTTTGGTATAATCTGAATCTAGGGGCTTAGTGCGTTCTTTTGGTCTTGGTTTCAGGGTCCAGGGACTTTCTCCGGCTCCAGGTTCGGGGACAAAGTATCTCTAACCCTGGCTCTGGTATCATGTTCAGGGTGAGAGTTTCTATCCCTGGCTCTGAACCCAGAGTCAGGCTGCTCAGGGGTTGTGCTAGGGCTACAGACTCACTGAATCAGTGTGGGCCTGGCCTGTGCCTCTTGCTTTCATGGTGTCTGAGTGTCAAGTCACCTGCTGAAGAAGAAGGGGGGCTCAGAGCCTTTCCGTGCCCCCCATCACCACCTCCAAAGTCAACCCTCCTGACCCTGCAGACTTCACTTCCTTTTCTTAATACAAGTGTTTGGTTCATCCCTTCTCCAGGGGATGGTGACCCTTGGAGGCCTATGACATTCATAGAGAGGTCCAGCTGACTGTCTCCGCCCCCTTTCCATTCAGTCGAAGGCACAGTGATGGGTGTGCTTTAGTCTTTCAAGCAGCGCGGGAAAGGCCAGCCTGTTGCTTCCTGACACGCAGAGCAGGCAGTGAGAACCAGGCACTGCAGGAACCACTTTGCTGCCCCTTTCCCTCTCTGCAACAGCGGTGTGAAGTGTTGATGTTAATGCCATCGCATTAGAGACCCAGGCTTAAAAGGCTGAGTGATTTACCTGCCGTGAGTCACCCAATTAAGTGGCCCGGTGAGGTTTAAATACAGCTGCAGAGCCTAGGCCCTTAGCATCCCTCATTCTGCGTGGGATGTGGATGTGGGGGAGAGCTCGCCTCATGGGCAGTGGACTAGAGAGAAGAGGGGGCTGCAGGGGACACAAGGACGCCTGTGACACATCCGTAACCCAATAAACACTCGATGGGGGCAAGGGGTGAGCTCTGCTGGACCCCAAGGTAACATGAATGGAGTGACCACTGCCCGGAGTCCAGCACACACAGCAGCTCTGTGTGTGTGCGCAGAACAATGCGTTTCTCATTGTGCTGTGGAGAAAGCCACATCTCGCAGTCCCTTCCCAGAGGAACACATTTACAGCAGCCCCTGAATAGGACCCAGGTTTTCCGTTCTCCATCCCACACAGCCCCATCTCCTGTTGGGAGGCTCATAGTCTTGAGTGTTTACCTTCTAAATCTAAACCCTTTAGGTGACAATTTGGCTTATGACATTTTATTTTTATTTAGAAGAGATGGAAAATTACCACTTTGCCTACTAGTCTTCTATGACTAATGTCCCATGAGAGTTTTAAAAAGTCCTTTTTCCTAGAGTCTGGGGAGAAAGCTCACTGGAGAAAGCACTTTCTGCATAGGAATGAGAGTCTGACTTTCATTCCCCAGAAATGACATGAAAAGCCAGGCGTGGTCCATGCTTGTAATCCCAGAGTTTGGGGGGGGCGGGGCAGAGACCAGCGGCAGATCCTGGGCCTCACAGCCAGTTGCCTAGCTAAGTCTGTGAGCCCCAGTTTCCAGTGAAGGATTTTTCCTTCGAAAAAATAAGGTGGATGGTGCCTGAGGAGGAATATTCAAGGTTGACCTCTGGCCTCCACATGCACACACGTGCATGTGTACCTGCATGCACCTGCCGAGCCACCAGGCCACAAGCTGCAGCGGGGAGCAAAGGCTGGAATTGAAACAGCAGCCTTGTGGGTCTGACCAATCTTGTCAGAAGTGGTGACAGGGACAGTTTGAGGAAAAGCAGAGTCAGCGGGACACTGGTGGAGCGTAGTTGGAGGGTTTAGACCATAGCTGAAAATGTGAAAACCTATGAAAAACATGACAGGACCTACAGAAGAGCATCCTCTCTCTATAGGCGGGGTGTCAAAGCCTGACCGGCTCCGGTCCGGCCGACTAGGAAGCCAGAGACTTAGAGGCTGCTCCAAGCAGTCCCTCATGGCCGGGACCACTTATAAGTGCTCCAAAAGAAAAGAAAAGGAAGAGAAAGGAGAAAGAAAAATCCGAGAAACCCTGGGCCCCCAAGTCGGATGCACCGCATAGCATGTGCAGTGCTAGCTCGGGATGACCAACCCTGGGTTGTCTGGTCACGTTTTTAGCTATGGAAAACAACCAGAGATGAATGCTAGTGAAGGGCCCAACTGTAGCCATGGAGGCTGTGGTTGGGGGCTGGAAGGGGAAAACTCACCCCCGGATCTGCTGGTGTGTGTAGAGGTCAGCGGTCAGGCAGATAGAACTGTTTACAGAGCTGTTGTAAAGAAACCTGGTTCCTGAGCCCAGGGTTCCATGTGTCCACAGCTGGCCTACCCACGGGCGGGAGGGAACGTGGAGAGCCTGGCCAAGTCACCAAAGTGATGGTAACAATAAAATGCTGTGGGTCTGTCCTGTCCCTTTAAGAGACAAGCCCTGCCTACTCCCTCCCTGGTCCACCACTGAGGCAGGGAGATCTTCATTCCTGCCTGCAGCCTGAGTCCCTTCCTTTCCATCTCTTTCCCAAAGAGGCAGCTGCTGCCGTGGCTCCTCTCCAACCCCTCTCCCCCGTTTTGCCCTCCCTCCCTCCTTCCCTCCTTCCCTGTTTCTCTCTCTCTCTCTCTGCCTCTCTGTGATCTTCCCCCCCTTTTCCCTTCCCCTCCATAACTCACTAAATAAATATCCAACCTCACTCTGCATGGTGTGCCTATCCGTTTCTCTGTCTCTCACTCACTGCGTGGCTCCCAGCCCGGGACCAGCTGACTTTGGAGACCTATGGCATGGTCTCGAGGCATGCCTGTCTGTCTCTCTCGTCTGCCGGGGCTGCAGCTTCTTAATAGACCATCTGCCTAGCCAAGGTCTGTCACCCTCCACATGGCTCCGTGCCTAGTACCCGCTGGCCCTCGTGGCTCGTGGGCCATTTGGGGGCTCCCTGCCTGGGACCCAGCTGCCTTCGTGGCCCTCCATGGTCTCAGGACCCGCTGCCTGTCGCTCGGGGACCTGCAGCATGGTCTCATGGCCTGCCGCCACTCGGGGACCTGTAACATTTTGCTTAAACCATAACAAAGGATTCGTCTGATTTACACTTCCACACATAGTCCTTCACTGAGGGAAGTCAGGGCAGGAACCTAGGAGCAAGAACTGAAGCCGAGGCCTTGGAGGGTGCTGCCTACGGCTTGCTCCTCCTGACCTTTTACATATGACCCAGGCCCACCTACCTGCCCATGGTTGGCACCTCCCACAGTGGGTTGAGTCTTCCCACATCATTAAGAAAAGGCCCACAGAGATGCCCACAGGCCAGTCTGATACAAGTAATTCCTCAACTGGCTTTCCTCTTCCAACGTGACTCTAACTTGTCAAGTTGACAAAAAAAACCTAGTACAATAACATACAGTAGCCTTGGCTGTGTGCTGAGGTGCTCCAGGCGGCATTCAGGGTGTAGCATGGTGCTGAGTGTACGCTGTGTGTTTAGAACCCAGGCTGCGGTGAAACCGTGCGGCACTACATGGATGTGCACTTCCAGAAACCCCTGCATTTGTTACCCATTTGAGTTTGAGTTTTTGGTCATGTTCAGAAACCTTTTAATGCCAAGCGTTTTCGATGCTGCATTCAGTTGGTGTGTGACGTTCTGACTCACAGTCAGGAAGTGTTGACTTGGACATCAGTGGGGATGGGGGAGGTGCAGGCCCAGGGCTTCATTCGTTTGTAACAACCTCCTTTGCTTCCCAGGTACCCAGATAAGCTGCTTCTCCCCAAGTTCTTTCTCCTGGCGACAAGCTTCCTTTGTGGATTCATACTGTTGGGCGGCTGTCCAGCAAAAGAGCTCCCTGCAGAGCGAGTCCGGAAACCTCCCCCTGTGGCTGCACAAGGTAAGGACTTACGGTCACACCTGCTGTGCTTGCTTTCTGGATACAGAAGTTGAGGCCCGGAAGGGCGGTGCCCCCCAAGGCCATGCAGGTGTGTGTGGTCAGCCACACTGGAGAAGCCACAGCAGTGACTTCATCAGATAGGTGCTCTCTGAATTTCAGCTTTTCAATGACAGGCATCTTGTACATCTTTGTTTCTTTTGTGTCCTTAATTCCCCTGCAGAATGTCTGACCCATGGTGGGCCCTCACTACCTTTTCAACATTGCCCAGAGCCTTGTTTGTAACACCTGGGGTCACTTAGCAAAAGTAATGTTTACCACATAGTTGAGTTACTTCTGGCCATTGTGTTGCTGGAGTACCTAGAAGCCTGGTCACAAATTACAGGTACACAGCTCTTGATTGGTTTCTGGTGGGTACATGTGTTATGGTAAAAATAAAATGCTCTAGGTCCCCGAGTGGCGGCAGTGGGCAGCAGGCACGAGACCATGGTGGGCCGTGAAGGCAGCTGTCCCAGGTAGGAAGCCCTCGTGGGCCAGTGGGTCCTAGGCAGGGAGCCGCATGGTGGGTGAGAGACCTTGGTGGGGCAGCCAGTCCCACCAGGAACTGCAGCCATGGAGGGTGAGAGACAGAGACCTATTAGGCACGTGTGGCTGGTGAGAGGCTGAGAGCAGTAAGTCCCAGACAGGGATCTACATGGGTGGGTGAGAGACAGAGACAGAGCAGCCAGTCCCACAAGGAGCCGCAGCCATGGAGGGTGAGAGGCAGATGGATAGGCACGCCATGCAGAGTGAGGTTGGATATTTATTTAGTGGGTTATGGAAGGGAAAGGAGAGAAGGGGGAAGAGGAGGGAGAGAGAGAGAGAGAGAGAGAGAGAGAGAGAGAGAGAGAGAGAGAGAAATGGCAGTGGGAAAGAAGAGAGAAGCCAGCAGCAGCTACCTCTTCGGGAGAGAGACAGAAAGGAAGGGCTCAGACTGGAAGTAGAAGGAAGATCTGCCTGCCTAGGTGGTGGATGGTTGAGGGTGGCAGGGTGGGGGGAGGGTGTCTTGGGGCTTGTCTCTTAAAGGGACAGGGCAGACCATTGGAACATGTACTGGGAGGAAGGAGAGGTACTACCCAAGAGGCATTCTTCATCAGGATGTTCAAATTAGAGAGAAGGGCACTGTGGGGTGGGAGTGTGCAGGAACCGGACACTGCAGCCTAACCTAGCTGTGTGTAGAAGAACACTCTTAACACTCTTACGTGACAGCTTGACACCATCAGTCTTCCCTGGCAGTGGTGATGTCACACCTCAAGTCTTCTCTGTGAGAGAGGATGTGACGTATGGGGTCTTCTCTGTGAGATGTGACATCTCAGGTCTTCTCTGTGAGAGAGGATGTGATGTCTCGGGTCTTCTCTGTGAGAGAGGATGTGACATCTCGGGTCTTCTCTGTGAGAGAGGATGTGACACTCTGGGTCTTCTCTGTGAGTGAGGATGTGATGTCTCAGGTCTTCTCTGTGAGAGAGGATGTGACACTCTGGGTGACTGGGTTGGGCTTTTCCCTCTGATTTGCAGCCTGAGTGCAAGGTGGGCCCTTCTCACATTGCATAGTTTACTGGTCAGTATGTCACTTTACCACAATGTCAGGACCTTCAGCATAAGCAGACATACTTGCAGGGGGTAAGAACCTTTGTTTGGGGGACTGGAGAGATGGCTCAATGATTAGGAACACTGGCCGTTCTTCCAAAGGACCCAGGTCCAGTTCCCAGCACCCACAAGGCAGCACACACCTGTCTATAACTCCAGTTTCTAGGGGAATCTAACATACATGTAGACAAAACACCAGTGCACATAAAATTTTTTTAAAAAGTAAAGTAAAAATAATAAATCATTTAAAAATAAAGAGCCTTTGTAAATTTCAGTCCTTGCTTCTGCAGTTTAAGTCCATGTTAAAATGTCATTGTGGAGGCGCCAAGCCGTACAGTCTCTGGGTTGGCGTTGGCTGAACTCAGACTGTGGCTGGGCTTGCATAATGGGATGACAGCCACTGTGGGCTTGTTAGAGCAAGAAAAATCCAGATGGTTCTCACAGCAGCAGTGGGCCACAGATGGCGTGTCAGATTCTCAGAGTTCACTGGTGGTGAAATGAACACTCAAGAGAATAATTAGAAACCAAGACAGAAAGGGGGAAGAGTGGTTTTTCACTGAACCGGGGACAAGCTTGCAGGCTGAGCTATGAGCTCCTGAATCCCCCTGCTGCTGGGGTGGAGCCAGGCCTATGCGCTGTTAATCCTTGGAGCTCCTGGCAGCCAGGTGGTCCTGGGTGTGTGTGTCCATGCGTGCGTGCATGCGTGTGTGCGTGCATGTGTGTGTGTGTGTGTGTGTGTAAGGAATGAGGGTGATGCTTTAGAAGCACAACTGGCCTTTTCCTTAGAGGATATGCTCTTCTTGTGGGCGGAGGTAACAAACTGGGCGGGAACAGGGGAGAAGGCTTTGTGTCCAGGAAGACCACACTTGTGAGAGTCCAGAGAAGGAGGGGATGAGAGGCCAGAGAAGAGACTGGAGATGCTGAACCACCAACCATTGAGACACTGCCTAGGGCAGCGGTTCTCAACCGATGGGTCATCACCCCAAGATAGCCTGCATATCCGATATTTACATCATGATTCATAACAGTAGCAAAATTACAGTTATGAAGTAGCAAGGGAATAGTTTTATGGCTGATGTCACCACAACACGAGGAGCTGTATTAAAGGGTTGCAGCATTAGGAAGGTTGAGGACTACTGGCCTGGGAGCGAAGCAGTGAAGCATGCCCTGGACATGCCTGTCCTGACGTAGACCAGGTGGCCCTGCAGATCAGGATGGAGGCGAGGTTGCAGAGACGGGGTCTGAGCTGCGACTCCCAGACAGGTGTTGCATCAGCAGGGCCACTGTATGTTTCTGAGCGGTGCTTGGCTTCTAAGAGCTGCTCTTCAGCAGTGGTGGGAGGAGAGGCTGGGAAAACCTAGCCAGGCACAGAGGGACTTCTGGTCAGTAGGAGGGGAGGCAGGGAGGGCCACTAGCTAGGCACTAAAGGAGAGTTTAGGTTGGGAAGGAAGAGAGGTGGGGTGGGGAGAGCCTAGTGAGGCACAGAAGACCCGGAGAGCCAGGCTCAGAGCAGACAAGGCAAGCGGGTGTTTCTGAGGCAGGAAAGTGTCACGTATCCAGCTACAAGGTGACACCATGGGATCCTGAAAGGGGATATTGAGAGCCTATGCCAGAGCCAGCAGACTCGCTGTGGACAACCGGACGGTGATGTCACACCAGGGCGACAGGCAGCAGTGTTGGTGGCAGCAGTTAATCAGCCCCACACTCTCCACCCGGGATAGCATGCCTGGGGGCACAGGAAGAGGGCATTTCAGGTGTCTGAGGAGTGAGGGCCAGAAAGATGTGCTGTTGGAACGTGGAGACTTAGCGGGGAGGAGCAGAGACTGGATGTGGCCCAGGATTGGCTCAGGATGCCGGAACTCTGAGAAAGAGAAGGGGATGACTGCTCAGCTATTAACCAGAGCTGCTCTGTGACCCCTGGGCTGTGGGTAGATAGGAAAGATGGTTCTCAGTGCCAATATTGTCATCTATTGGGAATTTGGTGTGGAAGCTAGGAGACTCCTCTAGGGCGGGTGTAGACGGAATGGGGTCTGTTTCAGCTGGGATAAATACTGGCCAAAGCAGTGTGGTGGGCAAGCATTGATTTGGCTTCCACTTCTAGGTTATAATTGGCCACTGATGGTACTGAGGGCAGGAGCTTAAGACAGGAACTCTGAAAGAACACTGCTTGCTGGCTAGCTCTCTGACTCACGTGCAGGATCATGCCTAGCTTTCTTACACACCTATGCCCGCCTGCCCAGGCAGTGTGTTGCCCACAGTAGGCTGCTTCTTCCTACACCGCTTAGTAATCACAACAGTTCCCTCAAAACGTGCCCACAGGCCAAGCTAATCTAAGCACTTCCTCATTTGGGGCTCCCCCATCGGGTAACTGTAGACCGTGCCATGCTGACGAGTAAGAGGAAACTTGGACGGATTCTAAGGGGGGCATCTAGCTTGGAGAGTTGGGGCTTAAGAGGAGCCCACAGAAGACAGAGCTGGTGTACTGTAGGCTTAAGGAGCTGGTTGTCCTGTAAATGTCAGCTTGTCAATACAGTAGCCTGTGCCAGATGCTGCCAGGGGTGTGCTAGCGACTGAGACCAAGGTGACCTACAAGGTTGAATTGTGTTCCCTACAAGATTATGTTGTTGCCTTAACCCTGTGTACCTTAGATATGACTTTATCGAAACAGATCTGCTAAGTCAGTGACTTAGGAGATGTCATCTTGGGCCCCGCCTCCAAGATGGCAGGTGTCCTCACACAAGGAATGAACTTGGACATAGGCACACATAGAGGCAGGATCATGTAGGAATACTTGTGGGGAAGGTGTTCTGTAACCTGGGCCAAGGGGTATTGGGAGAGGCAAGGAAGGACAGCCCCAGGGCCCTTGGCAGGAGCGTCTTAGCTTACAGAACTGTCAGAGAATACTTACACTATCACCGCCAGGTGTGGAGTCTGATCTCCATGCTCCTAGAAAAGAGCCGGCCTTACAAAACAAGGTTTGGGACTGAAGAGATGGGACCGTAGTTAAAGCCTGTCCCGCTTTTCGGAGGCCCTTAGCTTGGTTCCCAGTTCCCACGTCAGCTAGCTCATGTCTGCCTGTAGCCCTGTTCCAGGGATCTGTCCCCATCTGACCTTTATCAGCACCCACACAGACATGATATACATACTCTCACACGCATAACTAAAAACAAAACAAGTCTAGTACATAAAAGAGGTCAAGATTTTCTCTAACTGGAATAGTAGCCCTTCTGGATGGAATAAGGATGTGGCTTTCTGAGTTGGGCACAGATGTGGTAATCAGAGTTCCTGTACCCCACACTGAACGTTTAAAGATAAAATGATATCTAAATAAGTAAATAATGTTTAAAAATAAAATCTAGAAACCTAGTTAACCTAAGCTGGGTAGTGGCACACATCTGGATCCCAGTTCTCGGGAGGCAGAAGCAGGTGAATTTCTGTGAGCTGGAGACCAACCTGGTCTACAGAGTGAGTTCCAGAACAGCCAGGGTTGTTACACAGAGAAGCTCTGTCTGGGGGCGGGGAGGGGGGGCGAGAATGAGAGAGACGAAGAGAGAGAGAGAGAGAGAGAGAGAGAGAGAAAACAAGCAAACTAGGTGGGTAGCTAATGGAAAACCGGAAAACTTTTTTAAAAAGTAAACATACTTTATAGTGGTACAACTTATACTTTAAATAACCATGCAATAGGACGATTTGATGTAGTTTTAGACAAAAACATGGGGAAAACTTCAGGACATAAAACTCCTTTGCCCAGATCATCCTCTAAAACCCATTTTCCTAAGGGGCTCACTGTGGCAGTCCAGTGTGTCCTGCCTAGGGTCTCCAGGTGCTTGCTCACAGACTGGAGTTTATTTAAACATGTCTCAATTCAACGCCAGCTAAACCAGGAGTTTCACACACCCCTAAAGACATTCTTCAGTGTAATGTGTAAGTGACTGCCACCGTGGACCGGCGTCCTCAGTGGGTGATTGTCCCTGCTGGCTAGACTTCTCTCGTCTCCTTCCACATCGCTCTTCACTGCATTCCCTGCTGATGGCTTCCTGTGGTGCTGAGCCGGGATTTTGGTGGCCCATGTGAGTGCATCCAGGAGACCAGCAGGGGGCGCTCTAAGACCGGTGAACTCTCTTTCGCGTCATTCCTGTCCAGCTTGTCGGCTCGGCAAAGATTAGTGAGGTTTCGCTTTGAAACAGAGCCCTTAAAAGATACAATAAGAATAAAAAGTACTTAACAAGGCAGGTAAAATAGTTCTCTAATGTGGAGTCAGAGACCTAGTTGGAGGATTCGCATAAAGCCTGTGGCATTACCTGGAACGAATGCAAACAAGGGATCTGAGCCCCACCCACAGTGCTAGGGTGGAACTGTTAACACTGGGGATGAGGCCAGGAATGTAGCAGTGCTGCTGGCCTGCCTGGCTTGGAGCCCTGACCGGGCACCATCGATGTAGACTGGTGTTCCTTAAATAGTGTGTGCCAGGCAGATGTCATCCCCGTGGGCCTGCAAGTCTGTGTTTTAGTTTCATTTCTGTTGCTGTGGTACCTTGGCAGAAAACAGCTTATGGGAGAGGTGGCTTATGTCAGTGTACACTTCCAGGTTATATAGAGTCCGTCACAGTGGGGCCTTAACACAGCAGACCGCATCCTGTCCACAGTCAAGAGCAAAGAGGAATGAATACGTGCTTGCTCATGGCCTGTCTGTGCTCAGCTTCCACTCTTACGCAGTTTAGGACCACCTCCCACCCCACCTAGGGAATGGTGCCTCTCACGGTGAGCCAGGTTTTCCCACACCAGTTAACTTAAGGCAGTTTCCCACAGCCACGCCCACAGCTGTGCAGGTGACCGATCACCATGGAGACTCGTATCTTCCTAACGCTGTGACTCTTTAGTACATTTTCTCATGCTGTGGTGACTTCCAACCGTAAAATTATTTCCATTGCTCCCTCATTACCAGCTTTGCTACTGTTAGGAATTGTGTTATAAATATCTGATGTGCAGGATATCTAATAGACAATCCCATGAAAGAAAGGGTCATGTAGGCGGAGTTTTCCTGTCCCACCAGCTTGCTCCTAAATTACCAACATGGAGGCTTAATATTAATTGTGAATGCTCGGCCTATAGCTAGACTTGTTACTAGCTAACTCTTACGTTTAAATTAGCCCATATTTCTTATCTGTGCTTTGCCACGTGGCGGTACCTTTTCTCATGAGGTATGTCCATCTCACCTCTCCCTGCGTCTGCTGCCCGCCCCTCTGTTCCACCCTTCCTTCTCCCTTTACTCTCAGGTTGACTTTCCCGTCTCGCCTTATCCTGTTCAGCTACTGACCAGTCAGCTTCTTTATTAAACCGACTCATGACAAATCTTCACAGTGTACAGAGGGCTATTCCACAGCGAGGTCGTGACCCACGAGTTGAAAACCACTGCCCTAGGCTATGTCAGGTTGACAAAGTTAGCCATCACAGAGATGCTAGCAGCCCCAGGAAGAATAACAAAGCCTCTGGTCTGAGGATCACAGCCCTCTTTCAAAAGGACACCCAGATCAGGTTGGCAAACCGGGACGCCACATGTTCTCAAGCCAAACCCAGCCTTTCTTCAAATAATGCTTTAAATTGGTAGTATCCTTTACCCATTGGCCCCCACACAGTTTTCACAGCCCTGCAGCCAGGGGAATGGCAGCCGTAGGAGCAGTGTGGCTCCCAAAGTCTTGGCACTGTGCATGGACCCTTTGTAATCCTGACCCTGGTCTGTAATCCTGAAGTGCCCTCACACAGGATCGAGCACATAGGAGCATGTGGCCCCCTGCAGGCTTCACTCCTTGCATGTATGTGGCTCTGATTCTCCTGGCTGTGTCCTTTCTGTCTTCCATGTAGACTCTGAGCCTGCTCTCCTCTCCAGGACTCCCTGAGTGGTACCCACCCTCAGATGCCACCGGCCTGGTTGTCTTCACCCTGATGTCTTTACTGTCTGCATTCTGCACCACCGTTCAGGGTGGATGGCGCCCTTCTTTATTCCCCGTATTTGGGACTGTCTTTAAGTGAGTTTTTATGCGAACATCCCACAGCCAGTTCCGGCATCCTTCACACCCTTGTATTTCATATTCCCAAATCCAAGATGATCTTGTTTTACCTACGTCCTTTCTGACCTTCTGTCTGGTCCACTATTCATTCTTTGTCTGACTCTGAGATGTTACAGGACGGCAGCTGGGTCCTCTCTCTGGCTGCCCCATTCCCTGGGATCGTCTCTGCTGTTGTACCCTGGGCTCCGGCTGTCTGTGTGTTGTCGAGTCCTGAGTCACAAGCCGTATGCCTCCCTCGCTCTCCAATGCTACCGCAGATCTCCCCCAGCGTTCTTGAGTAGAGGCATCTCATGCCAGTCTCTCAGTTTAGATTTGCCTCCCACATCCCTCCCTCTTCTCTCCTGTGCATATGTCGGCTGCCAGTGCCTGGGCCCCACCCCTGCATGGGCCCTATCCCTGCATGGGCCAGAGGCCCCCCGTAGTCCTCAGGGCTTCTGCCTTTCATCTCACCTCTGTCCTGTCACTTCTGCTGCAGTGGCCTCCTGCCTTGCCACCTCTGCGCGTTCTCTGAATTGCTTTGTTGTTTTGCCAGGGCATTTTTGACCATGCGCCCTGCCAGTGTCCTGCTGTGTCCAGTGTCGGGGTGGGGCCTTCATAGTTCAGCTGCTAGCCTAAGGACATGTGATGTTCCCTGGAACCTCCATGACGACCAGAGCAGACTCCACGGCAGGGGTTGGTCTCTCAGGACCCGTAGACCTAAGGGGAAGTGCTGACGGAGATGAGAGAGGACGCTGTCACACCTGTTCTGCGTGTGGTAGGCACAGGTCTCCACTCTCTAGACCCCACCTCTGGTCTGTATCTGCTGTGGCCTGTGGTTGATGTCCTCCCTGGATCTGGCTAGACCTCTGTCTGCCACAACCTTATTTCTGAGCAGTTTCACACTCTTGGTTTTGTTTTGTTTTCTTTTCTTTTAGTTTATTTATTTATTTTATGTGGGTTTTTTTTTCTTTTTTTCTTCATGTATGCTTGTGCACCACGAACCTGCCTGGTTCCCAGAAAAGGTCAGATCCCCTGTAACTGGAGTTACAGACAGTTTGCAGTTTTAAAACACCATGTGAATGCTGAGAATCGAACTGGGTCCTCTTAATCACTGAGCCATCTTTCCAGCCTTTGTTCTTGGATTTTCAGGGGATCCTATTCACCCTCTGTCAATCATTTGGCCTCAACCCTTCTGTCCTCCCTTGCTCATGTCTCTGTTATTTATGTTGTTTATGTTGGGTGGGTGAGAACTCACCAGACAGACAAACGCTTCCAGGCAGAGGCGAGAGCTCCCCAGACAGACGGAAGCTTCCAGGCAGATGGAAGCGGACGTTCTAAGATCCACAGAGGAGAATTGTGGTCAGACTTCTATTTTTGTTTGCTCTTTCTCTCTCATGTGCTACACAGTGCAGTAAGCAGTAGGCTCTGCCTCTCTTGTGACAGTTCTGACCTCTTTCTCTAGGGACTTTTCTGTTTTCTCTGTGCTAAGTACTTACTCTCTGCGGCTCCGCTGTGATTTGATTTCTAATTGTTGGGCTGTGTGATCTTTGGTAAGATGGTGGTACTTGAACCTAGAGGGCAAGTGTGGGGTATGCACCATGTCATTCACTGCCTGACACAGGGCAGGTGCTAGGAATGTTTCTGAGTCCACGTTCCATCCATTTAACCCTGTAAGATGGGTGGCATATTCCTTGGGGAGCACTGTTTAGTTACTTGCATGGATCTTTGCCTTAGATGAAGAGTTAGACCATGGAGGTAGTTGTTCTGGGTAACCATAGGCTCCTTCCAGGTCATGTGACCCCAACCCCTTCCAGGAACAACAAATTTGAAAGTCAACAGGCTGAGAGATGCAAGTGGTTCTCTGAGAGGGTCTCACTGTCATGGGAAGAACACAGTGCTAACCAGTTGGGACATTGTACCAAGGGGTGCAGTCAGGGTTCAGAGTGATGTGCACCCCAGTCCTAATGTGGAGCAGGCAGCATGTTATAATGGCTTGGAGGACTGCTTCCCGCCGCCTGGCCGCCTGGCTAGCTTATACCCTGAAATAACAACACACAAATTGTATTCATTTAAACACTGCCTGGCCCATTATATCTAGCCTCTTTTTGGCTAACTCTTACATCTTGCTTTAACCCATATCTAGTAATCTGTATCGCCATTTGACTGTGGCTTACCGGGATGAGTCTAACCAGTGTCCGTCTCGGAGAGAAGAGCCATGGCGTCTGCCTGACTCTGCTTTCTTTCTCCCAGCATTCTGTTTGGTCTACTCCGCCTATCTAAGCTGCTGTCCTTTCAAAAAGCCAAGGCAGTTTCTTTATTTGACCAATGAAAGTAACACATAGACAGAAGGCCCTCCTACTCCAGCAGCGCTGGCAACAAAGCGTTCCCCTCATGCAGACATCTTGGCGATTCTCCATGTTCTTACTCTGGCAAAGGCTTGTAAAGGCTATAATTTAACTAATACTTTTTGAATTCATATTGAAGTTGAATTGATTTGAATGCCTTGTTAAAGACATGCAGAATGGTCCCTTTGTTTTTGATAGGCGTGGGAAAACTAACAAGCAAGGCATTTCTATACATTCCTGCAGGGGCAGCCAGGCTACAAGGAGAGCAGGGCATTTCTATACGTTCCTGCAGGGGCAGCCAGGCTGCAAGGAGAGCAAGGCATTTCTGTACATTCCTGCAGGGGCAGCCTGGCTGCAGTCTCCGGAGAGCAAGGCATTTCTATACGTTCCTGCAGAGGCAGCCTGGCTGCAGGGAGAGCAAGGCATTTCTATATGTTCCTGCAGGGGCAGCCAGGCTACACAGGTATTTGGAAAACTGCAAGCACTCTCCACATAGATCCTTAAACATTCATTTTTCCAATTACAGTGCACTGCGCTCTCTTGCCCTTTGGGCTCCATGCCATGCTCCTTGGGTGTGTTTCACAGATTGTACAGTTACTTTGGGGGAACAGTCCAAGGTAAATGCTGTTATCCAAATAACCCCCCAAAAGAGCATGACCTATAAAACTATTTCACAAGCCCAAGCTCGAAACAGTTCTGCTGCCCATAGCTCCCAGAGGAAGTGCTTAGCTTTCCCACTGTAGGAAACAGCATGGCTGTCGGGCTAATTTGTATAATAGACCGTGACTAGAATAGACAAGGATGGAGTGAACACAGCTAACTGTAAACTAAATCAGCCGTGGTGTAGTTCAGCAGTGCCCAGCCTGCAGGGTGTGCAGTTCAGGCTAACACTGAAGGACCCCGTCCTGTGCGAACCCCAGAGTGCAGCCTCCTGGAGGGTGCCGCCGAATTTGGGTTCACTGGGTTTCTTTCTCTGTTTCTGTTACATCAGGGATTCCAGGAAGGACGCATGGGAGCTTCGGGATATTTGTGAGTGGGTGATTACCTATTTCTCGTTAACTTCTACTAGAGTTAGCATTGAAAATTACTCTAGGACACAACCAGCAAGGGCTTCATCACCCAGTGAAGGCACACTCTGTCTGGACTATGCGGTTCCCTCGTCTCTGCTCCAGAACTGTAGTACTAGGAGGCTGTCCACTGGGCCTGTGTCGTGCTAGTGATAGGAAAGCACATGCCAATTGACTTTTCCATGTTTTGATAACTGGATCAGCAGACCCATTTCCTTTGTGAACCTGTATGTGTTGTTTCATGCATTTAGAAACAAAAACAATTGAGACGAACAAAGCAAAAACCAAGGCATTTTGACAAAACCAAGGAAACTATGAACCCACAGCCACAGAGGTGATGGGTGCCGGGGGCCAAGTCCTAGATCAGGAAAGAAGACAGCCGTGGAAAAGCAAGTGAGGTTCGAACCAAAGCCTGGAGGTTTTACTTTCTAGTAGTGTGCCAGCTGACAGGTTCTGTGGACATGTAAGGCATTCCTCCGGGGAGAGCTGGCAGGGTTCTGGGAATGCCCACAGTGCCTTCGCAGTCACAGTCTCCTGCCGCTCCTCTCTCCTGCACGGGCCTCCTGAACAGGTTCTGCATGCTCTTAGAGGTGGTCAGGAGAGGATGTGCATCCAGGTAGGGTGAGCCTAGTGTCTCTACAGTGCACTGTGGGGCTGAACAGTACAATCTAATGCAGTGTAGAGGGTGTGGAGTTGTACCTTGGGGGTCAGATTCTAACTGGGTGACTTGCCAGCTTTGGGACCTAGGGCCAGAAACCACTCCGAGCTTCCTCTCCCCTAGCCTCACAAGCCTGTGGGTAGTCAGAAGGGCTCAAAGGAGGAAGCCCTGCTGCTAGCGTTTCCTGGTGACCTCTGGTGCTCATGAAGGCCAGCATCTTTTCGGGAGTCATCCAGTGTTTTCTTCATGACACCCGTATCACGTGACTACTTCAGAGAGGGGAAACTGAGGGTCAGAGGCCCTGTGACCTCATGGCCCAAGCCACAAGGCTGAGCTTCACTGGAGCCCAGGGCTCCCACCTTCCCGGACTTCTAATCAGACGGGGTTCCAGGGCATCCTTCAGTCTCCTGACATCCTGACACCCTGCTCTGTGTGTCCCCCAACCCTGGTGCCTCACCAGAGATCTCTTCCAGCTGTGTCCGTCTAGCCCTCCACACCCTGGAGCGTTTTAGGCGCTTGTTTCAGCTGCTTTACAGACCACTGACAGAAAAAACCCAGAGTTTTTCATAATGTTTCTCTGGCATTTTCCCAGATTCCAAAGAAGTAAAAAGCAAAACAGACAACTAGAGCTTTAAACCCGAACAAGTAAAAGGAAAAACAACAGCAACAAAGCCCAGCAAAGGTCACTGTGACATTTGCCTGTTTCTAAATTGTGGTTCTCTTGAGGAGTCATTCTATGGGACAGGGGAGTGCTTCTTCTTCCTCTTCTCCTCCTCCTCTTCTTCCTTCTCCTTTTCTTTGTTTCTGTGTAGTCATCAGTTCCTTCAAATTAATGTCTATTGAATGAAAAAGGATCAACTCTGGATCCGATATTGAAACAAACAGTAATGGACAGGCAGCCGGCTGGTGTCCGTGAGCGACATGGGAATGCTCGTGCGTCCCCAGAACAGGGACCAGTGCAGCTCCTGGCAGAGTCAGGACAGCTTCCGAGCTGCTTGCTGAGGAGAGGGTGTGCTGACCGTGGCTGGCTCTTGCTTTCCAGTTCTTCCCCTACATCCTGCTGCTGTTTGCCATACTCCTGTACCTGCCCACGCTGTTCTGGCGCTTCGCGGCTGCCCCGCATCTCTGCTCCGACCTGAAGTTCATCATGGAAGAGCTCGACAAAGTCTACAACCGGGCCATCAAGGCTGCCAAGAGCGCACGGGACTTGGACCTGAGAGATGGACCTGGACCTCCAGGAGTGAATGAGAACGTGGGGCAAAGGTAACCGCTCCAGAAGGCTGCCCGTAGCCGTCCTAGGATGAGTTCCCTGCCCTTTCCCTTGCCGGGCTAGCCCAGAGTGCTGATTGCCAAGAGCGGGAAAGGGGGTAGGTAGGTGGGGTGTCTGCCACCAGCTGGCAAGGGACAACCCCTCCCCACTGTCCTCAGGTCAGTGTTCCTTTCCTTGGCCAGTCTCATCCTTTGGAAAGTTGTTCTCTCAGGGATATAGATCAAAGTCTCAAACGGAGCTTGCTTGCTTTGATGTCTATAATGGAAAAGCGCAGAGGATTCTGGGACAGTCAAACATATGGAAGGGGTGAGATAAGTGGCCCCAATAGGTGGAGACCCTCCTTGTTGCTTTCTTCCTCTGGCTCTGCCATTGCCAGTAATAGCAGTAGTAGCAACAGCTGTCTTGTGTCTAAGACTTCTTGCCGTATTCCCGTCATAGGGCTTCTGTTGCTGCGATAAGACACCATGACCAAAAGCAACTTGAAGGGGAAAGAGATTATTTTAGCTAACAATCCACCATTCCATTCCATTATTGAAAGAGTGAGGGCAAGAACTCAAGCAGGGCAGGAGCGGATGCACAGACTGTGGCGGGGAGCTGCTTACTGGCTTGTTCTCAATGGGTGGCTCATCCTGCTTCCTTCCAGCGCCCAGGACTGCCAGTCCAGGGCGGCACTGCCCACGGAGACCTGGACCCTCCCACATCACTCAACAGTCAAGTAAATGAAGCCCAAGCTATGGGTCTTTTCTCAGTTGAGGTCCCTCTTAGAAAAGTGTTGTAGCTTGTGTCAAGATGACAGAAAACTAGCCGTCACAGTTCCAGGCTCTGTCTTAGTGCGCATCGTGATTAATTAACTGCTTTGTTTGCCTCTTTCTTCCCTTTTGTTTCTAGATAATAGATAAACACTGTCATGCAGTCTCTTCTGGGAGAACCAGGGACCTGAACAATGCCATTTGGGTCTCCCGAGTTTCCCTAACCCTCCCTGGTAGAAGCATATGTGTTCTAGTTGGGCTTAAAATTTCTTTACTTTATTCTGTTTGCACAGTGAGAGACTGCAGTTTGAAAACAACAATAAGCCGGCTGTTATTCTGGATCGGATAAATTTATTTAATAGACATTGAGCCCTGGGTACCAGGCATTTCCCTAAAACTTATTAAGTATTACTCACATTTAATCAACCAAATTGTCTTTAAACTATTAAAAGGGGGCCTGGAGAGATGACTCAGCTGTTAAGGGCACTTACTCCTCTTCAGAGGGCCTGAGTTTGGTTCCCAGAATCCACAAATTGGCTTACAAATGCCTATAACTCCAGTTCCAGGCATCTCACACCTTCTTCTGGTTCCCGAGGGCACTACACACATGCAGGGAAAGTACTCATATAAACTCTTTAAATGTTTAGAATATTAAAATGGAAAAAAAAGGGTTTAAGCAATGTTTTATTCGTTAGTATTTGAGTGACGTTATAGTCAATGCGTTTGAAGTTTTCAGTGTGCCGGTGTTGAACGTGTCTGTGCCTTTGACATTTGATGAGACTGGCAAGCGTCTCAGTTACTGTTGTTTGCTTCGTTTTCCAGTCTGTGGGAGATATCTGAAAGTCACTTCAAGTACCCAATCGTGGAGCAGTACTTGAAGACGAAGAAGAACTCCAGTCATTTAATCATGAAGTACATTAGCTGCCGACTGGTGACATTGGCCGTCATCCTGCTGGCGTGTGTCTACTTGAGCTATTACTTCAGCCTCTCCTCACTTTCAGACGAGTTTCTGTGCAACATCAAGTCGGGCATCCTGAGCAACGACAGCACCATTCCCGATCGCCTTCAGTGCAAGCTCATCGCCGTGGGCATCTTCCAGCTGCTCAGCTTCATTAACCTCCTGGTGTACGTTCTGCTGGCCCCTGTGGTCATCTACACACTGTTCGTCCCATTCCGGCAGAAGACAGACGTCCTCAAGGTCTACGAGATCCTGCCCACTTTCGATGTTCTGCATTTCAAGTCTGAAGGCTACAACGACTTGAGCCTCTACAACCTCTTTCTGGAAGAGAACATAAGTGAGCTGAAGTCATACAAGTGTCTTAAGGTGCTGGAGAACATTAAAAGCAACGGGCAGGGCATCGATCCCATGCTGCTCCTGACCAACCTAGGCATGATCAAGATGGATGTCTTTGATGGAAAGACCCCCATGTCCACAGAGATCAAGGGAGAGGACCAGGGGAGCCGAACGACGGAGTTCAAAGGTAGGGTTGGCTCTCTGGACAGTCACACCTTTGCGTCAGTCGGGGCTACCTTCACCTGCCTGTCACTTGAACCATCGCCCCAGTGCTGTCCTGGGGGAGAGCATGGGAACAGATTGCTGTTACCCCGAGTTTCCAAACAAGGATCAATCTGTGCTTCTTCCTCGGTCTCCTCTCTGCCCGCCCTCTGGTTCTTCTGTCTGTGCCGTGTTCTCTGTCTCCTGCCCCGCCTCTGTTTCTGGCATCCTTCTTGTCTCTGCCTTGTCTTCCTGTCTGTACCTCTCATCTCTTTGTTCTTCTCTGCCTTTCCTTCTTTTTAGTATCGATGATTCGTTCTTTGGCCAGTTCTTGCATGTTTACAGTACGTCTTGATATCCTATCCAGCTTCCCCACAATCTGTCCCCTGATATAGCCCTTCCCACCTTCCTATCCTTTCCTCTTCTCTTTTCCTTTCTTCTGTGACCCTGTGAGTCCAGTGAGTGCTGCCTGCAAGGATGTTGATTGCTCGTGTTGGCTGTCTTGTGCAGGTGACCACCGCTGCAGTGAGCTGGGTGCCAACCCACCTCGCGTTCAGGAGCCAGCGTTTTGTCCCCCCGCCCCCCCCCCCCATAGGCATTCCCTGAGCTTTGGTTTAGAGGTTGGGGGTTGGAATAGATGTCTCATTTAGGGCTGAGTGCTCAGCAGCCACTTCACTTGCTCTCAGCACTTAAACCAGTCGTGGGTCTCTGCACTGACTGCTGCCCACCGCAGAAGGACGGGTGCTCCGGCCGAGGCCGCCCTGATCGGCCTCGATATGTAGAACTGTCGATATATAGAAGGGAGTTTGATAACTTGTTCATTTGACCTTTCTAGAATCTAGGACCTCCTGAGCTATGGGCTTTGTACTGTGTTTACTCTACAAATGTGAATTCCCTCCTCTGGAGCAGGCCTCATATAACCAAGAGAGTGGTTGGTTACTCCCAAAGCCACCATTTGATTTTCTTTCTCAAAAGAGGGAGTTTATTGACTTTCTTGCCGTGACCTGACTTCAGACTAGGAAGCAGACACGGTAAAACAATGTGTGTGAGAAGTCCTCACAGTGGAGTAAACAGCACCGTGCTCCCTGCTAGTCCTCCTTTCTAAATAGTGGTTTTAATTTTGACAGATTTGGACCTGAGCGGCGACACTACAGCCAGTAACGGAGAGAAGAACTCTCGACAGAGACTTCTGAATGCATCTTGCTGACGGTTTTGTTCTTGAGTTTCAAGTCCATGGTTTCTGCGGCCGAAGCCCCGCTGTTGGGCCTGTAGCTAGTTTGCAGTAAAGTGTCTTTGTTAGTGATGTGGCGTGTGTCTTACCGGTCCCCGATAGACACAATGGCCCAAGTGTCGTCTGTCACTGTGATAGACGCGTGCCATGGAAGAAAGGATTAGGACCGTCCCACAGGACGAAATGTGGCAATGAGTAATGGGCTCTGTCTGATGTCCTCATCAAAGGGCTGTAAGACCATAGAGCCTTCTAGAGCCCTCGAGGGCCTCAAAGAAACGCCATTCTGGACTGACATGTTGCAAGACCTGGAGCTTCCGGAGAGCAAGCACTTTGGGAGATGTCTTATTTTATGAGATAATAATAAGCATGGCAGGATATAATTTAATAATGCCCTCTGTGTGCTCTTACTGACCATTAAAGAAAGAAAGCATTCACTGGCCCTACCAGCAACCCTGGCCCGTGCATGGCAGCGCCCTAAATTGGGTGTGACCTGGTGTCGTGGCTCCGCACTGGCAGACTCCCGTCACTTGCCAGCCTCAGCTGATCGTTGTCCTGGAACCTCTGCTCGCTGCCCTTTGCCCTCTGCAAGCACAGCAGGCCAAGGCGGTGCCAACCGAACCCAGCTGAGGAGGCAGAGTTGTGTATCGGTCATGCTATGGTGACTCTCGGAAGGAAGGCTTCAGAGACAGCCCCGTGGGAAATCTGAAGTTAGACGTTATTGATAGACATCATCAAGAGATCTGAGACAGAAGAACAGCGTTTTACGGAAGCTCATTGACAGAACAGCACAGGAAGGGCCACTTTGCCCAATGTGAGCCGCGCACCGAGCTGACGCGTTTGGAGACAGGTTGTGTATATTGGAGCACAACTTTTAAAAATGCAGATTAATTTATATAATTGAGATCATTTGAGAAGAACATTCTAGCATTGATAAGAATTACAGAGTACATTACACACACGAGGTCAGGATGGGTGTAAGCACTGCTTTGTGAACAGGTTTATCCTTTGTGACATGGTCTCGCTCTGTAGCTCAGCCTGCTCTTGGAATTGCGAGTCTGCCTTGCTTGGCCTCCCAAGTGCCAGGGTCACAACTGTGTCACAGGGCCTGGCTTTATAAACAGGCTCTGACTTGGAATTCGGTAAAGTCCGTTCTCATTCTGACCATGTGAACACGTACGTTCTCGCTTTGTCTGAAAACTCTTTGGTCTGCAGATCTTCCCATTTTTAACACTTTGTCTAATGAGAGCCCTAAGGAATCTAAGGAATCACCCACTGTACCTCTGGCCAGTCTTAGGGGCAGTTGTTTACCTACCTAATTGCTTTTTGGTGACATCAGACGTTGCGTGAGTGGCTGCTGCCTTCGGGAATGCACAGAAAGCAGATTTGCTTATGCTTCCATGGCAGGTTCTGAGTTGGGAACTCAGATGTCAAGAGTGCGCTGGGTATTTGAATGGTGCTGTTCCACAATACTTCTTCCTGTTGATTATGTGTGGTGGCGCCATGGGAGCTAAGGGACTGATTTGTACGTGTTTATACTGCTTGTTGGACCCTACAGTGTGTATGTGTGGTGTGTGAGTTTTGTTCTTTTTTTTTTTTTTACTTTGAACTGACCTTTAAAGTGTTTTTTCTTAGGCAATGGATTTTTTTTTTCCAAAAAGCATCATCTTGTAGCATAGCATGTACTTTGAGGTAATAAAGAATGATATTTGAGAAGATCAGGAACTCTCCGAGCCCAGCCACATGTAGTCCTTTGGTCATAATGTGTGTTTGGGTCCTTGGTCTCTGTTTCAGTTAGCCCTCCCTTGCTGTATTGAGCTACAGTAGAACTCATGGCATCCCAGGCATCTGACTTGGTACTGACTGTGACATGCATGAACAGGCAATCCTGTATGGAGGGTGTCAGAACTTAGCAACACACACTGAAGACATGAGTAGGTATAAGAGATGATAGAATACCCACAAAAAAGACCCTTCTAGAAAGTAGAACTTTGTGGTATCTGGAAGAGCCATATTGTCCAGTCCCCTTGCCCATTCCCTGCCCTGAGTTCCATAGCTGGTGGTTTCCAGGAGGCAGGTGGCCATCTTCAGCCGTAAAGCCTCTAAGACTGAAGTTTGGGCAGAATGGCACCCGTGGTCTTGAGCAGTTGAGCTGCGGCTGGCTCCGCTACTTCCCTTTCAGGGCCTGGGGAGAAGCCCGTGGGGCATGTGCTGCTGCAGCTGCTGCTGAATTACAGCTTCAAGGAGCTGTTATATCGATGCCCAGCGGTGCACTTAGGCCTGGAGTTAGCCCCTCCTCCCGCTGACTTGCTGGCTTTGAACCCTTCTCTAGGCATGAGGGGGCTGCTTTTGTAAGCACTTGTCCCTTTATTACAGACATAGCAGTTCCTGATTGACCTCTGCGGGGCCACTGGCCTTGTTTTCAGTCTTAGTGGACTGCAGAGGTCTCCAAACCAGACTCACAGTACCATGGCAGCCTGAGCCGCACAGATCTTTCTGGAAGCAGTGTTCTGGCGCATTTGCTATTCTACTGAAGGGGCACATAGAACTCTCCAGTGTAGAGGTCCTTCAGCTCTGGGTGGGCTTGTTTAAAGTTACAACAGACCCAAATCTTGTAGCTCGTCCTACTGAGGGGAGTATGCTTTGCCCTTGAGAAAGCTGCTGCCTTCAGCCTGAGACTTGGCTGGATGTTGGCTTAACTGAGTCATGGTTGCGTACTTGTGAGAGAATGTCTTTTTGTTATTCCCCTTCACTTTCTAGAGTCAAAGTGAATCCGGGTGAGGTGGGCAGCTTCCGGCCTGGAGTGACCACCAGCATTAATCTTGCTTTTTCTGGAGTCACAAGGCGGGGAGGATGGGACACAGCCAACACACGACTTACATAACATCACCCTGCTTCAGAGTGGCGCTGTTAGGGACTGGAAACCCCGCCTTGTTTGGTGGGTCTGTAGTGTGTGTGTGTTTTAGCATGTATAAACACTTTTTGACGTGTCCATTCCCACCTAAGACCTAGCCCCTGTGGCTTTGTTCTGTGAAAGACAGATGCCTACACCTTTCAGGACACGCACGCTGCTTGGTTTACTCGAGCAGTACGAATCTACAAAGGCCTGGCGTTTTGACTCAGCTGTAAAACCAGCTCAGGCCAGCAGCCAGCTCACCAGGCCCTCTGTTGAACGAGCAAGCGAGGGAAGATAGGGATCCTACTTTGTTGACATCTAGGATCTGATTTAATAGGCGTGTGGTCCTCTGCGGAGAGTGGGAAGGCTCCTTCCGCTGACCAGTAGCAGCAGACAGACAGCCTTTCCCTGGAAACACCGGTGATTCTTAGCTTTTGATGTAGAATGAGTCATGATCACTCTCCGAGTTCATTTAGGTTCAAGGTTGTCTTGCAGTGACCAGGGAAGTGGGGGTTTTAAGATCCTGGTCTCAGCAGTACAGAATAAACCTCTTAAAGGATCTGTGAATTAAAAATGTGCCATTACCAATTAATGTTTTGTCTTCAGGCACTGAGATGAACGGCTCCTTTGGGGTGATCATTGGCGTTTTGGCCTTATGTCTCAAAGGAACCAAACCTCTTTTAAGGGATTGACAAATGCTATTGTGTCAAATGTGGAATATAATAGATGCTAATTTGTAGTTCATTTCCCTCCTGCATTCAATTAGACCCATTGTATTTCTGGATCTCTTTAGCTGTGGAGTACATTGTCGCTGGAGCATGTAGTTTTTAATCAGTAATTGTTCGTAGGTTCCTGAAAGGTACAAAGTTTCTTCTATCTTAGGTACTTTTTCCTTGCTCAACACAGGCGGAAACAGTAGGATTCTGCAGTGTGACAGGCATTCCCTAGTAAAACAGACATAGTCAGCTCCACTTTGTAACAAGCTGGCCTTTCTCAAATGCTGTAACTGCAGTGTGATGCCGTTCACTACGGTGGTGTTCTGTGTATCAGTGAAATTTCCATTCTTTTTTTCTTTTTGTGGGTTTTGGGGGGTGGGGGAGGTTGTGATAGGGTTTCTTCGTGTGGCCAGCCTGCAGAACTTTTGGTGGTTGTTTTTGGTTTTTTTGTTTGTTGTTTGTTGTATAGCCCTGGCCGTCCTGGAACTCACTCTATAGACCAGGCTAGCCTCAAACTTAGAGATCTCCTTAGTTCTGCCTCCCTAGTGCTGGGATTAAATGTGTACCATTGTGCTTGGCTAAGTTTGTAATGATTACAATTTCTCTGAAGCCTTTCAAGAAAAAATATGTATGTTCTTTTTGCTGTGTCACTTGGTAAAAATGCCTAGCCAATGAAGAACAACTTCAGACATTAAGTTCATCTTCAGTTTTGTTCCACAAGGTCCAAAAACTGAGACCAAATGATGGCATCAGAAAACAGTCTTGTGAAGACCACGTGGGACGCTCGCCCTACTGCTGAAGGTGGTGCTTCCAGGGAGGCCCTTGGCCACACTACGCTGACGCTGAGTTCATCTAAAGGGGGTGCAGAGCTCACAGTCAAGGCTGCTGTGTCTACAGTCAATAACGAGTGGTGCTTTAGTTCTGTGCTCTGATGTTTCCCTAAATAAAACTTTTCTAAGTAACAGAGTTGTGACCTCACCTACCTTCTTTAGGAGTCGCTCCACTGAAGATGGAGCAAGAGGAGGGTCTTGAAACACCTTGGGGCTCCTCTCTTTCTGGTGCTGTGTGACATTCAGGAGTCTCCACAGTACTTGGTAAAATCCAGCTGGCGGTAACTGAAGGACGGCCACAGGCTGGCTGGGGTTTACAAGGTTTCTGGTGTCTGGTTGAGCTGTCTGGATGTGGGCAGGCGGACATGAGCGCCTGTTCACCTCTGCTCAGAACACTTCTGCGGTGGAAGTGAACACACTTCGCAGGTCTAGTAGACCACAGGCACGCACAGTCCTGGCAGAGTCCGTAGCTGTAGTAAGCACACTGTGAAAGCTTCCGGGTCCCCAGCTGTCCCCCAGGATCTGTATGCTGCATTCATTTTCTGTAGCCCCATAGTATAACTGCATACTTAACAGCTCAGAGCACCATTGCTGACCTTGCAGCCTCCTGTGCCGGGAGTGTGGACAGCCTATCCAGGTCCTCAGCTCAGGGTCCCAGGGTGCCATCCATGTCAGGATGGCAGGTGGTGGTCTCTGGAGATTGAGTTGGAGAAACTGCTGCCTGCAGGCTAGCCTGCTCTACCACCTGCTCATCTCTTTGGGTTTTGGCCCAGGCCTCTCCCTCCTACCTGAAATAGCCACATGCACCATTGCTTAATGGTTTTGCAGCCTTGGCTGTTTTCCTGTTATCTCCTTTCTATTCAACAGTCAGCTCTAAAATCTGCTGCCGAAAGTTCCCCCATTTCCACCTAGCCTCCTATGCTGACACCTGTCCCTCTCGCCATCCTGAGACACCCACGAGGCAGGCTGGTTCCTTGTCCCTGAACTCCCAGCACCTAGACCAATGCCCAACTACAGAGGTTGCTTACCCAAACATTGAATTCTGTGTTTCCGCTAGGCGCGAAGGGGAGCACGGGTCAGAAGTGAACTCTTCCCTGGGCCAGTTACTTAGCTCTACTACACATCTGATTTGCCCAATTTAAGACAGTCAGGTTCACACCCCTGTCTAACCCCTCACACACATTAGTGATTGAGAACCTGACCCCGAGCCTCTCTGAAACGTTCCCCACACCCTCCCCTTGACGTTAGTGTCTGCCGTCCACACAGGTGCTCACTGCCCCTGGCAGACTCCTTTTCTTAGGGTCCTCACATCTACATTATTATAAGAGAGTTCGTCTGAGTGTTCTAGTGTCTGCTGTTTCTGGGATTAAAAGTTCCCTGACGAAAAGCAACAGGGAAGAAGGGTTTATCTGGGCTTGCGGTTCCAGAGGGATGGAGTCCTTTGTGTTAGGCAAGTCTTGGCTACAGGCAGGGGAGATGTGACTGGAGAAGGAACCCAGCTGATTTCACCTGCAGATGGGAAGATGGAATCAGATGTGGGCTGAGGCTGTAAAACCTCAGAGCTACTTCCTCCAGCTAAGATCCCCTTCCCAAATGTTACATAACCTCCCTAAACAATACCACTGGCTAGGGACCAGGTGTTCAACTAAGAGACTAAGTTCTCTTCAAACCGTAGCAGGCTCATCATCACCAGTTGGAGGTGCCGATGCCGTTACAGTAAGGAACGGGGGCACCTGTTCTCAGTATGTATTCATTCATGAAAGAGGTTTATTCTGTGATAGCCCCTCCTGTCACCCAGGGATCTAACAGGAAAGGAAGGAGATGCTGGACTGGCGGCTGCTGACCTGCACCCACAGTCCTAGGCTCTTCCAGGTAACACTGAGTTACAGCAGCTAAAGTGTAGAATTGAGAAATAGTCTCCTTCTATTTCTTACACCTTCAAATAACTCCCGTGTTCTGGCAGCCCCTTCATGAAAGCAAACCAGGAAGAGCGCGGTGTTCTTGGTGTTCCAGCAGAGATGAGGCAGGCAGGCCCCTGGGGGAGGGAGGGATCAGCCTGGCAGTGAAGCATCCCTTTCAAGAGCCAGCTTCTAAAGTTGCCGTGTGTCTTTTCTCTCTCACACACACAAATAAAAAACAAGAGGAGCTAAAGTGTTGTCAAAATCACTTCCAAACCCCCAGAAATGAAATCCACATCACATCTAAGTAAAGATGGTCATATAGAACCCTAGTTTCAGGAACATAAAAGGAAATGTTCTGCCGGTAATTTCCAAGGTAAGAACACTTGGAGATCTTAGCATTCCTGTCATTTGTTCTGAGTCTGAGAAGTGCCTGTTACAAAGAAAACGTCGCTGAGTACACAGGCCCTTGAGGCTCTTCAGCATTGCTTCATACTTTGCAGATACCATCTCCTTGAGAGGAGAAGTTTCATTTCAGAAAAAAAAAATTGCAAGAGTAAGCAGGCGGTGTGTGTGTGTGTGTGTGTGTGTGTGTGTGTAGGCTACAAGGTATCATCAGGTTGGGAGAGCTTGGAATTTTCAAATTTCTTATCCACATAAAGAAATGAAATGGGCAGAATGAATGTTAGTCATTGTCCTAACCAACTGAGTAACCCGAAATACTAGTTCACATTTCAGTGTAAGAAATAGCAAGGGGGCTGGAGAGATGGCTCAGAGGTTAAGAGCACTGACTATTCTTCCAGAGGTCCTGAGTTCAATTCCCAGCAACCACATGGTGGCTCACAATGAAATCTGGAGCCCTCTTTTGGCCTGCAGGCATACATGCAGATAGAACACTGTATACAAAATAAATAAATAAATCTTTTTTTTTAAGAAAAAAAGAAATAGCAAGGTATTTTACATCTTTCATACCTAACTTTTTAAGTTCAACATAAGTGTTTGACCTGCAGTGCTTCTTGTTTGAGACTGACCTTATTGCAAATGCTCACAGCGCCGTGTGGCTGGTGGCCATTACACTGACAGAGCATGTCAAAATAGGTTGCGCTGCATTCCCCCCTAGTGATAGCACTACGTTTTTCTCCTTTCTGAAGGCACTGTTCCTGTACATGGATTTAATTAACAGTGGCATGTAACCTTGAGACCTGACAAGTTTCTGGGGATTTATGCACGCTTAAGGTGAGATGCACATTAATATCTCCTCCTTGATGCTTGTTAATCTACAGTGGGAGCTTATTAAGCTGTGGCGACCACTGCAGCCCCTTCTCTGTTTGCCCTGAGTGTTCACTGTTTGATTTGCGTGTGCTCTTCTTACTCCTCTGTCCTCAAGTAGGCAGAAGCGCTGTTAGATCTTGGTGCCTTCATCGCATTTGACCACTGAAGCATGGATAAGACAATAGTTATCCAGGACCTCTGCAGTGGGTTTGAAAGCCTTAGAAATGGGACTTCGCAGTGAAGTTTTGACCCCAGCCCCAAATACAGCAAAGCCAGGTGAGTTAGATACTCAGGAAGAGGGACAGACTCAGGAGTGGGAACTAGCTAAACAAGAAGGGTCCTGGCTTACTACGGAGTGGGGGATCAGACACTCCTGGCAAGAGGCAGACATGGGGCCTTGATCTGACATAGAACGTGGTCACGTACCATGGAGGGTTCTTGCTACAAGCAGATTTGGCAATGCTCATTAAAGAGCCTTAGGGGGAGGTTCAGCAGGCGGACTGGCCAAGAGAAGAACCCTCACTGGCCACTCCAGCCTCAGACTGGTCCCTTGCAGAGGACAAGCTGAAGGAAGAAAACTCAAAGCTTTTACCCACTGAGGGCAAGCCACGCTGCCAGCCATTCTTCAGTGGGAGCCTGGGCGGATGTGAGGCAGAGGCAATGAGCACATGAAGTAGAATAAGGTTTAAAAGGCCAATTAGTAGACACTGATTTATTGATTTATTTAGTGGTTTTACTCAAAGCGCTGTTTGTACTGCCTACTTGCCAAGCAGGATTTCACTTGCTACCTGAACCGAAAGACGTGGAGAATTGGCTGAAGCAAGCAGCCGGCCACCCCATCGTGTGGTTTGGGGGTGGAAAGTGAGACTACAAAGAGGACCCAGGATTGAAAGCTTTTGTAAAGCTTTTCTGCCTTCCATCCACCGAGGACATCTCTCTTCCACCCCCGCTGGTGTTGAATGCTTAGATTCCCACAACACACTACAGCAGAGTCCGTCTAGGGGGCGAGATGGCCGCCAGCCCCTGGCCAGGGGTAGATGAAACCTGCTCCTACCGTCCGTCTCCCGGCAGACTCCAGCACGATGGATTTAAAGAGAACACTCTGGGAGGGGGAGCTTGAGAGAGTGCAACTGGAGACTGTGCTGGAGATTTCTTTCCACACACAAATCACTGAGGTAGAGAGAAGCTCATGTGTCAGACACATGCATCGTATCTCAGAGTGATGTGGCCCTGTATGACCTCCGCGGTCCTTATCTGTAGGATGGAATAGTCTCCCAGGCTTCGGGTGTTCCTCAACTGTGAAGTTAATTGTGAACACACAGAAAGCTGCCAAAGCAGGGCAGCAGAGAGAGAGATGTCATTCTGCGGTGCCCCTAGCTTTTCTCAATGGCACCCTTTTACATAATGATATTGTCGTTTCAAAACAGGAAACGCCAACCCATTGATCCAGTCTGCACTGCAGACTTCCTCTGGACTTGCCTGGTTTGGGGCACATTTACATGCATGTGTATGCACATGTGTGCACCTGCATGTAAGTTCCAATGGAAATAAGAATCATTTGTCGCTGCCAAAGGACTCTTCCCACCACCCCCTGCATAGTCATGTCCACCCTGCCCCAGGTGACCACCGTCCCCAGCTGTCACTCTCATCTGGAGGATGCTGGAGTACTGGACTCAAAGTCTGCAGCCCTTCGAGACGGACTGCTTTCAGCCAGTGTAACGGTGCCCTGAGGCCCATCCACGCGTGCACTCATGGGTTGCTTCTTTTGTTGCTACACAGGCTTCTTGTGAGCATCCCACAGAGGACACAGAGATTCATGGGCACAATGCTCAGGGTATAGCAGCTCCCCTTTCCTGGCAGCAGCTTTGAGCAGTTCCTGAATATGAAGACCAGCTTGAGAGGCGGTGTTCAGAGCCTGCGAATCCCTGCTCCCTTCCGTTTTCCTTTCCTTGTAAAACTTGGTGGTTAGGCCTTAGCTAGCACTTCTTACTTTTAGAGCCAAGGGTAATAAGCCCAGAGAGGTGAGCAGGCTGGGAGGAGACCCCAGGTTATTTGCCCCCATTTCAGATCTTTCTTCCACACAATGTCTGCTTCTGGGCCTGCAGTTGATGTGAGCTGGAGAATCTGCTGCATGGCCCTAGCTGGTCTGCAGAATGCTTTGCTGGGTGTCGCTCAGGAGCACTGATCAAACTGGGGTGGAGAAGCAGGATGCTTGGCTTCCCCTAGACATCAAGACCCATGAGGAAAAGGCTTTCATTGCCTTAAACTCTATGCAAAGATGGCATTAACATCCAGTGAACAGATTTTTCAAATTCCTCCTGCAACAAGTGTTTCCTGGGAATCACAGTGGGGAAGTAAGGAAGCCAGAGAGACAGCTCAGCTGCAGAAGCCTGGCCACCAGTGTACATTCCCTGGAGTCCATGTGAAAAGTTAGATTGGGTGGCATGCCTATGTGATGCTGGTTCAGGACAATTCTGTATTCTGTCGTTTATGTTTTAAATAAATGCTGATTGATCAGTAGCCAGGCAGGAAGTATAGGTGGAACAACCAGACAGGAAGTAGAGGCAGGGAAATGAGAACAGGAGTATCCTGGGAAGAAGGAAGCTCTTTCAGCAGTCCTGTCCATACACTGAAGAAGCAAGATGTGACCTGCCCCGCTGAAAAAGGTACCGTGTCATGTGGCTAGCATAGGCAAGAATAAAGGGTTAATATAAGTTATAAGAGTTAATAAGAAGTCTGAGCTAATGGGCCAACCAGTTTATCACTGATATAGACCTCTGTATGATTTTCTTTTGGGACTAACAACTGCGGGAACCGGACAGGACAGAAAACCTCAGTCAACATGATGCCAGCAGTCCTAGGGCAAGACCGGAGATAGGAGACTCAGCCAACTAGCCAGGAGCACGCAACAAAGCCACAGGATAATAGAGACCCCACATCAACAAGGCAAGAACCGGCTTCTGAAAGGCATGAGCGCTGTGGTGCGCACATGCATGAAGTTTTTGTTTTGTTTTTTTCTAAGTAAAAAAAAGCCCAAGGAAGGAAAATGCTTGGCTTTTATCTATAATTTAACTGAGGGGTCGTTTTCCTAGTAGCAGCTTGAACTACATCTCTGAAGTGCACTAGTCTGTGATTCTGGGCTCCATTTCTTCTCCCTGGACAGAGGGATGTGCCAGGCATCTAACTACACAGATTGGGCCTTCACTGTCCAGTAAGCAGATTCCGTTCTTCTGATAGGCTGCCCGCAACTTCTGAGTGAACTTGGCTCCTGGCTCTTCTAGGCTTCAGTTCCTTTTTGGGTCTTACAGAGTCAAAGGTATTATTAAGTAATTAAATAAAGTAAATTATAAAGTAAATTAAATAAAGACATTAAGCCCAGAGTCTGCGTTCACCAAGCACTCAGGGGCTGTTATGTCAAATAAACAATATTTGATTCGAAACCTAGAAGATCCCAAATTATGGGTGTTATACCCAGATCTGCAAAGTCCCCCCAAAACCAACTAGGAGACCGAGTCCCGTATGTAAAAGCCAAGAGCCTTTATTTTATGCAAGTTTGCAAACTCGGTCTCTCCATATGTCCAACGTGTTGGAATAAACAGAGAGCCCCAAGCTCAGTTAGAGTTGGGTTTTTATAGTAGGAAATGTAGGGTGAGGGGTTTCTGAGGCTCATAACCCCTGACTGGCTGACATTTGTCAAGGGGTGTCCTAGTGAATGTGTGCTGGCAGGTGATCCTATCTACAGTGGTTGGAACTTTAGGCATTTCTTTTGGATGGTCTGTTCTTGGGTGGTACTCGGGTAATCTCAGTTTGTGGTTCTTCCTGCAACCAGGTATAGATTCAGGGTAAACTCCTGAGACTCGAGCCTCCATTAAACTTATCAGTGGCTGAGTCCTACTCTGGCAAGTGATGATGGTTGGAAGTAAAGAACTTCCTTTGGGTGGTCTGCTTGTATTTAGCTTATCATGGCTGGCTCCTATATTCTGGGAACAAGATGGAATTTTTTTTGTGCAGGGGCAGCCAAGGAGGCTCAGTTTGGGTTTTGACACCAGAAAATCTGGTTTGGGGTCTAACATCTCTCTAACATCTGAGTTGGCCCTGAGAATCAGTGTCTCTCTGTTTTACAGGATTACTACACAGACACGGTGAGATGCTACACTTGACAGCCAGTGGGAGCTCTGCAGATGGGAGCTGTGTTTGTTTAGAGACAGGCTTCAGGTAGTCCAGCCTGCTTTTACACTTGCTTTGCAGCTAAAACTGACCTTGAACTTCTCCACCTCTCCAGCGCTGGGATTACAGGCGCGCGCGCCTGGTTTAGTCAGTGCTAAGCAGCAGACTGAGGGTGTTGTGCATGCTAGCAAGCACTGTAGTACTAGCACTGTAACCCCAGCCCCAGAGACAAAGAAAGGCATTGGGAGTTTCAAGGGTGGGAAGTCCATCTTGGGGACGAGTCCTTTAAGGAGCAGTTGCTGAGAGAGGCAGCCAAGGCCTGCTTTACTGCGAGCTCTATCTCCTGGTCCTGCACCAATGGAAGCAAAGATTCGGCAGATGTGTGAGGGTGGTGGGGGTATTGTCAAAACGACCCAGGAATATTCTTGACTCAGAGAACCCCAAAGAGTAAACCAGATGGGCAAGAACCTCCCCCAGCCTGAGGTGGGGAGGCTGGAGGAGCTGGGGGAGGGGCAAACCCATCCCCCTGGCCTTGCACAATGCTGCCTGGGTACTGCACAGAACCCTCCGTGGTCCAGGACCAAGGCCTCTGGGCAAACTTCCCTGCCTGGTGGCTTTGCCAGGTGGTGGCTCCCCAGATATTCACACTTTATTTTTGATTTTGAAGGATGAGGCAGGCATGACATATTCACTGCAGAAATCACGTTGAAACACAGAGGAAATTCAGAGACATAAATGGAGCTCTGAAACCCTCCCTGGTTCTTGCTGCCTCTCCTCCACTCAGGCACAGAGCCTGCGGGAATGACTGCCTGACTTCGGGGTCACATGGGTTTCTGTACAAGGGGCCCTAAGCAGGTACTCCAGACATCTGCCTTGCTTGGTCTTGAATGAACTAAATCTGTCCTGCAGGGGAGAGAGTGTCAGAATCCTTCAGGCACATATTGACGGGCATCCCTACCAGGATGCAGTTCCTGGATGAGGGGGCATGAGGGGAGATGAAGGATGGAGGGAAGAAGGAAAGATTGGGAAAAGGAAGGAAGAAAGAAAAGAAAGGAGAAAGGAAGGGAGGGGAGGTAGGTGGAAGGAAAAGATCACATGATCAGGCAGGAAGCCAGATTGTAATTCAGGAGTCAGGCTCAGCATTTCTGACAACTCACTTTTGTAAGAACCAACACAGGGCTCCCACAGGTTGAGCTGGTCCCTCTAGAAGGCAGCACCCAAGTTACCAATAGGGTCACCTGGTGAAAACCGCACGACCTTACACAGTGCCACACTGGGGACTAAGCTTCCCCCATGAGCTGTTGAGGGACCAAACCCATCCAAGCCTCAGGAAGACCCACCTTGAAGCCTTTTGGTCAATTCTTCCCCTTCCAAGTGAAGCCTTAGTGGCCTGGCCCAGCCTCACTGACCATTCCATCCTGGACAGGCCTCTTCCAAACCCCAGGGTGTGATCTAAGGATCACCAGTTCAGAGCGTGAAGATGCGCTCCTGAAAGTGTGGCTGGGCTCCGCTGCAGACCTAGAGCTGGAATCCGGTTCTGAAACCAAGCCGAGGATTCATGTTTGTAAACTGCCATCCTGGGCTGCACAGTCTCCAGCTGCCTTGCAGCAAGTTGCGAGCTGCTGGGGACATGGGGAGGGAAGGGTTGTTCCAACCAAGGGATCAGGGCTGCCAGCACTTGTTGACTAGGAAGAGCACGGAGGAGCCCTGAGAGTCCTTGAGGACACTGGACTTGGACTTCAGCCCTGCTAGCTGTCTGGGTCACCACATTCCCTTCATCCAAATGTTCCTGTTTCTTCCTCAGTCCTGGAAAGAGACAGATCTCCAGTCCCACCCGGAACTCAGGGCATTCATTCACAGACACAGTCAGGCAGCGCCAGCCTGGGTTCTCAGCTGCCCGCCCCAGTCTAAGAGACAAGCGCCTTGGGTACCACACCCCTTCTCCGAGACTAGCCAGTCCTGAACTAGGGCTTGGTGGAGCCAGTGTGAGTTCTTTTCCTTAGTTACAAGTGGGCCAAGGAGTTCAGAATCTGGAAGTCATTCTGGATTGCTAACACAATAAAACACAAGAAGAGTATACACAGTGTAAAAGCTGGGGGTTGGAATTCAGTTTTTGGTGAGACCCCTTCCTTTGCAGGAAGTCACCTTCTTCCTCTACTCTTATGTGACTGACAGGGGCCAGCTCACTCTCTGACCTCCTTTTAGTAAGTTCTATAATTCCGTTTGTGACTTAATCATCTTTCAAATGCACACCCTGAAATTCCATCATGTTAGGAACTCAGGCCTTCATATATGAATTCAAGGACACAACCTTCAGGCCGCAACACTTCATTTTCTCCTGTGAGTCGATCACACCATTTACAGAAAGTTATACCCAGATCTGGGGAGTACCCCCAAAACAAACAAGGAGACATAAAAGCAAAGAGCCTTTATTTTTGCACAAGTTTGTGAACTCAGACTCTCCATGTGCCCAATGTATTGACACAATCGGAGAGCCCTGAGCACAGTTGGGGTGGAGTTCTTATAATAGTGGAAGGATCTTGAAGGTTCAGGACTCCTGATTGGCTGACATTTGTCTAGGGGTGTCCTGATGAAAAGGGGATTGTTGTGTGTTGGGGTAAGAGACATCAAGTGAGCCTATCTACAATGGTTGGAATATTAGGAATTTCCTTTGGATGGTCTGTTCCTGGGTGGAGCATGGGTGGTCTCTGAAATTACCTGGTGTGGGTGAGAAGGAAACACGGAACACGCAACAAACCCACTTAGGAGTTTATTAGAGGGGGAGGTATACAGGCCTGGTGAGGTCGGTGTGCAGAGAGAGAGAGATAGAGATAGAGAGAGAGAGCTTGAAGATGACGCATCCAGTTTTTAAGGGTTGCCTAGTGCATGCACACGGAGATGATGTAGTTATATCATACACAGATGACAGAGCTTACACATGTGTGCAAGGGCTCACACAGCTGTATCACCTGTAGGTGATGCAACCATGCTGAACATGGGTCACGCCTGAGGGCTTGTCTGCACATGCGTGGCCCTAGAACCTGGAAGTGCCATATTGTGGCTGAATCATAGCATTCCACCCTTTTGTTTATCATAAAAATTTGGTGAGTTTGGAGTCTTTAATGGCTGGGAATGGGGCAACAATTTGGGGAGTTTCGGGTCTGTAATAGGTGGGAATGGGGCATCGTAAGGTCTCTCCTGACTGCTTCCTGCTGATTTTGTGGGCATCATCAAGTCTCTCGAGACTGCTTTTGGATGAGTTTCTGGGTGTCGGAGAGTTGAGATGCTCGACCACGTCCTGGGGGGTGGGGCTGATGACTTTTGTGTTTTTTCCAGGCTCTGTGGAACTGGCTGGCTGGCAGCTTGGACCTCGCAAGACACTGGAAAGGCAGAAAATTATGTCCGGAAAAAATTTTAGATCCTGGTGATTAAGGGAGGAGAGTCCCAAGATAGAAGATAGAGGGGTTTTTTTTGTGGGGGGGGAGGAGAGAATTTCCCAGGGGTTCCTGAGACCAGGAATGATAAGGAAAGAATTAAAGGATACTTATTATGGACAAGTCTAGTGTGTTTAGATAGGTCCAATTGGAGCTTATGAAAAAATGTTTGAAAAGGAACATATTTTAGACATATTAAAAGCTTATGATTGTGTTAGTATAGTGCTGGAATAGAAGACAGTGGGGAGGAGGGAGGAAAAGAAGGGGAATTATTAGACCCCCTCAATGTTTTACCTGAAGCAAATCTTAAGGCACTTGTTCTCTTTAGCATCAGGGTATTACCTTAACATCCAGGAGACACTGCTGCAGTCAGTGATAAACCTGTTATGTTAAAGTCTGTGTTGGGAGTTTTTGGAGTCTGGGGCTGTGAATGTCCCAAACTTGTTATTGTTTCTTACCACCTGGGCTTTTAGCAATCCTTGTACCTCCAGCTCTATGTTTAATGATGGTCCCTGTAATAACAGCTGAGTGGTTAACTGGAAATTTAAGCATGACATTGGAGATATAGAGAAGTTGGTAAAGCAGATAGGAGTAAGAGGAAGAGGGAGAGGATATGGAGCTTTTGGCACAGGAGAGTTGAGTACGGTGATGAAACCTTTGTTTTTCTAGAACTGTAGAAAGAGTGGCTGATCTTGGTGTCTTCCGGAACTTAAGGGAGCAGGGCCCTATTTGAGTTACCGTATACGAGGGGGTATCTTCATCTGGAAGAGAAAAAGGTTTAAGGTGAGACAGGTGGATCCAACGAGAGAGTCCCTCAAGCTTGGCAGCTGTGGGAGTTATAAGAATTACTTTAAAGGGGCCCTGCCATTAGGGGAAATTGGTAGGAGGCATTGGTTTGGGGGAGAGAATGGTACCTGATCTCCTATTTTAATCAGCAGTGGGCATGAATTGACACATGGTTGAGGTAATGAATAGTCGGTAAAATCCCATAATAGGGAGAGAAGATGGGAAAACAGCAGAGTAAGCAGGTGATCAGGAAAGAGAAGGGTTTTAGGTGAGAGGCCCGGAGTTAAAACTCGCCACCCATACATGAGTTCAAAGGGTGAGATGAAAAGGGGGCTTTTGGGGAGAGCCCTAAGCCTTAGAAGGGCCAGAGGTGAAAGTTTTACCCAGTCAAGGTGAAGCTCCTGTGACATCTTAACAAGAACATTGTTTAAAGAATGGTTAGTTTGCTCTACCTTCCCTGAAGACTGAGGATGGTATGGGATATGAAAATGTCAGGGAATGCTAAGAGCCTTAGATAAAGTTTGAGAGATCTGAGAGATAAACTCTGGGCCATTATCTGACTGAAGAGAGACTGGGATTCCAAATTGGGGGATGATTTCTCAGAGAAGAACATCAGAAATTCTCTGGGGCCTCTTGTTAGTAGTGGGAAACGCTTCAATCCACCCAGACATGGTGTCCACCAAAACCAGGAGATATTCAACTCTTCTGACCATGGGCATATGAGTAAAATCAAGCTTCCAGTCAGTTCCTGGAAGGGAGCCCCTGACCTGCTAAATGGGAAAAGGGAAGCTACGATATTTGGTCTTGGGATCTGACTTTTGACCGATTTTACAAGAAGCAGTGATAACTTTTAAGAACTCTAAGTTCTCAGGGTTTGATTGAAAGTGAGTCTTGACAAAATGAAACAGAGTTTTGCTATTAGGATGAGAGAGCTGATGTAGGTAGGACAGAATTTTCTGGGTGTCAGGGAATGTCTGTGAGAATGCGGGCTATACTCACCTCCTGAGGTGAGTGAGGTAGGTTTGGGCTCTGGAATGCTGCTGGTCTAGCTGCTTGGTCAACCCAGTTATTTTCCTTGGATATAATGGAATTGTCAATCTGATGAGACTGACAGTGAATAATTCCTATAACCTTGGGGAGGTGGGAGGCTTTTAACAAGCTCATAATATAACCTGAGTTAGTTATGGATCCTCCTTTTGTTGTAAGAAGCCAATGCTCCTTCCAGATAGCTGTGTGGGACAGGAGGATATGAAATGCATATTTGGAGTCTGTGTAAACACTTAAAGAGCGTCCCTTTGCTGACTGGAAGGCACAAGTAAGGCTTTTAATTCAGTCTGCTGATTAGTGATATGGGCGGGGAGTGCCTGTGCCTCCACCACCCCAGTATCTGACACTGTGGCATAGCCTGCTCTACATATCCCTTCACATAAAAAGGAGCTGCCATCTGGGTACCAGGTATAAGTGGCATGAGACAGTTTGCCCTCCTGTATATATGTAGAGGTGGGGCAGTAGATCCCCTAAGGTTTCTATGCAGGAGTGAGATGGAGAATAATTAACGTTAGGTTGAGGTAGGAGATTTGAGATATTAAGGGGTGGACAGCATTGGAAAGTGAGTGTGGCATCTTCTAGTAGTGCTGCCTGGAGAGAAAGAACTCGGGATGTGGGTAAGGTTTGTAAGCCTTTGTCAGTTAAGAGGTGGAACAGATTGTGGTGGGAGAAGACCGTGGTGGGTGACCCAAAGGTTAGTTTCTTTGACTCAGGAATAAGAAGCTCAGTGGCCTCTAAAGCACATATGCAGGGTGCCCAGCCCTGAGTGGTGAGGTCCATCTTCTTTGACAAGGGTAAGGAAGATCCCAGCTGATGTCCTAGGACCCCAAGGGCATATTCTTCCTTCTCTGTTACACAGAGGGAGAAGGGACGAGTTAAATCTGGGAGGTGAAGAGCTGGGGCCTGGATAAAGGTTTTCTGGAGTCCCTGGAAGGATTTAGTAATGGGGTGGAGAAGGGGCTCAGGCAGAGAGCCAAGAGCTGCCTCGTATAAGGGGCGGGTGAGGAGAGAAAAAGAGGGGATCCAGGAATGCAGGAAGCCAGCTATTCCTAGGAGTGATAAAAACCTCTTCTTTTGTAGAAGGAACTGCAAGGGATTGAATTAGCTTTTTTTCTGTCCAGGGTAATAGCTTTCTGGGTTGGGATTATAGTTAATCCCAAGTAAATGAACTGAGAGGTAGACAACTGGGCCTTAGAAGGTGAAATTCTATAGCCCTTTGTGGACAGGAAATTTAAAAGAGCAGAGATATCAGTTTTGCTGATCTCCAAAGATGGACTACAAAGTAAAATATCATCTATATGCTGTATGAGTTTAGACTTAGAAGGAGAGACAGTGAGAGTAGATCAGATGCTAAAGCCTGGCCAATAGGTATGGGCTGTCCTGGAATCCCTGGGGAAGGACAGTCCAGGTGAGCTGTGTGGAGAGGTGAGTGTCAGGGTCAGTCCAGGTGAAGACAAAGATATTTTGAGATTGAGAGCTGAGAGGAATAGTGAAAAAAAAACCATCCTTAAGATCTAGAACTGAGAAGTGGGAGGGTCCTGGGGGGGGGATAGTGGAAAGAAGCATGTAAGGATTAGGCACTGGTGTGGAAGAATTGTCTGTAATCTGTCAATCATATTTTAAATAAATGCTGATTGGCCAGGCAGGAAGTATAGGTGGGAAAACCAGACAGGAAGTAAAGGTGATGCAATGAGAACAGGAGAATTCTGGGAAGCAGGAAGCTCCCTCCAGCATTCCTGCCCAGATCACCCAAGAAGCAACATGTGAGCTGCCCAGCTAGAAAAGATACTGAGCCACATGGCTAACACAGACAAGAATTATGGGTTACCGTAAGATGTAAGAATTAGTTAATAAGAAGACTGAACTAATGGGTCAATCAGTTTATAATCTTATGGAGTCCTGTGTGTGGTTTTCTTTGCAGCTTGCCAGCTGTGGGATACTGGGTGGGACAGAAACCCTAACAAGCCGGATCGTCATGTTACAAGGCACTACAGGATGAAGAGGGACCACTGTGGAGTTAATGAGCTGGAGGTCTTGAGCCAGGTGATAGGTTCTGTTAGGTTTTTAACAGCAAGTAAAGGGGTTTTAAAGGGAGAAGAGGTGGGGCGCAGTAGCTTTTTTCTTAGAAGGTCAGAGATAATAGGCTTAAGTCCCCTTAAGGCTCTGGGGGGGTAATGTACTTAGTAGGATTCTGTAATTGGATAATGATGGCGGAATGGTGTTCAGCAACAGAGGGGTTTGGGGTGTCCAAGACTTAGGGGCCCACATGAGAGGCTGGCAGAGGAAAAGACACATTGGAGCTGGTAAGTTGGAAGACTAGAAGGAGGAGGAGGGGAACTGTTGGCGAGCTGGGGTAAGGTGAATGGAAGGAACAAATGAAATGGAAGCTCCTATTTTTGCTTAAAAAAAAATTCTCTTTCCATAAGAGGTACAGGGCAGGTTGACATGACTAAAAATGAATGAGTGAGATAAATACCCCTAAAAGCACAGTTAAGTGGTGGGGTCTGCTGAGGTAGGATAGGCTGTCCCCCTACCCTGATAATAGAGAAACTTAAAGGAGAGGTAGACTCCCAGAATTCCCTCAGTATCAAGTATGTGGCTCCAATGTCCAAGAGAAAGGAGATGGGAGAACCTGATACCATGATGCTTACCCATGGCTCCCTGTTACAGATGATGGTTGTGGTCGGGTCAAATGAGCTCGGACAACGTCACTAGTCCATGGTCAGACCTCGAAGGTCAACTTGGGAATTTTCTGGGTTTGATGTCTCTATGCCACAATGTGCATGAGGACAATTGACTGCCCAGTGTCCTTCCCTATGGCATCTCGGACAAGGTCTTGCAGGACCAAGATGAGGATTAGGGCAAGCTCAAGCCCAGTGATTAGCTCTACCACATTTGAAACATGGGCCTGGTGGTTCTTGAGCCCCAGGGGGGCAAGGGAGCAGCATGGACAGGGCGGATTGGGTGGTCTGTTGCCTCAGCCAGTTGGGGGGCCGTGGCTAGCACGTGACAGTGATGATTGTGGGCTTTGTCATCCCTTGCATGGTACACCTTAAAAGCCAACTCTAAGACTTCTACCTGCGAGGTCAAGGAGCCTTTCTCCAAACTTCCAAGTTTAACCTTAATGTCAGGGCGCACTGAGAGAAAAATGAGTCACGAGTAACTGTCTGCCTTCTGTGGTTTCTGGATCGAAGTTAGTATATTGTAACAGGGCTTTAGTGAGGTGTTCCAAAAATGCAGAAGGATTTTCCTTCATATCTTGAATGCTCTCTGAGAGCTTATTATAGTTTACTGGCTTGAAGTTAGCCTTACGGAGACCTGCCAGGAGGCAAGTCAAAAACCAGTTCCTAGCTAAAATTCCACCTGGAGTGTTATAGTCCCAGTGTGGTTCTTGCTCAGGAACCGCCTCTGCCCCTGGTGTGTTGCATGTGTTTGGTGAATCTCATCTGCATGTAGTCCGGCCTGCTACCAAACTCGCCTGTGCTCTTCAGGAAGTAGGTTATTAGATAGGATCCTATAGATATCATGAAAGGTGAGATGATACAACTGGGACTTAGAGCTTCGATAGTAAAAGGCTTGGATGTAAGGAAACTCCTTCCATTTGCCTGTGGGCTGACAGTAGTTAGAAAGCTCCCATAGAATATCAGGATCAAAGGTGCAGTTAGGCGGCCACTTTAAATTGTTATCTGAATTGTAAGGAGGCCATTTTTTGAACAAAGATGGACAAGTGTGGGAATCTGTAAGTAGGGCATTAAGGCCTGGGTTTTTAGGGCCTCTAAAAGGCATTCCAGGGGGAAGGCTGGACTGATGGTCTTGGACGGCTTGCTCCCATAGCTGAAACCATGAAAAGCCTTGAAAACGGCAACACCACAAGGCTTATGGGGGGGAGGGGGGAGACACGTCTCCCTCTATAGGCGGGGTGTGAAACAGCGGCCAACACCTCAGGGCTTGTAAAAGAGCATCCTCTTATCTACAGGCAGGGTGTTAAAGTCTGACTGGCTCCAGTCCCGGTGACTTGGAAGTCAAGGAGGCTTAGAGGCCGCTCTGAGCAGTCTCACACAGTGGGGACCACTGGCGAGTGGTCCAAAAGAAAAGAAAAGAAAAGAAAAGAAAAAGAAAAACCTGAGGTGGCAGGCCAACCCTGACTTGTCCAATCATGATTTTAGCTAAGGGAAGCAATCCAGAGATGAATGTCAGCAAAGGGCTCAACTGTAGCCATGAAGGCCGTGGTTGTGGGTTGTCCTCCACCCCCATTTCTGAGAACACCAAAGATTTCCAGGAGCTCAACGCTCAATTCCTTAGGTTTGGAGAAACGGTTAAGCTAACCGGAATGGGGAAACTTACCAATTGAAGCTGGTGGTGTGTGTAGAGGTCACACTCAGGCAGATGGACACGTGGATGTTGTAGAAAAAATATCCAGTTCTGGATCCCGATCCCGGGAGAGGGGCGGGAGAGCCTCCCGAGTCTCACAGCACCAATGAAAGTACCTGGCACAAGTGAGAAGGGAATGTGGAACACGCAACAAACCCGCTTAGGCATTTATTAGAGGGGGCGTGTACAGGCCTGATGAGTTCAGTGTGCATGAAGATAGCATGTCCAGCTTTTCAGTTCAGTGTGCATGAAGATAGCATGTCCAGCTTTTCAGTTCAGTGTGCATGAAGATAGCGTGTCCAGCTTTTAAGGACTGCCTAGTGCATTGTACAGGGGAATGACATGGTTATGTTATACACAGACGACAGAGCTCACGCATGCACCCAAGGGCATATATATGTAGGTGATGCAACCATGCTGCACATGGGTCACGCCCAAGGGCTTGTCCTCACATGCATGGCCCTGGAATCCAGAAGTGTCAGCCATATGGCTGAATCATAACAGTCTCAGTTTGTGGTCTTTTTTGGAACCGAATATTGCTTTAGGGTAAACTGAGACTCAGGCCTACCTTCCTGTTAGTGTATCAAGCCTATCTTGGCAGGTGTGTTCCAAGCTGCCCTGAGTCCTACAAAAGGTGGACAGGGGTCAGACAAGGAACAGAAGGAGAGCAGGGGTGGGTATGGGCAAAAGAAGCCACATTCTTACTTGTATTGAGATAAAAGTAGGACAGCTGGTAGTTGTCACGTGAGTGGTCCATGCGTAGAAAACAGTGGGGCCTGCCTCCCACAGTGCAGGTCTCAGAAACTCAGTAGAAGATCCAGCCCAGCCCAGAGGAAGAGGCCCCACAAACCATGCCGCTGAACCACTGTCTGTTTATCTACCCATGAGGTGCCCTTTCCAATCCTGGAAAAACCAGACACCAATGTAGCCCATGACATTGGTGAAGGGGTCACTCCAAAGAATCCAGTGCCGCTCTGGCAGAAGCCCCAAGGATCCAGCATGAGTCCTGCTCTACTATGTTGAAAATTGCAGGGGTTAATTCTCACTGCTGCCCATAAAGATGTCATCTTCCCGTTTTCCAATTGAGAGGGTGGGAGCTAAACATGATGCACAGGCTTGCTGGCCTTCCTGAGAGTCCACACTTTGGTGCACAGGCTTGCTGGCCTACCTGAGAGTCCACACTTTGGTGCACAGGCTTGCTGGCCTACCTGAGAGTCCACACTTTGGTGCACAGGCTTGCTGGCCTACCTGAGAGTCCACACTTTGGTGCATAGGCTTGCTGGCCTACCTGAGAGTCCACGCTTTGGTGCACAGGCTTGCTGGCCTACCTGAGAGTCCACGCTTTACCAGGGTGTGGGTGAGTGTAGGTTCCAGGCTCATCCTGACTTAGAAATTCTAAGGTTCAAGATCCCTGATTGGCTGATATTTGTCTAAGGGTATCCTGGTGAAAAGCCATGGGTGTGTGCTGGCAGGTGGTCCTATCTACAGTGCTTGGAACTTTAGGAATTTCCTTTGGATGGCCTGTTCCTGGGTGGTGCCTGGGTAGTCTCAGTTTGTGGTCTTTATTGGATTCAGGTATTGCCTCAGGGTAAACTACTGAGACTCAGGCCTCTATTGAGCTTGTCATGGCTGGGTCCCACAGAAACCTCTGTAGTGATGCCCAGAAAAATGCGTGTTTCACCACTGCATGTAAGTAGTTCTGATGGGTAAGGAGGCTAGAGGAAGCTCTCATATGCACCTCAGGGTGCATTTAATACCCAGCATGTGTGGACCTTTGTAGTAGTGAGCAAGAGCCGTGTACCCTAAAACAATTGGGATGAGAGCTGCCCCCATGGCTGTTATGACCAGAGGATGTGACCCAACACCCCTGTGGTCAGCAGCAGTGACAGAGGACAAGACCCTGCCTTTCCTGCTGAGAGTTTTACACAGCCTTATCAGAGCTGTCTAACATTTATCCTACAGTTTAATCTTGATGATTTAGCTATGACTATGTTAAAGTCACTGTTCTCCATGGAATTGTGTGATTGAAACATCTTTTATGCTTAAAGTTTAGGGAAATGAGGTCTTACTTGCATAAGCTTCCTTAGATTCCCCATTCCCAGCAGCCCCATAATTATACCACGATTTGAGTAAAAGTACATCCTCCATACAAATCCAGTTTCATAACAAAACATTAGCACATGCTTAACTGATACAGCTGCTCCAAATTCTCCCGGAGCCAGAGGCTGCCACGGTTCTGTTAGCACAGCCAACCAGAGTAGGCCTCCCAGCAATGTGGTCCTAGGTGACAAGGGGCAACTGAGAAGGCTGTCTGCCTATCTGAATCACACTTAACTCTGGCCCTGTACAGAGTGAATCTGCCATGCCCACAGCACACCCGTGATACATCACGGGTCACCCTTTTGTTTGTAGGACACCCCCTGCCCACTGCTCCGCCTCCTCTATGAGCTCAGGTGCAACACCAGGCTGAATTCACAAAGGACACTCGAACTCCTTATTGATTTACTGATTGAGTCTGTTTGTAATGGTCTATCCTGGCCCTTTAAGAGACAAGCCATGCCTACTCCCCATCCATCAAGGCAAGCTGATCTTCAGCTTTCAGCCTGAGTCCTTTCCTTTCCATCTCTTTCTCTTGAAGAGGCAGCTTCTGTCTCTTCCTTCTCCCCACTTCTTCCCTACTGCCTCTCTGTTTCTCTCTCTGTTTTTTTCTCTCTCTCCCATTCCCCCTCTCTCTGCACTTCCCTTTTCCCCCCTTCCCTTCCATAACCCACTAAATAAATATCCAACCTCACTCTGCATGGTATGCCTATCCGTCTCAGTCTCTCACCCGCCATGTGGCTTCCTGCCTGGGACCCGTCTGCCTTCGCGGTCTGCCATGATCTCTGGACCCATTGCCCACTGCTACCACTCGGGGACCTGCAGCATTTTACTTAAACCATTACATTGCTACTATGGAAACCACCAGCTTCTAGTATAACTGTGGGACTCTGGCTTTATACTGACTTTCTCAGTTTGTTCCTCTGGCTGGGGCAGGAGGAACAACTGGGAGCAGAAATGGGGGCATGGCAGTAACCCCAGGGATGATGTTCAGTGGCCCTGGTGGATGGAAACCCCATCAGATGCAGCCCTTCGGCTGAGTACAGCACAGAGCTAGCTCTAAGTTCACGGTCAACGTGGGTTCACATCTTGGTGAGCCACCGACTATATCAGACCTGTATTGACTGGGTGACTATGCCCTCAGAATGATCTGGTAACTTTGGGGCACTGGTACATCTCTGTGTTTATTAGGACGAGATCTTTATAGTTCATTCTTTCTCTCGTCTCCCAGGCCTTTGACCCAAGATGTCATCTACGTTCATCACAGATCATCACTACAGCTTCAGCAATGTTTCTGTCACTCACCCAGCCACCCATTCACCCACACTCCTGTACACATGCTCACGTCTTCATTAAATAGTGTCTAAATGTCACTGTGCCCCAAGGACTATGTTATCAGGTCGGAACATCTCTCCCTCTCCCCCATGTGATGATAAGCAGGAAGGTGGTCGCCTGCAAGCCAGGGAGTGGGTCCTCAGAAGACAACACATACAGTCTCCTAGTGTTTCAACTTGGGATTCCCAGCATCTGAGCTGTGAGAAATAAATATTTGCTGTTCAGCAACTTGAAAGTAGATAAGCAAACAGCTGTGAGAAAAACATCATCAAATAGCAAAAAAAAAAAAATGTATTTGCCTATGCTAGGAGTTAGACTCCTTTTTCTAGGAAAGAAAACCTTCAAGCTTAAAAAATGTATTTGCCCATGCTAGGAGTCAGATTCCTTTTTATAGGAAAGAAAACCTTCAAGCTTAAACAAAAAGCAAGAAATGACTGGGAAAAGTGGCCTTTTCCCAGAACCCTGCTCAGTGGCCTAGGTATATAAGGATATGACCTGGCCAAAAACAAACAACCAGACGGTAAATAGAGCCACATCCCAGCCCGCTGTCCCTTGAGGTCCTGTCTCCAAGGCTAGCTGGTGGGTTTCTGGGGAAATTAAAAAGCAGGGGCTAGATTGATAGCTGGATAAGCCCACGCCCCCATCTGACGTTGTTTTCCCATGTGTGAGTCAACTCATTGGAACTGCGTATAGGAGTAGAGGAGGGATGACATGCATAGCTAATGGGTGCCTGACCGTCCTAGGCCCAAGATGCATAGGTAGAGGAAGCTGATCCATCTGTGACAACCACTTGCTGGTGTGGGGCGGTGTCAGGGCTTGATTACCTCACTTTCTCTGACCTTCTGCCACTACAGGAAGCTAAAGTGATCCAGTAGTGGAGCTGGAGTCTGGTCCAGGCATATTGAGCCAATCCATGGACAAACCCACATACAGCAGAGTAGCTAGTGTACAAACCCACATACAGCAGAGTAGCTAGTGTACAAACCCACATACACATCGATTGGCTAGTGTACAAACCCACATACATGTCGAGTGGCTAGTGTACAATCCCACATACACATCGATTGGCTAGTGTACAAACCCACATACACATCGAGTGGCTAGTGTACAAACCCACATACAGCAGAGTGGCTAGTGTACAATCCCACATACACATCGAGTGGCTAGTGTACAAACCCACATACAGCAGAGTGGCTAGTGTACAAACCCACATACAGCAGAGTGGCTAGTGTACAAACCCACATACACATCGAGTGGCTAGTGTACAAACCCACATACAGCAGAGTGGCTAATGTACAAACCCACATACAGCAGAGTGGCTAATGTACAAACCCACATCCACGTCTTGTAAGCATTATTGCTCTCAATAGTGATCACAGACACTCAGGTCACAGACTGTGGCATGCCACGTCCGCCAGCAGAAGAGACGACCACAGCAGGATTCTTCTTAGAACACACTTTATTGGGAGCACACAACTTGAGGATGATGGCGAAGGACCCAGATCCCAGGCACACACTGCTTATAAGCAGTGGAGAACAAAAGCCATGACGTATCCGTGTCTGATTGGTCCAAGCCCCTCCTGAGCATATGGGTCGGCTCATGATTCGAGGCTGGATCGCGCCACTGGGGGGGGGGACGACACACGCGAAACGCCTCAGGGCAAGGCGGAGGCTTGATGCCAAATGGCGGTGGCAAGCAGGCAAGGAAGAACATGGCGGCGCCGTGGCACCCTACAACAGACAATCAACCCAAATCATCCACGATTATTTTTATTGTAAAGATTATATACAGGGAATGACTTTAAAAGTCAGCCTTGGTAACAACATGGTAGAATGGGGAGTTTTACTAGGTGTATCCAACTTCAATGGGACAACTTCCCATGACCAATAGTAGCTCTGCAGAGTCTGGGAAGCTAGTAGAGATGTTCTAGCACATCATCACAACAAAATTGGACACCAGATATATTAAAGTGAGTAAAAAGGACTTTTTCACTAGACCCGAGTTGTCTCTAAGGTGGTATATCAACAGAGATTTTCTTGGCCTGAAATTTCTACAGGGAACGGTGTTTAGCCTTCTCAGCCCTGCACCATGCTGCCCATGGTGCTTACTCCCTCTCACCTCATCCAGGTTACTGAGGCGCTCAGCATGATTGAGGGACTGGGAGTGAGGCAGAGGCCACAGATCCTAATTACTTCCCAGCCTCCATCAGAAAAGGAAAGGTGGGTGGGACATCTCACCTGTGTTTCTGCACACCGAATGACCCATAAATATTCTAAGTGCTCTGTACACTTCACCTTCCCTTCAGTGATGGTTAGTCTTGGTTGTCAGCATGAGGGGAGATAGAATCAACCACAAGGCATGCTTCTGGGTGGCGCTGTGAGTGAGGGCATTTTCAGGAAAGAGCTACTGAGGGAGAACCACACCCTCACAGAGGGCAGCACCTCTGGAAGGCATCCTACAAACAAAGAGGGCTTAGAAAGAATTAGTACTGCTTGCTTGCTTGCCTTTGCTTCTCTCGTTGACAACTACATCTTATCTTGTGATGACTCCAACTCTTCAGCCTTCCAATGTGGACTGAAAACCAGTGACTCTCCAAAGACTCCTCCAGGCCTTCAGTACCAGATGGGGACTACTGAGGTATTTAGCTTTGTGGACTGAGCAACTCTTGGGTTACTAGTCTGTCTGATGTCTAGACAACCATTGCTGAGCTAGCCAGTCCTCTCAGCTGTAAGACATTCTAGTAAATTCCATTTTGTAACATGAGGACATTGTGCTGGTTCTGTTCTTTGCCGATGTTCCTGTCCCAGGCCATTTTCCTCAAAAGCACTCAGTGTGACAGAAGTGGGGAAGAGGTCACAAAATTGAGCACTTCAGAGTCATCATCCTGGGAGAACCAAATGAGAGGCTCTCTGCACTTTGTTTGGCTTTTTGGGATCATGGGACACACAAACATAATTGCCTTTCAGGAAGAAACATGCGGTATGGACTAGGCTCATCCATTAAAAAGGTTTGAGAGAGTCTCAGAATACTTAGCTGCAGTGATTGATGTTTTCCTCTTCTGAAGACAGTAAAGAGTGCAAAGAGGTAGCTATTTCTTCAGATGTGCAGACAGTAGCGTGACTTCCCAGGAACATGAAGAAACAAGCAGAAAATGACACTAGCAAACTAATACAATAGCATGGTCAGTCACACACTCAAAGAAGTGGAGATCTGCTGGCTAACTGGCAAGGAATTCTAAACGATCACTTCCAGGCAGCTCAGCAAGCTGCGAGAACACAGGTGGATGATGCACACTCAAGTCAGAAATCATGAAGTGGAAATTGGAGGAGCCAGGGCCAGGCTGTACAATCTCGGGGCTGAGCCCCAGAGTCCCGTGGCCTTCAGTCACTCTCCTTCAACTGTAAGTTTACAAAAACATTGACAGGGACAGAGGTAGATGGGTCAACTGAGCATCAGGTAAACAATGTATGAACAACAATAACAAAAGTTCAAGAAAGGGTTAAACAAATTCTAGAGCTAAAGAATATAAGGCATTGTCTTCCTTAGGGTTTCTATTGCTGTGATAAAACACCATAACCAAAAGCAAGTTGATGAGGAAAGGTTTAGGTTGGCTTTATGCTTCCAAATTGCTGTTCATTACTGAAGGAAGTCAGGACAGGAACTCAAGCAGGGCAGGAACTTGGAGGCAGGAGCTGACACAGAGGCCAAGAAAGGATACTGCTTACTAATCATGACTTGCTAATCATGACTTGCTCAACCTGCTTCCTTATGGAACCCAGGACCCTCAGTCCAGGGCTGGGCTCTCCCTATCAATCACTAATTAAGAAAACACCCTACAGTTGGATCTTACAGAAGCATTTTCTCAATTGAAGTTCCCTCCTTTCAGATGACTCTAGCTTGTGTCAGGTCAATATGAAACTAGCCAGGACAGTCATAAAATGAAAAAGTATAATTTTAATTTCAATGTGTACTTCAGGAAGCAGAAGAAAGCAGCAAAGATAGGTCATAGGACAGTGTCTAGTCAGAGAGAAAGAAAGGACTAAAAACAACTGAAGAAAACCTCCAAGAAGGATGGTGTATAATCCACAGTAACATCCCTTGTGGTGCTCTTTGAGGGAGAAGAGAGGAAGGGGCGCTGGGGCACAGAGAGCTTACTTAGAGAAACAATGGCCATCTTCTCATAAGTCTAGGGAGAGCTGTGAGCATACTGGTACTGCAATCCACTAAGACCCAAATGGGTTTTGTAGTGTCCGAGTTGCAGGGACCCCAAAAAGACCACTAGAGACACAGACCCATAGAAATGCAAAAGCAAGATTTAATTATGCAAATCATCATTCTGACCTTGTCTTGCACCCAATGCAGCGGGAACCAGAGGAGGTATCCCTCTGTTCCTAGGTAGGGTTTATAAAGGAAAAAAAATCACAAATCTATTGTTATGGACATAAGGGGTACCTGTGACTCTCTGGTTGGCTCCAGCTCAGGGGATTTTCCATTCTGTTGATATCAACTTGGAGCAGCTGGGCTCCAGTCTAGGGAACTTCCTGCTCTGCTGATGAAGGACCTGGATAAATCCAAGTCCCCCCCCCACCTTAGCAGGAAAATAGAGCCAAAAATCTAGCAGGAAGAGAAGAATCAGAAATCTAGGATTAGCCAGTTTCAGGGTTTCAAGAACTAGCTGAAGATAAAGGTAGATTGTAATCTTGAGAGTAATCTTGAGAAACAGGGAGTTTCCCCCCTAGTAATTATCATTGATATTTTTAGAATAGGAACTAGCTGATTATAACCTTGAGAATGATCTTGAGAGGCAGGGAGTTGCCCCCTTGTAATCATCACTGGAATTTTTGGAATTTTCTGTGACACCCTCCCTGCCCCCTTTTTGGATTACTGGGCTGTGTGGTTTCTATAAAAACTACTTCTCCCGGTCACTCGGGGTTGAACTCTTCCCCTGTGTGGGTTCTGAATCTCGGTCCCAGTGCACTGGTTCTCGTCTCGTCGATTAAAATCTCATGTGATTGCAGCAAGGACGGTCTCTCGTGAGTTACTGGGGGGGGTCACGTCATCCCGAGGCTTGAGTGAGAGTCTCCCCAAATCGGGGGGTCTTTCATTTGGGGGCTCGTCCGGGATTAGCGACCACCCTCGTCTCCGAAGACCCACTTGGAGGTGAGACATTGTCTATGTATCTTTGTCTTTGTGTGCAGGCAGGTTCTTTGTGTTTTTGTGTGCTGGCTGAATTCAGGTTCAGGTTCGCTCATTAGAGGTTACAGTTGTGTTGTGCCTTTGTGTTTCCGTGCCATTCAGGTTCTGTACATTCGGGTTTACAGTCGTGCCTTTGTGTTTTTGTGCTGGTTGAATTCAAGTTCAGTACATTCGGGTTTACAGTCGTGACTTCATGACTTACTTTGTGTTTCCATGCCGGTTGAATTTGAGGTTACAGCTCTGTCTGTGTCTTTTTGTTTCTGTGCGAGCTGAGTTCAGGTAATTGGGTCTGATAATGGACCTGCCTTTGTTGCCCAGGTAAGTCAGGGACTGGCCACCCAACTGGGGATCAATTGGAAATTACATTGTGCTTACCGACCCCAGAGCTCAGGTCAGGTAGAAAGGATGAATAGAACCCTAAAAGAGACCTTGACAAAATTAGTCCTGGAGACTGGTGGAAATGACTGGACAGCCCTCCTTCCCTTTGCCCTGTTCCGGCAAAAAAAAACACCCCAGGGCGATTTAAACTCACCCCTTATGAGATCCTATGTGGGGGACCGCCACCTCTTACTGAGGCGGGTGGGATACATAATCCTGATGCTGTTCTTCCTAGACCATTATCTGCCCGTCTGAAGGCCCTTGAAGTAGTAAGGCACCAGCTCTGGAGACAACTACAAGAGGCATACGAGCCTGGGGACCCACACGTGCCACATCATTTCCAAGTGGGAGACACTGTACTAGTTCAGCGACACCATGGCTTGAGTGAGAGTCTCTATTACAAAAATAGAGTTGGTTTTGTTGCTTCAGTTTAAGCCAAACAAAACACTGCAGACTTGATAACTAACACACTTTAAAAGAGAGAGCATTAATAGCATCAAAAGGAAAGAACCTTGTCACACATCAAGGACTACTGAAACCGTACAAGTCAGTGACATTATTCGGGGTGCTGAAGGAACCAGACCATTACCCGAGAAAACCTCCTACCCGATAAATGTCCCCCACAACAATAAAAGAGATCTAGAAACATCTCTAGACAAACATTGCAAACTCCAGTGTGTCTCTTTTGGGCGGAACTCCGTGGCTTTGGGAAGAGTGCACCAGAGACGCACATGCGCAGTTAGCAGAAGCTGTTAAATCAACCAAGCACTGAAATCAGACCGCTAAAGGTCTGCTGTGCTTTAGAGGGCTCCAAAGCTCTGACTATCTATAGAAATCAATTTTATATGTCTCCAGTGTGTCCTATCACCAGCAAAGGAAAATAAATTTAGGCAGTTTTATACCAGAACCAAGGGAACCTGGGCAGCCTTCAACTCTCCATTCTAAGCCATAGAATGAGGAAAACACCCAGATACAATCTTGCCAGAGGTTGGGTTGTCCGGAAGGAAAAATAACGAACGTTGTTTGACAGGCCAAAACCATTTTCTCTTGTACTGGTTCTCTTCACGTCAGGAGCAGCCCAGGGGAGACCGATGCTGCCTCCTCTGCTGTCAGTTTTTTGTAACCTCACATTTGAAGATCCATGGCCGAGGAGACTTTCATTAGGAGTTTCTTGAGGATGTGGAACTCTGGGGCTCAGCCCTGAGGCTGTACAGCTTGGTCCTAGCTCCTGTCTACCCTCTGCTTCCCTATCTGTGGCATGAACAGTCTTGTGCTCCCTTCACCTTGAAGTCACTGCAATGGTCTGTCCTGTCCCTTTAAGAGACAAGTCCTGCCCCACCCCATGGAGGCAAGCAGATCTTCCTTCTGCATTCAGCCTGAGCTCCTTCATTTTTGTCTCTCTCCTGAAGAGGCAGCTTCTGCCTCTCTCCTTTCTCTCCACTTCTCCCCTCCCCCTCCTTTCTCTCTCTCTCTCTCTCTCTCTCTCTCTCTCTCTCTCTCTCTCTCTCTTTCTCTGCTCTTCTCCTTTCTCCCCTTCTCCCTTTCCCTTTCCTCTCAATAACCCACTAAATAAATACCCACTTTCTCTGCATGATGTGCCTTTCTGTCTCTGTCTCTCACCCTCCACATGGCTCCCTGCCTGGGGCCCACTGTGGTCGTGTGGGCCACTGCCTAATGCAGCCACTCGGGGTATGGTACCATTTGATTTCTACCATAACATTTGGTGCTTGTGGCTTGGCCACACTCTCTCCACATTCCCTCCTGCCCATAGGCAGGCCAGCTGAGGACATGTGGAACCCTGGGCTTGGGAAACAGGTTTCTTTACAACAGCTCTGCATTTGTTCTATCTGCCTGAACGCTGACCTCTATGTGTGGAAAACACCATAGTCTGTGCCTCCCTCCTCCTGGTATGGATTGCATGCCTTCCGTACCTTACCACGATCTTGAGCAAGGTCCTGGGGGTTAAACACAAGACACACACACAGAGAATCCGGGTCATTCGCCAAGAGGTGAATGTAAATTTATTTAGCTTTATCCAGAGTTAATATACTTTGGCCCCAGAAGAGAAAACCCCTCCCAGCCAGAGGGGGTTGGGGGAACTGGCACCGTGTGGGAACTCCTCTGCAGGCAGGTGGGCGAGGGGCAGAAGGCTGTGACAGACAGGTGAGAGGGACCTTGGCACCGTGAGCTCTCCTGGGCAAGTTGGAAATTACCAAAGATAGAACAAGTCCTGCAGCTAATTCACCAGGCTAGCAGAGCGAGCACAGAATTTAGCAGGCAGCTTTAGCTGGTTAGCCAAAACAGTCCTTGATTTGCGTCTCAAGGAGCAAGGGAAGGTCCGGGCCCTACATCTATGCACACCAGCAGCTTTGGTGGTAAATTTTCCACTTCCAGTCAGCCAATCACAGCCTTCACGGCTACAGTTGAGCCCTTCGCTGACATTCATCTCTGGTTGCTTCCATAGCTAAAAATGAGACTGGACTAACCAAGTTGGTCCTCCCATGCTAGCGAGCACTGCACAAGCTGTGCGGTGCATTCGATTTGGGGGCCCAGGGTCCCTTGAATTTTTCTCCTTTCTTTTTCTTTTCTTTTCTTTTGGACCACTCATAGTGAGAGACCACCCGCTGTGAGAGACCACTTGGAGCCAGCAGACTCTAGCCTCTGGCTTCCGAGTCACACGGATCTGAGTCAGTCAGGCTTCAACACCCCGCCTAGAGAGGAGACATCCTTCTATAGACCCTGGGGTGTTTTTGCAGGTTTTCAGGTTTTCATCTATGGTATAAACCCTCAAACTGTCAGTCGCCCGCCTGTAAATGCTCTGCCGGTATCCCGCTGGCTCTGCTTTTTCTCAAACTACCCCTGCTACTGCTAGTGCTGATCCCATGGAAACCTACAAGATTAGTTGGATCCACGAGGCAGCTGTTTTCAATTCCAGCCCTTTCTCCCCACCGCAGCTTGTGGTGTGGCAGTGCAGAGACAGGGTAGATCATGTCTCAAGGTCTCTCACGTTATTATGTTTAAAACTCCCACGTTCAAAAAACATGGCTTCTCCATACAACATGTGACAGCCGCCATTTTGACAGAGGTCAGGTGACCTTACTGCCATCTTAACTGAGAACCAGGTCAGGTGACCAAGTACCACCATCTTTACTGTGATATTCCCTGCCTGGTTCCTAGGTGCTGACTTTGTTACAGGTGTTTTGTGCAGTGGCCTGCCTTTGGAAGGGCCCACCAAGAGCATCCATTTTACCCAATTCCAGTTCACTGTGTGTGTGTTTGTGCATACATGTAAGTTAAATGCACCTATGTTTACAGTTAAATGTTATAATTGTCTGTTCATTGTATCTCATTCCAGACTACAAAGCAATGAATCTCTTGCTTTAAACTGGTATGTACTTTTAAGTCTCTTACAAAAATACAGAATATTTAATCCAACCAAGCTTTAAAATATATTAAGATGTTCTCTACTATTGTCAGTTCTACTGTTAACCTTCTATTGTAAGCAGTTTTTTCTTCTTTCTGTCTCCTACGAGTATAAATCTTACCTGTTAAGTTGAGAGCCAGTACAGTCAAGCTTGGACCCAGCTCTCCAGGCAGATTCTATACTGTAGTTATAACTTATTTATACCCAGTAAACAGCCCCCAACTGCTCAGAGATCTGGGGAATATGGCATTTAAATGCTTAATTATTAAAAAAAAAACTTTTCACAACAAAAAGAGACAGGCTGGCTCCTAGCAGCAGCACTCTATTCCCTCCAAAGAAGACAGAAGACAAATGGGCACAGAACAACGTACACCTGCAATTTGCTTCAACTGCCAAGTGCTGACCACTGGGAAAAACTGCCTTCCATCTAAACTGAAGATTCCAGATGGTGGACAGAATTTCTGGAATCGACAGCCTAGCTGTTCAGGTCAAAGAAGCCTTTTCCTACAGATTTCTAACCTACAAGATCTAAAACCTGACAGGCCCTGCGCTAAAGAGCAAAAGTCAAATACAGCCCTCAGTGACCATGGAGGACCCTGAGGAGTAGCTCTGGGTGCCAACCAAGCACATTCTCTGTCTTTTTTTAAATCAATAACTCAAGTAAAATTTTATCCTTCTCGAAAATCTCTGATGCAGTTTGACAGCTGAGAGGTTTTGTCAATTTAAAAGAACAGACAACCTCACCAAACAAATTTCAGTAAAATACAAAATAAAGTTATTAAGGTATGTACCTACAAGTTATAAAGGTGTGAGGACAAGTGCATGCTATCAAAATTCTCTCTCATGCTGCCTTTCATAGTCTTAAAAATACTTATCATTGTGCAAAAACATGTCACAGTCATTCTGACACAGATTAAAACTTATGCTTTCACAAACCCAAAAAATTCTTGTGAGTTCCAGGGAGCCGAATTAAAGGATCCACCTGAAACAGGTCAGATACACACCTCTCAATTCTTTGGTCCTAATTTTTTTTTTCCCTAAACTTAACTTTGTCCTCTGTTCTGCCAATACCTTAAATAGGTGTAAGAGACACCAGGTATTTCCATACCACAAACACCAGAAAGGAGCAAAGAGACCAGCTATACCAGGATGTGACCAACACCCAGCTTTCTCACCCCCCCCAAGATGACACCCACAAATAAGCAAGAAGCAATCTTGAGAATCTGCCATCCCAATTCCTTTAACCTGTTGTGCCCAACCTCCAGCCTTTTTACAATACAAAAGAGATGGGAACGAAATGGTCTATCCTGTCCCTTTAGGAGACAAGCCCCACCAATTCCCTCCCCCATTGCAGAGGCAAGCAGATCTTCTGCTTCCAGCCTTCTCCCCTTCCTCCCTTCCCCCTCCTCTCTCTCTGTGTCTTTCTTTCTCTTTCTCTCTCTCTCTCTGCCTCTCTGTTTCTCTTTCTATCTCTGCCTCTCTCTCTGCTCTTCCCCCTTCTCCCCACCCCCTTTCCCTTTCTTCTCCATAACCCACTAAATAAATACCCACTTTCTCTGCATGTTGTGTCTAATAGATCTCTGTCTCTCACCTGCCGCCTGGCTCCCTGCCTGGGACTGGCTGCCTTTGTGGCCTGCTGTGGTTGGCTGCCCACTCCCACCACTTGGGGAGAGGCGCCGTTTTATCTATACTGTAACAGTCACCCAACACATGCTCTCCCCACCACAATGGTCTATATTCTGTAAATCAGGAACCAAATTGTTCCTCCCTGAACCTGCTTCCTGTTAGGAATGTAGTCACAGTGATGAGAACAGCAGCCAGCGCAGGGCAGAAGGTAGGCTGAGGCTCCGGTAACAGAGGAAGATGGGAATCCAGAGAACCCCAGTCTCCTATGAGGTCAAAATCAAGTGTCCAGTCACAGTGTCCACTGGACAGTGACCTGGAGAGGCAGCCAAAATAGCAAGCCAAGAAGGAAGGCTGATCTCCTCTCCCCCATAGACACACAGCCAGACTCTGAAAATGCCACCAGCTCAGAAGTCACACCAGGTGTTTACCTCTCTTCCCTTTCAAAATAAAAATAACCCAACACTTTTCAAATGTCAAAGGAGGGAAATGAAGCCATCCATCATTTCAAACATGACCTCGTGGCCACGGTAACTTTTCTACTGAGCTGTCAGACCTGGCTTCTTGGCTCTTTGTTCACAGGTTCCTTTGTTTTAACATTATTGTTCAAGTGCTTTCCCTAGAATGCGCCAAGAAAACCCCACAATGCACCTGGAATGCTGTCTGAGAATTATAGAACGCCAGTGTTCTATCTTCTGAAGGATTCTTTACAGAGCTCTGCAGAGGTAAACTCCAGGCTGTTCTCACCACCCCTGCAATGGTTTGCACAAGTCTACTGTGAGTGGTACATTTCTGCAGGGCAGATGACTGTCCTGTCTTACCAAAGCATCTGAAAGCAGTTCACATCCCAAAGGGGTTAGCCAAGCTAGTTAGTGCTGGTGTGGTCCGTTAATGGTGTCATACTGAACATGACAGGTTTGGGATGGGATGTGTTGGCAGTAGTGGGCAGCTCACAGACTGTCAGGTCCTCTTGAGTTATGGCTTGTACACACCTGTAATGTAGACCTTCCTTCTAATATATATTATATCCTATATTATAAATTGTTATGTATTATTATGTAATATGTATTCTAACATTGCATAGCTGCCAGTATGGAGCTGAGGCATGATTTGCCCTTTCTCTGTTCTCTGCATACATCTCTCCATCACACATTATACTAAATGGCATGAGAAGTATCTAATGCAATTCTAGATTCAGTATTGAGAAATCTACTATTGTTTACCCCACACTGTTTCCAAATATCATCTTATTACTAACAAAAAGGTATTTCATTTCTGCTGACTGTCCCTGAACCTTCAACATATGTACAATAAATCAGCAATTCATGAATAAAAGAACAAGCCAGGCTTGCTGGTACAGACCCGCCCTGCTAGCTACACAGAAGGTCGAGGTAGGAAAATTATAAATTCAAAGTCATAGCTCAAGGCCAGCCTTGGTGGTTTAGTGAGACTCTTTCTCAAGTTAAAAAAAAAGTTTAAAAGGGCTGAATGATATAATTCAGTGGTGGAGTATTTGCTTAACTGTATAAGGCCCTTAGTTCAATCCTCAATATCACACACACACACACACACACACACACACACACGCACGCACGCACGCGCACGCACGCACGCACGCACACATGCATGTGCTCGCATGCACACACACGCACATAAAAATAAAGATAAAAACAAAAACTATAATGTGGCTCTGCATAGACTGAACACCGAATAGAAAATCAATCCACGCTTCCGTCTTCACTGCCAGGACCATTCTCTAAAGTGTCTCGTGCTTTCCCATTGCTCTCTTTAGAAACAAGCGTCCTTGTCTATTAAATTTTGAAGGGTTTCCAGTACTTCTGACAATTAACAACCGGTGCTTAGTGTTCTCAGTGCCCTGCAAGCACCTGTAGCTCATTTGTGTCTCATCCACAGGAAGAATAGGCATCCTGTCAACCTCCACAGGGAGAAAACCTGACTTGGGAGGTTTAGCAGCTTCTCTGTAGCCTAGTGTGGCCCCAGGCCAGGCCCTGTGTACACAGCACACACACACACATACACACACACACACACACACACACACACACACACACACCAGCATCTCCTCAAGCTCTGTCTCCACATGGCCCACACTCTGGACTCCCCTGATCCCTTGATATTGATGTTGTTTTGCGGTCAGCTGTGATCAATCAGATAAGATGCACTGGACTTCAAGACCAAAGCTTTTTGTTTTTAGTCATGGTGGTGTGTGCCTGTAGATGTCCAGGTTATATGGGCACATGTGTGCACATATGTGTGGAGGTCAGAGTTTGATGTTGCCTTCTCCTCTATAACATCTCTACATTATATTTTGAGTTGGAGTTTCTCACTGAACCTGAAGTCCACCAGTTCATCTACACTGCTGACCAGAATGCCATGAGTTTCTCCCTGTCTTCATTTTCCCAGGCTCTCATCATGTGGATGTCCAGCACACACCACCATGACTGAATAGTCACACCCACACACCACCATGACTGAATAGTCACAGGTACACACCACCATGACTGGCCAATCACAGGCACATACCACCATGGCTGGCCAATCACAGGCACACAGCACCATGGCTGGACAGTTCAATGGGTGCTGAGGGATCAAACTTGGGTCTTACACTTCCACAGCAAGCGCTTTACCCACTGAACTGTCTCCCCAGCCCTGCTTTATTATTTTTGAATAAAGAATTAAATCTGAGTATTTGATGTTGAAGACCAAGTATCTTCAATGTGTTTCAATATATTGATATTGGGTTTTATAATCAACAATGCACATACTACCGCTTCACATAAATATACAGTGAGAAGTGGCAGATGTGGAGCTGGGGAGATGACTCAGAGGCTAGGAGCACTTGCTGCTTTCCTGAAGGCTGCAAGTTCAGTTCCCAGCACCCACATTAGGCAGCTTGCAGTCACCTGCAACTCCAGCTCTAGAGGATCCAACCATGTCTTCTAGAATATACTAACCCAGACGTACATGCACATGAATAAAAAAATCCTAAAAAAGAGAAAAAGGAAAGGAAGAAATGGCAAAAATAGATTAAGGACCCTTTTAGAAACTCTTGAAAATTCTGTCCTATCCAAGCTAAAATGCATTAAATAAATCTTTGTGAAACGCAAGTCAGCAGCTCAAACAGCAAATTTTAAGAGCAATCATTCTAACACAGCACATCTGAAAGATGGACTGATTTGATACTTGCTGAAGAACGGTGATGGGAAAACATCAGTCTTCATCTTCTGTAATTCAATCGTTTTGTTTGTAGAATTGCAGGAAAATGTGCATGTACAGTGGGTGACATAACTCCTTAGTGTCCGTGTAGACAGGGGGCACGCTTCCCTCACCAACCGGCACCCACAGCACCCTTTCCTCCACGTTAAGTCAGGCAAGAGGCTACTGACCAGCACCTTGAAATTAATGCTTGATGCTGCATCTTGCTGGAGGTGACAGACTTATGGCTCCATTTCTGCCAGGCTCTGCCTGACAGTTTCAGGATTTCACATTCCACACGCTTGTCACCTGTTCCTCAAAGGCTTGGGTCTAGTGCTCCTTGTTAGACCACAGGTGACCAGACTATAAACTGACTGACAGGAGGGAGTGCATACTGTTGAGCAAAAGGATTGTAGAGCCAACGGGCAAAAATCAAAGGACCCAGAATAAAACAGCAACATCCCCTACAATCTAGCAGATAAACCCAGCCACTGGGAGCATGTCCCAGTGACTAGTGACATCTTATACAAACAACTTCAGCCTGACTCCTGCCTACTTTACTGCCCTGGACCTGAAAGAAGCCTTCTTTACTGCCCCTTGACACCCTGACTCATACTTCCTCTTTGCCTTCACCTGGGAAGACTCTGACTTTGGTCCTCCAGACAGCTTACATGGACTGTTCTCCCTCAGGGTTTTCAGGACAGCCCCCATTTCTTTGGCCAAGCTCTGGCTCGACATCTCTCAAACTTTGACCCAGGTCCTAGCACACTCCATCGATGACCTCCTTCTCTGAAGTCCCAGCAGGCCACCTCTGAGCTCCTGAACTTCCTCAGATCCCTGGGATATTGACTCTCACCAACTAAGACTCAGTGGTATATTTGGGTGTTCAACTTAGCCCGGGGTCTAAGACCCTCACTTCTGACAGGGTCCAGGCCCTATGGGATTTACAGTCCCCAACCACAGGGCCTCAAATCCTCTCATTTTTGGGTCTGATGGGATTCTTCCGTTATTGGATCCCTAACTTTGCCATTACAGCCAAGCCTCTGGACCAGGCAGTCAGAGAGACCCCTACGGGGCCTCTCACCCACCGGGCCATTGTCTATTGCCACTTCTCTCTACTGCAAGATGCCCTTCTAACAGCTCCTGCTCTTGCTCTTCCAAACCCCACAACATCTTACCATCTCTATACAGATGAGAGGTCAGGAGTAGCCACAGGAGTTCTAACCCAACAGGCTGGGCCTTTGAATAGGGCTGTCACCTTTTTATCCAAACAGCTGGATGTCACCGTCTGTGGAAGGCAACCATGCCTGAGAGCCCTGGCAGCAGCAGCTAAACAAACCCAGGAGGCTCTCAAGATCACCCTGTCCAGGCCAATCACAATATATTCTACCCACCGCCTTGCAGACCTTCTGAGTTATTCCTCCCTCTCTCTCTTGGGCTGTCACAAGTCCAGGTTTTTCACTTACTGTTTCTAGAAATCCCTCCCCCCAAATTACTTTGGCCTCCAGTCCTGCCCAAAACCCTGCAACCCTCCTTCCTGCTCCCTCCCTCTCTGGTACCTCCTTTCTCATACTCCTGCCCAGAGGCTGTAGATGCTTTAATCTAGGAGACCTCCACCGGGTCTCCTAGACCAGCCACTCACAGATCCCCAGCTCACCCTGCTTGTTGATGGAAGTGCCCTTATAGATTAATCAGGAAACCGCCAGGCAGCGTATGCAGTGGTCACTTCCAATAGCACAGTTGAAGCGACCCAGCTGCTAATGGGGACCTCCTCACGAAAGTCCAAATTAATTGCCTTGACTAGAGCACTCCAGATAGCCAAGGGCCAATTGGCTAATATCTATACTGGCTCTAAATATGCTTTCTTAATAACCCATACCCTTTCTGCACTCTGGAAGGAAAGGGGCTTCCTCACTACCAAGGACATGCCCATAGTTAACGGGCCCCTTATAGCCAACCTCTTGGAGGCCCTCCAGCTCCCTGCAGAAGTAGCCATTATTCACTGCTGGGGACACCAATCCTCTAAGGATCCAGTGGCCTTAGGCAATGCCGTGGCTGACTCAGTGACCCCAGGGCTGGCCTCCAGCTCCTCAGGCTCCACAGGACACATTTTGTTCTTAACTCCCTCCTATCAGCCCTGTTATCAACAAGAAGAGAGGGACAAACTCATAAAGAAAATGGGGGGCACACAAACAAAGGATGGATGGTTCTTCTTATATAACCATCTCATCCTTCCTCAAGACCAGGCATTGGCCATCATCTCAGACATCCACCAGACCTACACATAGATCCCAAAGCTTTGTTCCACTTCTTAGAGCCCCTCTTTGACCCCACCCATCTCTGAGCTCATATTTCACAGGTTCACTCCTCCTGCCAGACATGTGTCCAGGCCAACCCACAGGGAGCTCTCCACATACATCAGTCTCTACACCAGCTTCGTGGACACCAACCGGGCAAAAACTGGCAGATTGATTTCATTCTTATGCCTACTCATAAAAAACTCCGTTATCTCCTAACACTTGTGGGCACTTTTACAGGATGGATAGAAGCGTTTCTGGCCTCCAGAGAAACGGCAGCTATGGTGGCTCAGGTACTCCTGGACCACGTCATTCCTTGACTTGGCATCCCAAGGACCATCCAGATGGACAATGGGTCAGCCTTCACTTCCAGGGTCATGGAGCTCATGTCAGAAGCTCTCAACATCTCCTAGAAATTCCACATCCCCTACCATCCACAATCCTTGGGAAAGGTGGAGAGGGCCAATGAACTCATCAAACAACAGCTAACCAAGCTCTCCATTGAACTCAGGTTATTTTGACTCTCCCTTTTCCTCATTGCCCTTACTCGCCTCAGGACCACCCCACATTCCACTACGGGTCTGAGCCCTGTTTGAGCTCCTTTATGGCAGGCCCTTTCTCCTTAACCATCACCTTCCAGTCCAAACTCCTTCACTGGCAGGGTACCTACCCTATCTCTCCCTTTTAAGGTCCCTTCTCCATTGACATGCTGATAGTTGTCTCCCTGCCCCCACACCAGTGGACCCCAATGCCCCTAAACCTGCCATGCTCTCCCCTGGGGAACAGAGTACTCCTCAAACAGCTAGCTCCTAGGTTCTTGAACCTCGATGGACAGGACCTCACATGTTAATCCTCACTACCCCCCTTGGCTGCCAAGCTCTTGGGATACCCATGCTGGTACCATTTCTCCAGGCTCAAATGGGCACCTACTCAGGACACTTGTCATCTGCCTTCTCATCTCCCTCAAGGAACAGATGTCTGGCATCTCCAGGATGACAGTACATAGGATGCCTTTCCCAGCCTCTCGCTGAGTGTGGACCCACCAACACCCAGTTCTCCCCCTCCCCCACATCGCTCCATGCCCGCAGGAAGTAGCCAGACTTGAGCCGATACCCCTTTATCCAAAGAAAGCCAAAATGTTGGTCATAAATATCACCTCAGCTTCCTGTCACCCCTTATACAGAGAATCAGGGATGTAATCCCAGCCCCCAGCCTCCATCTTTGGAAGTCCCCTTCCCTGAGTCCATCAAACCTTGACCCCCTCTCCAGGGAGGGTCAAGGGAGCCCCCCAAACCTTGACCCCTCCCCCAGGAAAGGTCAAGACCACTCCCACAGGCTATTTAAACTGATCCCCAGAAAATAAATACATGGACTTTCCTCTTCCTCTTCTGTGTCATGTCGGCTTTCCATCCCCTCAGGGGCCACCTGGGAGCACAGACGTCCAATTAAACCTGGATATCTTTTAATTTGATTTGGTCTGCTTGGGATTATTTGTGTCGGCAGAGAACTTGTTTTTAGGAGTATTCCTAACAACTACCTACTAGCTGAGAGACCTAGCAGGTCTCCTGAATAGCAACAAGGCTTCCTCATCTCTGATAACTGTAGTAATAATTATAAAAACTATCCCTGCATTCTCTCTCTCTCTCTCTCTCTCTCTCTCTCTCTCTCTCTCTCTCAACCTCACCAAACCACACCACCTAGTTATATTTTTAGGAGTATCATTCTTACCCAGTCCTTCCTAGTGATACCAACCTGTCCCATCCCTTGTTGGGAAGGGACCTCTTGGCCAAAGTGAGATCCTCTGTTTCCTCCTTCCTCTAACCCCACTTGACCCCAGGCTCGCCAGCCAGTCCCTCCCTCTTTTTCCTCCAAAACACACAATCTTACATACCTTCTCCCTTACTAGTCTCCCAGATGCATCCCCAAATATGAGGCACCCCAAACCCCCCTATGGCCAACACTATCCCCTCTCATTATTCAACTACAAAAATCCTGCCAATCGCATCACACGGGCTCAACACCTCCTGTCTCCAAAGTCTCAGGGGACTTAGGCCTCCGAGGCCTTCTGGGCCCTGCACCTCCCCCTGGGCAGCACACCAGAGCCAGTCCTGTTGGTGGAGGTGTGGGTGTGCCGTTCCCAAAGCTCTTTGTGTTGAGAGCTGCCTCCCTGTACTCATCTGCCCTGTGGCGGCATGGGCAAGAGAGGTTGCAAGGGCAGAGGGTGTCACACTGTGGCTTCCATGGTGAGACTGATTTTTTTCCCTTCTCTCATTTTTTCCCCACCCTTTTTTTCTCTTAAATTTTATTTTATTTTGTTTGGGGGGAGGGCTGGAAGGACAGAGGGTGAATATGAAGGAATGGGCAATGAGTGGAATGGAGATGCGTGATGGGAAAGACACAAAGAATAAGTTTTTTTGAAAAGAATAGAAAAACTCACAGAATTGAGTTGATGTAAAAATAAATATTTTCTAACACATATTTAAAAAAGAAAAAGAAAAGAAAAGGCCAGGTCTTCTGTGCCCTGTGTCGTCTCCCACCATTGGGGGATCTCTTCCTTACTAGCTCTGCCACGGTTCCTCTCCACCCTATGGTACACACCCCTATGCTGTCCTTCCTTCCATCTCTCCAGCAATCCCTCACTTTTCCGTCCTCAACCTTAGGGATGCCTTCTTTTCCATTCTTCTTGATCCCCAGTCACAAAGTAGCTTCACCTTTCCTTGGACTCAGACACCAGCTTTCTACCCAGCTCTCCTGGCCTGTCCTACCCCAGAAGTTCAGGACAGCCCACAGCTATTCAGCTTGTTTTGGTCTCTGACTCATTTTCTTTGTCTCTTCCTAAATCCAAGCTTATACGGTACATAGATGATCTTCCCCTCTGCAGTCCATCCTAAAATCAGCCACGCTGACTCCTCTACTCTACTAAACCTCCTGCCTTTCTCTCAGGTCCAGCTGTCCCACCCCTCACCTTACCGACCTGGGACTAGCTCACACTCATGAGAAAACACTTAATTCAGTCACTCACAGTCCCCACCACCAAGGACAAAATTCTATCCTTCCTAGGGATGGTCAGCTTCTCATGTTCTTGGACCCCCTTTTTATCCTCCTGCCCACGTCATATAAGGCCTCTCCTTATGAGTCTCTCCTTGTAACTATTGTACATTGCCAGGCCTTTCCAGAAGCCCTGATGGACCCTCTCAGCCAGAACCACTGATCAGCAGGATGAAATAATAGCTCTTACCATGTATTTCAGCTAGCAAAGGAACTAGGCTGCTCTAAACCAAGTTTTTGACGTGTGGACCATTTGTTTCTGTCACCCACCATATCTGATTCCAAATTCTAGACTCTGCCTGTTCAGTTGCTTCTTCCTTCCCTGAATCTAACCATTCATCTCTCCCCCATACTCAGTAAGTGGCCTTTCTCTGGCTCCTGGAGCCTGCAAGCCCTCTGAGGTCCCCCATCACACGGTCAAATCTCTAGTTACTAAGACACTCCTCTCCTTCTATTGGAACCCTCCCTGTTCCCTTGCTTCCTCCCCTTAGGAGCTGCCTGCTAAGTCTCAGTTTCCTTTTTGTTGGTACTGTAGTTGCTTTGTGAGTTTGTTTTACATTTTTATTTATTCTTCTCTCATATAATACATCCCAATCAGAATTTTCTCTCCTCCACTCCTTCCAGTTTCCCTTCACCTCCTGTCTCCCCTAGATCCACTCCACCACATCTCCCCCACATGAAAAGAGCAGACCCCCCCAAGGGACATCATTCAAACATGGCACAACAAGATTCAATAAGACTAGGCACAAACCCTCATATCAAGGTGGGATAAGGCTACCCAGTAGCAGGAAAAGGGTCCCAAAGGCAGGTAAAAGAGTCAGAGATACCCCCTCTCCCACTGTCAGGCGTCCCCACCCCAAAACATCAAACAAACATAACATATATGCAGCGGACCTAGAGCAGACCCATGCAAGCTCCGGGATTGCAGCTCCGGGATTGCAGCTCCGGGATTGCAGCTCCGGGATTGCAGCTCCGGGATTGCAGCTCTGGGACTGCAGCTCCGGGACTGCAGCTCCGGAATTGCAGCTCCGGGATTACAGCTCTGGAACTGCAGCTCCGGGATTGTAGCTCCGGGATTGCAGCTCCGGGATTGCAGCTCCAGGATTGCAGCTCCAGGATTGCAGCTCCAGGCTCCATGAGGTTCCATGAGTCCTTTTAATTAATTCCACAGGCCCTGTTCTCCAGTCTCCTCAACCCCTCTGCTTCCTACAATTCCTCCTCCCCATCTTTGGCAGGCTTCTCCAAGCTCTAAGGGGAGGGGCCTGATGGATACTTCCAACCTGGGCCCTCTCCCTGATTAACCTTTGGCTGTGGGTCTCTACGTCCACTCCCATCAGTGGGTGGAAGAGCCTCTCTGATGATGACTGGACTAGGCACCTCTCTATGAGTGTCGTAGAATGTTTCTTCTTCTTTTCTTTTTTCTCCCATTCCTCTCTCTCTCTCTCTCTCTCTCTCTCTCTCTCTCTCTCTCTCTCTCTCTCTCTCTCTCCCTCCTTTCCTCCCTCCCTCCCTCCCCCGCTCTCTTCCAGTCATCTTTGGTCTACCCTAAGTCTCTGGGCTATCCAGTCTCTGGTTTCTGACCATCTGAACAGTGTCAGGCATGGGCTCGGTCTCATGACATGGGCCTCAGAATAGACAAGTCAATGGTTGGTCACTCTCACATGTTCTGCGCCACCATTGCTCCAGCACATCTTGCATGTAGGACAGATTGTAGGGCCAAGGTTTGTGCCTGGGCTGGTATCCTAGCACCACTACTAAAGCTTAGCCTGGCTACAGAAGATAGATGTTTTAGGCGCTGTATCCTCCGTTACTAGTTCTCTCTAGGGTTACCCTTGCAGATTTCAGGTAGTTTCCACTGCATTGGATTTCCACATCACTACCTAAATGCCCTCCAATCCCAGTCTCTCACAGTGCTCTCCCCCCTCTATCCCTGCAATCTGATACCTCCTAGTCCCATCCCCACCCATCCCAACCCCCCTGCAAAGTCCATTTTATTCCCCACTTCCCAGGGAGAGTCTTGTGCACCCCTTGAGCCCTCCTTGTTACTTAGCCTGTCTGGGTCTGTGGACGGCAGCATGATTATCCTTTACTTAACAGCTAATATCCACTTGTAAGTGAGTGTAAACCCTGCTTGTCTTGCTGTGTCTGGGTTACCTCACTCAGAATGATTTTTTCTTGTTTCATTCATTTGCCTGTAAATTTATGATGCCATTCTTTAAACTGCTGAGTTTTTTTCGTAAATGTACCACATTTTCTTTATCCAATCTTTGGGGTGAGGGACGTCTAGGTTGTTTCCAGTTTCTGGCTATTACGAATAAAGCTGCTGTGAACATAGATGAGCAAATGTCCTTGTGGTAGGATGGAGCATCCTTTGGGTATATGCCCAAGGATGGTATAACTGGGTCTTGAGGTAGTTCTGTTCCTGATTTTCTGATTTCCAAAGTGGTTGTACAAGTCTGCACTCCCATCAGCAATGGAGGAATGTTCCCCTTGCTTCACATCCTCTCCAGCATGAGCTGTCACTTGTGTTTTTGATCTTAAGCCATTATGACTGGTATAAGGTGGAATCTCAGAGACATTTTGATTCGCATTTCTCTGATGGCTAAGGGTGTTGAAAATTTCTTTAAGTGTTTCTCAGTCATTTGAGATTCCTCTGTTGAGAAATCTTGTTTAGATCTGTATTCCATTTTTTAATTGGATAATTTGGTTTGTTGATGTCTAGTTTCTTGAGTCTTTTTTAAAAAATATATTTTGGGCTAGTAACTTTCTATTAGATGTGGAATTGCTTAAAATCATTTCCTACTCAGTAGGTGGATGTTTTGTCATATAGGTAGAGTCCTTTGCCTTAGAGAAGTTTTTTCTGTTTCATGGGGTCTCATTTATTATTTGTTGATCTTAGTGCCTGAACTATCAGAGTTCCATTGAAGAAATTGTCTCCAGTGCCAATATGTTCAAGGTTATTGTCCACTATCTCTTCTGTTAGGCTCAGTGTATCTGGATTTATGTTGAGGTCTTTGATCCGCTTGGACTTAAGTTTTGTGCAGGGTGATAAACACGAATCTATTTGCATTCCTCGTGCAGAAATCCAGTTAGAACAGTACCATTTGTTGAAGATGTTTACACTTTCCTTTATGTATTTCTGGCTTCTTTATTAAATAAAAAATCAGGTGTTCTTAAGTGTGTGTATTTACATCTGGGTCTTTGATTTGATCCTTTGATCAACTTGTCTTTTTATGCCAATACCATGTGGTTTTTATTACTATAGTTCTAAATAACAACTTGAAATCAGGGGTGGATATACCTCTGGAACTTCTATTATTTTAGCTTTGCTGGGGTTTTTTGTTTTGTTTTGTTTTGTTTTTCTAAATGAAGTTGAGTATTGTCCTTTCAAGATTTGTAAAGAATTGAGCTCCCCAGAACCCAGTCAAAGAGAGGGAAGAGCGATAATATGAGCAAAGGGCTCAAGACCATGATGGGAAATCCCGTAGAAATAGCTGACCTGAGCTAGTGAGAGCTCACTGACTCCAGACTAACAATGAGGAAAACCAACATAGGACTAAACCCTCTGAATGTGGGTGGACAGTTGTGTGGACTTTGGCAGTCTGTGGTGCCGCCGGCAGTGGGACCAGGATTTATCCCTACTCCTTGCATTGGCTTTTTGGAGCCCATTCTCTATAGAGGGATACCTTGCTCAGCCTATATATGGAGGATGGGGCTGGGAGGAGGGGGCTTCATCCTGCCTCAGAGCGATGTGCCAGACTTTGTTGACTCCCCATGGGAGGCCTTATCCTTTCTGAGGAGTGGATAGTTGGGGGAAAGTGTGGGAACTGGGATGAAGAGAGAGAGTGGGAACTGTGATTGGTATGTAAAAGCAAAAAAAAAAAAAAGACTGTTAAAATATAACAATAAAAAATATTTAAAAAAGAAAAAAGAGAAAAAAAGAATTATTTTGGAATTTTGATGGGGATTGTGTTGAATCTGTTGACTGCTTTCGGTAAGGTGGCCATTTTTCCTATATTAATCCTACTGATGCATAAACATGGGAGATCTTATCATCTTTTGGTATTTTCAATTTCTTTTTTCAAACCCTGAAGTTTTTCATACAAGTCTTTCACTTACTTGGGTGGAATTACCACGAAGTATTTTATATTATTTGTGGCTATTGTGAAGGGTGTTTTCCCCCTAGTTTCTTTCTTAGTCCACTTGTCAATTGTATATAGAAGGACTTCACTAAAGGTGTTTATTATTTGGTAGTTCCCTGGTAGATTTCTGGGGGTTACTTATGTATACTATAATATAATTGATAAATAATGATACTCTGACTTCTTCCTTTCCTGTTCATATCCCCCTGATCATCTTCACTTGTCATATTGCTCCAGATAGAATTTCAAGTACTCTACTGAATAGATATGGAGAAAATGGGCAGCCTTGTTTGTTCCTGAATTTAGTGAAATTGCTTTGAGTTTCTTTTCATTTAATTTGATGTTGGCTATCAACTTGTAATAAACTGCCTTCATCATGTTTAAGTATGTTCCTTGTACCTCTATTATCTCCAACACTTTTATTATGATGGGTGTTGGATTTTATCAAATGCTTTTTTCAGCATCTACTGAAATTTTCATGTGGATTTTCATTTGTTTGTCTGTTTTTTAGTTTGTTTATATGGTGGGTTACATTGACTGGTTTTCCTATGTTGAACCATCACTGTTTTTCTGGGATGAAGCTTATTTGGTTATTGTTAAGTTTTTTTCTATTAACCCAGTAAGCCTCTCTGCCAATGCAATAATTTAAATTAAATGAAATCAGACCAAATTAGGAAAAGCCCAGGTTTAATGGGTGCCAGTGCTCCTGGGTGGCCCCGGGAAAACATGGAGATGGGGAAAGGAGAACAGGAAGGATCACGTGTTCATTCTCTGGGAGGCAGTTTAAATAGCCTATGGGAGCCGTCTTGGCCCTCCCTGGGGAGGAGTCAGCATTTGGTAGACTTTCTTGGAGGTGGAGTCTGGACTGTGACCATTTCAAGCGGAAGGGCTTGGAACTTTCCACCAAACATTTTAGACTCCTTGTATATGTGGAAGTCAGGGAGCTGGGGTGATGTTTTCAACCAGTCATGATGGATGATCTTTTTGATATATTCATGAATTTGGCTTTTGTCAGGGACCAGCCTAAACAAAAATACCTCTTTCCAGGGTAGGGAAGTGGGGATTGAAAAATATTAGTAAAGATTACAAAGATGCACGTGAAAATAATAAAACAGAAACCATAGAATAGTATGGAAAGGCATTCCAGTCAATACTGAAATTGTCTGTGTTTAATTTTCCATACACTTTTATACCCCAATACAAAAGGGAAGAAGGCAACAAAAGCCTTCTTTAACATGATACAAAGGACAACTCAAGCACTTAATTGCTTTAAAAACTCTGAGGCATCAAGTCATTATCATTCTGTTATTTAGGCAGTGAAGCCACTCTAGACCAAGTATTCTGAAGGCAGCCATTCCCCAGGTAACCTCATATTACAAAAGAAGGAGCAGAAGTATGCTTGCATATCAGGATGGAAATAGGCTCACACTTTGGGGTCTTCTCAGGTTTGTGAGTATTTTTATTGAGTATTTTTGCATCTATGTTCATAAGGGAATGCAGTCTATAATTCTCTTTCCTTCTTGAGTCTTTGTATGGTTTGGGTGTCAGGGTGACTGTGGCCTCATAAAATGAATTTGGCAATGTTTCTTCTGTTTCTATTTTGTGGAATAATTTTAGGAGTGTTGATGTTAACTCTTCTTTGAAGGTCTGGTAGAATTCTGCATTTAAACTGTCCCTGGGCTTTTGTTTGAAGTTGGGAGATTTTTAATGACTACATTTATTTTCTTAAGGGTATAAGTTTATTTAAATTTTTGTCTGAATGTGAATTAACTTTGGTAGTGGTATCTATTGAGAAAAAATATCCATTTCTTTTAGAATTTCCAGTTTTGTGAAGTACAAGTTTTTAAAGTATGACTAAATGATTCCAAGGATTTCCTCAGTGTCTGTTGTTATGTTCCCCTTTTCATTTCTGATTTTATTAACTTGGATATTCTCTCTCTGTCTTTTAGTTAGTTTGGATAAGGGTTTGTCTATCTTGTTGATTTTCTCAAAGAACCAACTCAGTTTTTAATTGACTCTTTGTGTTGTTCTCTCTGTTTCCATTTCATTGGTTATTTCCTGCCATCCACTCCTCCTGGGTGTTTATCTTTTTGTTGTTGTTGTCCTACAGCTTTCAAGTGTGCTGTTAAGTTATAAGAATGAGAGCTCTCCAATTTTTTTAAAAGTGAGCACATACTGCTATGAACTTTCTTCTTAACACTGCTCTTGAAAGTCTTTAATTTCTTTCTTATTTTTGTCTTGACCTAGTTTTCATTCAGTAGAGACTTGTTCAGTTTCTGTGAATTTGCAGGCTTTCTGTTGGTGAAATCCAGCTTTATTCTGTGGTGACCTGATAGGATACAGGGAATTATTTAAATTTTCTTGGATCTGTTGAAACCAGCTTTGTGACTGAGTATGTAGTCAGTTTTGAAGAAAGTCCCATGAAGTGCTGAGGAAAGGTATGTTATTTTGTGTTTGGGTAAAATATTTTGTAAGTATCTGTTGTGTTCATTTGGTTTATAACATTCGTTAGCTCCAGTATTTCTCCACTTAGGTTCTGGCTGAGTGACCTGCCTGTTCATTGGTGAGAGTGGGGTGTTGATGTCTCCCACTATCAATAAATGATTTAAACTTTTGTTGCAGTATATTTTATCATACTTTGTGAAGATGTGTTGCTGTTTTACCTTGCCTGCCTAAGACACCTGATTGGTTTAATAAAGAATTGAACAGCCAATAGTGCGGGGCGCATCCTGACCAGCAGGAATGAACGCCACCAAAAACGAGAATTCCTTCCCTGGTCACATCTTTATTTGGAGCCCTTTGATTGAGGAAAATTGGGGGAAGGGAAGATAGAGCAGGGACGAGAGAAAGCTTAGAGAGAGAGCGTTGGGCCCCGAGGCAGCTGCTTTTAAACGGTGGAGAGGCTTGAACGCTGTCCTGATTGGTTAATGCCATTCTGCTGGTCTGAGCATGTGCAAGCAAGGGTACAGGCAAGGGTGCTCAGCCCCACGTGGCTACCTCCAAACTACAGGACCACCTGTGCCTCCAGGTGGCTCCCAACATCTCCCTCTTCTCTTGTTAATAAGAGCAATAAGGCAAAACTATTTTCCAATCTGGTCCCCACCTCACTTGGGCTAGCAGGTAGCAGACCAATCAAAGACATACAGCACTTCCACCTAGACGCAGCATGCCAAGAATATCTCTGCTCCCACCCATTCCTAAGGAAGGAAAAGGCAAAGTAGAGTCAGTCAGAAAATTGTTAAGAGATAAGAGGTTGCACAGGGTGCTGCTCAAGTTGATGATGTGAAACAGCTGCTCTTGGCACCGCCCAGAGGGTCATCACTGCTGCCTCCGCACGAATCTTCCACAGCAGGACACTCAGCATCCACTGGGTCATCTTCTTCTTTACTTCTCTTGTCAGTCTCGCTGGCACCCAGATGTATGTCAGCATTCCTAGAAAAACATAAACAAAACTCTCCTCCCAAATTAACATTTAAGAGTACTAAAAACTCTCAGTGTAAAAATTCAGCACAATCAGTACTGGAAGTAGGCTGGTTTTGAACTTAGAGACTTGCAGGTCTCTGTTTCAAAAAGCAAATCTTGTTTGCCTGTACCAGCAAAATTTTGAATTAAAAATTAAATGTAAAGAATGCAAGAGAAATCAAATCCTTTCTCTGGGGGAAGCTGTCACTGGTAGTCCCCCTCTATTGTTTAACCCCAAAACAGTTGTCACTGGGAATTGAACTCATGACCTTTGGAAGAGCAGGCAGTGCTCTTAACCTCTGAGCTATCTCTCCAGCTCCCGCATTCAAATGAAAAAACCTCTAGGTAGCATTGTTTTATTCCACCCGTTGCCAGAGGCAATAGGTAATGGTAACCAGGTTGACGCGCCTTTATTATGATAATCATGACCAGTTCTGCCTGAAGTTTATGAGGGAAAATGGATGTCGGCATTCGATCTGACTACTTCCTGCTGACAAAGGGACGTTGTTTGGGGGATAAATGTTTTTATCTGACTGAATTCTTGGCGGCTGTGGCTGTGAGCGGCGGCGGCAGCAGCAGACAGCGGCGGTTGCCCCGCCTCTGAGGCCCATTGTGGCGCGCTCCTCATGGCCCCGCCCCGGGCCGTGCGCGGGCTCGCCGTTTATCCCGTAACTGCGAACTGTACCTCAGCCTCACCTCAGGCATTGAATTCGCACCGCCAAGCTCCGGCAAGGGGGGCATCCGCTCACCCATGGGGGGGCTTCTCCTACCCGGTCTGCCCGTGCGTGCGGAGCCCCGTTCTCTGGGAACTCATCTCCGCCCGCCCATGTTGCTATGGAAACACAGTTCAGAGTTTGGCCCCTCTCCGTCTTTAGGTCTTTAGCGGCGCTGCCACGCAGCTTCCGCCTCTGCCTCCCGAGTGCTGGGATTAAAGGCGTGTGCCACCACCGCCGGCTACTTCCTCAAACAAAGTTCAAGTTTTCTGTACATGAGAGCCAGAGACTGAGCTCTCTTATCAAAATTAGGCGAAAATCACCTCCAAAAGCTCTGTGGCTCTTTAAGAATAGGGAAGGCAGTCTTCGGACATGATCAATTCCGCCTCCCTACGAGACTGTTGCCTCTGAGTCTCTAACAGCGAGTACGGACGGAGGAAGCCGCGGATCTCCCAACCGTAAACCTCGCCTTTTTTGCTGTTGTTTTTATTTACATTCCTCCTGCACTGAACTTAAGGGATTTTTCTTCCCCGTTGCTTTCTGTACCTTCTTTCAGATACCTTAACTTTGATTTTTTTGTATTTTCTTTTCTTTTTAGGCCTATACCTTTCCCATTCTTTTTCCTCCCCTTTCTGGAGGATTCAACTGACATCACTCACCGCTCCACGTGTTCAGAGTTCTGAAATTCACGGCTCTCTGTGTCCTGGTGTCTGATTTCAGCTTTTTCTCCCGGGCTTTCAGCACGTTGCTGGGCACTTCCTTCTCAGGGTCCCCCGGCGTAGTTGTCAGGGTCCCTCAGCGTCCCGGGGCTTCGAGCACCAGTTGCGGGGCGCATCCTGACCAGCAGGAATGAACGCCACCAAAAATGAGAATTCCTTCCCTGGTCACATCTTTATTTGGAGCCCTTTGATTGAGGAAAATTGGGGGAAGGGAAGATAGAGCAGGGACGAGAGAAAGCTTAGAGAGAGAGCGTTGGGCCCCGAGGCAGCTGCTTTTAAACGGTGGAGAGGCTTGAACGCTGTCCTGATTGGTTAATGCCATTCTGCTGGTCTGAGCATGTGCAAGCAAGGGTGCAGGCAAGGGTGCTCAGCCCCACGTGGCTACCTCCAAACTGCAGGACCACCTGTGCCTCCAGGTGGCTCCCAACACAATAGCTAGACAGAAAAGTATAAGTGGGACTTCTGGGGAGAAAGAGGAACTTGAGGGAAGAAATCGAGACTGAGAGATGCCAGCAAGACACGGAGGGAGTTGAACATACAGAATGAAGGAGAAGTAAAAAGTCATGTAGTAAAATGTAGATAATAGAGACAGGTTAGTTTAAATTATAAGAGCTAGTTGGGAGCAAGACTAAACTAAAGGCCCAACTTTCATAATTAATAATAAGTCTCCATGTCATTATTGGGGAGCTGGCAGCCCAAAAGAAAGTCCAACAAGAAAGACCTGCTACAAACTTTTGTAATGTTTCTTTATAAAGATGCATGCCCTTGTATTGGGGGCACAGATGTTATGAATGGAAGCATCATCTTGTTGTCCTTTTCCTTTGATGAGTATGAAGTGTCCTTCCCCATCTCTTGATTAATTTTGGCCTGAAGTCTATTTTGTTAGTTATGAGAATGGCTACACTAGCTTGCTTCTTAGCTGCATTTGCTTAGAAAATCTTTTTCTAAGCCTTTACTCTGAGGTAATTGTTATGCCCAAATCTGTAAAGTCCCTGCAAAAGTCAACAAGGAGACCGAGTCCCATTTATAAAAACAAAGAGCTTCTATTTTATGGAAGTTTGCAAACTCAGTGTCTCCACATGTCCGATGTATTGGAATAAATGGAGAGCCCCAAGCTCAGTTAGAATAGGGTTTTATGGTAGTAGAGGTGGAGGGTGAGAGGTTTCTGAGGTTCAGAACCCCTGATTGGCTGACATTTGTCTAGTGGTGTCATGGTGAGTGAATGCTGGCAGGTGGTCCTATTTACAGCAGTTGGAATGCTAGGCATTTCCTTTGGATGATCTGTTTTTGGAAGGTGCTTAGGTAATCTCAGCTTGTGGTTTTTCCTGCAACCAGGCACTGCTTCAGGGTAAACTCCTGAGACCCAGGCCTCTTATTAAATTTATCAATGGCTGAATCCTACTCTGGCATGCGATAATGGTTGTAAGTAAAGAACTTCCTTTGGGTGACCTGTCCTTACTTAGCTTATCATGGCTGGCTCCCACATTTTCCCCTTCACAAGCACTTTTGACAGGACTGAATCTTGGGTCCTACTTGGCCCTGGCTTTAAGGAGGCATGGAATAATTTAAATTAATAAATCTATTCTTTGACAACTCTGGACCTAGTATATCAACAGGCACTCTAGGTGTTATCTTGTCCCCCATTCCAGGGAGTTCCCCCTTGTCTCAGCCTTTTAACCTATTTTGGGCAGGGGGCATGAGACTATGTATTCCTTTCTGCAACTACATCAAGCTGACATTGGGGCATTGTTATCCAGGCCCAGGTAGGTTGAAAGGCTAGTCAAAGGTAGGGAGGAAATTCAGGCAATGGAGCACTCATCAGACTTCATTGAAGGAACAGGGCGTGTTCATATCACTGGACTGGTCCACATCAGCTTTTAGGAAGTTTAGGGCTCGTCACCATTCAGAGCAGGTTGTAGTCAGCAACCGATGCTTAGATGTGTCCGTCAGCCTAGTGGAAGCCTATTGAGATAAGTTTAAACTGGGGAACAGAAAATAAAGATTAGGAAAAGAGCAGATAGTGGGTGTCTGTAAACAGAAGGAATAGACTCATACCTTTGAGTCCTAGCGAAAACTACAGATTTTGATTAGAAGCATGTATATTTTCCTGCTGTCTAGAGAACCATGTATAGTTTGGACAGAGAAGTCTTTGGCCTGATGAGAAATACCTTTAAGTTTATGTTTAAATGGCAACCAGAATAGATCTAAAATATTGAGTTTTTGACCTACACAGTAAGTAATCATTGCTCTATCAGTTCATTAGAACTATCATGGGGGGGGGGGAGAAATTAGAAACATTTTTTTATGTCTTAACCTGTATTTGTGTCTTAAGTCATTTTTTTAGACCCTCAAAGCTTATGAGCTTTTCTATCCTCAGACCTTAAAGTATTTTTTTAGTGAACTAACAAGCTGACTGTAGCTTTGTGGAAGAATCTGGATACCTTTTGCTATTAAACTGACATTATAACTGCCCTAGCCATTAATACTATCAGAGCTCTCAGAAGGATAAATAAAGTGTATCTGAGTACAGAACAAATAGTTTCTGAATCTATTAAAAATGACAGGGACCAGAGTCCATATACAGTTAGTCATACCCAGGTCTCCATAGCATTGGAAGTATCCAGAACAACAGTCTTACTGTCTCAGCCAGGCCCATAAGATGAACTTTACTTTTCTGTGGAAGAGGAACATGGAAAAGACTGACCTCGTTTTGCCTAGGCAAAAGTGGTGCAATCAATTCTCCAAGGTCTGCTGTTAGTCCACAGTCTGGACCGGGTCCTGGCAGCAGGTGTTGTACTGGGACATCTCGTTCAGTGGTCAGAGTCATCGTAATCCAGGTGGAGACTCATGGTGTCCCATAACCTTCTTTGGAGACCTTGGGTTACTGCTAGGATCTCAGAGTCTCTGTCTAATAAAATAAGCTTTTAAATCACTATTTTAAATGCTGTATTCTGCAGATCTCTGAAGTATGAGGGCTGCCTAGGTATATCTGATTAGACAAACTTTGTTTCTCATTGTTTTAAATTTCACTTTGAAAACATATACAGGGAACTAAATAAGGCTTATTCCTGTAACTATTTATATCAGTACTTTAAAGATGACTGACTAACTTGTATTTCCTAACAGTCTATAATAAGTTAGCAGCTTTTAAAAGGTTAGAACTCCACACTAATGATTTTGAATTAAAGTTAATAAAGAAACTGAATTAGTCATCCAAGAGTAAACACAGAACAAATGTATATCTAGCTGTTAATGCTGTCTCCTGCAAAAGCAAGGAACAGGTCCCAGGGTGAAATGGGAACAGGAGGGAATCTAAGAGCTGGCATTGCCCTAGGGCAAACTGAGAGTCAGGTCTACCTTCCTGATCTATAAAACCCACCTTGGCAGGTGTGTGCCAAGTTGCCCTGGGAAAGCTGCCCTGGGCCCTACATTTTTCTCCCTTCACACATACCAATGACAGGATTCAATCATGGGTCCTGTCTGGCCAGGGGCTCAAGGGGATGATACTGGAACCTCAATACCATCAGTGAAACAGTGTTGACCCATTCTGAACAAAAGCCATCAGTCTGTTGATAAGAAGAAGCAAGATCATTAGGGGCCTGTTAGAGCTGGAAGTAAGGTTGTTAACGAGGGAAACTATCTGAGCAAGTTTTATTCAGCTTCCCTGAGTGGTCTGTTCTCTATCATTAACAAGGTCATTGGATCTCTAATTACCCCAGAGTGATTGACATAGAAACAACATTCTTTCCCCAGAAGACGAGGTCCAAACCTCTTGGTATCAATACAAAAATTTATGACTCAGTTTATCCAAATAGATTAAATCCAACAAAATTAGCAAAGATAAGGAGGGTAAACGTACACTTTAAAGCCTGAATAGACCTTAAACAAAGAAATATATTTTAAAACCATTAGTTAATATTTTAATGCTTTTACCTTTTAATATAGTTTTCTGTGTTATAGTGATCCTCTCATTACAGAATTTTTCTGTTGTTATTTTACAACTGCAGTTTTGCCTACATTGTGAACCTCAATTTAAACATCTGACAGGCAGGTGGTCCTAGACTGCCACTGAACAACAGCCTCTAAAAGATTGAGATTCATAAGCTTGACACTGTTCCAAGTCCTCTACCAAACCACTTAGGTCATTGTCTTCTGCAACCCAAGAAAAGAACAATTTTGCTTCTGGTTAGCTTTTGGTGCTTATGGCTCTGATCCTAATTTTTAGCCTTTTATTTTAAGTTTAAATATTAACAATATAAAACATAATATTATGCAAAAATCTATTTCAATTCAGACTATCCTGGAGATTTGTTAGGCCCACTCCACATGGTCACCTTTAGTCAAGATGGTGTTGAAATCATGTGGCATCCATTTTTTTAACTCTAGCTCCAAAATTTAAAATGGAATTATGTCTTAGGGGTTTTTTTTGTAAATTACCCATGTATAGATTTTAAGTAAATAAAACATGGGTCTAACAAAGGAAGAGCCACAATCCAATTCAAGAGCCAGCTTTTCAATAAAAAACAGCATATAGCCGTTTTAACATTATTTATACCAAAAAATCATCTGAATTTCTGCTAACCCAAATCCAGTAACTAGAACTCAGTGATAAATTTCCAAAGTCAGGCCTGTAAATGTGACCACAGCAGTGATAGGTGGCAGAGACAGCAAAAATAGTCAGACCATTTCTGTCTCAGCTCCCTGCTTGCAAGAAAACCTACATAGACAAGGTTTTCAACAAAACAAGCACATTCAGTATTTGCATGTATGAGAAACCACAACAAACATAGTTCACATCCCCTTTTGACCTTTTATAACTTTCTATATATTTTTAATCCATTTTCCTCTCTTTATTTTTTTAGTCTCCTGCTTTCTCCCTTCCTTTTCAGAGGACATACTAAAATATCTCTTGCTTTTTAGACAACATAAAAACTCTTACTGAAGTCTTTCTTGTCGTTTCCCTTAGTGGTATATGATATATTATATGACTACAATATTTTAAACAAGAACAGAAACATACATATACTATAGCAAAAAAACTTTAGATTTACATCACAAAAAATTTTGACCAGTGTGAAACATTTGAGACCAACAGTAGTTTTTTTTTTATACATTAACCAATAATAATTTGTAACCAACCCTTAAAAATGATGAAAGATATTTATAACACATTGTATCAGAATGATCAAAGCAGCTCTGGTGAAGGGAAGTCTGGCTATGGTGTCACAACATGGCCATTCTGGTTTAGCACCTATAGCCAGAGTCCTTGACCCACAGAGCCAAACCTTGGTTGAGTTTGACCAGAAGTTGAGACATTCAGCCCCCAGGGCAGGCAGAGGGAACTTATCCACCAGCATGGAAGGGGGCAGGGTGGTATGCAGCACGGGAGAAAAAGATTGTTCACCTCTGCAAGCCATAGCAATTAACACCAGATTCTCTGGTCAGTGTTTGAAATCCTATTGGGATACATCAGCCCCCAAAAGCTGTGGCTGGCAGCCTTGCTACATTGTAACAACAAGGCCTCATAGCCCAGTCGCCCATCCACACAAGCAGCCAAGCCAAGGTCAACTCCTTTCCATGAAATGTTTAAGGCGGCAGGTAGAGGTTATTTGTCTTATCCCTTTTAGGACAATACACCCCTATGCTTATGGCCCTATCTCTAAAGTCCTGTAAGTGATCCCAGTGTCAAAGTCAAAGAAGTTGTGATTTGTGTCTGTCTCATACCGTCAGCATCAGTCTAAGTCAGGACAAAAACACACAACACACAGACACACAAGACAATGAACAGGACAATGGCGCCAAACCAAACCAAAGATGACAGACAGCTTCAAGCTCTTTGGTGGGTGTGACCCGCCTCTTTATTGGTATGAGAATGCTACCTGTATGTCTCACCACAGAACTGAGAATGCTACCTGTGTTTCTCACCAGAGTGAACCACCCTCTGTAGAAAGGCCCTGGGAATGTCTTTCCCAAGGGCCCTGCCTGTGAACTTTCCGCGCATCCACAGATCATCTACAGGCACTTACGATTCCTGGGCCTGCTCACAGAAAGACAAGAGACACAGACATGAGACATGAAACAAAACACAAAACATGAAAAACTTACCAGCCGGTTGAAGGTTCTATGGGTAGTAGTCCCAGTGGGCTTGGGAGATCCCAGACGAGCCCCCAAATGTTATGCCCAAATCCATGAAGTCCCCACAAAAGCCAACAAGGAGGTCGAGTCCCATATGTAAAAGCAAAGAGCCTTTATTTTATGGAAGTTTGCAAACTCAGTCTCTCCGCATGTCCAACGTATTGGAATAAACAGAGAGCCCCAAGCTCAGTTAGAATAGGGTTCTATAGTAGTAAAGGTGGGGGTGAGGAGTTTCTGAGGTTCAGGACCTCTGATTGGCTGACATATGTCTAAGAGTGTCCTGTGAGTGTGTGCTGGCAGGTGATCCTATGGACAGCAGTTGGAATGGTAGGCATTTCCTTTGGATGATCTGTCTTTGGGTGGTGCTTAAGTAATCTCAGTTTGTGGTCCTTCTTGCAACCAGGCACTGTTTCAGGGAAAACTACTGAGACCCAGGCCTCTTATTAAATTTATCAATGCCTGTCTCCTACTCTGGCAGGTGATAATGGTTGGAAGTAAAGAACTTCCTTTGGGTGACCTGTCCATAGTTAGCTTATCATTGCTGCCTCCCACAGTAATACCTAGCTATGATGTTGAAATGTGTTTCTTGTATGCAGGAGAAGAATGGATCCTGTTTTCCCACCCATTCTGTTAGTATATGTCTTTTTATTGGGAAATTGAAACCATTAATATTGAGAGATATCAAAGACTAATTGTTGCTAAATCCTGTTATTTTGTTGTTGTTGTTGCTGCTGCTGCTGCTGCTGCTGGTGGTGGTGATGGTGTGTGTGTGTGTGTGTGTGTGTGTGTGTGTGCGTGCATGTACACACACACACATGTACACACGTGCACTCATTGTTTCCTTTTTTTGTTTTGCTTGTGTGAGATTATTTATTTCCTATGTATTCATGCATGTAGTTAGCCTCCTTGGGTTGAAGTTTTTCTTTTAGTATCTTCTGTAGGACTGGATTTATAGATATTGTCTAAATTTGATTTATCATGGAATATCTTATTTTCTCCATTTATGATGATTGAAACTTTTGTTGAGTATAGTAATATGGACTGGCATCTGTGGTTTCTAAGAATCTGCAGCACATCTGTCCAGGCCCTTCTGACTTTCAGAGTCTCCATTGAGAAGTTGGGTGTAATTCTAATAGGTCTACTTTTATATGTTACTTCCTCTTTTCCCCTTGTAGCTTTTAATATCATTTCTTTGCTCTGTATGTTTAGTGTTTTGATTATTATGTAGCAAGGGTACTTTCTTTTCTGGCCCAATCTATTTGGTGTTTTTTATGTGTCTTATACCTTTATAATTATCTCTTCCCTTACACTAGGAAATTTTTTTTCTATGATTTTGTTGAGAATATTTTCTAGACTTTTCAGCTGGAATTCTTTTCCTTCTTCTCTTTCTACTATTATTTAGAGGTTTGGTATTTTAATAGTGTCCCAGATTTCCTGAATGGTTTGTGTTATTCCTTTGGTCTCTGAGCCCTTTAAGGGGCAAGCCACGCCCACTCTCAGCGACTTCTGACCTCTCGTCGCCATCTTGGCCTCTTTCTATTCTCTCTCTTGGCATGTACACTCGTATCTCTGTCTCTGTCTTTCTCTCTGTCTCTGTCTTTCTGTTTCTCTCTCCTTTAAGTAATAAATGTTCAGCTTTATGTTCAGCTTCATGTCTGTTTACCATGTCTTGTAAGCCTTTTATCTGCTGCCTGCTCACCCGCCTGCTTGGGTGACTCTCCCAGCTGCATGGCAGCACCAGCCTGTCTGGGATGAGCCACCACTCTGCCCTCACTGCAGGGAATCTGCACTGCTCTGGCAGCTGTCTCTGCCTGGCTCACGGCTGTTCTGCGAGCCGGCTGCCCAGGGATCTTGGGCAGGCCGCTCGGGGGGCACGCCAGCATTTTTTTTTAAGAATATTAGTTTGTATCAGAAATTTTTTAGATTTAACATTTTCTTTGACCAATGTATCTATTTCTTCTATCATATCTTTAACACCTGAGATTCTCTCTTCCATCTCTTGTATTCTCTTGGTTAAGCTTGCCTGTCATTCCTGTTTGCTTACCTAGATTTTTTTATTTCCAGATTTTCCTCAATTTATGTTTTCTTTATTGCTTTTATTTCCTTTTTCAGGTATTGAACAATTTTATTTGTTTCTCTCAATCGTTAGTCTTTTCCTTTGATTTCTTGGATCTCTTTAATGGACTTATTCATTTCTTTCTTCCATTTTTTGGGTTTTTTTTCCTTGATTTTTTAAAGAAATTTTTTTCATTTCCTTTTTTGAGGACCTCTATCATCTTCATAATGTTGGTTTCTTGTGCTTCAGCTGTGTTGAAATGTCCAGGGTTTGCTGTCGTAGGATGGCTGGGCTCTGGTGGTGACAATATTACCTTGACGGTTGATGGTGTTCTTACAGTGGTGACTAGGCATCTGGGTTGGGGTGATTGTAGATTTAGGTGCCCATTTCTGAGTTTGTCTTTGTTGGATGAGAGTCTTGTTCTTTGGTCTCTGGTCTTTCTGGCTGGTGTGGTTTGTGGTTGAGCAAGGGTCTCCACACAAGTTGAGGCCTGGGACACAGCAATGAATAGGGGGAGCTATTCAGTTTGAGAATTATATCAGGGGACATGGAGAGAGTGGGTCAGGTCTGTGGGTGGTTCTGCTGGCTGGGGCAGCTTCTGGTTTTATCATGGGGTTCTTCCTCAGCTTTGTTAAGCCTTTCTTGGCCTCTGTGACCTTGTCCTTCCTGTCTCCGCTCCCTCCTGGAAGTCTCACAGCGTCTCTATGCCCTCCCAGACTCCTTTCTTGTCTCCCAGCTCCCAGTGGAGCCTATAAAACCTCCCTTCAGTGCTGTTCACCTTGGGACCCTTTCTCTCGAACTCCATGGTCTCAGATTTATTTGATTTGATCACTCTCTTACCACAAACAATTTGATCTCAGCACAACTCAACGACCAAAACTGGCGTGCTTGATTTTCACATTCTCTCATCTGGTAACGCCTTCTGCCACTACACAGTGATCTGAAAATCTTTGACATCAAACTTACCCCTTCTTCCTCTATTTTTATCTTATGCATACCTGTCTGGGGTAACTCTTACATATGCTGCTTAATGTTCAAGAGACTCTCACCTCTAACCAATAGTCCATCCTGACAGGGCTGGGAAATTACTCCATAACAGGCTGTCAAAAGCCAATCCAGTTTCCCATATCTACCTTATCCATCTCCTCCACTGGGGCTTACCCCATGCCTGTTTTCTCCATGACCAAAAGAAAGATTTGTAAGAAGTAGTCAGAAACTTATGGTGGTTGCCCGTAGTGGTCCTTCAAACACTATGGGATAAATCTGGACGTTCGAACTACCCCACTTATCTTTACATACAGGAGGGATCTACATTCTATCTGTATTCTACCTCTACATTCAAGATCCATGGGATGTTAGATGGGAGGAGGGGGTCACTCACAGACTGTATTATGACCTGCTCAGCAGGTGCCCTGTGGGCACAATCAAAATGCAAAAAGTATACACCTCCCTCTCCCAATATCTACCCATAGAAGAAATAGAGATGTGGTCTAAGATTCATCGAAGGCTCTGACCTCCTTAGCATCTCCCCTCTGGGACAACAGCAACCCCACCTCTCTGTCCTCATGGTCACTCCATCCCTCCTTTCAGGCCTTAACCTCTGCATACCAGTTACTAAATACAACTCTGCCTGCCCACTGAACTATTATTAGACTCTCTCACCCTGCTGCTCTCTAACGGTTCTGAGTCAAATATCATTACCACTCCGCATTTCCCTCCCATTTTTCTCTTTGATGGCGCAGACTGCTTTAACTCCTAAGGACACACTTTATGTGCACACTGGGTTCCTCATACTATAATAACTTGACCCTGAACACTACCATCCAGTTTCTATGTCCAAATGTTTATAATACCTCAGTCCTCTGTGGTCCCCAAATTTACTGCTGCCTACCCACTGGGTGGCCTGGGACTTGTGTTCTGGTGTTTCTTATCCCAAAATTGTGGGTGGTACTTGGAGAAGAATCCTTGTTGGTTGCCATCACAGAGTTTGTAGTGGCAAACATGACAAATGAATGGTTCAGATCCTACTCCTTCTCAGTCCTGGGCATTAGCACTGGCCTCACCTCTGGAACAGAAAGACTATTTCCTTAACTATTATCAATTTTCCTGTCAGTTCACCCAGGATCTCCAACAGGTGGTTCTGACCATCCTCACCTTCCAGGGATAAGTAGACCTCCTGGCCACCATGGTACTACAGATTAGATCTGCTAACAGAAGAAAGAGGTGGTCTTTGTCCATTCCTCAGACAGGAATGCTGCTTCTATGTCAACCAATCAAACCAGTCAGGTGCAGTAAAAGCCAGGATCCAGACAAATTTATAAAAATGTAAGGAACAGCTCGATGCCTCTGGCTGATGGATCATTGATGGTCCAATATGGAATTAGACACTACCTTCCTCAATCCCCTTTCTCCTCCTTTTCCTAATCCTGCTAACTACAGTCTGTCTTACAAACTTCATGTCTAGATTTCTTCAACAACAAATTCAAAAGTTTTCTAACTAGATCTTTAATCACTTCCTGTTACAGAATTATCAGCCTCTAAGTACAGGACCAGAGGCCTGCAACCCCCATTATACCCTGGCAGTGAAGATCAAGGTGCCCCATGGACTTAGATACCCTCCACTCAGCAGGAAGTAGTTTGGTGATACATCACTCTCTTTCCCAACTCCTGATTAGTTATCAAGAGTAAATTATAGGTTTTCTTGTTTTGTTTTGTTTTGTTTTTTGTTTTTTTTTCCTTTACTCTTTGGCTCTTTACTCTTTGGGGACTCGTCACCCAGCTCCCAATAAATACACACACAAGACTTACTCTTGCTGATGGATGCCTGGCCTTAGCTTGGCTTGTTTCTTGCCAACTTTTTTTTTTAATCTTAAATTATTCCATCTACTTTTTGCCTCTGGGCTTTTACCTTTCTCTATTTATGCATATCTTTTCTTTTCTTCTTATTCTGTGCATGCCTGCCCCCTTTTTTTCTTGCTCCTTGATTCTTTCTTCCCAGATTGTGTCTCCTATTTATTCTTTCTGCCATCCAGCCCCACCTATCCTTTCTCCTGCTATTTATTGGCTGTTTAGCTTTTTATTAGACCAATTAGGTGTTTGAGACAGGAAAAGTAACACAGCTTCACAGAGTAAAATAAATACAACATAAAGTACTGCAACACATCTTTATATCATTAGACAAATATTCCACAGCATAAACGAATGTGATATATCTTAAAGTAATATTCCACAACAGTAAACAGAAAAAGGGAAGAGTGTAGGGGGAAAAGGGCCAAGGAAAGAATTCTCTTGACCCTGAAATTTGAGACTTGGGAATTCTGCCTCTTACCCCTGATCCCTCAGTGTTAAAGTTCAAACAACACTTCCAGCCAAGCTGTACTTTTCCATTAACTCACTACGCACCACATAATCTAAAAAACTCTATAAAAGACCCTCCCCAGTCCTTTGCTGTGTCTCTTCTCATTCAGAGGCAGCCACCACTCGGTCCTCCCCAAAAAAAAAAAAAAAAAATTTCATGTGAGGTTTGCTGTGTGGTGTTCCTTGCTTGGCTTCCAATTGCCAAGATGCCCTTATATTGGAAAAAGTTTTACAATGTGGTCAGTGTCTCTCATTGAACCTGGCGCTTGCCACTTTGGTCAAACTGACTGCTCAGCAAACTTCCAAGATCCATCTGTCTTCCACTCCCCAGTGCTGGAATTATAGGCCAATCTTAGGCCTTCACGATCACAGAGCAAGCGCTTTTCCCCCCTGCCCCAGCCCAGGACGCATTTGTTTTTATGGCTCATATCTTGTTTGATCTAGAAATTTATCACTGGTCTGTTTCTCTGTGTAGCATAAAAGACCAAGCTCAGAACTTGAAAACCCACCAGTCCCTGATCTCAGGACAGAGATCCCACCAACCCCTACCATGGAAACCACCACCATAGAAAACTTTGCCTACATTAAACCTGTCCCTCACTCAGTTTTTTACTGCTTTTTCTCCCAAGCAGAGGCACCACCCTCCTGTGATTTTTTTCCAAGAAATCTCTTGTATGAGATTCCCTATGCAGTGTAACTTTGTAGTATCTGAACTGGCAGAATATCCTTCCCCCCAGAGCTGTAACATTTGTGTTGGGGAAACCTTCTTCTTCAGAGTGCTAACTCTTACACTCTCCTTTCACAATTACTTGTTAACAATTGTTATTCCTATATGGTCTCCCAGTCTTGGTTTGACTGGCAGAATCTTTATGATGCAATTTAACATGTTTCCTTGGCTCCCTTTTGATTTCCTGCCAGCAACTGGGCAGCAGAGATTAGGCCTATGCTTGTGGGTGAGTGTTCGAGGCTGTTTCACAAATAAGCCTAAAACGGCAACCTCACAAGTTCATGCTTAGCTCTGCCCTGTTATTAGCTGAACACCTTCTAGGAGATCAGCCCCACTGACGCCAGGGATAGAATCATGGAAAAACTGAACGAGAATTTCTGCCTCTGGGAGCTGCATTTTAGTTAAAAAAAAGTCATAAGGTGCAAGGAAAATGTCTAACGAACGCCAAACGTAAAACACTCCAGATAAAGTTCTGCCAGTTGAACTGTCTCTGGCAATATTCAGAGACTACCAAAACCACCAACTTGCCATGCATGACTTCTGTGAGTGACACCCTTCTAAAAAGGAAGTTAGTCACCTGGGACCCCAGCCCTCTCTTGGGGAAGAGAACGAAGCATGAGCTACTGGGAAGGACCCCAGAGCTGCTCTTTGAGAGGAAATACCATTTGTTTCAACCTTTGGGGCATTTTTGTCTTGTTTTGGTCCACTGTGCAAGTGTGATTTCTGAGGAGGCAGCGTCTGGAGGATTTCCTGGTAAGGTGCGGTCTGGCTCTTCTCTCAGCAGCACATCAGGCACCTGTGAAGTGCCTGCAGCTGCCCACTGATATGCTGACTAAGTTTCTCACTCTAGAGTTGGGGATCCTCCCTGGTCTCTGACTAAGGAGCAAGATCAGGAATTGGAGGGTGGGCTTTCCACTGCGTCTTCACTGGACAGATTTTGAGTGGTCACCAGAGAAAGGTTCTAGTCTCCAAAGCCTTGAGGACTCAGAAGGGTCCTCTCCATACCCTGCGCAGAGACTCTGGGTCTTCAATGAGCATGCTGGCCACAAAGTATCCTTGTAAATAGAGGGTCTTCAATGAGCATGCTGGCCACAAAGTATCCTTGTAAATAGAGGGTCTTCAATGAGCATGTTGGCCACAAAGTATCCTTGTAAATAGAGCCGACTTTCAGGGATCAGTATGCACCTAGAGACCGACAACTTCATCATCGGCCCAAAGATATCTGGAACAGAAGAGACTGTAGGCCCCTCTCTCAGGAGAGCAGAGCTAGGTCACTATGGCACCTTCACACTGCTTTTGGTGACACTTCTGTGGAACCTGAGCTCTTTGGGAGTCAGCAGGAGGAAAACATAAACCTCAATTTCTTATTTCCAATTGGAAACGCTCCCTTCAGAGCTCACACACATTACGGGAAGATCCTATGGGGGATGCTTTTTACTTCCAGAAGATGGAGTTATCATAAAAAAGATGTCACATGCAAAAAAAAAAAAGGTGACAATGCATAACATCAGGACACCACAAACAAACCCATAATCAAGAGCAAGAAGGTGGGAGGAAGGGGGTAAAGAGAGGAGGAGGAGAAGGAGGAAGAGGAATATAAGGAAAAGGAGGAAGTAATTGGTTCAGACTCAGGACTTGAAGTGCAGCCACAGATGGCCACTGCTTTCGGTCTCTGTGTGTGGATGTTTTCATTGACTGAGAATGGAGCAACTGGTTTCTGGTTGGATCTAAAGCCTGCTCCACAAAACAAAACTCACACTTGGTGCCAGCCTGTAGCTGGCTAGATCATCGATCCTAGGAAGAAACCTACTATTTTTATTCCAGTAAATGGACATGATAATAAACTACCCCTAAGCTCTTATCTTTACTCTCATAGAAGCCTCTTTTACAGTAGATGGAGATTAATTACCAACCGACAGCCAGAGAATCAGAGACTATGGAGTGCTCAGCTCTAAATGGGACATCTGTGTTACAATTCTCTTCCCGAAACAGAGGTCATCACTAACAGAGGGAACAAAGGGTATAAGAGCCAGAGGTAGTGAAACAGTATCTGCTTGGGGTGTCAGGGCTGTTGTTCGTATACAAACACACAAGACCTGCCAAAATCTCCGCATGGATGAGGGAAGGGCTCAAGAAGCCCTCTCCCAGCTGAGGCTCTATTGGTGGTTGGTGGCTGCTCGGGGAGGAAAAGCCAGTTTTCTTGAGGAATTCAGGACATGAGAGACCCATGCCCCTGTATCTGTGCCTACACCCATTCTCCTCTATCTGTGCCTACATCCAAGCACAAGCAGGCAGCACTAAGTGGAGTTGATGGGTTTTAAAAAGAGAAAGCCATGAATTTGGAAGAGGAAGTGGTGGGGATAGGAAAGGAATTGGAGGGGAGAGGCCAGGACGTATTTGATTAAAAGTACATTGTTCACATGTATGAAACCCTCAGACAATAAAAAGGAGACATCTGTGTTATGCTGTGGTGATCCACAGCCATAAAATCATTTCATCACTACTTCATAACTGTGATCTTGTTGCTGTTGTGGGTCGTCATGTAAGTATCTGATCCGCAGGATATCTAATAGGTGACCTCCAAAGGGGTCCTGACTCAAGGGTTGAGAACCACGGCCCTAGCATGTGGAGGCTGAAGCCTGGCTGTTAAGACACAGCAGAAGTAAGAACCTGATGAAGACAGTGTTCTTCTGGGTATTTTGAATGATCAGATGGGAGAGGGAAATTTCTAGTATGGTACCCCAGCCCGCTTCTGGGAAAAGCAGTAATTGGAAAACCGTAATTGCGGCAGCACGCTCTGCGGGTACACAGACAGAGTGCGTGGAGCTTTCGCTCTTCCTTCTTCCCCCGCTGCTTACCCCCTTGCTCTGCCTTGAGGAAATGAGAAAACAAAGAGGTTGGCAGGGCAACCAAGGTCTTCTGAATCCTGAAAACCTCTAAGCAGGCAACTCAAAGCCTCCTTTCCTACTCTAGTAAGAAATCAGAGGAGAAGAAACAGGCTGGAGACAGCACTGAGTGTACCTTAGATGTTTAAGATGTATTATTTGTATTGGAATACGAAGACTTAGTGTGATTTGTGTAAACAGATTTGCCTGGCTTTGAAGAATAGGCAGCAATTGTACTAATTTAGCTGGAGCTATAGTAAACGACTCCATCATTTGTATATAGTTCCTGCTTGAAATTTTGCACTACTGAACAGCACAGCCATTGTTCAAGGTAGGCATTTAAAAGACGTATTCAGTCAGCATTTTATTATATGTTGCCTATGTGTTGCTGTGCTGTGTAATGGGACAATAGAAGCAAACACCTATCAGCATGGTCCCTGCCCGTGCTGTGCTTAGATTTGAGAACTTGTAATAGAATGTGTCTATAAAAAGGACCCAAGGGAAGCATCAGAGCAGAGGGAACAGAGTGGAAGGACACAAGGCTTAGAAGAAGAAGGAAGGTCCCAGCACAGAGAGCACCATCTGCAAAGTCCTAGGCAAGATGGCCAGGGACCAGTCTACAGACAGCGAAAGCCACTGTGACAGACGGAAGGGACACTGAAGAAATGGCAAGAGGACAGGATGAGGCAGTGCCCAGCATCCAGTCCTGGCCTAGGTATCTCCGTTGGTAAGGTCCTGACTTGGGGCTCACACTCACGCTGTCCCTTGTTTGAGGCTAAATCTCTGCCTTGCTGCCACCGATCTGTAGTATCCTGTCAGCCACTATCGTTAAAGAGATTCTCAGGAGAGAAATGTAAGTGAAGACTCTTCCCCGGATGTAAGATATGTGCAGAGGTGAAAGGTTTTCTTCTGCTCAGGGAGACAGGGGTTCATGGAGACCTGAAGAACAAGTGCACTGTGAGTCAGGAACATGCAAGTGCACACGTGAGTGAGGGAAGCTGAGGTGGGTTTTGGTCACGGAAGAGGGAGGTCAGACAGAACTTGCTTGTGTCTAAGTACTGTTGGGCATGGCTACGGCCCACAGACTTGCAAAAAGAGCTTGCTTTTGATAGCAGTGGGAATCAGTGGCCTGTAAGGAAGAGGCATCTTCTGAGCAAAGGACAGCTCCACAGGCATGGTTGCTTAAGATGGTCATCATGTTCCTTGACAGCTTTCCTCACTACAAACAGCTGAAGTTCACTCTGGTGACCTTGAATGATATACCATCCCCTCTCCTCTCTGTCCTGGTTCCCTGTAGACAGACTCCACCCTCCATCATATCCCCTCAACATGACAGAGAGATTTTCTTTCTTTCTTTCTTTCTTTCTTTCTTTCTTTCTTTCTTTCTTTCTTTCCTTCCTTCCTTCCTTCCTTCCTTCTTTCTTTCTTTCTTTCTTTCTTTCTTTCTTTCTTTCTTTCCTTCTTTCTTTCGAGACAAGGTTTCTCTGTAGCTTTGGAGCCTGTCCTGGAACTAGCTCTTGTAGACCAGGCTGGCCTCAAACTCCCAGAGATCCACCTGCCTCTGCCTCCCAAGTGCTGGGATTAAAGGCATGAGCCACCACAGCCCAGCAAGATTTCTTTTTTAAAAAATAATTTATTTATTTTTATTTTATGCGCATTGGTGTTTTGCCTCATGCATGTCTCTGTGAAGGTGTTAGACCTTGGAGATATAGACAGTTGTGAGACTTCTTATTATTTATGAAAGCTTGGCCTTTAGTTTAGGCTGTCTCAACAGGCTCTTATAACTTAATCCATTTATATGGATCTACATTCTGTCTTGTGGTATTCCTTCTCTTTCGTCTTGCACCTCCTGTTTGCATCTGGCTGGCGATTCCACCCTTCTTCTTCCCAGAATCCTCTCTGTCCCTGGAAGTCTCACCTAACCTCTTCTTAGCTATTGGCCATTCAGCTTTTTATTAGACCAATCACAGCAATGCATTTTCACATAGTGTACAAATAACCCACAACAGCTCCTCATCTTAGGCATCAGCAGGTTAATGGACAGACAAGAGCTATTTCTCACACTTCTGGGACTGAGACTAAGCTCACAATACTAACATATTCTCTATCTGCTGAGGACCCATTTCCTCCTTCACAGGCCACTCTTCCTTGTAACTATACCTAGGTAGTGGGAGAAGCTGGGGGAGTCCAGAGAATTTCACCCCAAAATATGGCACTCTGGTGTTATGCTTTGGATTTTCAATGTCCTCCCAAAGCCCATGCATCACTGATTAACTTTCTCCATATGGATTTGGGATGGAGAGATACATTTGGGCCATGGCACTCATTTGCGAGGACCAATCAACATCTTAACACCTCCATTAAGACGTGGCACCCTGGTGTACTAAGGTTCAGAGGCAAAGTCTTTAGAAAATGGTTATGTTATGATTGTGTTTGGCTTCAAGGATGGATTAGGCCACTTATGATTCATAGCTGAAGGGCTTTCAGACTTTGTTATGAATCATTTCTTTCCCTTTGCATCTATATTTTTATCTTTTAAAGCTATTATACACACACACACACACACGCACACGCACACACATTCACTTCAGATAGGAAGCAATCATATTAAGCGTTCATGACGTTTTTCTTTTATTTAAAGAATACTACCTAAATTAGGAGTCTCTTTATAATTTTCCATATGTAAATTGTGTTTAAGTCCTTGTAATCTAGGACAGTAAACATGGGGAAAAAGCAGAACAAAACATTATTTAAAAGAACTTGGAAGGCGATCATATTAGTTTTGTTGCCATTGTTCTTGAGTCTTGTTACTCTAACTCAAAATTAAAACAAAACCAAATATTAAGATAAATAGAATAAAATACAATAAAGCATCTTAGAGGTCAGTGTTGCTTCCTGAGTTTAATAGAAACTAGATACAAATGATAAGCAGAGGGCTCAGGAAGACTGGGCAGTTTTATGGGTGCTCCCTTCTCAGAACTGTAATACGATGCCCATATCCTAACTAACCATGCTCCCCAGTTAAAGAAGGCTGCCAGATACCCTGTGCCAGACTTAGAGATGCTCATGTCTAGCTGTGATGTCAACAAACGGAACCTGGATTTCATTCAGGTTTGGCCCGTATTGTCCCCGCACTGGACATGCAGCTGGTGCCTCTGTGGAGACATCTCTTGCTGCTAAGGTTCTCAGATAAACAGTTTCTGATTCACAGGTCAGCCAGCTACAAAGTTATGCTTCATCTCACCAGCCCAAACTTACGTGAACCATGACGTCGGGGACCTTTCCTCATCGATCTTGTCTCTTGTTTTCCATGAGACTACAGTAGAGGAAACCAAGTGGCTGACTTTTAAACTTAAATCAGCTGATGAAAGGCTCGTGAACTCTTGAATCAGACAAATGGCACCTCCACAGCTCTACAGTGTAACCTTACAGTAGACAATGATGACCAAAAAAAGAAAAGAAAAAAAAAGAAAGAAAGAAAAAGAAAAAAAAAAACCACATCATTCTCCTTGATAGCTGTAACAAAGCCTGCCGAGGATTTTTTTCTCCCCTATTCTCTTCCTATAACAAGGGCAAAACTGCCGGAGCTATTTTTCTAACTGTGCTCTCGTTGGGAATTGCAGTACTCATATGACCAGCTCCAGAGATACTCAATCAACACCAGATGGCTGGTCTATGCTCTGGACCATGGCCATCGTTTGAATTTCATTGTGGCTCCTTAGATAGACTCTCCTTTGAGACACTCTCTCCGCTGCCCCTCCGTTGTGGAACTTGGGTCAACTCAAAGCACCTAAGAGTGATCATTAGCCCTGAACTCTCTAGCAGAGGTTAGGGTGACCTCTGGGAGCGGGAATGAGAGATCAGGATTTAGACAGACTCCTGGTAGGTAGGCAGATAGAAAGAAGGAACGTGGCTAGGTAAGAAAGGCGGTGAATTTCCAAGATGGTCAGCTTCTTCCTCACCTTCCTGACTGCCTGAAGCAAAAACCTGGTAGCTTAAAACAAAGGCCATGTAGTTTTTTGTCTCCCGCCAGCAGGCTCAACAAGTTCAAGTCCTGCTCAGGACACACCCCACAGCAGCTCTGAGGAAAGCTCTTTGGAGGCTTTAGAACCCCCAGCTCTTGAGAAGAGACTAGAATTTTGTGGGTTCCTGAGCCCCACTCTGCTTTACGGAGAATCTTTTTCTCTGTGTGTTCCCTGGATGTGTGTGCTTCCCCAGCCTTCCTTCAGCTGCCCATTCTCTTCCAAATGATTGACATCTCTCCGCGGTTGCTTGTTGCACTTCAGATTTTTCCTACCTGTTAATTTTTTAAATTTAAACAATATATCCTGTTTACCATTTTCTCTCCGTTTACTCTTCCCAGTTCTTCCCGACCTCCCCTCCTCTCTGGATCCTCTTCCTTTCTGTCTCTCATTAGGAAAGAACAGGCGTCTAAGAGATAACAACCGTACATGACAAAATTAAATATACTAAATATACTAAATATGCTAGACCAGGCAACTCAACAGAAGAAAAAGAGCCCCAAGAGTAGGGACAAGAATCAGAGACCCACTCATTCACACAATGACCAGATCCAAGACCCCTATACTGTATAGTTCCAAGACCCCAAAGACTGAATCACTGTTACATTATAGCCTAGATTGCGCCACATGTTTGTAGAGGAGGGGCTGAATTATCAAGAAGGAAGGTGCTATAGCATTGCCATTGCAGAGAGAACACCCTCTAGCTAAGTTAGCTCTTCCATTTCTGGCTTGACTTCATTCTTAGCAGAAGGGAAGATTTGGAACTTGTATGTTCTCTCTGCAATGGCAATGCTATAGCATCTGAGAATCATTCTTTTCTTTGGTAACAAGACACTACACATGTGTCTTCCATTCTTCTGAGTAGCAGGTCGAGCCACCTTCCTGACATAGGTCTAGAGCAACAGGGCTTTTTCCTTTTCTCAGAAGATTTTGACAGGATGGGGCAGGAGGAGGAGCCATCCCTAGCACCTGCATCTTTCACAAAGGAAGTCCAACATTGACCTGACCTGAGGGCCCATGCTTGATAATTCAGTTAATGGAGTCTTAAAATCAATGATTCGGTGCTGTGACTCACATATCTTTATTTTCTGGTAGGTCACAATGACATAAAATTCTCATGATAACTAGCCGCAGAAAAACCACTGCTGAAAATAGTCAGTTCTTAAACACAGATTGCAATTAAAAGCTATCAATGAAGTCACTCAGCACTCATTCATGAAAACATCAAGAGTTTTTAGTCTCACAGTCATGTAGTTGAATGGTAGAAGCATTGGTGTGCTTGCTACAATATCTGGATTTCAATTAATCCAACAATACTTTCCGTTTTGTTTTTTCCAGATCATTTAATGTTTCCCATATCATTTGAGGTACTTTATGTAGGTCACTTCAAATATCTCCTTTCAAATACAGTGGCAACCATATGTTTATAGATTTCATATTGTCTTGTGCTGTGGGAACTTCTTCAGCCAATAACTTTTAAGATATTGGCCCACTTTGGTCGTGGTCTCATATACTATAAATGCAGGTAAAAAGGAAGTGTGGGTCTCTTGGCTGCTGGATTTGGTTCCAGTTCCCAATGCGCAGAGAGAGCTACCAATCGCTACTCTTTCTATGAGTTTATCCCCAGATAAATAAACCTTTGTCATACTCCATTCCAAGCTATTATGGAACTGTTTTGTATGCCAACAAATTGGTGCACAAGGCAGGGTATGAACCCATGACCCTGAGATTAAGAGCATGCATGATATAATTAAAAAGGCTGTCAAATCTTGCCAAGATAGGGTAAGACGGTTTTTCAAATTTTCTTGCCTCTGAAAATGGTCTGTAAGTTTGCCTTAGCCAAAGCTGGTTGCCCCAACATTGCAAATGAGACTTTGGGTGATTGCCCAGGTAGCTGGTTATCTCTGTCATTTCTTTCACCTTTTGCAAGTTGCTTGGTTGCACCTCCTGTTTACTCAAGTAATATTATTTTCCTTCTCAGGCCTTTGATGGGATTAAAGACTAGATAGTCACAGTTACTTTCTTCTCATGACTAAGCCAAGCCATTTTTAATATAAGACTTAGACATTTTAGGATAGGATAACTATTGAAACATTTGACATATGTTTCTTATTTCAACATTTGTTCATGTTGGTTGTAATTCTAATTTTTATATATGCTTTTGCCTCTTCTTTTCCCTGGACAATACTTGATATTTATTATTAGTGTATATCATTTTGTACTAGGTTTATAACTCTTTTATTTAGACAAAAGGAGGAGGTGCTGTGGGAACTCCTTTAGCCAATAGCCTGTGAAATACCTGCCCACTTTGGGCATGGTCTCAGATACTATAAATGCAGGCACAGGACCCTTTGGCTGATGGATTTGATTCCAGTTCCCAGCACACAGAGAGGACTGCCAATTACTACTCTTTTTATGAATTTATTCCCAGATATAAACCTTTGTTATACTCCATTCCGGGCTATTGTTGGACTCTGTTGTACACCAATAGTCTCCTATTTTTATAGAAAGTTTTGTAGTCATACCCATTTCATGTAAAGACATTAAGTTTCTAACTATTGTATACTCAGTATGCTCAACAATATGCCACTCCCTGCTGGAAATAGACTACAGCTCTGATTTTATTTTCTTTCTTTTTTTTTTTACATTTTAACTTCTTTATTGATTCTTTGGGAGTTTCACATCATGTACCCCAATTCTGTTCATCTCTTGGTCCCCCATATCCACCTCACCTCTACAGTATTCCTCACAAGACAAAACAAAACAAAGTAAACAAGAAAATAAACAAAAGCAACCAAATCAAGCCAAAATGAAAACAACCATGACGAAACCCCCCTTGTTTCTCCTCTCCTGTCTCTCCAACACCTCTTCGTTCATCCTGGTGGCATTCAGGGGCCTCAGTGTGTCATCTGTATACCCTTTCGTCCTATCAGCTTTATTAGCAAATGTTCATTAAAATGAGTGGTTGGTCTGGTTCAGGTCCTCCAGTTTCTGTTACACCATCATCACTGGATCCTCACCAAAACTCCTCTGGGATGTCCTGTTGCTGCTCTGAGTCTTGGAGGTCCTGCAGGTATTGTTTCACAAGTCCAGTCCCTTCATGAGTTCCAGCAGGTCGTAGATAGGGTAGATGCTAGGTTGAGCCAACCCAAGGCCTGGCTATGGGCCTGGGTGGTAGCTGAGCTGGCCAGTCCAGGCTACTGGGGCCACCCTCCTCAGTCAAAGGGGCAGGGTCAAGTCCCCTACTCAGGGTGGATTCATCCTTGCCTGTGGTGAGGGGTAGGGCCATATCTCCTTAGTGCAGGGGGGCAGCTTTCTTGCTGTAGTGCCCATCAAGTGGCAAGGCCAGCTTTCCCAGGGCCAGCAAAGGGCAGAGCCAGCTCAGCATGACCCTCTGATTTCATCTTGCATGATTCCTCCTGAGGTGACATGAGACACAGTCCTCACCTGCAGCTGTACCATGGACCCAGACATGGCCCTTGGTAGCAGCTTGGACATAGATGACATCCTGGCTCTGGGTGGAAGCAGTGGCCCCTCAGATCAGGATGGTTTTGGCAGCCTTGGGTTGTGGCCCCAACCCTGGGCTTCTATGTGATCTTTGGTGGCAATACAGTACTCTGACTTCAGCACAGACCCACACCCTCTAAGACCATGAAACCAGACATGGTCCTTGACAGCAGCTGGGTCTGGATGTCACTACTGTCCCAGGTGGCATTGCAGGCCACTCAGATCTGCACAAGCCCCAGCAGCAGTATAGCCCTCGGACACCAACATGGCCCTTGGTCTCAGAGATCTGTGCTGTCTTCCATGGTAAGAGGAGCCTTGGACATCAGCACAGACCCGGCTGCAGTACAGCCATGGACCCTGATATGGCCCTCAGCTGCAGCTCTGATTTGGATGTTACCATGACATTGAGTAGCAGGGTGTAGTTCACAACGATTCAGAAACATTAGCCACCTACCCCACGTCTTCTGCTGCATGATCCTTGTCCATATTCTCTGCAGTTATGAGAAGAACATTTGGTTAAAATTTGACAAGACTCCAACTGTGAGCAACAGTTTTGTAGCTGTCTGATTGTGAGACCCCTGCAGTGGGACCAGGATCTATCTCTAGTGCATGAGTTGACTTTTTAAAACCCATTCCATATGGTGGATGCCTTGTTCAGCCTTGATGCTGGGGGGTGGGGGAGGTTGGCCCTGCCTCAACAGAATGTTCCAGGCTTTGCTGACTCCCCATGGGAGGCCTTAACCTTTCTGAGGAGTAGATGGGGGTAAGTTGTGGGAAGGAGGGGAAGGAAGGGGAACTCTGGTTGGTATGTAAAATGGACAACAACAACAACAACAACAACAACAACAACAACAACAAGAAGCACCAGCTGTGCTAAGAGCTGTGTTAAGATAGCCACAGTCCTGTGGAAGCAAGGTTTGCAGACCCCTGTTAGGTGGACAGACAAGTTGGTATCACAAATCGTACTACTAGTTGTAAAACATCATCACGAGTTGTAAATTCCTGGAAAATACATCACCCAAGAGTTAATCTCAAATTGTGAAATGTAAAAGGAATGGCAGGCCGCTTCCTGCCGCCCGCCTCCCAGCTAACTTTACCTGCAATAATTACATGGAAACTGTATTCTTTTAAGCACTGCCTGGCCCATTATCTGTAGCCTCTTATTGGCTAACTCTCACATCTTGACTCAACCCATTTCTAATAATCTGTATGTCACCACGAGGTCATGGCTTACTGGGAAAGATTCAGCATATCTGACCTGGCAGCTTCATGGTGGGCTGCTCTCTGCCTCTCACTGACTCTGCTTCTTTCTCCTTGCATCCTGTTCTGTCTACTCCACCTATCTAAGCTGCTGTCCTATCAAAAGCCAAAGCAGTTTCTTTATTAACCAATGAAAGTAACACATAGACAGATGATCCTCCTACATCAGTAAAAATTCTTTCTCATATCACTCCTGGGGCCTCTACTTATGGCTTTTGTTTTTAAAAGGGGCTACTCTCTCTGTTCAGGGTCATGGAGTCAGATCCCGACATACCCATGATCCTAACTAGTTAGAAGTTCTGGTACCCTGTGGTGATGGAATAAAAAGTTACCTCTGCTCATCTAACTTTGGTGGTCTCATCTTCAATATTTGTGTGGCTCCCAGATCCAGCAACAGCACAGGCCACTCTCAGATCTGCATGCATCCTGGCCCTCAGACACCAACCTGGACGCAGATGCTGCCCTGACTTTAATAAGTTTGAAATCTCCTATGTCCTGAACTAATTGAGAGCTTTGATCATATGGAGCCAGGTGGGTCTTTAGGAGGGTCAAGGAAAGATGAGATGAAGGCCCTTGAGAGTGTGGCAGGAGTGAGAGGTCAAACCAGGGCTTCAGGAGACAATCAGTTCACAACTAAGACAAACAGTACAACAGTCATTACGGGAGACTGTATTCCGGGTGGTGCTTAGTACAACTGTTTTGCTGAGCAGCCAGCATAATGTTGTCCTTAGAGCTGTGATTCTTAACCTCAGCTGCACATAAAAGACACTCAGGGGAACTTCCTGAAAATATCAACGCCACAGCCTCCTCCCCAAGAGTATGATTTAGTGTGTCTGACTTCATGGGGTTGGATTTGAATGTTGGGAGTTTTCAGAGCTGTCCAGGTGAGTCTGACATTAAGTGAAGAATGGAAATATCCGTCTTAAGGGCGTTACCTCATCTGCCTACCACCCAACTGGGTGATGATTCTATCCTAACTCATAAGCTCTTTCCTGGGAAGAAAATATCAAAAGACCCTGGAGGTAGGAAGGACTGACTTCATAGAAGAGGCAAGGTTTTGGTTAGCTTTGAAGGACCAATGATTCTTTCATCATTAGAAGCTTATATAGCTGTAGAGTCAAGAGGCCAGGGTACCTGCAGGCTCTTTGCCAAAGGAAATGTTTCCACCTAAGAGAGGGGAGCCAATGAAATATTTTACTTTTTGATTAAGACTTGTTCAGGGCCGCACAGTAGAACTTATATTTTCAGAATTAATGAACACTTAAGGAATACTCTGTGTTCTTCTATGTTAAGTTAGATGATGTATCCTGCTATCCAATGTCCTGGATAACTTCAGTTGTCAGTTTGACAGAACCTAGAATTATCTAGGCAGACAGTTTCAGTTGAATTATTACCAAGACCATGGCCCATAAGGGTGTCTATCAGGGACTCATGTGGGAGTTCCCAGCCAACTGTGGGGAGCTACATTCCCTAGGTAGGTGGTCCTGAACTGCACAAGAAAGAAAGTTAAATGGGTGTAAACCTACTTGTGAGCCAGAAAGCAGCATCTTCAATGGTCCCTGCTGCCCTTCCTTGGCAGTTACTTGTTTAGAGATAATGTTGCATGGGATCACAAGTATGTCAGCCTTGAAGTCCCTGGCCTGGTGTACCTCAGTGGTGGACTGTGCCCAGGATTATAGGCCACACAAACCTTTCTCCCGCTGTTTTCTATAGTCAGGGGGATTTATCACCGTGACAGCAAGGAAACTAGATCATCACATAGAACACACAGGGCATTTTCAGCTCCTTTCCTCCTTACATCCTTAGCACCTCTGTATAACACTGGGACCAGTTGCCAGAAATACAACAAGGATTGGATGCACTCTTTGGAGCTCAAGGAGAAATGGTTGCTGTCATTAATTCAGCATTTACAATATCCTGAGCACTTAATGATACATTTTAGATTTTCTTTAAACTTTTAATTATGCGTGTGTTTGAATGTGTGTATGGTGGGTGGTGTGTGCACATTAGTGCAGGTGCTCACAGAGGCCAGAAGTGCCAGAGCCTTCTGGATCTAGAATTACAGACATCTGTGAACTGCAGACTTGAATGCTGAGTCTAGACCTAGGGTCCTCTGTAAGAGCAGCAGGAGCTCTTAAGAACTGAGCCATCTCTTCAGTTTGACTATGACTTTAGGGTCTTGATAGTCCAACTAACTCTTATAAGTCCAGGCCCCAAAGGTTTGTCTTCCACATATTATAAGAACAGATATCCAGAGGTTTAAATGTTAAGCCTAGGTCTACTAGGCCCAGAGTTCTGATCTCTCTGTGTCCATCTGACTGCTATTATCCCCTAGAACTGACTGTAGCTCTCTATTAGAATGTCTGTTCATGTCAGAGAGTATAAGCTAGGCACTTTAAAAATAAAACCAAACACCCAGGGCTGGAGAGATGGCTCTGTGGGAAAAGTACCTTCAGGAGGCATGACCTGGAGGCTTCTCCAGAACCCGTGGAGAAGCCCAGTAGGGCAGCAATCACCTGAAACCCCAACGTACTGGTGATGAGCAGTCAATTGGTGAGCTCCAGAGTCAGTGGAAGATCTGGTCTCATAAAGTAGAGGACACCAGAGGGAAGACCCCCTGTAACTGGATTTTCACTGTTCCACTAGCCAGCTCCACAATAATGACACAGAGACTTCACATCAGTCGAGAATCTTGGCCTACAGCCTGTCATGTTTCCTCTGTATCTAGCTGACAACTCCCCTTTCTTCTTCCCAGCGTTTTCTGTCCTAAAAATCCTGCCTAACTATTGGCTGTTCAGCTTCTTATTAAGCCAATCACAGTGACGTATATTCACATAGTATAAAGAAATATTCCATAACAACACCCAGTGTCAACCCCTGGCCTCCACATATGCATGCATAGCACACAGACATGGACACATACATTTCACACACACACACACACACACACACACACACAGCCTTTTGCTTAGAATAATTCTAAATGTTCAGAAAACTTGCAGAGTAAAGAGGGAACCCACAAGTCCGGCTGTGGGGCAATGGATTATACCCTGTCAGTTGTATTTTAATTAAATGCTGATTGGCCAGTAGCCAGGCAGGAAGTATAGGAGGGACAACCAGGCAGGAAGTAGAGGCAGGGCAACAAGAACAGAAGAATTCTGGGAAGAGGAAAGCTTGGTCTACAGTTGGGACCCAGCCACAGAAGAAGTAAGATGTGACTGCCTCGCTGAATACGGTACCGAGTCATGTGGCTAGCATAGACAAGAATAATGGGCTAATATAAGTTATAGAGTTAATAAGAAGCCTGAGCTAATGGGCCAATCAGTTTATAACTAATGTAGGCCTCTGTGTGATTTCTTTGGGACTTAATGATTGCGGGAACCCGGCAGGACAGAAACCACGACAACAAAGTCCCTCTACTAGTTCCCCTAGCTGAGAAGATCTTACATTTGTCAAGGCCATGACGCGCACCTGGGCAATTGCTATGATCTAAACTCAGTGTTTGTAGAGTTCACCAGGTTCCCATGCCTGGTCTCTTTCTGGTTCAATATCCAGTCCATGGGACATTACTCTTACTGTTTCTCTGGTCTCCTCTCACAGAGAGGGCTTGTGTGCTCCTTCTCACACCAGCATTGTGTAGAGTGCTCAGTGTATGTCAGGCACTGAGAATGGCAGAGACAAGAATTAGACAAATGCTGGAGAGAAACAGTACACAACAGTCACCAAACTATTACCTAATTATAATCTGCCATGCTGTGAAGGCTAAACACACTGTGCCTTACATCATTGGTACAGGACAAAAGGAACACATAGGTGACGGGGTGGATGATCTCCTAGTGTCACAGTGTTTAAAGAGGGATAAAAGGAGCCAAGTCAGGTGATGCATGCCTGTCATCCCAGCGCTTGAGGGGCTAAGGCAGGAGGGTTGCAGGCTAGAGGATATCCTGGGCTACAGAGTCTCAAAAAACAAACCAACAACACAACAGTTTAATGGAGACGTGGTTAGAGATAACATCACAGCCATGCGTGTGAGCTTTAGAGGAAAGAGGGGCAGAAAGGGCACCGGGCACCTGGAAGTAATAAACCGGGCGCAGCTGGTGACCAGCTTGTGGGGAAGTCTGAGAAAGGACATGTTTCCAGGTGGGTCTGAAGTTTGGGCTCATGCTAGGAAGTGGTAGAAAGGTAGTTTGAAATCAAAACTTTCCTGAGTAGCATAATAAGACGTGCTCACTCGAGTGAGCTGCAGTTGGGGAGAGGACCCAGCAGATCTAGTGCTGGCCCTCATTCTACTCTGCAGGGCTGGTAATAACATACACACAACAGTTCCTAGCTACAACATGGAGTTCAAAGGTGTCTTTATAACACAGGATCTAAAAGTTGCCCTCTGTCCCTAAGAACCCCTATCAGAAGGACCAGGTTGAAGAGAGGAAGAAAAGGGAAGAAAGGGGGGGACGGAGAGAAGTAGGGGGTAGCAGTGCATAGGAGAGGAATGGTGGTGGTGGGCAAGGCTAAGGAAACCTAAAGGCATGGAAATCATCCATATCCTACTTTCAGTGATGCCACACGGTGTGCAACTGTCAAAAATCCCCCCCCAACCCCAAGAATTCAAGATCCATATATCTCAGGTCTGTGTATTAAACCAGACAGGACCGAGATTCTGAGATCCATACGTCTCAAGGTTTGTGTATTAAACCAGATTGGAGGTGGCTTCTAAATGATCCTGGATTCCTGGAAGTCACATCTTGGAGTAATGTCTCACCCTGAAATGTGGGCTAGACTTGGTGACTCACTTCCGGTGGTCAAATACAGCAAAATGGATGACCCGCTGCTTCTGGGATGAGATCACAGACTGACTCACCCTCTCTCTGTCATTGTGTTCTTTGCTCGATTGTGAGAATCAGTCCTGTAGAGACTCACATGAGGGGATTGATGTGCTGGACAACAGCCAGCAGGAGCCCAAGCCTAGAGTGAAGTTTGAGCCTTGAGCTGAGGACCCAGTTCCCAGTGGTATTCTGGTTGCAATATTGTGAGAGACTGTTGTGGGATATTCATTAAAGATGTGTTACGTTTGTTAATCCTGTGGAACATTTGTTTTAATGATGCAAAGATGTGTTGCCTTGTTTATGTTGCATTGGTTTAATTCTGTGAAACTGTGATTCTTTGCCTGTCTAAAACACTTGATGGTCTAATAAAGAGCTGAACAGCCAATAGCCAGGCAGAAGAAAAGATAGGCAGGGCTGGCAGGCAGAGAGAATAAATAGAAGGTGAAATCTGGGAGGAGAAATAGGAAGAGCAAGAACAAGGAGAGGAGGAGTCTAGGGACCAGCCACCCAGCCAGCCGGCCAACCATGGAGTAAGAGTGTAAAGTAAGAGTAAGGTATAAAGAAGTAGAGAAACATAAAAGCTCAGAGGTAAAAGATAGATGGGATAATTTAAGTTAAGAAAAGCTGGCTAGAAACAAGCCAAGCTAAGGTTGGGCACTTGTAAATAATAATAAGCCTCCATGTGTTTTATTTGGGAGCTGGGTGGCAGGCCCCACAAACAGTAGAGAGCCAAAAGGATAAAAGATTAAAAAAATAAAACAAACAAACAAACAAAAAAAAATGCCAAGAGATCTTAAGTCCTTTTAACCCAGCAGGGTTGTCCCTAGTTTCCAAACACCAGAAGCTATGGTGTAAAAACTATGTTTTTCAGCCAATGTACTGTAGGGCCATTTGTCCCATGGCAAAGAATACTGAGTATGTGAATGGAATTATATTTAATGTTTAAAATGCTTTTAAAGGGCCAGCAAGAAGACTCAGCAGGTAAACTTACTTGCCATGCAGGCTTGACCACTTGAGTTCAAGCTCCCAAACCCTCATAAAGATGGACAGAGAGAGCTGACTTTGCAAACCTGTCCTCTGACCTCCATATGTGTCCACAGCAAGTGTGCCCCGACCTATCAGGCACGTGTACCCAATAATAAATAAGCTAATTAAACGCTCTAAAGGGAAGGTGAAGCACATCCTTGTGGCACACACCCCTGTTCTCTTCCTGTTCCCAGGATTTGCTTTAGTGAGCTTACCAAGTCGTTCAGCTGCCTACCCCCCTCTTCCTCGGAAAGCCTTCTTCAGAACAGCGATTAGATCAGACAAAATCACTAGGAAGCATGAAAGCATTTGCAAGCCTTTCACGGGGAGGGAGAGAGGGTCTCTGCACTCCCAGCTCTGAGGGGTGGAGCTCTCCAGTAGTCCTCCCCTTTGTCCCAGCACCCTGTGTCCTCATCTCCCTGAACTGGAGATGAGGGTGGATGAGAGGGAAGTGCATGCTCCCCCAGCATCAGTCTAGCAGGAGAGACAGAGCTTTAGTGCCCAGCAGCAGCCCTGGCTTCTCTTGCTTTAATGGATCCTGAATTCTCTTTGAGGTTTTTGGGATCTTATCTATGGAGCAAAGGTAACTGTGACATCACCTTGAGGGCAGAAACTCACAGCAACCAGCACAGATTCATCTCTGCTGAAGGTCCTGCAGAGCCTACTCTACAGCCTGAGATGTCCTTGTGGGTGTGAGCACTTTAGGAAGTAGGGATACACGGAACTTTTCATGTCACACAGGGGCGTGCCTTTGGCAAGAAACGGGGACCCTAGTACCTCCTCTCTCTTTACTTCTTAATTTCCCTCAGCTTCCTCCTCCACAGCCTGATGACAAAGCCACAGAACAGCCATGCTAGCCAGGCAGGAGTCCTCTGAAACTGGGAGTCACAGCAAACTTTCCCTCTTTTTAAGACCGATGACCATCTCAAAGGCATCGAGGAAGAGAGAAGCCTGATTCAAAGGGATGCATTATATGGTGTTCTGAAAACGAAAAAGAAAACACCCACAAGGACAGAAAACACAGCAATGGATGTGAGGCTGGAGGTGGAGGAGGGACCACAGCAGGGCCTAGGCTGGGTTGAACCTTGGATTTTCAAGGTTGAACCTTGTCACAAACACCACAAAGGAAGGTGGAACTTGCCGAATGTAAACTGTACCTTCATAAAAGTGCTTTTTTCAATAATAGAGGGTTGCATCTTTTCTCTCTTAAGACAAGAAGGTTGGAGGATGGTAACAAGGTTATGGCCAACCTGAGCTACAGAGAGACTGTACCCCAAAATAATTTAAAAAATAAAATATAAAATAAAATGATGAAAGTAAGTGTGACGGTTTTTGTCTCTTTAAGAGGCAAACCACGCCCACTCCCAGCGGCCCCTCCCTCCCTCTGCCATCTTAGATCTCTCTCTGTCCCTTCTTCCGCTCCCTTCTCTGTTTCTCTCCTTTCTCTTCTCTCTTCCCCCTCTCTCTGTGTCCTCTTCTCGTCTCTCCCCACTCTTTCTCTCCTCTAAGTAATAAATATCCAATTCTGATCCATACGATGTGTCTGCCCACGTGTCTTCCGCCCACGTGTCTTCCACCCGTGCTGCCCGCCACCAGCTACCCAGCCCCCACTGCTAGCTGCTCGGGACCCGCCGCAGACAAAAGTGTAGGGTGCTGACATCTTAGTTCTCCAAGACTCCTCACCAAGCAGCTGTATACGTGTGTGTCAGATGTCTGAGTTTGCCAAGGCTAGGCAAGGCGTTACTCAACCCATACCCTATCTTTTTCAGCCACTAAGTCTGTTGTCAATGCCTTCCCACCTGTATAGAAATGTGGCTTTGAACATTCAACTCAGCCTCCAAAGGATAAATGACCGCTGTTAGCTTTAGGACATGAAGAGCCAGCATGGTTGTCACAGTGCTGAAATAAAGGTAACAGCCTACCCTGGTCTCCAGCCTCATCATCAGTGAAGGATCCTTGAGACATAGTGTTTTTATCCATCATCAATGTCTGCATGAGTTATGAGCACTTCCGTGTATTTCACTCGAAGCCATTCAATATATGTCTACACACTTCAGAGCAATGCCCCACAAATCAAATCGATTTCTGCTAGGTTGCCTCCCATCATAGTGAGGCATGTCCCCACCATCTTCCCGGGGAAATGAGGAGGTGGACTTGTGAGCTTTTTCTTGAACCAAAGATAAGAAATGAACAGAATAGGGCGAGGGAGCCTATTAATCTCCTTAAAGTTGCTTCAGGGATGGTCCCAGCCAAAAAACCTTCGTCTCCATGGAAACCACAAAAAGCAGTTGGGACTAAAAGGACATGAAATCAGAGCAAAGAAAGGATTTGCTATATTTTAAATAAGATTGAATATAAGGTTGGCTGGCTAAAAGGTCTGGGGATCTTTCAGGCTAGGGGGCAAAGCCCTGAGTTACCCAGGACCAGCAAAAGCCTCTTGGCTTGGGAGATAGCAGCTTGCCAAGACATCCTAAACTCTTCAGCCTTATTGTTTGCTGAAGGGATCTGAGCAGGATCGTAGGGGTGTGGAAGCCAAAGACCCAAGCATGAAACAAGAAAAGGTGGAGGAAGAGATATGGTCTCTGAAGCTCCACAGATGCCAAAGACCCAACCAAGCATGAGACAAAAAAAGGTAGAGGAAGAGATGTGGTCTGTCTCTGAAGCTCCACAGACGCCCTCTGCTTGTCTCCACAGTGACAAGGACCATGCTATTGTAATAGCTGCTTGCTTCTCGTGGCCATCACAAGATTGAGAATAATGGTATATGGAAGTCACTGTTGTATAAGATTCACAGCTTAGCCTTGCTACTGCCATAACAGGGTTAGCTGACCCTTACAAAATAGCCATGATGGTCACACCTGTGGGGCAGCATGCCAGGAAAGCTCTCAGTTCTTCCCATGTTTCCTTCTTGCTGTGACAAAGCATCAGACGAAAGTGACTCAAGGAAGGGAGGGTTTATTTTGGCTGACAGTTCGGGAGTACACAGTCCAGCGTGACAGCATCAGCAGTTAGGAAGCAGGTTCAGAAGGATGCCCGAGCTCAGCTTGCTTTCTCCTTTCCTCAGGGTCCCAGCCATTGGTTGCTGCTGCTCACACTCAGGGTGAGTCCTCCTCAGCCAAGTCTTCCTGTTAACAACTTCATGAGCACACCCAAGAGTTTGTTTCCGTGGTGACTCCAAATGCAGGCAAGCAGACAACGCAGATGAACCATCATCCCTTTCTAAATTCTTATTGTGATTATCAGACCCAGTGTATAGTAGAGCAGTCGGAGCCATAGAGAGTTCAGAGGCTTACCCAAGGCCATGCTCTGAGCAGGTCTCCAAGCTGGGGTTTGGACCCAGGTCATCTGCTCCAGATAATGTTCTTCAGCTTGTACTAACATGTTCAATCCGGGTCTGTTGAGTTAATGGCCTGTCATAGTCTGTCCTCACCCTTCTTTCTCATTATCTCAATAACCTCACCTCCCTCTGCAGTTTCTGCTACCATATGGTTCTAGGTCTGTATAAGGCCTGAGCAATTTCATAAGTGCCAGTTTCCTCCTGGTAGCTGTCATCCATGTCTTCTCTACATGTGTGGTATGAGGGGGGAGAGAGAAATATAGTCTTTCTATTTCTTTTACACATACATGTGCATAGATTCTATTCCTTAATTTCTCCTCCCTGCAGGGTACAACTGACCAGCCAAAATGCCCCTATTCTTTGTCCCTCTACCCAAAGTTCTCAGATTCCTGCATTGAAAATCAAATCAGATTTTTAGAACAAATCCCCATGGGAGATGGACTGGCTAGGCCAGGCTTTAATTTCCTCGGCCAGCTGAACAGGACCAAGCCTTTGCTTATTCAGAACTCCAGTTCTGTTATCTTTCATTTTCCCAAACTGATATCAGCCTCTGGACCCACAGGCTAAAATGGACACATTTCCTGATAAGATTTAAGGTCTTAATGTCTCGTAGAAATGTCCCCCATGCCTGAGCAGCCTCCTGCTGCTTTTCTCTAGAGTCTCTTCCACCAGGAGAAGTTATTCTTTGAAGGGCGTTAGAGAGCTCAGCTGGACAATAGCAACATCCCATGTGTTAGTGCTTACCTATTAACTTCTCCCCAGACACTGTTTGCTCTGGGATTCCTGAATTAAGTTCATTCATAATTTATAATTCGTGAGTTCAAGCTATACAAACCCACATTAATGTGCTGGGGACTGAACTCTTGGTCTTTCTGATCAAGAGTGACTTAAAGTCAGTGTGGTGAGCATTGCCACGAGACGAGTGACAGCAAGCCAGCTGGGGCAGGATAGGGGGGTTGTGTGCACACAGCTACAAGCAAAGCCTTGAACTGCCCTAGGAGAAGCACATATGTGCGGGGAGGAAAGCAAGAGCTGTGCAGAGTCCGAGGCCCCTGAACACAGACCATGACTCAGGATCACTCTCCTGGGAGCATGCATTTGAAAAACTTTCACCATGCAATAATTATAATCTTTCCTTTTCTGCTTATTAACTAACAAGTGTCTAAACCCCCACCCCTTTTTTTTTAAAAAAAAGAAATTGTATGGACATTGGAATTTCTCTGTAGATTGCCTAAGTTTATTTTATTTAGTTAACCTGTGAATGTGTTGAAATAAATTTAAGTCAGTTTTTGTGTTCCTTGTTGCCTGTGATACTCTTTGCTACAGAGATTTTCCAAGTTCAGTCTGATCAGATTTAATCATGCTGTGCTTTGGGAAGATACCTTCCAAGTCTTGAAAAAGCTCCAGCCCTAATCACTTGGAACTCTCCATCGCAACTTGAGTCTCATCTTCAACTGCATCACACGATGGCTTCAAGGACATTTTTAACCCAAAGTTCCAAAAACTTTCCACATTCCTCCAGTTCTAAAGGCTAATCACGGTAACAGCCACACTTCCTACCTATCTTCTGTCTTCGTCCTTTTCTTATTGCTGTGATAAAATGCCCTGATAAACCACCTGAGAGAAGGGGGTGCTGGACTTACAGTTCCCTGGGAGCGCAATCCATCAGGAAGGCGTGGTGTGGGAGCAGAGGTTGGCACCAGGAAGGACAGATGGAACAGAAAGCCAGGTTGGGTTATCAAGTCTCCAAGACCCACCCCCTATGACCCACTTGCTCCACTGAGGCTGGACCCCAGCAGTGCTTCCATCCTGTGGGTCTTGACTGCTTTAGGGGTCCTTTCAAAGGTCCTGATATTGTAGTGACCCCCAACTATAAGATTGTTTTCTTTACTACTATTATGAATCATAATGTAAATATCTGTGTTTTCTGATGGTGACTGCATTTAAAGCTCCCAGCATTATAAAGGTTGAGAACCATTGGGAAATCCACATCCTTCCCAAACAGTGCCACTAATTAAGGACCAAGTGTTTAGACCATGAGCCTGGAGTGAGGGGGAGAAACTTAAAGGAAACCCTACTATACAATATCTCTGATGAGCTGTCAAAGTCATCAGAATAGAATAAATAAAATTCTATTTAGCATTGGTTTCTTTTCCTTATTCCTTTTTTATCTTTTCTCTTCTTTGTTTGTTTGTTTGTTTTTATCAAGACAGGATTTCTCCGAGTAGCCTTGGCTGTCCTGTGTAGGTACCAAGGTCTTTTTCCCTTCTTCCTGGCGATTCGTAGGGCCGCAGGGCCGTGTGACCTCCGGCTCCCTGGAGATTCTGCACTAGCACTGGCTTGAGAGGATAGCTTAGGAAGAATTTGGCTCTCTTTGTTATGGTGATTCCACCTGTATTCAAGGTTCTAGCAGTGGGCTCCACACGCCTGGCCCCTCCCAGCTGATTCTGCCTGAGGCGCCAGGGCCTTTAATCCCCTTCTCCTGCTCCTGATGGGAGGAGGCCTTGCCCTTTTGATCCCCCTTGCCCACTGGTATAAATACCCGACTTGAGTTTAATAAAGTGGCCATTTACTCTTGGTAAGTGAGCAAGGTCTCTTTTGTGTGTGTTTGTTCAAACCCTCAGGACAGTCGTCCATTCTCATGGGCCCAAGTTCGGGAAAGCACGTGCCTGGATCGGGTATGGGTATCCACAGAAGAGGCGGGGTCCTACAGTCCTGTAACTCAATTTGTAGACCAGGCTGGCCTCAAACTCACAGAGATCTGCCTCCTGAATACTGGGATTAAAGGGGTATGCCATCAATGCCAGGCGGCTTGTTTTTTCTTTTTCAGTTGTTTTTATGCACAAGGAATCATTTTACTTAATGGGATTTAATGAAAAAATGCATACGATTTTTAAAAAGTCTTTTTGATAGTTCTTAACATAAATGTGAACTAAAATGGCTCAAATGAATGCCAGCCTGAGCAATCATTCACATGCAGCCATGACTTCTGGCGTCCAGGCCGAGTTTGTTTGGAGCACTTGATAAATAAGCACCTTCTTACCTCAAATACCAGAGTACACAGCACACCGCTGCAGAGCAAGAATCCTTTTTGCTTCAGACAAGATCTACCTCCGGGGAAGTTCCATTCAGGGTTTGCACACACAGATATTTTTTGAGCAGGAAATGACTTGAGTTGTTGCGATACAGCTGCCCCTGAGCCATCAAGTAACCACAGAAATGTTAGTTATCACCAAGCCTTTGGTCTCATTCATTTGATTAATCCAAGCATGGCCACACAACTGATTTGACATTAGATGAATTCACAAGGAATGAAACCCTTTTCCTAAACATCAGTTTCTCCCTGCAGTGAGTTTCGCTTAGAATGCAGAGGGACTGCTCTCAGCCGGGTAGCGCATTCTCCATCTGCGGGGTTCGTTGTCTTAAGACAATCGGCAGTGACGGAATGGATGCCACATAAACGCCCAACACACATGTACTTGGCTTTGCCAGTTCTATCTCCTAGATAAAGAATTCCTCCAAAAGTATGACCAGGGAAGGTAAAATGCTGTTCAACATGGCTTCTAGAACAAAAACCTTTCAGAAAGAATCGAAATGGGGCATTACTTCACTCTCTTCCCTTGTTCGTTCAGTCTGGTTTGGGCTCTTACATTTTTTAAAAAGATTCGCAGTTTGATTTTCACGTTGTTGCTTCTTTCGCGTTTTCTTACTCTCTTTACCTGAAATAGTCTGTCTTTTCTTCACTGGTCCTCTCTGTTTCCAGACCACATGGAGGCAACTTCCAGTGAGTCACTTCCAGGAGGTGACTCTGGGAACTCTCGTCCAGTCTGTAAGGATACAATTAGGTGACCACCTAAGTGAATGACCTTATTGCTCAGATTTGTCCCGTTTTACGGCGGATTCTCTGGTGTGCAAACATCCCAGTTTTTGCACATGGCTTTACCTATGGATGGATATTTCGGTTGTTTCTAGGCTTTTGCTGTTATATATAAAGGTACCTGAGAACCTATTGTAATGATTATGTGAGCCAGAGACCTTGGCAGGGTGAGAGCCCAGAGGCCTCAAGGTGCCCTGTCCTGCAGACCCAGCTTAAGTGAGAAGTTTATTGAGAGAAGGGGGAAGAAGAGGAAAGAGAGAGGGAGAGAGAGAGAGAGAGACAGAGAGACAGAGAAACGCACAGAGAAAAAAGGCAAGAGGAAGATGAAAAAGAAGTAGGTGGAGTTTTGCCTGCCTACCATGTAGGTGTGACGCAGGGACGACAGCAAAGATGAAGCACTATGCACGGTCCCCAAAGGGAGCGGCCAGTGTGCCAGGATGCTAACACCTGTAGCATGTGTTCCTGTGTTCAGGATACTTATTTCTCTGGCAATCAGAATTTGTCATTCATCCCATACATACATGTTTAATTTTGTAATACATGCCTACGCTGTTTCCAAAGTGGTGATACTATGCTAAATTCCGACTAGCAATGAGGCTTGCAGTTTCTCCACCTCCTCGACAACACTTAATATTGCTCATACTTTTTTTTTTTCTAAAAAAGACAGCATATCACTATGTAGACCAGGCTGGCCTCAAACTCAAAGAGATCCTCCTGTCTCCGCCTCCCGAGTGCTAAGATTAAAGGCGTGTACCGCCATGCCAGGCTTGCTCATGTTTTACATCTGAATCACATGAAGTGACATCTCCGCACAGTTTTTAATTCCTGTTCCTTGCTGGTTAATCTTGAGCACATGCTCACATGGATGTTGGACATTTGGGTATTTTTTTTTCTTTAAAAAAGGCTAAGATGCTCTTATATCTCTTTATTTGATGAAATTTCTATTCAGCTATTTTGTCCATATTTATGTGCTATTTTCCTAATCACAAAGAAGTTCTTTTTTTCTCTGTTTGGACTCTTGCTTTGAAATGTTTCTGGTATCTGTCAATGTGTAGTAGACAGTTTTGATGAAGGCTAGTTTCTCTATGACTTCTTTCCTCTTTGCCCTACATAGGGAAGAGTTTTCACATGTCAGGCAATGGAAGTTGTCTCCTGCATTTTCTTCTGAGGTTTCATAGCACAGGCTTTTAGATTTGGGTCCGTCACTCATTCCCAGGTAATTTTTAAATTAAAGTTTTTGTGAGAGTTTCATACATGAGTGCTATATTCACAACATTTCCACCCTCTTCTACCCAGATCCTCCCATGCTCCCCTGACTTCCTCTCAAATTCATGACCTCTCTTCATTAATTAGTCCTGTTGGAATTTTAAAACCTCTGCGAAAAGAAGTCACACCATTCACAAGGCTCGCATAGGAGGTTCATTTGAAGAAGAGAGACAATGGGTAGAGAGGGAAGCAGAGTGGGGACAGACCGGTCCCTGGGGACATGAGTGGCAGGAGAAGAGAGAAAGAGAGAGAGAGAGAGAGAGAGAGAGAGAGAGAGAGAGAGAGAGAGAGAGGAGAGGTGGGAGGTGGGCAAGACCCACCTTTTAAAAGGGAATGTAGCAAATGTGCCCAGGAAGTGCTCTTAGTGGCTGCAGTTGAGGATGTATCCTGCCAGGACACTAAGGGCAGGCCAGTACAGATGCCTGGATACGAATAATTACTGGAATGCATGTACATACCTATGTATGTACATAGGTAGGTAGGTAGGTGTCTATGTATAGCCTGCTGAGTCCCTTCAGTAATGCTCACATACGTATGTGTTTAGGGTGGCCCTTTGGGACTGGATAATCTGTCAGGGTGCTCATCCCTAGAGAAGACTGCTTCTCTCTCTCTCTCTCTCTCTCTCTCTCTCTCTCTCTCTCTCTCTCTCTCTCTCTCCACCATTAATTGCTGTCCAGTTCTGTATCGCAAGGGTCAGTCAAAGAAAGGGAGTCACTCCAAAATGTAATTCAAGCTTTAACAGTAGCCGCAGGAGAGCCAGCTCTGATGAACTGACTCTTGGCTTCGCTGAAGCCTCCTTTATTGTTACACAAATTATACCTCTAGCAAGTCAATTTCCAAACCAAAACCTCTTATCTGGAGTTGCTTGAAATAACCATTTGCCTAAGCAATTCTCAGTCATGAGGTTTTCTGGCATGCCAGGCACTATCAAGACTAAGTTATGTAAAGATTCTGTAATTCCCTCCAAAAAGCAATTCCGATAGCAACCCCTGACATTAAACAAAAAGTAGTTTAAAGCCTAGGTTTATGACTCCTGAATTCAAACCAGATGCAAATGCTCTGTAGAGTCTCTGACTACAGAGCCTGTAGCCCTTCATGCGATGGGATCGCTGTGAGAGATTTCCCCTATCTGTGCTGGCATATCATGCAGTATTGCTATTTTTTTTGAAACTTCATCAGTACGATGTCTCAGTCATATAGAGAAGACATTTTCTCCAGCAGAAGTCTGTGGGGTCCTGCGGTTGCACAAATAATGGGTATCAGACCACTGAAGTCTATTCACCAGAAACCAACTTTATTCTAAACACCACAGGGCACAAAAACTTTTAGCCAGTTAGGGCCACAGACAGAATTTGGATTTCTGACATGGTGACAATGAGAGGTGGTTTCAAGTCTCTTCATACAGTAAAAACCATACACCAGGGGCTGGTCAGCGGAGCTCTTTCCATCTTGAGGTTAGGCTTTGAGTCACATAACATTCTGAGAGTCACAAATTTTCATGACAGCGTGTCAGTTTTAGATATGTGCAAAAATCTGTGGCTTTCTGGACACAGTCACGTTTCCCCGGGGCTGAAAGGAATGTAGGGCTAAGGGTCATGTAGAACCTTTGTCCACAGCAACTGTCAGCTTCAACTTTCCTGACGTGTAGGGGTGTGTTCTGGCTCTTAAAATCTTTCTACCTCTCTTCCATAGTGTTCTCTGAGCCTGACGTATAGCGATGTGTTCTGGCTCCTACAATCTTTCTAACTCTCTTCCATAGTGTCCCCTGAGCCTGACATGTAAGGATGGGTTGCAGATGCATCAGCTAGGTGCAGGCATTGCTGTCAGGTATTCTCCACGTTTTGACAGTTGTAGGTTTCTGCAGTTGTCTTTATCTGTGGCAGAAAGTAGCTTTGCTGGTGGAGATGAGAGCTACAACTACCTGGAGCACAAGGATAAGTTTTTAAAATGCAGTTCGAAACAATACTAGTCTGATTATCACTTTTAGGCATTTACCCAATGTTTCATGAAAGTGGTAGAAATGGGTTCTTCTCTAGGAGCTGTGTTCTCAACAGCCTCGAGCTGGCCAGATTTACAGTACCAGCTCCCTCCAAATCTCTTCTAATGGTCAGGCCTTATGTCCAATTAAACAGCAGTTGATTACTCTCAATATGTAAGTGGCCCTGTTGGTGTACAAAAGAGTATATGCGTTGCTTTTATTGATTAATAAATAAAGAAACGGCTTGGGCCTAAGATAGGACAGAATAGAGCTAGGCAGGAAAATTAAACTGAATGCTGGGAGAAATAAGGTGGAGTCAGAGAGAAACCATGTAGCCCCTGGAGGAGAAAGACACCAGTATGCTGGTACCGGTAAATGATGAGCCTTGTGGTGACATATAAAATAATAGAAATAGGTTAATTTAAGATAAATGAGCTAGCTGGAAATACACTTAAGATACTGGCCAACAGTATTGAAATTAATATGGCTTCTGTGCTATTATTTCAGGTCTGGGTTGCTGGGAAACAAACAAGCAGCCTCCACCTACAAGGGTGTGGCTACTTAACATTCCCTGAGGGAGGATCCTTCATTGATATCTCTTAGTAGGCTGAGAATTATTTATAAGTAGGCACTGTGAAGGCAAATTTTTCTCTGTCTTTTTCTTGTAAAGGTATAGTGATGAAACAATCTTTTAATTCAGCAACTATAAGAAGCCATTCTTTAGGCAATAGGGAAGGCAACAGAATTCCAGATTGTAGAAGGCCCATTGGTTGAATCATTTTATTGATAGCTCTTAGATCTGTTACCATTCTCCATTTTTCAGATTTATTTTTTAATAACAAATACAGGAGAATTCCACGGACTGATTTGATTCTTCAATATACTGAACATTTAGTTGCTCCTGTACCAGCTGTCCTAAAGTCTGCAGTTTCTCTTCTGTTAAAAGTCATTGTTTAACCCGTATTGGTTCCTTAGTTAACCATTTTAAAGGAAGTGCCATTAGTACCTCTGAAGGTTTGCTAGTTGTTTTGTGATTTTGTACAGCCTAAATGGTTGGTGACTGTTTTTTATAGTACCTTATAATATCCTTCCCAGAAACATGAGTTGATTTATGTTTCATTTCTGATGCTGCAGTAATGTTAATCTGGGTATTCCATTGCTGCAACAGATCACAACCCCATAGATTCACTGCTATATTAGCCAGATACGGCCTCAACCTTTCTCTCTGTCCTTCTAGTCCTATGCATTCAACCCATCTCTTGCTTTGTTTCACTTGAGTTAGGGTTCCACTTCTTAAGAATCGAACATCTTCCTCCTGAAGAGGTCAATTCAGATGCCAAGATTCTGGAGTAATAACAGTTATATCTGCCCCCATATCCAGTAATCCTTCAATTACAATGTTATTTATTCATACTCTCAGCTTTGGTTTTTGATCACTTATGGAAGTCTGCTAAAATATATGTTTCCTGTTTTATATTGGAATTTTTGATTCATCCTCCATGTTTATTCTATCATCCAGAGCAGTGTGGTTTTTTACAACAGGCACTGGATTTTTTTCAAGTTTTCCTGGGGAGGTGTGTCCCTACAGTGACTGGGAATAACTGGACCACTTTTGACCTGGGAGCCTGCAAGATGTCCCCTCAAGGAGTTTCTCTATGGTAACAGGTTGCCTTGTTTGTCTTTTCTTGATCTACATTCATTGGTCCAATGTCAGCCTTTGCGTCATATTCTACATAGTCCAGAGTATTGAGACCTTCTGTTTTTGTCATTCCCAGAGGAGACATTATTTCTAGGAATGCCTTGTCTACAATTTCTTCTCAGATGCCCTTTTCTACTATATTTAAAACATTTTGGTGTCTCCTCATGCCTCCGGAAATTGCTTCTCCTTCCCAAGGCTCAGTATTATAGTACCACGACTCAACATTGATTTTGTGCAGGATTCATTCATCCACTGGTGTTGATATGACCTTTAATGGCCCAAGTATCCTTTTGCATTCTAAGTTGGCATTTTCAAAAACCAGAGATTCAATAAGTACAAGTCTAGCTTCTAGATCTGTTACCCCCTATTTGTAGAGCTTTAGTTAATTTTTGTAAAAAGTCACTAAAGGGTTCTCTTGGGCCCTGAATAACCTTAGTATATAATTCAATTTTTCTTCCTAGTTCTTAAATCCTGTCCCAAGCATTCAAGGCTACTGTATGGCATAGAAACAAGATCTGTTCATTGTAAATAGCTTGAATCTATGGATCAGCATAATGGCTCTCACCAATAATTTTATCTTGGGAAGCCTCAAATCTTTTGACTCTACTTTGCTGTTTTAGGGCTCGAGCCTCCTCTCTCCAAAAACACTTCCACTGTAACCGCATCCCATCTTCTAGCACCACTGAGACTAATTAAAGTCAAACATGTGGAGTAACCCTATTGCTGGAAACCCATGCCTTTACCATCTCCCTAACAAATGGTGATGTATGCCATAAGATACCACTGCTTGCTTAATATCTCTTAGACCTTATATACCTATAGGTTCCTATTTATATCCTGTATATCCATTTGTGTATTGAGTATTTGCTGGTTTGTCAGAGGTAATAACAGGATAAGTAACTAAAACTCTTGCTAAGTCATCTCTGACTCTGAGAGGTACTGGTGATGTTAGATCCCTTGCCTGTACCTCTTCTCCTTGCTTATCAGTTCTGATAAGTTCCTCAGTCAATTCAAATCTTTTTATCACTGTCTTCCGTAAAGCCTAAATTTCTTGACCTGTGAATATTTCTAATGATTTTTATCAAATCAACTAATCTCTGGTTCTCATACTGCACATGTGATTTCAAGTTTTTAAATTTTTCTGTTAATGATATCTTCTCATCCTTAGAGATTATTTGGATGGTGTAGATTGCCTTCCTGGAAGGATGTTCTATCTGCTAGCTTACCATAACTTTTTAATAGATTTTGATTATAAAACTCAACAATATGATTTTTTAGATAATTTCTCAGAATCATTTTGTAGGGTTTCATAACCTATTGACATGGATTGAATTTTGCCTGTCAAATTAAGGTTATTATTTTCAATAGTATGAATCCTATCAGCTAAAGACTCTCTTCTTCCTAAAAGTTTCTCATTTTTGACTCTGTTAGCAAACCATTTCTTTAAGGATATAATATGAAGAACAAAGTTAATAGCCTCCATGATGACAAAAATATATGTACAAAGTAGTTCATATAGATCTTGTAGAATTCCATCCATAGTAGAAACAGAAAAGTTGTTAAATTTCTTGAAGGTGATATTGTCTGCAATTGTCTTGGGGTTGGTTTACAATTTTCAAATTTATTTATTAATCAAATTAACTTACCTCCATAATAATATTTGGAAAATTGTTGTAGGTGTAATACCCATGGTTGGCCAGCAGGTGTCACAGTTCTGGCAGTAAGGCAGGTCCTAGATCAGTACCTGAATTACCTGAGACCTAATTATTAACAAATTTAGTTAATTACTTAAGAACAGTATATTCATATATAAAGAAGGTTTGAGTTGGGTAGAATATCAAGGAACTCAGATCTTGCGGGCAGTCATGAACCACAAGGTTACTGGCCAGAGCTTGAGTCAGGCATTTGTGGATCAGAACTGGGAACACAAGCCAGAGCAGTCCCTGCTCCCAAGCAGGCCTGGCAGAAGCCAGAGAAGCCATGGAGGATTTTAGGCAAAAAGCCAGGTGGCAGCAAGTCAGCCACTCAATAGGTGGGACTAAGCCAAGCAGGTTGGGTGAAGGGAAATTGCCAAGTTGCCACGTGGCTAGCCAAAAGGTGTACAGTTGCATGCCAGAGGGGTAGTTCAACTGTGGAGGGGTAGTTCAGCTATGTGGGGTGGGAGAAGGCCACAGTTGGGGGTCTGGGCAGGGCCCGGCAATGGTGTGGACTCTGGCCATGTGGGCACCGGTTTATTGGCATACAAAATAGTTTCACAATAGCCCAGAATGGAGTATTACACAGGTTTATTTATCTGGGGATAAACTCTCAGAAAGATTAGTGACCTGTAGTCTTTTGTATGTGCTGGGAACTGGAACTGAATCCAGCAGCCAAGGGGCCCACACACGCTTTTCTTCTGCATGTATAGTACATGAGACCATGAGACCGTGCTCAAAGTGGGCTGTCATCTCAAAGGCTGTTTGCTGAATGAGTTCCCACAGCAGTGGTCCTATTGTACCATTAGAAATATCTTGGTGAGCTGGACATTCTATCAATATATACAAACAAAATTATTAATGAGGCATTTTGCATTCTTTTATACTAAATATTTGAAATCAACTTTATGCTTAGTGAACATCTCAGTTTGAACCAGTCACATTCTGACTCCCGGATGCCTCATGTGGACAACAGCTATGGTTTGTGTGGAGGATGCTGGCCCAACATTCTCAGGTGTACTTCTGTTCACTGAACCGTAATTGTGTCTGTGTGTAGTATGCTGCATAATGAAGTATATATATATATATATATATATATATATATATATATATATATATATATACATACATACATACATACATACACACACATACACACATATGTATGTATAACTAAGTAAAACTGAGAAGATGATACACAATGGATGATATACTGGGCAATATTCCATGTTGCACAGTGTGGCATTTTGAATGTATTTGGCTCCTATAAGCTCATACAGAGTGGCACCAGTAGGAGGTGTGGCTTGTTGGAGTGGATATAGCCTTGCTGGAGGAGATGTGTCACTATGGGGACAGGCTTGAGGCTTCCTCACAGAGTACCACCCAACTTCCTGTTGCCCCTGAGTCAAGATGCATGACTCTCAGCTCCAGCAATCCACTTGCCTGGTGCTGCCATTCTTCCTGCCATGAAGATAATGGACTAAACCTCTGAAACTGTAACCCACTCCTTCAATTAAATGTTTTCTTTTATAAGAGTTATGGTGGTCATGGTATCTCTTCATAACATAAAAACCTAACTAAGATAGAAATTGGTACCACACCTGGGATATTACTATGATAGGCCAGGTCATGTGTTTGTTTGGAGGAATTTGGACTTCAGTACTTTGGGTTAGGAAAGCAGTGGAATGCTTTGAGCACTGCTTAATGGGCCATACTAGTGGGAGCATGAAAAACAGTGGTTCTGAGTGTGATCTGATGAACTGTGGTCACTCAAGAGGTCTCAGAGAAGAAGAATTTTAGTATGTTGCCTAGAGATTGTTCTTGTGATATCTTGGTGAAGAAAGTGGCTGTCTTTTGTACTTGTCCAAGTTTTGGATTAATTCCATTAGCAGAAGAACACAGATTTGCCGATGCCTTGTTTTTAAACTTCTAAAACTAAGAAACAACAGATTTCTGATATTTCTAAGCAACAAGTTTATAGCATACCACTAAGGCAGCCTTGGGAACAATGATTATTTTTTTATTGAATTGAATCTATTGAATTCTTCCTTCCATCCTTCTTCCTCCTTAAATGCTACCTTATCATTCCTAATTTTCTCTTTAAAATGTCGCACTAATTTTTAAAACCTAAAATCAAATTCTTTAAGTCTGATTAATAATATTTAATCGTGCCCTTCTGTACAAAGGATGAAGCTTGAATTCCTCAACATGGTCTTCAAGGCCCTTCGTGTTTCAGATGGTGGCTTCTCTTCAGTCACATGCTTTGTGTGTATTCACATCTGAGGTTGTTTGTACACCCTTCACAGTATCACTCCAGCATGAGATGCACACTGTATCTTGTCCACCTAGCAAGCTGCAGCTTTTCCATATCAGTCATTAGATAGGAGCTCACTGAGAGGTTTTTTCTAACCCCTTCCCTGCAGCCCAGGCAGGGTGTCCTATTTTCTCCTCCTCAGTGCACACACAGCACCAGACACAGCCAGACGTCTCTGACAGCAACTCCTCCAGTGGCTGTTTGGCAGGAGAAATGCCACTTTCATTTCTACATCCTCAGGATCTCTACGCTCGACTCATGCAGATGCCAAGCGAATATCTGCTGGGTGAGTGAACCAATGAGAAGGCAGAGAATGATCTTCGAAGTCCACACTGGATATTCAAGTGAGAAGCCTTCAAAATATTCTTATCCAGCTAAGGTCACATAATCTTTGGTATTTAAATTTTGATGCAGGAAACAAATCAATTTGTGTCATTTGATATAGAGAGGGAAATAAAAAACAGCATCATTTCAACCATAAATCCTGCCCTTTAGTCATACAATGAATGATGCCTGCTCACCTGAGATATCTCTTAAACATCTTTACTTTGGCGCATAATCTGTTTTGGAATTTCTAGAACAAAGGGACAGAGACTATGTCTTCACTCCACATTAATCAGACTTGACTCAGCCTTCAAAGAAGGAAGCAGGGTCCTCCATGCCACTACTGGAAAATGTCCGTGTTCACATACGGCTTGGGGGGAGGGACCGTGGGGTCCTTGAGGACTGCACCGAACAGAATCAATTAGGTGGATGGCTCTTCAGAGGCAAGGAAGCACTCGCGCGCTTGCCACTGTGATGGGTTTTCTTCGCTGCTTACCCAACCGTGCAGTCACCTATGTGAGATGAATGCCACCTGCCAAGGGACAATCTTCCCCCAAAGAGGAAAAGCACCTGCTAACATTGTGTAGATTAAGGATTTTTGCCATAAGTGGCTTTCAGGTGATGTCTCCATTTATGAATTGACAGTCTTCTGTACCCATCCCTTTCATTGCTGTCTTTAGACCTGGACTGAGCTACTCCAGGGAGGTGACGGAAATTTCTAATCTGTCTCTCTCTGTGGCCAGACAGCACATTCTGCCCAGGGCTCTGGTTGCCCTACACGGACCATCACCTTCCTCCTGCCTGCCTGGCCCCATCAATTTCTCCATCTATATTCTGGCCTCAGACCCTCTTTGAGACAGAAACTTCAAGGCTTTCCTTGAGAAGAAACTTCCTAGCTTTGAGTCAACCTCTGCGGAAGCCCCTGACTGGTCGTTGACTTGGACATGCAGCTAGCTTCCCAGAGATCTCTCTTCTCCTTCTTAGGTGTGGTTTTCCTTTCACTGACATGCAAGGATCCTCAGATCAGACAGTTGCCGTACGGTTTAGATAGCAGAGGCTTTCAAAAATGGGGTGATTACATGTGAGCTATAAGTTGGTAGTTAAGTCATCTCTCCCATGCACCGTGCTTCTGGTAGAGCAGGGGTAGGGCTGAGTGGATGAGCCCTCGGTGGGGCGCCCCTTGTCTTCGCTGCCTTCTACAGTCACTCAACAGTGGTCATTTTGCCCTTGACAGGATGGTCATAGCACCGTGACCTGGGAACTCATCACAGAGATTTGTATGAACTTAATCCTTTGTGAATCAGTCTAGTGGCAGAGGGCAACAGCAATCAGCAGTACTGAGCAGAAGCGGAGAGCGTTCATGAGCTGCGGAGAAGCCAAAATGTGAACGTCTCCACCGTGCCGATTGGATGGCATGAAAGCGTCAGATAAACACCTGGTCAGAGATTAGAAACCTGGTGCCGGAGAGGTGGCTCCGCAGTTTAGAGCACTGTACGCTCTTTCAGAAGATCTGGGTTCAATTCCCAACACCCATATAGGGGATAACTGTCTGTAACTCCAGTTCCAGAGGATCTGACATCTTCTCATCTCTGTGGGCACCACATGTGTGTAGTACACAGACAAACACGGGTAGGCAGACACACATAAAATAATAATAAATTTTAAAAACTAAGAAGTTAAAAATCATCTAGAGCAATGGTTCTCAGCCTGTGGGTTGCGTCCCTTTGGGGAGTCACGTATCAGATACCTTGCATATCAGATATTTACATAATGACTGATAACAGCAGCAAAATTATAGTTATGGAGTAGCAATGAAATAATTTTATGGTTGGGGTCACAACATCATGAGGAACTGCATTTAAGGGTCCCAGCATTAGGAAGGTTGAGAAGCACTGTGCTAGAGGGAACCAACAAACATGAAGAGGAGACACAGAGCACAGCTGAATGAAGAAGGAGGTTCCAATCACTGGACATTGGAGACACAGAATGCTGCTGAATGAAGACGGAGGTTCCAATCACTGGGGGTGTTTATCCTTAGAGGAAAGATGAATCTGGGTACAGGTATGACTTCCCTGTGACAGATGAGTAGAGTCATCACACGGGCTTCCAGAGGCAGAGACTGGCATCAACTGGCTGTTATAAGGAAGATGTTTCTAGCTCAGTAGATGGAAAGATGCTCCGACAACTCAGGATTGATAATCTCACACCATCAGCTGCTTACTGAGCAGCTCTGACGCTGTGGACACTGAATGAAGAGTTTTATGTGTTTTATTAAATCTGCACTTTTCGTCAGGACAGCAAACAGCTCTCACACGAAGCCCACTGGGATAACAGGAAGAAATCATCAAATGAAATCCATTTACAATACCCTGAGGGCCACAGGGTCCAGGGCTGTGTGAGTAAACAGGGAGTAGATTTCCAGGGCACACCGGGCAGGCAGGTGCAGTCCCAGAACAGAGCGCTCAGCCAGAAGAGCATCCTTCAGGGAGAGCGGCTTCAGAGGCGGGAGTTGTACCCTGCATGGGGACTCAGAATTAGCAGGAAAGAGATTAGATTAGGAGAGAGGTGTAGCCTATTCACTGAACAACCCAGCCACTTGCTCAAGCACATTTCTGTCCCCTGGATCTTCGGGGACAAGTCAGCTCCCGGCAGCCATGGACCTCAGTTTTGGGTTTTGCGGCTGATCACAGTGAAGCTCCTATCTTATAAAGAGAGCCCTGGTGTTCTTGTCTGGGCTCTACACACCGTATGTGGTCACCTTTCACCTAACATACTGTGTACATAGCAAACAGCTCCCAGCCAACCCTGTTCATGGGGACAATCACCTTGCTGGAGAAATGATGGAGGACTCATGTCAATTGTCCCCCCAAACAGCCCTCTCCTTTCTTTCTTAATGTATCAGGATCATAAGCATTTTGAGAAACAATACCTGATTGGTAGAAAAAGGACTAAGATCACAAAACAAAATCGAGAATGAACCAAAGGGGCTGGAGAGATGCCTGCAGGCATGTGGGACTGAGTTCAATACTCAGAACCCATGCCCAGAAAAACCAGGCTTGGTGAGGCAGAGACAGGCAGATCCCCGGGGGTTGCTGACCAGCCATCATAGTCTACATGAGCTTCTGGCCAGTGAGAGACCGTGTGTCAAAGCTAAGGTGCATGGTACCTGAGGAATGACAACCGAAGTTGTCCTGTGGTTTCTATGTGATTGCACACATGCATATAAATACATACATGCACACCAAAACAAAAGAACTGTTCAAAGTTTGGAATAAAAGCTTAAAAAGAAAATCTAGTATCAGAAGAAACATATGTAGGATGAGATAAAAGCACTTAAAACCACTTTTATTAAGAATCTCACAAATCTGAAGTGAGATTTCTGTCTGTGGAACATGAGCAGGCTGTATTAAAAATAGGATATTCAGAAAATAATTGCTTTGGATTTAGAAATGTAATTTCTGCTATAAAAATTTAATAGCTGCACTAGATAATAGAATTAAGGAAAACTGTCAAAAGCCTGAGCAAAAGAAAAGAGTTATAGAGAGAAGACACAACAGGCCAAATGGGGTCTCAACATCCGCCTAGAAAAGCAGTCTAGGGAATAAAAAGAGCAGGCATCAAGGTGAGGAGAAAAGAACAGAGAAACGGACTGGTATCTGTGGTATAAAGTATCTCTATCAGAAGCTACACAAATGGGGGTCTGTAGGCAGCTTGGTGGGCAAAGTGCTTGCTCTCCGAGCATGTGGACCAGAGTCGAGATTCACACCCTCCACCAAGAGTAACCCAACACTGGGTGGGCAGGCTGGGTCTCACTGGCTAACCCATCTAGACAAAAATGACAAGACCCAGGTTCAGTGAGAGACCATATGTGAACATAGGTAGAGCGATGGAGGGAGGCATTCAGCATGAGCCTCAGCCCTCCCTGTGCATAGTCATGTGCGCATGAGTGTACTTCTTTCACATGTATATAGCACACATGTGCACATACACATCTGTGAAAATAAATGAAACGTAGACAGATTCAACTAAGTAAATTTTCCCTGTTCCTCTACTTCCACAAGACAAAACAAAAGCTTCCATAAACTCATGCAGAATGGCCCTCCTTCAGAAGAGCAAGCCTTAAGCTGGTGGGACATTGGAGCCGGTGATGGAACCAGCTGGAAGTAGTGAGAGAATGGCCTGAGCTGCTGCCTTCCCAGTGCTAAGACTGCCCCCACATGTGCTTAGAGATGAGCTGGAGACACACGGAGCGTCTAAGTCCTCCATAGCTAAAAGCTACAGCTGACCAAATAAAGAGGCCCAGATGGAGCCAAGGCCTAGAGCACGCTCAGGCAGAACACAACTCCGGGGAACTGCTGTCCCTGGCTCGGGTAGCACTACATTCCAGAAGGCTCTGCTGATGCCTTTGTCCTCTTCCTTTCCCTAGTGCCTTTCCCAGAAGCCTACTCAGAACAAAGGAATGGTTGTAAGTACAGCATGTTCCAGAATGTTTCCTGAAGGGCTGGGTGAACCTGAGCCGAGGTTCCCATGAGTGCCCTCTCTCCAACGTGTGCACAGCTTCTTCCCTGAGCCAGCTCTGCCTCAGACAGCAAGATAAGAGCTTGTTTGAAGATGTTCAGGTGTCAGGGATGAGCTCCCGTGGTCTTTCCAAAACAAAACAAAATGAATTTGGGATTTACTTGGAAATTGAACATTGAAGCTCAAAAAGAATGTAATGAAAAAAGATAGAATTATTCCAAGAAAGCAATAAAAAAGCCAACTAGAAGACGATGCACGGGAAGCTTTTGAACAGTTGGTTCAAGTGAGAATTGAAATAAAAAGACTCCCAGAAACAAGTGGTCTGAAGCCTTGGAAACATGTAGTCATTTATTAAGGAAGCCCCGTTTTTCTCTCGACAAGAGAAAAAGGAAGAACCTTTCAAAACCAAGGAAAACACAAAAGAAAGACCCACACAAAGGAGCAGCAAAGAAAACAGCATGCTTCTGACCAGGTGGGATTCAACAGAGTCCATTAGGCTAGTGGTATGGGATTTCCTAAGTATTTGGCTTATAATAAGCTTTATGTAACTATAATATTGGCCGAGATATTTTGCTTTTGGAACAAATCTGCAGAAAAAACAGGAGAGACTTAGTTCTAAGTGTAGATAGAGGTTGAAGAGAAGTCAGCACGTAAAGTGCCTGCTGCCTGCTTCACAAAGTTTGCATTAGAAACTCAGGAGGGCGTGGTAGCAGCCTGTAACCCCAGCAGTTAGGCAGAGACAAGAAATTACCCAGAGCAAGACAGCTCACCAGACCAGCTCAAAGGAGGAGTGAGAGACCCTGTCTCAATACATAATCTGGAGCGTGACAAGGAAGACACCTAGGGCAACCTCAGGACACATAGCATCATGTGTGATACACTACACACACAGATATACACACAAAGCTATAGTAAAAGTACAAATAGAATTCAAGTGGTACAATCTTATGAAAAAGGATTCCCTACAATTGACAAGGGTGGAGGCAGGAGATGGGCCACTGGGGGGCCCTGAAGTCCTGCTTCCCCAGGACCTGCCGTCTTATCTCAGGTGCACTGGTGCAGAGCTAAGATCTGAGCATGCTGGTTTAGTCTGCGGTGACTCAACAGTGTACCGCACACTCTCACCTGTGAGTCAGGCCCCACCAGCACAAGCTCGTAGGATCTCAATGGGAACAGTACCAGAGGCCAAAGCTCACCCTCTGGCAGAAGGAAGCCATGGGCTTCTAACTACAACAGGAAGAGCCACAGAGAGAGCTAAGACAAGAAGTGGTATCAGAAATTCTGGAAAGTTCTTGCTACCAGGAAGCTTAGTGAATGGTTCAATGAAAAACATTTAAGATTTAAGTCCCTTATCTATATCACACCCCACACCCTCCAAAGGCTCAGGGCCCATTGCCAGAGAGGGGTAAAAAAATTTAAGAGCCAGAGGTCAGGGAGGACCATGACAAAGCCGTGCCTACTGGACATGACAGGACCTCTGCATTCATGAACACACAGCCGGTTGACAGTCCAGCATGGGGTACGGAGGATCTCAAGAGCCTCCATCCCTCGCTGAGGAGCTATTGATGGTTGATGGCCTCTAGAGGAGGGAAAGTCAGATTTCTTCAAGGTCGTGGTCCCTGGTAAATGGGCCATACTCTGGGGGATGACCCTACACCCCCAGGTGAGCATATGAGCTGAGTACAAGCAGGTCTTGGTGAAGTTTTCTAAAAGAAAGGAGGGCTGGAAAGACGGCTCAGCAGTTTAGAACTCTGGATGTCCTTCCAGAGACCCAGGTTTAATTCTTAGTGCTCACATGTTGTCTTATCACCATCCACGACTCTAGTCCCAGGGGATTCAACATTCACTTCAGGACTCTATGGGCACCAGGTATTCACGTGGTGGACATACATACATGCTTACAGGCAAGGCATTCGAATACATAAAATGAAAAAATATTTTGAAGAGGATGTGAATTTGGGAGGGGATTGAGGGTGGATTTAGGATTTAGGAAAAGTGATGGGAGGTGAATGTGATCAAGGTATACTGTGTATACACACGGCATTCTCAAAAAACAAAATATGCTGTGTGTACACATGGCAGTCTCAAAAAACAAAATATACTGTATACCCATGACATTCTCAAAAAACAAAATATACTGTATGTATGCATGCATTATCAAAAAAATAGGCTAGAATGTCTTAAAACAAATGTAGTTTCTTAGCCTGTCATGTCCAGATCACGGGGTCCCCCAAAACCACCAAAGAGTCTGAACTCACACACAAAAACCAAGAGCCTATATTCAAGCTTGAGCTGGCCCCTCCGCGTGTCTGATCCAGCAGTGCCAAACCGGGGCGGGATGGGTTTTTTCTTTTTCTTTCTTTTTTTTTTTTTAATCATAATAGAGGTATGATAGGTGATAGGTGAGCAGATTTTAAAAGTTTAGGATTCCATATTGGCTGGCACGTGTCTAGGGGTGTCCTGGTGAAAGGGGATGGGTGTGTGTTGGGTTAAGGCAACTAGTGATCCTGTCTACAACGTTTGGAACACTAGGTATTTCCTTTCCTTTGGATCAGTAGGTATGTTCCCCTGAATGTAGAGTGGCCTGCTCCTGGGTGGTCTCAGTTGGTGGTCTCTCCTGGAACCACATGTTGCCTCAGGGTAGACTGAAACTCAGCCCTTCTCTTTGACTGGCTTCTGTTGAGCCTGTCATGGCAACAGTGTAGCCAAGCTACCCTGGGCCCTACAAGTCCAGTTTATAGAGTTATGAACTTTTCCAGGGGTCAAGCAGAGGGCCCAAGGGTTTACACAGAGCCAGTTTCAGGGAGATCAGTGTGGAGGGACCTGGAAGTCCTGAGGTGGGTCAGCAGTGGACCAGGAGTGAGGGTCAGGCTGAACAGAACAGAGGGACAGCTTCAAAGGCCAGCTTGGTACAGTGTAAAGCCAAAGGAGTCTCAGTGAAGGGTTTTAAAGTTAGGCTGGTCCTGGCCATGTCTGTGAGGAATCTTCTTAATTGGTCTGAATGCAGGAGGAAGACCCACTCTGAATGTGGTCAGCACCATTGCACAGGCCAGAGCCTGGACAGAACAAAAGGAGAAAGCCAGATGAGGACTAGCATTTGCAGGTTAATTCATTGCTCTCTTCTCTTGGGCAATACAACCTGTTCTCTCAGGCTCCTGCCTCTGTCATTTCCTGCCACGAAGGGCTGGAATTGCAGCTTTTGTCCAGGAACGTTTTGTAGCAATAAGATCCCCTAGCAGGGAAATGAAGGTCATGAGGTGGCTGCCACAGGTTGAGGGCAGATGTTACAGCAGCATTACAGAGAGATTTGGGGGCTGAGGGGGCTCCCCTTCGTAGTCCGTGGAGCATGCAGAACCTGACCTGTGACCAGGAAACTGACTGCTCGGTTGAGCTACCTAAGTCTTGGAAACCTCTGCTGCCTGTCATCTTTCTAGCCGGGACACTCCAGGGGTCATTTCTGCCCTTAGGGGCAGCTCTGGTTCACAGCTCCTGCAAACTGAAGGGAAAAGGTTTCTCAGACTTACCCACCAGAAGCAGGAACCTTGCCACTCCCTCAGAGAGCCTCTGAGGTGCCATAGGGGCCCGTATCTGCAATCCTGGCTGACTGTTAGGAGGTGGAGGCAGGAGGATCAGGATTTCAAGGCATGCTCTGCTACACAGCAAGTTCGAAGCCAGCCTAGACTACACAAGACTGAAACCAGCAAAACGAAGGAGTCTAACTGTTAGAGTCCTCCCACACTGGCCTCTCCCTCCCCGTGCTCGCTGACACGCTGCATGAAGGCCTGGGTTCCATTCCTAGCAGTGGATAAACCAAGAGCTGTACCTGTAGAGGAGAAAAAACAATTAACAAGAATATTAGCAAGCCCCTCAGTGGGTTGTAATGAGGAATTATGACGCTTATGACGCAGAAAGTGCCTGACTCAGCGTGGGATACATGGTACAGAAGGTCGCGTTTCCCAGGAGACGCACAGCTGCAGTTGGGTGAAACAGTCTTGCCTTTGTTTCCCAGTTAAAAAAAAAAATGATGAAACTCCAAAAACCAGCTGTCTGCACGGTCTAGTCCAGGCAAGCGTCTTGTCAACAGCTGTGTGTGTGCAGTGGGCAGAGGCTTTCAGGCAGCTGACTCTCCTGTCTGTTACATGTTAATCTGTTCCAAGAACTTGAAGTCCCTTGGGGGTTCCTCTTCTATCCTCCTTGATTGTCCTGTTCATGTCTCTGTGCAGGCAGATGCCCAGAGACCACTAGGTCCAGAATATGGTGGTTTTCTATCTAGCTCCAGTACTTCCCCGCACTACTTCATAAGCTCTCACCAATTCAGCAGAACCTGCAACCACGCCCCCCCCCACGTGCAAACAAAAGCTCGAGCTGCTGCTTCTGCTCTGGAGTCACCTGTGTCCCCCCACCCCCACCCCAGACTTGCAAAGACTTCCCCATGTGTGAGAGCAGAGAAAGCCAGAGCTCCTCCCCAGGGAGATGCCTGGGAGAGAAGACCCTGCGGGAAGTCTGCTTCTTTCTTTCTCTCTATTCTTGTGGCAGTCTATTTTTAGAGATGCCAGGATTTCAAACACATGCTTTGGCTAATAATGCTGACAGTTTAAATACTGCACAGTGCTTAAGGCAAGATATGAATTTATATAGAACTTGATATCCGTTTGGTTCTACAATTTATCAGTTGTGTGACCCCAGCTACTTAAATCTGTCTCATCTAAAGTTTGCCAGTTACGTTACATCTGAAAATAGGTAATCAATGTTGTTGGCATAGGTTGTATTAACTATTAAATGTAATGATATTTGTGACATTTCTAGCAAAATAATAGGCTTTAGTGTTTGATAAACTGTAGTTATTATTAGCAGTGAAATTTATACATTTCCAAGTTGTTTGTATCCTATCCTACACGAAATTATTTTTAATGCCGTGCTGTCAAATATAAAACTCTTATTTCCACTAGACCTGGTTTGCTTCCACAGCACAATTATTCTTATATTACCAACTGTGTACCAAGGCACAGAGCTAAGCCTCCTCTGTGACCACAGGGGCATCTCAGATCACAGAGATTTCATTTATGGCCACGTCCCCGCTGAAAGGAGCCTCAGTCCAACCTTACAGAGCGGTAGAAATACATGAGTCTTCTTCTTATACCCAGAAGCCAGGAGAGCAGTTTTAACTTGCTGAGAACTCCTCAGTAAACTACACTCTGACTCACAACCTCATTGAGGGGTTCTGAGATCGTCCAGCTGGGAAGCAAATGAAAGTTCAAAAGAGCCTCTAGAGAACTCTCCCCAAAACTCACACCTCCTGGGAGGCACCAGACAGACAGTCCCCTTGATGCGGTCATCAGAGGTTAGCAGAGTGGTGGCTGGTGAAGGCTGCCCTGCCCTGCTGAGCAGGGCACAGAGCAAGGGGAAAACTGTCAGACACAGCTTCATTGTGAGCAGCACAGACGCCCCGGAACCAGGCATCGTCAACTTCAACGACTTCTAAAGTGCTGCTGCTGCTGCTGCTGCTGCAGGGCAGCAGGAATGAGAGAAAAGTGCACAAAGATTATCACAAGAAGGAGGACAGAAGACTGGAAGCCTGCAGGAGAAAAGCCCTCTATACAACCAGCGTGGGAGAAGCAGGCACCAGGCATAGGTTGATCAAGGGCTAGACTAGCTGTGTGGCTGGATCTTTCTATACTCTGTCCTCAGTTTATTAGGCACTCCCATGCTTAGGCACGCTTTTCTCTTCCTAGTTGACTCTCTGACTTCTAACCATGGTGCGCTCTTTTGTTATGTGACGTGAGAGCCAAGAATGAGATGCTCTCTGAATGTGGTCTCCAGCTCAGCACTAAGCTCTTTTCCTTTCTTTCTCGGGATACTGGCACAAACCTGCGCGGACTTTCCTAGACACACCGACCCTTTTCAGGGTTTCTCCGACCCCCTGCTTCACAGAAGAGGCAGGACTTTTCCCTCCATCTCTGCTCCTCTAGTTCCTTTCAGGGGTTTTTGACTTGCCTTGTTATTGTTTTCCTCTCAAACTTTGATAAAACTGTTCTTGAGTTTCCATCTGAGTTTACTTTTTAAGTTCTTTTTATTAATAATGGAAAAGCAGTCTGTGTGCAGCACCAGGCAGTCTCTACACATCATTCCATTTATTCCCTGTCGACTGCTGTCTGGAATGTGGGTATTGCCACCAATTTACAGATGGAAATTTGAAGCCCAGAAGGGTAACTTATCAACAGTCAGACAGTCAAGGGCAAACCCACAGCTAGAACTTCAGCACCCAACTTCTGATCCCACATGCTTCCTCCTTGGCTAGGTGATCCATTACTACCAGCAGTCGTTGAAATAACCCAACAAGGATGAGCTTTTCACGCATCCTAAACACACATATTGTAGAGAAATAGACCACGTCTCTATATAAGACTGTCTGCCGAGCTGATGCAGTTTTTATGATTGCATGTGGAGAAGCCACCAAAGCTCTTCATATCCCTGCTACAATTACACAGTCATTTCTTCCTTAGTCCCCCCAACTCTCAACTGTCATTGACATTCCTGGCTGCCTTTTGCCAAGGGAGAGGAAGCCATTAGAGATGGTATTAAAACCAATGACTAAAATGTTACAAAGAATCACCAGGTTTGCAGGGCTACTTCCCCACTGCAACTTTCTTCACAAGGACAGATTATTAAAACACGGAAGATATCATAATGAGTATTATGGAGGGGTGTGGAAAGCAAGATGCTAACTGTGCGACATCCCTGCAAGCCTCATGGCCTGCAGGGAAATGACATGGGGAGGTTGAAACTCGGGTCAGCAAAGCAGTCAGTTCCAGGGTTAAAACTTCCGGAGTCTGACACCAAGTTATTTATTTCTCACACATTTAAACTGTAAAACTTGGGGAAAACGTTTCCACGTGACGATAATCACATCAAAGCTTTAGGCATGACTGCACCAAAACACCCACGCAAAACACATCTCTTTAGCAAAGGACCTGTTTCCTTCCCACAAGAATGGACGCTATTGACTGAGAAACAGTGCTCAGGAGTCTGCGCCTAGGGAGGAAGGGTTTGTAATAAGCATAATAGCAAATTCTTTGCAAAGTACATGAGACCTCTTTCATGGAGATGAGCTCCATTGATTGCGAGATAATGCTCAGGATTCTGGGGCATTCAGTGAAGTCTGGCTTTACAGAATTGCATAGATTACCAGGTATTAACATATCCATTTCCAGACTTCTAGGAAAACAGGTGTCAATTTCTTCTGTCAAAGAGAAGAGCCTTCATGTTTAATGATTCTGGTTTCTAGTGCTATCTGTAAACTCGTGCCCTCTACAGGAAACTGTGATGAGTCAGCATCCTAAGTCACACACAAAAAGAATCAAGACGAGGCACACCCAGATCTCTTTCGCTTCCCCCACGCACCCTTTCACAGGGGTCATGAAGCAAGAGTGTCTGTCTCTTGTGAGCCTCAGAGGGTTAGAGGAACTGTGAGCTGTGGGGAAAGGAACAGAAAGAAAGTCATTGTTTGCTAAGGTTCCAGGCCCACAATAAGCATTAATTTATTGAATCCTTAAATGATCTTTTTAAAATTACACATATCAGTGTCTCTGTGCGTCTTTTTGCATGTCTATGTATGTGTCTATATCTATGTGTATGTGTGAGTGTGTGTGTGTGTGTATATATCTGTGAGTATATATCTATCTATGTGTGTTTGAGGTTGTCTCTGCATGTGTGTGTGTTTGTGTCTCTGTATGTGTGTGTATGTCTGTGTGTGTATATGTCTGTGTATATGTGTGCATCTATTTGTGTGTATATGTGCTTGTGTGTCTGTGTGCCTGTGTGTGTGTGTATACCCATGTGTAAGTGTGTACATACCACAGCACACACATGGAAGTCAGAGGGTAACCTTCGGAAGCCACACCTCCTGTTCTCCCATGTGGGCCCTGGGGATCCAACTCAAGCTGTCAAACTGATGGCAGGTGTCCTTGCGGACTAAACCAAATCCCTGGCCCTTAATGTTATTAAGGAGACTTTTAAAGCCAGTATAATTAACCAGACACTATAGGCGAGGACAGCAAGCTCAAAGAGCTCTAATCAGTTTCCCAATACCACATGTGACACAAGCGGAATCCAAATCCAGTTGGTGAAACCAACACAGCTCAGGATGGTGCCACCCGTGGAGCTGACATGGGCTGAAGGCGGGGCTTACACTGAGCAGTATTTGTTTTCTTAGAATGGAGTCCGTGCATCGGGTCAATGGCTGGACTAGCCAGCCATGCAGGCCGTTCTCTGTACTAGAACTCACCACCTGCAGAGTTTATAACCCAGGGCCGCTGAGGTCACCCAACAGCAAAGCACTTGGTGGCTGTTGCTGCACTCCTATGTCTGCTGTTGGCAACCTTTCCTTCATCCCTTGTGCTGTGTGCCTGTCACTTCCTCCTTGGCGGCTGAGAGCCGGGAGGAAATGTATTTAAGTCTAGCAATAACTTGCTGCAGCTGTTTCAACTCAAATCCACCATGTTCTCTTCCCAGCTGACCCGTGCCCTCCTACTCCAGGCTGCTCAGATTGGGGCATAGCTTCCTTCCACTTTCGGCCCGTCAGAGAGGCAGATGAGGCCTCTGGACCATGGTGCCACTCCTCGTGTGTGGGAAGCTGGATCCTGCACACAATCTCACCACACCCAAAGCTGTGCCACAACAGACAGCTTATGTCGGAGTAGAAGTCAACACCAGAGCCCAGGAGGTCTGCTTTCTCCATCCCCTCCTGGGGATTACCTTCCTCTTGAAGCACAGCCCAAGCATGTCCACCAAGAACATTAAGTCCCCAGTCCATGAACGTTCTACTCCATGACAGCCCTCCAGGCTTTCTGGAAAGCAGAGCCGAGCATTGTCACAGTTGCTTCTCCCTAGGACACTGCCAGGGCCTGCTTTGTCTGTGTCGGGCAGGTTCAGGTGCCTGCTATGCCTTCATGGAAATGTGAGGCAGCCATGGAGCAAGCTTGTGGACACGTGGCTTTAGGAAAACTCCCAGAGCATCCCTGAAGCACATTCGGGGTGTGTGGGGCAAAGACGGTGAAAGGCTGGGACAGCACCTGCAGACCTTTGTGGTGCCCGTGTGGCTGAAGAAGGACAAACAGTGGCCAGCATAGGGCGGCTTAGCCTGCCCAAGCCCCTGCAGTCTGCCTGACTGCTCACTCACTAACTATGGCTTCTTCTGTGAGCTCCACCCCGACCACAACACCCACCCATCCTTTCCTTCATTTTTATCTCTAGAGAGAATTTGGGGAAGACCCATCACAGGCTTATCTGTTCCTAGTGAGTGCTAAGGAATTCATGAAAGCCATATCTTCTAGCGGCTCCCTTCTTTTCTTTCCTATATAAATCCAGCAAGTGTTCAGCTTATAACTTGCCTGAGCTTCGCATCTCCCTATTCAGAGTCCCTGTGAAGTGATGATGGTCACTGATAACACTAACTGGGCCCTTCAAGTGCTAAGTAGTGCCTGCTCTCTTAAGTCATTTTACTTCTGTCTTATATGAATGTGGGCAGATAGGCCCAGTCAATGCCCTCTGTTTTTCAGATAAGAAATCTTAGCTATAGGGGCTTCTGCAAGCCGCCTGACATCGCATCACTGTTGAGAGAGGCTTGAGACTTGGATGCAGGTCTGAGGACCCAAAGCCCCCTTCTTAGCCACTGCACCATCTACATAATGAGGAAGCGGTGGCCATAGAGAACATGCGAATGTGGACGATGTTCTTTCTGCTCTAATGATGGGATTGTAAGCCTCCTAGAGCTGTCTCTAATGGAAACCGTTGAAGTTATTCATTCCTCACTGTACTCATTAGCGGCCATTCTCCAAGTCAGCTCGGCTCAGTCTCTGTGAAAGGGAAAAAACACACTTTTTCCAGAGGAGATGAAGGCGGAATCCAATGAGAACAGTGGGAAATTGAATGTTCTGGGAATAAAATCCCTTTTATTTTCTGGTAGCTTTTGTAAGGAGAGGGAGGGCTGAGCCAGTGCTCAGAGAGGAGCTCGGATTTGCAGAAATGGAGGAGATGCTGAACAAGAGGGCTGAGAAAAAGCAGTCAGAGAAACAAAAAGAAAACACAACTGTCAAGGGGTGAAAGAGGGTGGGGACTGCTGTGTACATGGCCTGAGAGGAAAGAAGAAGAGGCAAACAGCTAAAGTTGATGTGGAACAAGAAGCAAGGCTTCAACTACAGGGCTGGGAAGAAAGAGAAGCATATGGAGCTGTTCAAATCCCACCCCGTCCTCCTCTTCTTCCTCCTCCTCCTTCTCTTCCTCTTCCTCCTCCTTCTCCTCTTCCTCCTCCTTCTTTTTCTCTTCCTCCTCCTCCTTCTTCTCCTCTTCCTCCTCCTCCTCTTTCTCCTCCTCTTCTTCCTCCTCCTTCTCCTCCTCCTCCTCTTTCTCCTTCTCCTCCTCCTCCTCTTTCTCCTTCTCCTCCTCCTCCTCTTCCTCCTCTTCCTCTTCCTCCTCCTCTTCCTCCTCTTCCTCTTCCTCCTTCTCCTCCTCCTCCTCTTTCTCCTCCTTCTCCTTCTCCTCTTTCTCCTCCTTCTCCTCCTCCTCTTCCTCTTCCTCCTCTTCCTCTTCCTCCTTCTCTTCCTCCTCCTCTTTCTCCTCCTTCTCCTTCTCCTCTTTCTCCTCCTTCTCCTCCTCCTCCTCTTCCTCCTCCCCCTCTACCTCCTCCTCCTCTTTCTCCTCCTCTTTTCCCTTCTCCTCCTCCTCTTCCTCTTCCTCCTCCTCTTTCACCTTTTTCTCATTTTCTCTCACTCATTCTTTGACCTCTCTTCTCTCTCTTCTCCTTCCTTTCTCTGTACTGGACACATTTAAAACATGATCTTACTCTGAAACACATTGTAGTTTGAAGAGTAGCATAATAAATAGAGAAGCAAACATATCTCAACTGTGTACTGTCAAGGGGGATTAAGAGCCCCTGGGTACTATAAATGCATCCCCTCTTATGACAGGGAGGGTTATGAAATGTATTGCCGTCTATATGTCTAGGCAGAGCAACTGAAACCCAGGGTGAAGAGAGGAAGAGAAGAGAAGGAGAGAAGGGTAAATGTTTTAGTTACTGTTCTATTGCTGTGCAGAAAGATCATGACCAAGGCAACTATTATAAGAGAAAAACAGTTAATTGGGGCTGGCTTACAGTTTCAGAAGTTTAGTCCATTGTCATCATGGAAGAAAACATGGTAGCAAGCAGGCAGACACTGGAGCAGTAGCTGAGAACTACATTCTGATCTTAGGCAGAGAGAGAGAGAAAGAGACTCTAGGTTTGGGTTTCAAAGTCCATTCTCAGGGATACACTTCCTCCAACAAGGCCACACCTCTTTATCCTTCTAATCCTTTCAAATAGTGCCACTCCCTAGTGACTAACCATTCAAATGCATGAGCCTATGGGGCCATTCTTATTCAACCCACCCAAAAAAGAAGAAGGAATGGACAGAAAGGAGATTTAAATACCATAGCTGATAAGTCACTGAAGCCAATTTTAAATACAGCATATAGCATACCAACCTGAAAAGCATTTATAAACGGGTCACTCACTAAATATAGTTAAACCACCACAAGTCGGAATGGCATGCCTGTCTAACCCAAAGTTAATGCTAACAATTAAGTTGTGCATTGCCATGGTATTGGGTATTGTGAAGGGAAAAGCCACATGGCTGCCTAAAGGAGTGGAGCCCTGGGGCTTCCACTCTAACCAGAGCATCTCTGGTTAGATGCTCTAACTCAGAGCATCTCTATGTGCTAAGCTTTGGGTTTCAGCGGGGATTTCATGTGAAGAACAGGGAGGCCTCTTAGAGAGTGCTTTTCTCCTCTTGCTCCTCTTGTTACCACATTGACCCCTAAGTTAGTCTCTGTAAAATTTACAAGCTACTTAATAATCAATAGACATATTAAAATGAATTGGATTGATATTATGTGTCTGAATCCCAGGAACAGTCCACATTGCCTAGAAAGACACAGTGCTCTGTGCTGGTGAATGCTGGGTTAACAGTGTAGTAGTTAGCTTATGTTCTCTACACGTCCCCCTCATCCACACAGTGTGATGCTCCTCATTCCCTCGGTGAGAACCAGCTTACTATCCCAGATGCACTGTTTCCTTAATCCTGTGCTTTTTGTTCATGTCTGGCTTCCTACTCAGAGTGGTCATTCCAGTTTGCATCTTCACAAATGTCCTGCACTCAACAAATGTGGATCTGGATGACACAGTAGGACCTGTATCCCCTGGCCTGCCATTCTGGTGGCTTTGCTGGATTATGCTGCCAACTCCTGTGTCATAATTCTGTATGAGATGCAACTCTGAGTCTCTGTTCATGGTTTTGAATCAACAAAGCCCCACAATGACTTTAGATCACACTTGGAAAGTAGAACAAGGACTATCTCAAAATTCAAATATCTGATCCCATCATCCTCTCTGGTTCTTTGTTGCTTCTGAGAAAGGGACCTATAGGTCCTCAAAAAGGGAAAATGGGGACATGTCATCTCCTTGTCCAACCCACATACGCATTTGTGTCTCCTTTATCTCTCCCCCACACCCAGCATGCACATGCAGCTACATGTTTTGAATGTATGCACATGCATGTGGATGTCAGAAGACAACCTTAGCTCTCATTCTTCCATCCCCACCTTCTTGTTTGAAGCAGGGTATCTCAATGACCTAGAACTTACCAAGAGGGCTAGACTAGGTGAGCTCCAAGGGTAAGCCAGCCTCTACCCCACACCGATTATGATTGCTGAGATCATAAGTGCATGCCACCTCGTAGATTACAGAGATCCTAATTTGGGTCCTCATGCGAGCAATTTACATCTAAGCCATCTCCCCAGTCTGTGTGTCTCTCTTCTCCCTGATGGCCCTAGAGTGTTAGGTCATGGCTTCTCATCACTCTGGTGAGGGATTGTGCTTCAGCTTTCCCAGCTTTCTGGTTTTTAATATACTGGACACAGGGTTATGGATGTAGTTGATTCTAGAATGGTCTTCTCTTAGACCATAACAGAGCTCAGTCCTGTTGATCATTATGGGTAGATATCTCCTCCCCAGAAAGACCTTGTAATCCTCAAATGGAATCAGTTGCAACACAAGGAAGCTATCATGATATCTATGTCTTAGTTAGGGTTTCTACTGCTGTGAAAAGACGCCATGACCATGGAAGCTCTTATAAAGGAATACATTTATTGAGGTAGTTTACAGTTCAGAGATTTAGTCCATTATCACTATGGTTGGGTACATGGTAGCAGGCAGGCAGACATTGTAATTTTTTTAGCCACCCGTAAGGCTGCACTTCCAGGTTCTGAAGCTGGTGCATGTACCTTCTGTGTGTGCATGCGTGGGTCGCCCGCCATCAGCATCATCAGCGTCTGATGCAAAAGCCCCCCCATGCAGGTGCAATGCATAGAGTTGCCCATCATCAACGTCTGACATAGGCACGTCTTTCCCCACTTGCACATGTGCTAGGAAGCTTTTAAAAGCTGGACTTGCCATTTCTACCTCCTCCTTTCTGTCCACACCATTTCCCCCCGAGCTCGTGAGCACAAAACCCTCTTAATAAACTCCTACGTGGGTTCGTTCGCATCTTGTATCCTCTTTTCATTTCCGCCGGACATCTTTAGACATGGTGTTGGAACAGTAGCTGAGAGTTCTACATCGTGCACAGGCAACAGGAAGTGAACTGAGTCGCTGCATGTAGCTTGGGCATATATGAGACTTCTCAGCCCACCCCCACAGTGACACAGTTCCTCCTACAATGCCATACCTTCTCCAACAAAGTCACACCTCCTAGAAGTGCCACTCCTTATGAGCTTATGGGGACAAATTATATTCAAACTATCATAATAAACTATTTGATCTGTTATTTTTTGGTTCTGAGAGTTGAACCCAGAGTCTGGTACATATGAGGCAAGCTCTGTACCACTGAGCCACATTCCCGCCTTTCAACTGCCTAACATGCTACAACTTATTATTGTTTTTCTGTTTTTTTTTTTTTGTAATTTTATTAAATTATAAACAGTTTCCATTTACGCCCCTCCTCCCAACGCCCTCCCACTCCCCCCCTCCCTCTCCTCCTCCCTCTTTGTCCCCAAGGGAAGTCAGGGTCTCCTGCCCTGTGGGAAGTCCAAGTTCCTCCCCCCTCACTCCAGGTCCAGGAAGGTGAGCATCCAAACAGACTTGATCCCAAAAATCCAGTATATGCAGAGGAAACCAGTCCCAGTGTCATTGTCAATGGCTTCTCGGAAAGACTGCAGGCCAGCCACATTCAGAAAAACCAGCCACATTCAGAGAATCTGGTTGGATCACATGCTCGTTCAGTCACGGTCCATCTGGCCTTGGAAAACTCTCATTAGATCCGACCCCTTGTATCAGTGGGTGATAGTATCCCTCGCAGTCCTTCGTCATTTTCTTCCTCCTTTTGCTCCTCGTTTGGATCTTGGGGGGCTCAGTTCGGTGCTCCAACGCGGGCCTCCATCTGTTTCGTCATCCAATGCCAGATGAGGGATCTATGGTGATAAGCAAAATATTCATCAGTATGGTCACGGGCCAAGGCCGGTTCAGGCACCCCCTCCTCTGTCCAGAGAACAATCTGGGGAACTCTCCTTGGACCTGGGATCCCATATATAATCAAGTTTCCTGTAAGCTCTAATATGACTCCCTTAGTTGAGATATATTCTTCCCTGATCCCACATTCATCCTTCCTCCCTTCCCCCCATCCCGGTCAACCGAGCTTTCTCCATTCCTCCCCTACTCCCTTCTCTCTAACCCTCTCCCCTTCCAACAACCCTCCCACCCCCCCCCATGCACCCAAGATTACCTGGGACTCTTGACTATTTCCTACCTCCTGGCGGATAGGTAAATAATCTTCATCAGGTTCGTCTTCTTATTTAGCTTCTCTAGGATCACGAATAATAGGCTCAAAGACCTTTAATTATGGTTAGAATCCACTTATGAGTGAATACATACCGTGTTCCTCTTTTTGGGTCTGGCTTACCTCACTCAGTAAAGCGTTTTCTATTTCCATCCATTTGCATGCAAAATTCAAGATGTCATTGTTTTTTACCGCTGAGTAAAACTCTAATGTGTATATGTTCCACACCTTTTTTAACCATTCTTCTATTGAGGGGCACCTAGGCTGTTTCCAGGTTCTGGCTATTACAAATAGTGCTGCTATGAACATAGTAGAACAAATGCTTTTGTAGTATGATCGGGAATCTTTAGGGTATATTCCCAAGAGTGGAATTGCTGGGTCCTGAGGGAGGTTGACTCCCAGTTTCCTGAGAAACCGCCACACTGATTTCCACAGTGGCTGCACGAGTTTGCATTCCCACCAACAATGGATGAGTGTTCCCCTCACCCCACATCCTCTCCAGCATAGGATATCATTGGTGTTTTTGACTTTAGCTATTCTGACAGGTGTAAGATGGTATCTCAAAGTGGTTTTGATTTGCATTTCCCTGATCGCTAAGGAGGTTGAGCATGACCTTAAGTGTCTTCTGGCCATTCGAAGTTCATCTGTTGTGAATTCTCTGTTAAGTTCAGTACCCCATTTTTTAATTGGGTTAATTAGAGTTTTAGTGCCTAGTTTCTTGAGTTCTTTGTATATTTTGGAGATCAGACCTTTGTCTGATGAGGGGTTGGTGAAGATCTTCTCCCAGTCAGAAGGCAGCCTTTTTGTCCTACTGACAGTGTCCTTTGCTTTACAGAAGCTTCCCAGTTTCAGTAGATCCCATTTATTCATTGTTTCTCTTATTGTCTGTGCTGCTGGGGTCCTGCTTAGGAAGAGGCCTCCTGTGCCTAAATCTTGTAGACTACTTCCCACTTTCTCTTCTATCAGGTTCAAAGTGGACGGATTAATGTTGATGTCTTTAATCCATTTGGACTTGATTTTTGTGCATGGTGATAGATATGGATCTACTTTCATTTTTTTACAGGTTGACATCCAGTTATGCCAGCACCATTTGTTAAAGATGCTTTCCTTCTTCCATTGTATACCTTTAGCTCCCTTGTCGAAAATTAGGTGTTCATATGTTTGTGGGTTAATATCTGGGTCTTCTATTTGATTCCATAGGTCGACTTCTCTGTTCTTATGCCAATACCAAGCTGTTTTCAATACTGTAGCTCTATAATAGAGTTTGAAGTCAGGGATGGTAATGCCTCCAGAAGTTCTTTTATTATATAAGATTGTTTTGGCTATCCTGGGTTTTTTGTTTTGCCATATAAACTTGATTATTGTTCTCTCAAGGTCTGTGAAGAAGTTTGATGGGATTTTGATGGGGATTGCATTGAATCTATAGATTGCTTTTGGTAGAATTGCCATTTTTACTATGTTGATTCTCCCAATCCAAGAGCAGGGGAGGTCTTTCCATTTTCTGGTATCCTCCTCAATTTCTTTCTTCAAAGACTTAAAGTTTTTGTCAAATAGGTCTTTCACTTCCTTGGTTAGAGTAACCCCAAGATATTTTATGCTATTTGTGGCTATCATGAAAGGTGATGCTTCTCTGATTTCCCTCTCTGCTTCTTTATCCTTTGTGTATAGGAGGGCCACTGATTTTTTGGAGTTGATCTTGTATCCTGCCACGTTACTAAAGGTGTTTATCAGCTGCGGGAGTTTTTTGGTAGAGTTTTTGGGGTCACTTATGTAAACTATCATATCGTCAGCAAATAACGAAAGTTTAACTTCATCCTTTCCAATTCGAATCCCCTTGATCTCCTTATGTTGTCTTATTGCTATTGCTAGAACTTCAAGCACTATATTGAAGAGGTATGGAGAGAGTGGACAGCCTTGTCGCGTTCCTGATTTTAGTGGAAAGGCTTTGAGTTTCTCTCCATTCAGTTTGATGTTAGCTGTCGGCTTGCTGTATATTGCTTTTATTATATTTAGATATGATCCTTGTATCCCCAGTCTCTCTAACACCTTTATCATAAATGGGTGTTGAATTTTGTCAAATGCTTTTTCAGCATCTAGTGAGATGATCATATGGTTTTTTTCTTTCAGTTTATTTATATGATGGATTACATTGATAGATTTGCGTATGTTGAACCAGCCCTGCATCTCTGGAATGAAGCCGACTTGATCATAATGGATAATTTTTCTAATGTGCTCTTGGATTCGGTTTGCCAGTATTTTATTGAGAATTTTCGCGTCGATGTTCATGAGTGAGATTGGCCTGTAATTCTCTTTCTTGGTTGTGTCTTTGTGTGGTTTTGGTATTAGGGTAACTGTAGCTTCATAAAAGGAGTTAGGCAATGACTCTTCTGTTTCTATATTGTGGAATACGTTAAGGAGTATAGGTATTAGCTCTTCCTGGAAGTTCTGGTAGAATTCTGCATTGAAACCATCTGGTCCTGGGCTTTTTTTGGTAGGGAGATTTTTGATAACAGCTTCTAATTCTTCGCGACTAACAGGTCTATTTAGATTGTTCACCTGTTCTTGGTTCAACTTTGGTATATGGTACTTATCTAAAAAAATGTCCATTTCTTTTACATTTTCCAACTTTGTGGCATATAAACTTTCATAGTAAGATCTAATGATTCTCTGAATTTCCTCTGTGTCTGTGGTTATGTCCCCCTTTTCATTTCTGATCTTATTAATTTGCATGTTCTCTCTCTGCCGTTTGATTAACTTGGCTAGGGGTTTGTCAATCTTGTTGATTTTCTCCAAGAACCAGCTTTTTGATTCATTGATTCTTTGGATTGTTTTCTCTGTTTCTATTTTGTTGATTTCAGCCCTCAGTTTGATTATTTTCAGTCTTCTAGACTGCCTGGGTGAATCAGCTTCTTTTTTTTCTAGATCTTTCAATTGTGCTGTTAATTCTCCAATGTGTGCTTTCTCTGCTTTCTTTAATTGGGCACTTAGTGCTATGAACTTTCCTCTTAGCACTGCTTTCATAGTGTCCCATAGGTTTGAGTATGTTGTGTCTTTGTTTTCATTAAATTCAAGGAAGAGTTTAATTTCTTTCTTTATTTCTTCCTTGACCCAGGGGTGATTTAGTAGTTGACTGTTCAGTTTCCATGAGTTTGTGGGTTTCCTGGGGGGAGCATTGTTGTTGAATTCTAATTTTAGTCCATGGTGATCTGACAAGACACAGGTAGTTACTAATATTTTTTTGTATCTGTGGAAGTTTACTTTGTTACCGAGTATGTGGTCAATTTTCGAGAAGGTTCCATGAGCTGCAGAGAAAAAGGTATATTCTTTCCTATTTGGGTGGAGTGTTCTATAGATGTCTGTTAAGTCCATTTGATTCAATACCTCCAATAGGTCTCTCAATTCTCTGTTTGGTTTCTGTCTGATTGACCTGTCCATTGGTGAGAGAGGAGTGTTGAAGTCTCCTACTATTAGTGTGTGTGGTTTGATGACCGCCTTGAGTTCTAGAAGAGTTTCTTTTACATATGTGGGTGCCTTTATATTAGGAGCATAGATATTCAGGATTGAGACTTCCTCCTGATGAATTGTTCCAGTTATGAGTATGAAATGTCCATCTCCATTTCTTCTGATTGATTTTAGTTTGAAGTCGATTTTGTTAGATATTAGAATGGCCACGCCTGCTTGTTTCTTAGGTCCATTTGCTTGGAAAACCTTTTCCCAACCCTTTACTCTGAGTAGGTGTCTGTCTTTGTGGTTGAGGTGTGTTTCTTGTAAACAGCAGAATGTTGGATCCTGTTTTCGTATCCAATCTCTAAGTCTGTGCCTCTTTATAGGTGAATTGAGTCCATTGATATTAAGTGATATTAATGACCAGTGGTTGTTGACTCCGGTCATTTTTTTTTTTTTAGGTAGTAGAGTGTATGTGTTTTTCTTCTTTGCTTTGTGTTTGTGAATGGTCGCTAGATGTTCGAGTTATTGTAGGCCGTGTTGGGAATGTTGGATTCCTTCGGTAGTGATTTTCCTTCTAATATTCTCTGTAAGGCTGGATTAGTAGCTACGTATTGTTTAAATTTGTTTTTATCCTGGAATATTTTGTTTTCTCCGTTGATAGTGAACAGTAGCTTGGCAGGGTATATTAGTCTGGGTTTGCATCCATGGTCTCTTAGTTTCTGCAGTACCTCTATCCAGGATCTTCTGGCTTTCATGGTTTCCATAGAGAAATCCGGTGTAAGCCTGATAGGTTTACCTTTATAAGTTACTTGACCTTTATCCTTTGCAGCTCTTAAAATTTTTTCTTTAATATTTATGTTTTGTGTTTTGATTATTATATGACGCGGGGATGTTTTTTTCTGATCTAATCTATTCGGTGTTCTGTATGCTTCTTGAACCTTCATAGGAATATCGTTCTTTAGGTTGGGAAAGTTTTCTTCTATAATTTTGTTGAATATATTTTCTGGGCCTTTGATCTGCAGTTCTTCTCCTTCTTCAATCCCTATTATTCTTAGATTTGGTTTTTTTATTGTGTCCCAGATTTCCTGAATGTTTTGTGAAGAGAATTTGTTGGATTTGCCATTTTCTCTGACCAGAGCATTTATTTTCTCTATGGTATCTTCAGAATCTGAGATTCGTTCTTCTATCTCTTGTATTCTATTGGTTATGCTTGATTCTGTAGTCTCCGCTCGTTTACCTAGGTTTTCCATATCCAGCCGGTTCTCGTTTTGTGTTTTCTTCATTGCCTCCATTTCAGTTTTCAATTCTTGGACTGTTTCCTTTACTTGTTTGATTGTTTTTTCTTGGTTTCTCAGGGTATCACTCACGGATTTACTTATTTCTTCAAACTTTTTGTTATATTTCTCATCCATTTCTATACTCATTTCTTCAAACTTTTTGTTATACTTCTCAACCAGTTCCTTAAGGGAGTTATTCATATCCTGTTTAAGGGACTCTATTGCTTTCATAATGGCACTTTTTTCCACTTCATCTGGGTTAAAGTGTTCAAATCCTTCTGTTGTAGGGTCGTTGGGATCTGATATTTTCATGTTGTTTTTCAGATTGTTGGAGGAGGTCTTGCCTTGGCGTCTGCCCATCTCTTCGATCCAATGCTCTCTATTGGAACTTCTGGTATCGGGTCAGGTTCCCTTGTTGGGCAGGGAGTTCACTGATAGAATGCCTACCTTTCCCCAGGCAGGGTATTGAAGCACAGGCACTCCCTCTTTCCGGGATGCCCCTACAGAGCAGGCCCAGTGTGCAAGGCAGCTGAACTGGGGAACTTTTATGGCCTCAGTGGGAGGGGAGAAATATAGAAATTTGTACCTGGATGGAAGCTGGGATGGCAGGCGGGAGAGCCTAGCAGTGTGGACACAGCACTGCAGGCTGACCTGGGAGTCTATGGGGTCGGGGAAAGTCCTAGCTCCTCATCGCTGGGCCCCTGCCGCGGGCCCGAATCAACTCACCACTCCGAAGGCCCTCTGGATGGAAGCTGGGATGGCTGGCGGGAAGCTAGCAGGGTGGAGCAGGTAGAGCAGGCTGACCTGGGGGTCTATGGGGTCGGGGAAAGTCCTAGCTCCCCCTCGCCGGGCCCCTGCCGTGGCCCGAATCAACTCACCACTCGGGAAGGCCCTCTGGATGGAAGCTGGGATGGCTGGCAGGAAGCTAGCAGGGTGGAGCCAGCAGGGCAGGCTGACCTGGGAGTCTATGGGGTCGGGGAAAGTCCTAGGTCCCCCTCGCCGGGGCCCCTGCCGTGGCCCGAATCAACTCACCACTCGGAAGGCCCTCTGGATGGAAGCTGGGATCTGTTTTTCTGTTTATGGCAGATACCCTAGCTTATTTGAAACTCATCCACCAGAATGCACATGCAGTGGGTGAAGGCAGTTTGTTACCCAGTCCCCTCCCTTGTATTTAGTGCCTAAGGCAACACTTGCTACATGGATAGAATTTATGCAGTTTTAATAATAAACAATCCATGAGACAACTGCGATCTGCCTTTTTTTCCCTGCTTCTTCTGGAGAAAAATGAGAAGATGGGTTGGGCAGGGGGAGAGAAGCAGAGGCACCGTAATTACAGAAAGATAGGGCTGAAGTCTCTGTTGACAGCGCCAGTCAGTCCTGAAAGCAGCACTAGTACACTGGGCCCTGCTGCATTTGACTCTCTCTGGAGGAGTTCTGAGTGCTAATGAATAGGCAGGCTTCTTATGGAGTAGGTGTGTCTTTGGGCCAAGGGAAAATAACTCTACCATTCATATACACCCACAAAGACCTGGCTTAGGACAAAGGCCTGGAGTTCTGATAGGTAACCCCCTCACACTTGTTCAGCTGGAAAGTTCAGTCTGTAAAGCTGGGAGGGGGATGTATTCTAAAGAAAGTGTGTCCCAGGAAGTGAGGGGGAAAGAAGGCTCATTTCCAATGAAAATGAAATTTATGCCCTGGCAATGCTGAAGCATGCATGGGCAGCCTGTATATGGCTGTTCTGTTGAACTTGTCCATATTGGGTTTCATGGTCTAAGTAGATAAGGGTGACTCTTCCTCGGAAGGGCACCAGATCTCAACACAGATGGTTGTGAGCCACCATGTGGTTGCTGGGAACTGATCTCAGGACCTCTGGAAGGCAGCGCTCTTAACTGCTGAGCCATCTCTCTCATTTCTAATACCTGAACTCAAATGAAGGCCTGGGCCAGGAAAAGTGACAGTGATGTCTACAGAGAACTCCAGTGACTCAGTGGTCTCATTCTTCATCTGTCCCACTGTGGGGGCTGCTTGCCACTGGATCCTATTACTATTCAGATTAGGAAGGCAGATGCTGAGAATTACCAGAGAAACAGGATTATCTGCTGCTTTTAGCTCAGAACCAGCAGAAAATTACTTTAAGAAAATAAGCAGAAAAGAAAAAGTTACCAAACAAAAAGTCTACTAGGACTGAAATGATGAGTCTTTGGGTCTTCAGAACAGGGAGCAGAGTTAAAGAAGCTTCTTACAAAGGAGGAGAAGGACTGGCGGGGACAAAGACCAACAACTGTTTTTTCTAAGCATTTGCTTCATTGAAATATTGAACAAAGCCTTCAGCGAGTTTATTTTGAGACTGTGCCATCCACCTTACATAGCTTTGTTTCCTTGGGTGAGATTCCAAAACTAAATGGAGGCAGTTGAGCTACAGAAATGCTGCAGAGGAAGGAGCATTGTGGGAGACTCAGCCAGAGCAGAGTGTGTGATAATGGGCTTCACAAATACTACTTAAGGAAAATCTTTCTCTAGCTAAAAATTCTACTTTGAGTTCAGACAATTTATTTTTCTTTCTCCTCTTTATCTTGATTCTTTCTTCTTGATTTCCTTAGCTCTACAGAGCAACAGTTCCAGCCAACAGAGGTGCCGCCCCTTCAGGTGCAAAGGATCTCATGCGGGGCCCTTCAACAAGCCCTGTAACAGAGAGCTCTCACTGCTCTTGCCAGTGGTGGCCTGCACTCTAAATTTCACAGACAACTGTACTACCAGGGAGAGAAAGAAAAGAAAGAAAGTTTGCCTGTTAGTAAGCCTTTGAATACAAGTGGCAGAAATCCAACTCGGAATATAGTAGCCTCTGCCCCCCAATGAATCTTTGCAGTATTGGATGTCCCATAAGAGGGTTGGGAAATCTGAGGTGCTTCTGGGTGTTGGGAAGTGATACCAGAAGCCAACTGCTGTCAGAATCACGTTTTCCTGTACCTGATCTTTCTCTTGCAATCATTCTCTCTCTTGCATATTTTTTTGATACTAGGCAGACATGAACATAGTTTTATGAAAGGTAAAGTCAGTCAGGCAGTCAGTATCAGCCAATGATAGTGTCAGTCAGTCACTGTCAGTCACTGTCAGTCATTGTCAATCATTGTCAGTCAGTGTCAGTCATTGTCAGTTAGTCAGTGTCAATCATTGTCAGTCAGTGTCAATCATTGTCAGTCAGTGTCAATCATTGTCAGTCAGTGTCAATCATTGTCAGAAAGTGTCAGTCATTGTCAGTAGGTCAGTGTCAGTCACTGTCAGTCACTATCAGTCATTGTCAATCAGTGCCAGTCATTATCAGTCATTGTCAGTCAGTGCCAGTCATTGTCAGTCAGTCATTGTCAGTCAGTGTCAGTCAGTGTCAGTCAGTGTCAGTCAGTCAATGTCAGTCATTGTCAGTCATTGTCAGTCAGTGTCAGTCAGTGTCAGTCAATGTCAGTGTCAGTCAGTGTCAGTCAGTGTCTGTCAGTGTCAGTCAGTGTCAGTCAGTGTCAGTCAATGTCAGCCAGTGTCAGTCAGTGTCAGTCAGTGTCAGTCAGTCAGTGTCAGTCATTATTAGTCATTGTCAGTCATTGTCAGTCATTGTTAGTCATTGTCAGTCATTGTCAGTCATTGTCAGTCAGTGTCTGTCAGTGTCAGTCAGTGTCAGTCAGTGTCTGTCAGTGTCAGTCAGTCAGTGTCAGTCAATATCAATCAGGCAGTCAATGTTAGTCAGAGTCATTGTCAGTATCAATCAATGTCAGCCAGGCAGTCAGTGCTAGTCAATGATAGTGTCAGTCAGCATCTGTCAGTGTTACTCAGGTGTTAGTGTTAGTTATATATTGTCAGTTATTGTCAGTCAGTCAGTGTCATCAGGCAGTGTCAGTTGGTCAGTGTCAATCATTGTTGGTCAGTCAGTGTCAGTCAGGCAGTCAGTATTAGTCAGTATCAGTCAGGATCAGTCAGTGTCTGTCATTGTCAATATCTTTCAGTGTCAGTCAGACAGTTGTGTTAGTTGGTCATTGCCAGTTAGTGTTAGTGATGGTCAGTCATTGTCAGCCTGACAGTCAGTGTTAGTCAGTCAGTGTTATCAGTCACTATTAATCAGGGTCAGTCAGGGTCAGACGTTAGTCAGAGTCAGTCAGGGTCAGTCAGGATCAGTCAGTCAGGGTCAGTCAGGGTCAATCAAGCAGTTGGTGTTAGTCAGTCAGGGTCAGTTGAAATAATAACTGGGCTCTAACTATGGAGGTGATGAAAATAAATACAAAGGAGGGAAGAGGGTGAAGCAGCAGAAAGGATGCCTGACAATGTCCTAAGGAATCACACTAATAGCTGGTTATCCAAATGATTAACCATTTGGAATTAACCTTGAAAACATACACTCAAGTAATATACCGACTGGGGAGCTTATACTTATGTATTAGCAATATCTATATCTGTATCAACTTTTGTAGATATATACATAAATGTATAAATATGTATGCATAAAAAACAATTAATGAAAAAGAGACTGTGAATCTTAAAAGAGCAGGATGTGTATACTGAAGGGTTTGGGGGAGAAAAACGAAAGTGACAATGATGTAATTACTTTAGTTTCAAAAATAAAAAAAAGTCTTAAATGCTAAAGGAGAATTCAATGCACCTTTCCCCCTTTTAATAAGAATAAGAAGTACATGAGTTTTACAAAGAGATTTGGACCAAATGGAACATTCCATTGTTCATGACTAAATTAACAACACACAAAATATCTCATGGTAACATCTACAATACTGTTTGAGTTTAAAATGGAACAAAAGCCTAGACAAATGGATCCACAAATCATCAGAGCACACATTTCTCCTTAAGCCATATTTAATATCCAAATAAAGACAACCAAGGGATATTTCCAGTTAGGATGACACAGTGACCCAGTGGACACCTGGGAATGCACTGGCCCTTCCCAGGGAAGAAATACAGACCCACGAGTAGCAATCAGCCTTTCCTCTGATGTCTGCTAGCGCAAACACTGTGATATCAACTAAACCATTATAACAGTTTGGTGGTAAACTTTGGTGGACACAAAACTAAGCATCTTGTTTCACCTCTCCAAGTCCTCCTGTAAACTGGATTTATAGTTTCTTTTGTTAACACATCCATTCATCCAGCAACCATGGTGCCAATCAGTACTGTGTTGTACACACCACATGTCGTTCATGTATGACCCAATCTTTACCCCTCAGGAGCAGACAGGCAACGACATGAGACTTGTTCAAGGTTTGGTCCAGGACCTAGAACTGGATAGATACATGAGGCTTCACAGCCACCTCCCCTTTGTGCCTGACGTGGGTAAGGCAAGGGTGCTTGGACAGACACAGCCCTGCTCCTTCCAAAGGACACATTCACCCATTTGTGGAGATGGTTTCATCAGACAAATTCCAGATTCAAAACAGACCACCATGCCAGGGACTTCCCACATAGCTGAGGATATGTGCCTTGCTTTGTCTTCAAGAACAGTACAGCAAGGTGACTCAATGGATCCTCTTATGCCCTGTATCCGTGGAAACCAGACATCCCACTGGGTTTGAGCAGAAACACAGAATCCTCAGCTCAAATATAAGGAGCACTGAGCAAGTGAAAAGTCTGTCTTCATAAACGGAGTCATTGAATATTTATAACCATTCGTATTTTCTGGCATTTTAAGTTTCATAAAAAAAACAAAAGGCTATTCAAGAGTTTCAGGTCTCAAAAGATGCTCCTGCAGGGTCTAGGATCACAAGACTCACTTTTCTAGGAATGGAAACTACTTAACGATTGCTCTACAGGGCAATTTACCCACATTCTCTTAACAAGATCATCTCCAGCTGTCATCTGTGCTTGCCACCAAACCTGACGAGCTGAGTCCAATCTCTGGAGCCCACGTGATGGAAAGCAAGAACCAACCCTTTGCAAGTTGTCCTCTGACCTCCACACTCATGCTCTGGCACGTGTGCATGTGCATACGCACAATCAATCTATCAACAAATACACAAGTACATGTAAATTTAAAAATCTTTACCATTTTATTCCTGTAAGGTACAAAATACATCGTGAAATTTCCCTGTCACTCACCATGTATAACAGAGACATAAAGAATAAAAACAAATCTGAAAAGGTATGTATTTACTTTCTTACTCATGAAATATTAGCTAATTCCATTCTTCAAACTTGAAATCATGTATGTGCCTAAGAAAAAAAATGAGTCATACTTTTTTTTCATTTGTTGAGCTGTGGAGATGAACCTGATAGCTCCTTCCAGGGATGGGTTCAGGGTGTGTTGCTTCTCAACGCAGGGACAGACAGAAAAACACTTAAAAGGAAAAAGCAGGAACTCTATAGGCTATCACCACACACACACGCACACGCACACACACACACACACACACACACACACACACACACACACACCACGTACTGTGGCCAAATACAAAAGTTTGGCTTTCTGAGAACTTTTGCTGGTAGCTTCTTGGTTTAAAAAATAAATCATAGGATCTTTTGTACAAAACTAATCTCTTGCTCAGTTAACAATATTCACCGTGCTTCCACCAGTGAAGATACTAGGTTGGCAAGCTGTCTAGTGCCCAGGAGATCAGAGCACAGAGGCCAGCACGTCCACCTGTGTCTGTTCAAGAGCAGAGTGGCTGGTTCATGAGAGAGGTGACCCTGAGAGCCACAGGAGTATCAGGAGGACTCCTAACTCAGATGTGGGTCTCTCCAACTAAGTCCTGGCAATAAGGAGTCAACTGAAAAAGAAATTCTGTGGTACATTTAGGACAAGGGAAGAACTTCCCATGTGGAAAGGAATCACATGAGGACCCAATAGAAAGTAGCACAGAGAGCTGCAGGCCTCAAAGACAATCCCATTTAGTCATAGTGTGGGATCCTGTCTCCTTACACTAGAAGGGCAAGGCTGTGGCTTTGATCCTAAAGCTCAGGTCCCTGGGATAGTAGAGAGGGTGAGTAGAGGGAGGGTATGGAGGTGATAAGGGTCAGCCTCTGGGTGACCATGCCTAAATGGGGCCACTGGGCTGTTGGCAGAGCTTTTTGTCCTGCCTGGTCCCACAGCTGTTCGTCCCAAAGAAATACACAGTGGCTTACATTAATTATATACTGGTTGGCCTATTAGCTCAGGCTTTCTTATTAACTAATTCTTACACCTAAATTAGCCCATAATTCTTGTTTGTGTTAGCCATGTGGCTTGGTACCTTTTATCAGTGAGGCATTCTCATCTTGCTTCCTCTTGGTCTGGGTGACGACTATGGACTGACTCTTTCCTCTTCCCAGAATTCTCCTGTTCTGGTTGCCCCGCCTATACTTCCTGCCTGGTTGTACCACCTATACTTTCTGCCTGGCTACTGTTCAATCAGCATTTTATTAAAATACAAGTGACAAATCTTTACAAAGTACAAGACCATTGTCCCACAGCAGTGGGCTGCATGTGCTCTACCCATCTGAAGTCATCCCAGTTCACCGTCACAAGTGTGGGAATGTTTCAAGATCCTCAGGGAAAGACTCAGGATGGAACTTGGAAAAATGTTTCAATGGCGCCACCGACGGGTTAGTGTCCCGTCCAAACACATTTTAGTTTCGAGTATACTAGGCTGACAGAATAGAACCTTTGCTGTACAGAATGTCCAGGGTGGTCACAAAGGAGGCTGCACTAGGGAGGGTCAAGGGCAGGCTTTCTGAAGAGTATGGCGCCAGAATGGAGCCCTGCAGGGCAAACAGCTGGGGAAGACGCAGGGTCAGGTCTTCCTGGCAAACAGCCTTGCAGGTGCAAAGACAGAGAAGGGTGGCTCATTCAGAGAGCAGAATGATGAATGCATAGGACGGGGATGGGAAGGGAGGGGAGGTTTCCATGGTAACCAGTGTCTGGACCATGTTAAAACACTCACATACAAAGGGAGAAGAGTCCACAGTATCTACAGGCTTCTGGCCCAGGGCAGTAGAGGAAGGAGTCCCATTAACTAGCCCAAGAAAGCAGATTGAGTGGGAAAGTGATACGAGCAGTGGGGTTTGAGGAGCTGGGAGGAGAGTGGAATGTCACTGGAGGTCTGGGAACATGAGATATTGTTGGGGGCTGTGGACCCCCAGACCTGATTTCTTGTAAAAAGCTTGCTTGCAGCTGCTCTGAGCAAAACAACTTGTTTTCCTGTGCTTGCAGCTGCTCTGCGCAAAACAACTTGTTTTCCTGTGTTTGCAGCTGCTCTGAGCACAAGACGGGAGTGGGTTCTGGTGGCTGCAGCTAAAAGGTCCCAAGAGCTGGGGCATGGCTAGAGCACTCTATAAGCTGCCCCTGAACACAATAAAGGGGACATTCTTGTATCAAGGACGGCCTGTGTCCCCATGTCTCTCTGTCTGTGTGTCTTTGATTAAATCTCCAGGCCCCCTTCCAGACTCGCAAACCATACCTAGCATGGCGTAGCATGTAGAGCAGATGCAGGCTTTACAAGATATTATGGGCCAGGAATGGAGAGTGTGGCTTACGTACCCATACACAGAAAATCAAGAAGTCATGCTGGAGGCCAGATGGCCCAGAGAGAAAGGAAGAGGCCCTGGGGCAGGCTCATGGGAGAAAATGGAGTGTCCCAAGGGATGAGGATGCTGAGATGTGGGTGGGAAACAAGGAGAATATAGAGTGCTGTGGAGCAAAGATGAGGCAGGGGGATTACCTTAGTCAAAAGCTACTGAGATGTGTCAAATGAGCTCTCAAGCCTTGCCCTTCAAATCAAGCAAATGGAGGTGGCTGGCAGCTATGATGAGAGTGGATCACAGAATGGTAAGAATCCGGGAGCCATGTCTAGGGGCGCCGTGGTGCACAGGTTTTAGAAGCGTGGCTAGGAGAGGAAGGTACTTCAGGGACAGATGAGGGCTGTGGGTCAAAAGCAGCTCCAGGGTGGGATCATGGGGCAGACTACACGCTGCAAACCCCGCATAAACCTCATTGTCATGGCAGATGTGGAGAACCAGCACAGCCAGCAGGGTGTGAATGTAACGGAGAGGCGGCTCGTGTATCTAATTTTCAGTCCATCCTTCCATTAGAACTCCGGTGTTTTCCATCTGCCGTCCCTCCACTCAGATGCTCTTCAGTACCTGGTAGGCTTCACACTCATTTCCGTTTTGTGATTAGACCCAAAGCATAGCCGTTTTCAAGTGGTGACGAGAGGCCCAGCATTAAACGTCAGAGAATGAGAGTGTGGGGGCGAGGGAGGAAAATTACAAGAGAGGGCAAGGGAGGGAAGGAGGAGAGGGGGAGAGGAAGGGGAAGTGAGAAGAGGGTGAATGCGGTGGGGGACAGCGGAGAATGGGAACAGAGAAGGACGAGAAGGAAGAGGAAGTGAAAAGGCGGCTGGGGCACAGCTCAGTGGGAACACGGGAAAGGCTCTCAATTCAATCCTTAGTACTGCAAAGAAAATTAGTAAGTAAGTTGTCTCATAGTTTGAATTAAACAAAAAAAGAAGGAAGGAAGGATGAGAGGAGACAGGAGAGATCACTCTAAATCGAGGGAAAAGGATGGCTCAGACTATGAAGAAAAGGAGAGAGGGATGGAGAGGAGAGAGTAGAAGAGAGGCGGGGAGGACATATTAAACTAGGGAACCGTCTGAACCAGTGCTGCTGCTGTTTTCCTAAGACAGTCATTATGGACCGTCCACTCCAGATCAGGCTGTGTCTGCCCGACTGAGTCCAGACGACAGGCAGGGGAGGCTCAGGCTGGTTGGTGTCCATGGAGGCAGAAGGCAGCTGCGAGAACAGAGCTATAGACGGGGACAGAAGACTCACAAAAGCATCTCCCCAGTCCCCGGGACCATGGAGCTTCCTGGCTGGCAGGGGCGGGGCAAGCTGTTCCTTCAGGGAGCCAGAACTAAGAGGAAATCCCGACACGGGTTCAGCGGGCAATGAGAGCATGAGCCAAGGAGTCACCTTTCTGGAGCAGGACAGTTACGGATTTAGAATAATCAAATGCCCTGGAATGTGGGGGCTGGCAGCATGGCTCGGAGGATGCAAGCATTTGTTATGAAACCCTGACAGCCTAAGGTCAATCGGTGAAACCTAAGTAGAGGTGGAACCAACTTTACAAAGTTGTCCCCTGACCTAGACACACATTCGGGGGCACACATGCCACACCCACTCATATCACACACACACAAACACAATTATAAATTCTAAAATTAAAAAGAAAATGGGCCATGGATTAGAATAGAAAAGTACATTGGGATTAAAAAGGGCCCACGCACCATGGAGTCTTATCTCAATGTATACAAAGATTTTAAATGTGAGAGTATACTAGGGATGTGCTTGAATTACTCGGAAGCACGCTGATTTCCTACTTGGAGATGCTCATGGAATGTTCTTGACATCCCTCAAGAACGAGATGCATGACTGGCTCAGAAACACCCCCAGAGGAAAAGGGACTGTGTAAGATCAAAGTGGTAGGTCAGGACTCACTGTGAAATCATCTCAACTTCCCTTCTGTTTGGAAGGTTTTGTAATAAAGCCCTGCAGAGTTTATCATCCTAGCTGTTGCCTGAATATTGCCTTGGAGGAGTCAGGGAGCCAGGTTGAAGGACCCACATGTGACTCTGGCTGCAGGGAGAAGCAGACATCCTCGGGAGGGCATTTGGATGGACAAAGGAGAGTTGGATGGCGCTCTCAGTCCAAGTTACAAGCTTGTTAAAGACCTTCGGTTATTAAGAGGGTGGGGAGCGAGCTCAAGAGTTAGAACCCTGAGCTGCAGAGAAGCCTTGCTGCTGTCTCTGACTTCCAAGTGTCCTGGGACATCCTAGCTTTTCTGCCTGTCTTCAAAATCACTGCTTTGGATGACCTGGTAAATGGTGGGAGGACAGGAGAGCCATCACCATCCAGCATTCCTTGCGACCCCAAAGGAGAGAGACTTCAGGTCACTCCATCCGCTGCCCCCCCCCATCCTTCAGAATAGCCTGAGCCTCTTCCCCTTGCCATTTCATCGTGTTGTTGTTTCCAGCTGCTTTCGAGCGGCTCCATCCACAGCCGGCCCCGATTTAGCAGACTTCAGTCAGAAAACAGATTTCTCTGGAAGGCTCAGCCACAATAAGGCAAAATGAGCTCTGCTCAAGGACCTCAAACTGCTTCTCCAGGGACAGATGCCGGGCTAATGGCTCTCTTGAAAGGCAGCCTCTGCAATTGCCCCTCCCTCCCTCCCTCCCTCCACCTGCATCCAACGCTGGCTATAATTTCGACTCATTTCCTCCAGCTTTGTCTTGGCGGTGGCTAGCCAGTTCCTCCTTGTCCCTGTCCCCTCCCTGTGAAGGCCAGTTTTCCATTTCAGTAATGACTGTGTGACTCATTTCTGGATTCTTGCTCTTGCCACATGCACAGCCATTTAGAACTTAACGTTCAACACCATTCTCTTACTTGTTAAGGCTCGCTGCTTCCTGGGCGTCTATGAAGTAAAGGACACGCGTGCCTGTCTCTGCTGCCACTGTGGACACTGAAGCAAAGAGACCCATCAGCAGAAATGCCTTTCCATTCGGTGTCTGACTCTCAGCTCTGCTGAAGACAGTATGTGGAAGCTGGATTGGTGGCCACACTGTCCAGTCCCTTCCCCCCAAATCCCAGCACACAGCTCCCACTCATACACAGTCTGACTGTGGCATCTGACTCCTATTTCAAAGAAGACTCGAGACCTAGACAGTTCCTACCCTTCGGTCCTGAAGGTCTCCCCCTCACCTGGTCCATAAGCGTTAGCTGTGAAGTCAAACAAGCATAGTCTAGATCCCAGCTCATTCTCTGAGCCTCTGTTTCCCCTACCTCTGAAGGAGTATGCTCATTTGGGGGATTCTTGAAGGCAGTAAGTTAGATTGCGTGTCAATGCCTTAGCCTCCAGCCCCACGATTAGCCCTTGGGGATGCTCAGTACTCGGTACCCAGGTGAGGAGAACACCACCTCCCCCACTCACTCCCGCACATAATTAATATGCTTTGCATACTGACTGGAAGCTGAACGTCTCGGACTGTTTATTTTGTCTTCCTCAGTGGGAAACACAAGTGTTTGTTTTTATTTTATTTATTTAGTATAAAACTTGGTGAATTGACTACTTCTCCTTTGGAGACAGAACATAAGAAAGAAACAAAAACGGGACATCACTGCCAATGGGACCTTTGGAGCCGAGGTCACAAGCCACACACTGTGCAAATGCATGCTGTCCCTGTGCGTGCCTAGGGCTGGCTTTTGTTTCAACTTTGCTGCTTAAACCCTTGGTTCTCCAGGACTCCTCCTGTCTCCTCGTGTTGTTTGCTCTGCAGTTGGCTCCTGATGCTGTGAGAGACACCAGGTGGAACGGAACAGGGGACGGGAAGGGAGCTCCAGAGAACAAAAGATGAGAAGGAAAGTCGCTAGGGTTCCCCTGCGCCAAGACCTTCTCATGACCTCTCTTTCCCAACAGTCCCTGCCAACAGCTCTCATCACAGGGCGGCAGAGAAGCTAATCAGTCCCAGGTTCTCAGGGGTTAGAAGCGGTGTTGCTGGCTGCAGGGATCGCTGGTTTCTCCACAAGACAAACCCTTGGCTGCTCAGCTCGAGCCTTGCTGCCCTCTGCACCTGTGTCTTGTAGAAACCGAAGAGGGATATAAAGGCAGCAGCGGGTGGAGCGCCCTCAGCCCTCAGCCTGCACCGGGAGAACCCTGCCTTGAATGTGAGTGTGAAAAGAATGCCCAAAGGCTGGCGTCTCCCCTCCATCTTCCCTTCCTGGTCTTTGAGAATTTTTGTTCTCTTTGCAAACTTAGAGTTGGTGCTGTGGGGAGAAGAGTCTTTGGTTTAGATTTGAGAATGGGTTCCTCAGTCAAGTCTGGGTCTCCAGTCCCTAGGCTGTCTGAGGTGCTCGACTCAGGCTAGACTGCCTGTGTCTAGGGCAGGTTTCCACCAGGCTTAGGGACAGACAGAGGAGCTGTGAGGCCCGGTGTGGGTGAGCTGAAGCAGAGTGAGCCTTTGCTACGGCAGAGAGGGATCTCCCTGTGCACCCCTCACCCCTCGCGGGGCCAGTACAACCCAGAAGAGAACTGGAAATAAAACGTGACAGCAGAGTTCCCAGCATTGGCTGGCCCGGCCGGATGCTTAGGGTAGCACCGAGCTAGACGGGAGCTGGTTGAAGTGAGCTTCTGCTTTGAGGAAAGGGCTCTAGTTGGAGGGACAGAGTGGTGATAAGCTGCTCTGAGAAGCTGTGGGCCTGGAGTGTACCCGTCCTAGGGAATAGAAATAGGATTGACACCTGATCAACCATGCCCTTTGGTCTGCTTGCTTACTGGGGACTAGTTACTTGGCCAGGAGACTGGCTGTGGGCTGGGATCAAAGCTCTAAACTCCCAGTCCATACATCACTGAGTTAGCAGAGCTGTATCTAAGTGTAGAAGGACTTGGAGCCATTCCCTACCTGCCCTCCTCTTCAGAGCTGGCTTTTTTTTTTTTTTTCGTTTTCTTTTCTTTGCCCTGTTGCTGGTTTGGTTTTTGCATCTCTGCAATGGTTGGTGGTGGGGTGTCAGATCCAGGTATTATTTTACCTGCCCTGCATTCCGTAACGCTCCTCTACACAGAAAGCTCAAAGAGCAGCCAGAATGTTCCAGTGACCTAAGGGAGCCTTGGAGCCCCTACTCCATCTTTAGTGCCTGGTGTTTTGGAGGGGTTGGGATGGCTGTCCTCTAGCCCAGGCTTTTCTCTGCAGCAGGTCATGGCACAATGGTGGCAGATCCTCTTGGAATTGTGGATGGTCATGCCCACCTTATCAGGGGACAAGCCAGTCAACATCTGCATGAATGCCAAGCACCACAAGCAAGAGCCTGGCCCAGAAGACAAGCTCTACTTGGAGGTACAGGAACAAGAGCTGGCCCCGGGGTAGCTTCTTAGGTTTGTTAGAGAAGGAATACAGGCAAGCTGGTCCCTGTACTCCGTCAGCCCATTCCATCAGGTTCCTTAGTCTGGGTTTCTTTACCCCGGATTTTGACCCTGAGCTGCTCTGGTCACTTGGGAAACAGGTCATGTGGTGATCCCAGAAGCCCTATTGGCTCACCAGGGGTCAATGCAAGCCTTCCTACCAACATGTACTGGCTAGACACAGGACTTAATGTGTTTCCTTGTCGGTCTCCTAAAGGCAAATACAGGGCTGTGGGGAGAGGAACGTTCCAACTATCAGTTCCTCCAACCCATCATCATAACCAGGTTCCTGACTCCCCACGGGACTTCTTTCTGTTTGCTTTTCTGGATCTATTTCCTCCCTGGAGCTGACATCAGGATGCTACGTTCTGCGGCAGGTAGACAAAGCGGAGGTCAGTGGTCAGGCGCCTCCTGTTCTTCAGGGCATGTTGACAGATACCCTACAGAGCTGCTCAAGATGTCCCTTCTCCTGGCACCCTCTGCCCAAGACCCTGAACCCCAGCCTCTTACCCACTGCCTGCTGCTTCTCCCTCCACGTCCAGTGTGTCCCCTGGAAGGACAATGCCTGCTGCACGCCCACCACAAGCTGGGAAGCCCACCTGGATGAGTCCTTGCTCTTTAACTTCAGCATGATGCACTGTGGACTGCTGACCCCCGTCTGCCACAAGCACTTCATCCAAGCTATCTGCTTTCATGAGTGTTCCCCCAACCTGGGGCCTTGGATCCAGCCGGTGAGCAGATGGGAGGCAGACCCGGGCAATACCCTGCCATTAATCCTAGGCGAGTCGGGCTAGGAGATGCTGTCCCTCTAGGGATGAAAGCAGAGCCAGAGGCCTGGGAAAGAGATGAAGAGGGAGCCGCCTCTGTCCCCGAAGGATAGCATGGGGACACTGTCTGATGTGGGCACTAGGATGAGATGCGCCTGAGTGTGACTTCCAATCCCTACTTACACACCAGATAGCCCGGGACAAATAGCCACTCAGCTTCACAGTTCTCATTTATATAATAATAATAATAATAATAATAATAATAATAATAATAATAATAATAATAATAAAATACCTCGGACTAGGAGATGGCTCTGTCAGTAGTGCACTTGCCACACAAGCATGAGGACCTGAGTTCAATCCTCAGAACCCATATAAAAAAGCTAGGTGTGGAGGTGAGCTGTTATAATCTCAGCACTACAGAAGCAGAGGCGGAGGCAGAGGCAGGTGCGTCCTCAGGCTTGCTAGCCAACCAGCCTAGCCTGCTTGGTGAGCTCTGGGCCAGTGGGAGACACCGTCTTTAAGCCAACATGAATGGTCCCTGAATAACAGCCCTTGAGACTGTCCTCTGGCCTCCACTCAGACACACACACACACATTCACCTGTTCTTCCAGAATGTGCACACGTGCACAAGGCAAAGAAAAATACATAAGGACTGTATAAAGGATTAGACATTTCCCCCTCTCTCTTGCTGCACCCAGGTGGCCCCGGACAGGCAAGAAGAGCGGGTTTGGGGCGTGCCCCTGTGCTGGGAGGATTGCGAGGAGTGGTGGGAAGACTGCCGCTCTTCTTACACTTGCAAATCCAACTGGCGTCGTGGCTGGGACTGGAGTCAGGGTAAGTGGACTGACTGGGTCCTTGGTGGCCACCAACCTGGGTGAGGGTGCAAGCCTTCTTCTATCCCCCATGATAATGGGGACATGGAAGAGAAGGGACAATGGGAAGTGAGGAAACCATCCTCAACCCCTACAGGAAAAAACCGCTGCCCGGTCCAGGCGCCTTGCCGCCCTTTCTCGGATGTATTCCCCACCCCCACTGATCTGTGTGAGAAGATCTGGAGCTACACATTCAAGGCCAGTCCTGAGCGCAGGAATAGCGGCCGGTGTCTGCAGAAGTGGTTTGAGCCCACCCAGGACAACCCTAACGTGGAAGTGGCCCTCCGCTTTGCCGGCTCTGCCTCAGCCCGAGAGCTATCTTACAGCCTCTCAGCCTTCTCTCTGTACCTGCTGCTCCATTCCTGAGGGTCCCCTCTCCTACCCACATTCCTTGATCCTGCTGGGTCCTGGCCATGTCCTTCCTCAGACTGCTCAGGGTGAGAGCTTCCAGGTCCCGTTCACTGCTTGGCTCTGCCTCCGCTGGCCTGGACGGCTGCTGGTACCCAGCAGTCTAAGGCAACTTGTTTTCCCTGCCTTTAGGAAAGGTACAACTGTAGGACTCCCCACACTTCTCATGTCCACACCCCTCCTGTTTGCTGCACAACAGACAACACTGGCAGCCAAGTGACCTGTCCTGCCATGGCACCCTCAGTAAACTGACAGGGAAGCTCTCCTTCCCATGAGCCACTCTTTTCCAGTCCCATGAGTACCAACCCAAGATATGTAAAGAGGGAGCTGATTTGTCCTCATTAAGATTTTAATTTCCTTGACTACTAATGGGGTAAGAATTTTTTTAGTATTGGTCATTTGGGATGTTTCTCTGTCACACTGTGTGTGTATCTCCATCCTTTCCCTCTGTCCCTCCCCCTTCCTTTTCTTGAAAAATACTCTCCCGTATCCCAGGTTAGCCTGGAACTCAAGGATGACATTAAACTTCTGATCTTCTTGCCCCCACCTTCCAGTTGCTGGGATTGTGCACATATGCCACCACCCCTGGTTTCATGCCGTGCTGGAGAGCTAACCCAGGGCTCTGCACAGGCTAGGCAAGCACTCTACCAACTGAGCCATATTCCACCCCCTCTTCCTCTTCCTCCACAGTCATAGCATTCTAGTCTTGGATTTTGGACCCTTGAGCTCTATCTAGGCTGACTTTTCCACTGTTATTGTACTTTCCCCCAGTTGAGAACTGAACCTAGGGTCTTATGTGTGCTAGGCATACACTAAATCCCCAACCCAAGATCTTTCCACTTGCTCTGGAACATTTGGTAATTCTTTTGGTCTTTGTATAACACTGCTTTGATTTCTCCCCCATGGAGAGGAGTGAGGCGCTGGACCGGATGATTTAATTTACAAAACCAGGAAAGGAGAGACATCCAGGAGCCCCATTTACTGTATCATGGAAGGAGCAATAGCCAGCAGAATGAGACAGAAATGCAGAATTAACAGTAGAAGGACCATTGGCTTCAACTCTCTCCTATGAGCAGACTCAGTGCGGATCTGCACACTAGGGGTCTTTCTGAGTCTGAAGCTGACCCCTCCTAGCACCAGATGGTGACTTCCCTGTCACTTGTGTGTGTGTGTGTGTGTGTGTGAGAGAGAGAGAGAGAGAGGGAGAGAGAGAGAGAGAGAGAGAGGGAGAGAGAGAGAGAGAGAGCAGGAGATTGTCTCAAGATTGCTGGTTCTTGTCTGAAACAAACTCTGTTCATCAATAAACTCAGCATGTATCCTTCCTGTGCTTGCTTATTCATGAAACAAATATGTCCCCAGGAGAACACTAGAATCACCAAACCAAGCGTGGAGCTCAACAGTAAGAGAGGACAGATGGCAGCAATGGTGGGAGCAGACTTGTAGATGGGATGTCTGGAGGAAAGGACCCAGCTAGATGGGTACTAAGAGGGGCTCACCAAAGCAAGACTTGAATTCCCACAGAGAACAGAGAGAAAGTTCTCAAAGCATGCCGAGGCAAAAAGTATATACACCTTCAAAATTATATACAGGGAGCCAGGCATGGTGGCATGCACCATGGCATCTGAGGCAGGTGATTGCTGCAAGTTTGAAGGTAGCCGACATATAATATAGGAACACCCCACCTCCATCTGTCTCTTCAGATCGAAGGACCATGGGGAATGGGATCTGGGGGAGTCTCGCTCATACAGTCAAGAGCTTAATGATTTCTGAAGTGTTTTTAGATATAACTGTAAAATTCACCGAAGTAGAGTTAAGACTGAGGTGAAGAAAACAAGACTCATCCTGTTAAATAGTCAGATGGCCACTTGCTGCTCAAGAAGTACTCTAAGCATGCAGCATGTCGTTTGAATTTCATGGAAGCCTTGATGCATGGCCCTTGTCTCTGTTTCTCTGATTAGAACATACCAGCCAAGTCTAGCGCTCAGCTCCAGCGGACCCTAGGTTCAGTCAACACAGAAGTTCCACCTGATTTCACAACTTTAGCCTATACTCCCAGTCCTAGCCAACCTCTATTTTCAACTGATCCCCATCTCCAGCTGACCCCCATCTCCAGTTAATCTCCCATCTCCAGCTGACCCCCATCTCCAGCTGATCCCTCATCTCCAGCTAATCCCCATCTCCAGCTAATCCTCCATCTACAGCTGACCCCCCCATCTCCAGCTAATCCTCCATCTACAGTTGACCCCCCACTTCCAGCTGACCCCCCCACCTCCAGCTGACCCCCCCATCTGCAGCTGACCCCCATCTCCAGCTGATTCCAGACTCGAGTTCGCACTGAAGATCCTGGCCTCCAGTGGCCTGAAGTGGAACCGATGTTAATAGGGGAACAAGGGTAGAGATGGGGGACAAACCTGGGAGAGTTCATGGTGGCTAAAAGAGACAGATTCCTGCCCTCTTTTACTTTTGAGATAGTGGAAGTTTTCATCAAAAGAGAACTGTTGAATTTCAAATTGTTTTGACCAGAGAGCGAGTTAACACACATGGGCCCAAAGACTTCCAACACACGCTCAGAGACCCAGCCACCCCACCTTCCTCTACTCCAGGCCCATGGCTGAGCAGTGCCCACTCATGACCGTTTATCTACACAGTTCATTTTAACTGCCTCTTCTCTTCCACTGTACATTCAGGCTACCTTGTCACACTCTGCCCTGCTAGTTTCTTGAATTCATCTTCTACTCTCTCTCATTTCAGCGGTCCGTGTTTAATTATTTCCAGTGATGTTTTCCATTCCCTAGTTTCCCACAGACTGCTGTTTTGGGTGTAATATCTTCTCAAGTCTCACTGAAGATCTAATTAAAATCTTTTTCAAAAGCTTGGCTCCAGTCTCTAAGAGACGCACTTCCAAGGTCTCTCTGTTCTGTTCTCTGATGTTTTCCCATGCACGGCTGGTTTTCCAAGTCGGGTGACTTTGGCTGTCTGTTCACAGTTAAGAATGAAGGCTGGGGTCATTTTGTAAAGCTGATTTGGTTTCCTGCATGGCTGTCTATATGCTGCTGGGGAATTCTAGATGTGGTCTGGCTGGGGCTGTCCGTGGAAGACTCTGCTGAAGAGCACAGAGAGGAACAAACGTCACCCAGAAGGGTCCCAGGAAAGGCTGTTCATTCGGGGCACGCTGTGTAAGATGCTTGCATTTTGGCAGAGAATCGAAGGCAGGGAAGAAGGCTTTGGATCTGCCCTGAAATGTGTACCACTGCGCAGGGCATGCTGGACATGAAGTAGTTTGAGTCCCATATGACTGGGTGAAATAATATTTGGATTTCAACTACTTGGTTCCAATTGAAATCATAGACCTGAGGGATGACCCAGTGGTCAAACACACTGAAGGCACAATCATGGGGTCCAGAATTCACACCCCACTACCCACGGAACAAGTTAAGCACCTGGCAAGCACCTTTAATCCTAGCTCAGAGGGACCCCAAACCCCTTTCTGGCCTCCATATATTCTCACATGTGTACATCCTCACATACATGTACTTATACACCCATCCCCACCCACACAAATCATTAAAAACTAGGGAAATTAACAGTTACTCATCCAGCGCTTGCTACTTGTGTGACAGGAAGGAAGATATTCTGAAGAAACACTGTCCATCCGTCTGTCTATCAGACTTCTGAAACTGATCACCACCATCATGGGATTTCCCTAGGAACGCCATGCTGAGAGGAGAAACCTCTGATGCCAGTCAGAGGAGGAACTGGTCTCCCGGAAGATGTCACACAGTTCTGACACCTTCGCAGATCACCACACAGGGAAGACGGGAGCAGAGACAAGAGTGTGCGGAACTACTCCTTAACCGTGACTTCTTGGATGCTTCCTGCTCTCTGTTTAAACTGAAACCTCATGTCAGGGCTGCAAAGGCAGACTTGGCCGAGAGGTGTTTCCGGGCCCCTCTGCTCGTCTTCCATATCGGGACACTGAGTACATCTCCTTCCGGGGTCTCCCAGCGCATCTGTCTCCTAAGTGGCCAAGTGAGGAACAGGTAGGATTCCTGTCCTTGGAGATTAATATTTTAGTGAACGGTAGTATAAAAAAGGTAAGAAAGCAATGTTTAAAACCTCCAAGGACTATAGACAAGGGACTATAAAAAAGGAACACGGGGGACCCTGGGAGGTAAAGATGAGCCAGTCCTGGGATCGGTTCTTGGGATGATTGGGGAGTAAAGATAAAGCAAGGGAACAGAAGACGGGCAGAGGATACATCCAGAGCTGAGCGCAGGTTAGTGGGGCATCATGCTTTCTCTGTGGAGACAAAGACAGAAAGGAGTTTAAAAGGAGTTTCAGAACGAAATGCTTCAGATATAAACCTCTGACTCAATTAGCACCAGGCTTTGGCCGTCTGCTGAGTTTAGACACTCAAATTTGGGCCCTGGGGGGATTTCTGGCCACAGTGTAGGGTCTGGGCAGCTGGTCCTCATGGCCGGCTTTCCGAGTTCACAGCCCAGACAGCTTATCTTTCCTCAACCATATGGCGAGGATAAGCTTCCTAGAGGACCAGACTCAACCCAAGGGTGAGATTCAGAAGGCTGGGAGGATTATTTTCAGGGTAACGACGCTTTATACAGAGCCTAAAAGTTGGCACTAACAACAGAGAAAGTAAAGGAGCTTAAAGCGCTCCCACCTCTCTGAGCCCCACATTGGTCCACAGAGGCTATGGCTGGTGGAGGATACTGGAGCAGCTGCTGCTGGTGAAGCTGATGGGCTCTGCCCTCTGACTGCTTCAGGCAGGAAGGGCCCAGTACTTAGCAGGCCATGATACTCCCATTCAGTGGCAAGCATTGGGAGGGAGGAACAATTTCTCCTAGGCTAGAATCTGGTACCATAACAAAAGCATCAGCAAGCTGGGTCAGATCAGAGACCTGAACAAACAGGCAGAAGATAGCTTGGTTCAGCTAATCCTTGGTGGACACGTGTCATGTATAGCCCCCTCCCTCCAGCCCCTCAGAGTACCACAATGGCTGCAGGAAGTTGTGGGGTGCAATGAGGTGCAAGGGGTTCATTAGTAAATACTCACTGTGTTCAAAACCCATTTCCCAGCTCTGGGAAGCTGAGAGTACTTCCCAGTATATTTGTGTAACAAGTTTAATCAGTGCCCTTTCAATAACACATAGCATGCGTCATGAATTGCTACCCGGGAGAACAGAGCTCTGATCTCTGAAAAGCTGAATCTGATCAAATAGAAAAAAAAAAAGATGGAAGTGTCCAGTGATTGGTTAGGTGTTGTGGGCTCAGAGGACACTGGGGTGAACCACTCCCTTAGCCTCAGAGAACTGAGCAGAAAGATCGTCATTGCTAGTCAGAAGAATCTGGCCCTAGAAAGAGGCGTGACACCCTGAATGGCCCTAAACATTACTAATGGATAGCTCTCTAAGGCTGACTCCAAAAACCCTGCGCACAGCTGTGGCCAAATGCCTACCTTGATATCACACAACACTGGCACCCACAAAGCTCACATCCAAGCAGAGAGCCAGAATTTGGTTCCCAACACCACCTCAGGCTACTTCTAACACGCTCTCTTCTGACTTCCTCAGGTACTGCACTCATCTGAACAAAACCACACACATATGGCCACAATTAAAAATAAAAAATGAAGTATTAAAAAAAAACACCCAGTCATGTTACAAAATAAAAGGTCAATAAACATCATAATGTTTTAAGCAAGTTGAAGAGTTTGTGTTGGGTGCATGAGGCCCATGCACTGCAGGCTGGACATGCCTGCTAGCAGGCTTTCTTGTATAGAGCAAGATATATCATTGCCTTCCTACAAGACTCAATTGCAACTGTCAATCACTGGGAAGAAACAAAGTCATTCGGAAGAACTGCTTGTTCTAGGAATTTTAGAGAAAAGTATAGACCTGTGTAGAATGCCAATGGCCAGGACACTTTGGCTCCTGTCCATTCTCTCCCACTTGAAAGTCTGCTGTACTTGGCAATAAAATTGCCTTATCTTCGACATTCCCTCTGAGTTCTTTTAACCAAGAGACATAAAGATCAGGGAGGCAAGTGGAACACGGACAGAGACACTGGTGGGACACCATGGGTCCCTGCTACAAGGAAGGAAAAAGATGTCCACAGTGTCTCTCTCCTATCTGCTCTCAAAAACCTAGCAGCAAGAAGCATCTTTGACACATCATGGAGCGTCACTAACAATCCCAGAGCACTGGTAAGGAAAAGCTGTAGCCTACGGTGGTATTTCTCTCCACATCATGCCTTGGATCCTGCATCTGGAGCCTGCCACATTTCATGGTACATCTACTTCATGCTGGGAACATTCACACGTAGTTCGTCTGCCCATCTGTGCTCCTGTTTTAGAAAATGGCATACTACCCTGAGAACCTCTGTCACAGCTGCAGGAGATGAAAGGACACGCAACCAGGGCGATGGACAGATAGAGTCACTGGCTCTTGAAGCAAGGGGCAGGTGCTCCCATTTTTCTATCCTACAAATCATGCTAATTGGATGCCAGGAAGAAGGGGCCTCCATGCCACTTGCTCTCCACCAGGACCACTGTTCTAAGAAAACATCCTTCTCGACATCTTGCCTGTAATGAAGTCACTTCCTCAGCCAGGCAAATGAGATCTGCTGAACACTTTATTCCTGTCTTGTTGCCTCTCCTGGGTGGGGATGGAGAACAAAGTTCATCTTCACTCCCTGTGGTGGTTAATATTGATCCACTCAACAGTATATAGACTCACCAGAGAGACACACCTCTGGGCAAGTCTATCAGCTGTCCTGAATGCAGGTGGCACCATCCGATGGGCCGAGGTTCCAAACTAAATAAAAAAAGAGAAACAGAGCTGCAGCCAGCTCTCTCTTCTTCCTGACTGTGGTGCAATGTGACCATATGGAGGGCAGAAAGTCCTTGTCTCTACGGAAGCACTGGAGAAGTCAGAACATGTTAAACACTCTGCTCATCTCCATAGGGAGAAGACACTCGGCAGTCCTCCCAGAATGGTGTGTGTGTGTGTGTGTGTGTGTGTGTGTGTGTGTGTGTGTGTGTGCGTGTGTGTGGTGTCACAACTTGGTGATCCCTTGCTACCTGTTCAGCTAGCTCCACCTATATCCCCCAGAATATTATATTTGTTTATCCCAGACCCTTTTACCCTAAATCTTGAGCATTGCCTTTAAATCCATTAAAGCCATCCTTAGGAGGATGTCCTTTGTACTTTACAGTCTAAGTGACTTTTATGATATCTTACGGTCAGGGATTGCCTGGCTTCCACACACATTATGTTCCTCTCAGTCGTCCTCCCTAGATCTTTATCTTGAGCACTGTTTTGAGTCAACAGCACTCATCTTCACGGAAGAAGCCAGATGTACTTTATAAAGAGCTTCAATGTTTGCTTGTACACACAGGACAGAGTTAATTATCAGAAAACGTTCTTCCAAAGTTGTTCTGTGCTTAAATGTGGCTAAAATAAAGAAACTAGTGTCAGGCTCTCAAAGTCTTGGCCAGCATTGGTGCCTCAGTTGTGCTAAACCAAGTTTCATTCCTGTCTCTTTAGGGACCGGTTCTCTGCTGGCCGGAAAGCCTGCAGGGAACCCACACGTGATGAGGCACCTCACACCGGGCACTGCAGCTCCCCTGCCATGATGGATTGTGCTCTTACAGGGCCAGCCAAAGTAAAGCCTCCCTTCCTCCAGCTGTCTCTGTCAGGCATCTTGTCACCGTCCTGGAAAAGTGACTGGTACACACCCCAAAGCCACACAGGGCTGCAGGTGAGCGGAATCAATTAATCTGGTTTGTCTTTGGAAGGGAACGGAGCCTATTATCCAGACCTTCAGGTGCTTTTCTGTTCTCACCGTCCCCTCTCCTCAGCACCAAACACCCCTGCCCGAGCCTCCCTTTAGGGCAATCCCTCCCTCATGCCCTGGTTGGGTATTGTGGTGTTGTAGCTTTAGGCCATGATGACTGGCGACTGCTTTCTCTAGCTTTAGCAGAATGGCTTTTCCCATCTAGGGATCACGATGGGAGTAGGAGCCTTGAGACGCGGAATGCTGGAGGAAATGCCAGCGGGAGGAAGATTCCACTCTGAACTGCCCGTGATGCTAGCAGCACCTGAGATAGAACACACTTTACCACCTAGAGGATTCACGCCCTCCATATCCCACTGTGAGCTATTGCAGAAGACAATTTCTTCTCTGGGGCTGTTTCTTAGGAAGGTGGGGACAGACACCACTCAGGTTACAACCCAGTGCTTCCTGTCACTGTCTGTCAAGGGAGAGTGTCATAGTTTCATTCTGAACCCCTGTTTCTCTTTTGAGCCCTTGGGATTCAGCACAAAGGACAGGTTACCTCATTCCCCAGCCCTCCTTCCCTCTCACTATTGAATCAACTGAAGGCCCAAGTAAGAAGCAGGCTTTGTCCTCCTAAAATGACCAGCAAGAAGCTCTCCAACTCTAGGTGGAAACAAAGATACCCCCAACTCCAGGCTGTTTGCTTGGCGGTTGCCATGGCAAGGGCACCAGCCCTCACTCCTTGCTAATTGGCAGAGATGTAAAGTCAGGCAGAAATGGAAAGTCCCACCATTTACAGAAAAAGCTTTGGGGACCCCTTCAGATTTGAGTTTTCTGGGGAAGTCGGAGTCAGGGTGATGGAAAGTGGGGGTCTTATGTGATTGATCTGTCTCTCTGGTGGGGCCTGTAGGGGAAAAAAGAGTAAGGAAGCTGACATCACTGACCAAGTCATGTCACCAACCTGGGACCGGAAGTACAGAGCTGTGCTCAGCTTCCAGCTTGGTTTTCCGATTTCTTATGGTTTGGGGATTGGGGGGAACACAGCCATAGCATCAGATAACAAAGTACTCCTGACTTTTATGACTTAAGCCATTTATTATCTTACATTTTCCCTGGGTGAGAAATCAGAATGTAGTTCAGCTGATCTTCAGGTTCAGGGTCTCTGACAAGGGTGTCGTCACCAGGTTCTGTAGTCATCAAGATGCTGAAAACAAAGATAGATGTGAGCAAGGACACCAGGGACCATAAATGTCGTTGGTTATCCAACCAGAGATGCTGGAAGGCAGTTCTGACTCCTCTCTTCCTGGAGCACCCTTGCTCGGTCTGTAGGTAGTGTTGTGATTGACACGCCAGTCCAGACACTAATCTCTCCCAGATCTCTAGATTTCCCTAGTTATGGCCCATCTCTTAAACGATTTTGGAGTTACCTCCTCAGACCGCAGAAAGTTATCACAGCAGAGGAGACTCGTCAGGAGAAAGCTGTGGTATCTGCGTGGTTACCATAATGGTGAAGACTCAAGGGAAAGCTACAGTGATCTCCTAGTGGTGGTAATAGGGCTATTCTTCTTTCCACGGTTGTTGGGATTCCTTGACCTCTTTGCTTTTCTACCATCCTTGACCTGTTGGCACTTTAAATTCTACTCATCAGACAGAGCAAACGATTTCCTATCTGGAGAACCACACAATACCACAATAAGAGAAAATAAGGAAAGTAACAAAGGAAGGTAATTACATAAACAGCATTAAGAGCTGTTTGGCCTTGGATAGAAAGTGACTCATTTGCTCTACAAAAATCACTCCCTGGAATGAGGGCTGGGTACAGTAAGTACACTATCCCATTTTGCAAAGCCAGTTGTGTTTAGAAGCAGATGTCTGTAAATTAACCTCTGCCTGCAAAACATCAACACACATTAGCATGTATTGTAATCTAGCCCTCAGAGTTTGGTACTGTGGTCCCCATCGGTGAATGGAGAGTTGTCAAGTTAGAATGGTTGGGAGACTCATAGTTTCAAGGTCTCTGAGTGACAGAGCCTCCCTTCAAGAGAGCGTGCAGGGTGCTCATACATGCCTACTTCTCATCCCCAAAGGCGCGAGTCTGTTTAGTGGTTAGAATGGCAGACTTATAGAAAGCACCTATCAGGATAGGTTCAGATAAACAGCAGAGCTCTGCCAATGACCAGTAAAATAAGGGCATCTGTTCCCAGGCCCATCTAGCACCTCTGGGTTTCCTCTGCCTCTCAGAACATTATATTGGACAGCAAGGACTGTCGGCTGCTGACTTCCGGGTCTCAGCTCTCCAGTCTATAGATAAGAAATCACAGTCCAAGATGGCTGAGTGACTTGACAAAAATGTCTCAGGTAGGTGACCGCTGAGTTAGATACCAGGCATTCTATTTCATGGCCTTTTCTGAAGGTCCCAGCAGGTCCCAGCAGGACCATCTTGCCAGCAATCAGTTCTGTGCCATGGGTCTTCACTCATTCACCCCCTCGCCAACGCAGTAGGTTCATTTCATTCTTGCCTGAGTTTTCAATGGCTTTAGTGGTAGACGTGACAGCCCCTATGCTGCACAGAGAAAGAAGAGATGGCTCAAGTCAGAGTTGACACAGCATCCCAAAGTCACATGGGAACTGCTGTTTGACGTGGCTGTCTAACTTCTGACATTCCGGCTGATGTTTTAAATCAAGATGTGCTAAGTGAAGTATCTGTCTCTTCCTTAGCCTGGAGCCTGCCATAGAGACCCTACAACCCTGGGAACTTCTGGTGAGCGCTTTCTTCACACTAGGAAACGTACACGATGCCTACTGAACAAGAGTTCTGAAATCGCAATGGCAGGTTTGCACACTGCAGCTCAGAGGAGCTTCTCATGCCAGGAGGGGCCACCCTGACTCCCCAAGGACAGAAACTCCGTGTCTCTCTTCAGCCTCGCACTGCATATCTGTCTGGGGAGATACCTCGGTCAGTAGAATGCTCACTTTGCAAGCATGAGGACCCAAGTTCAACCCCAGGACCCACCTTTTAAAGACTGGGCAAGATGGTACACACATGGAATCCCAGCACTGGGGAGACAGGTGGGTCCCTGGGCACACTTACACACATGTATTCACACACATATACCTCCACACAAATTACATGTATGCACATATATGTGAACACATGCTCACACACTAGCACATACTAAAGCGTATTTAGTGAGTAGAGGCCCTTCTTGAGTTCTGTGTGATGTTTTTATGGAGTCAATCAAGCCTGAAAGCAGGTGCAGGTGGCAGGTGGCCTGGGGGCACAGGAACTGGATCTCACGTCTAAAGTGGGCGTGATCCTCACTCCAGGAAGCTCTGTTGAGGTAAGATGACTGGATTCTAGGTCGAGGAGAGGAGAGTCCAGCCAGGTCCGCAGGCCTGGAATCCTTTCACTGCTGGGGCAGGATAACGTCGCTCCTCTCCACGCTTGCGCAGCACGCAGCAGGTGCTCGTATCTCTTAACACCCCAGAACTTAATCATCATCTTTTTGAGGAAAACGATTGCGCCTTTTCAGCGTTACTGCCACCGTCCGTGGCAGATGTAAGTACCCATACTTAATGAATTAATAGCTAAATGGCTGCCTGCCGGGTGCTCATCACTCAGGGCGCGATTTCTGCCCATGCCTTCCATCTCCAGCCCTATTTCCTGCACAGAGCAGGGTAATTGCTCCACAAAAGCGCCGCTCTCTGCTCTCTCCCAGGTGCACTGTGTTCTGCTGGAGAACGGAGGCTGCCTGCCGCACAGCAGATTAATCAGCCCCGTGCCTGAGAAGGAATGGTCTATTTGATTTGATGTGGCCAGCTGAAAGGCTGAGCTTCACAGGCCCGGGGCGTGTCTCAGGAAGGAGCTGTTCCCTGCACAATTCTTCCTGGGCTTGCTGCTGCTTTCCAGAAATGGACCTACGTTGTTTATAATAAGATCAGGGACCGCAAGAAACCAGTGAGACAGGATGCTTGTCGTACAGTAGGAATGGCCCAGTGATAGTTAGCCAGTCCCTCATTCAGTCTTTCTGCTTTCTACTCCCCTGCGACCACGGGGCAGGTGTGAGCCCCTTTCTGCCACCACTGGGCAGGTGTGTGCCTCTTCCTGCCATGCCTGGACAGATGTGTTCCTCTTCCTGCCACACCTGGACAGGTGTGTGCCTCTGCCTGCCACCACTGGACAGGTGTGGGCCTCTTCCTGCCATGCCTGGACAGGTGTGTGCCTCTGCCTGCCACCACTGGACAGGTGTGGGTCTCCTCCTGCCATGCCTGGACAGGTGTGGGTCTCTTCCTGCCATGTCTGGACAGGTGTGGGCCTCTTCCTGCCATGCCTGGACAGGTGTGTGCCTCTGTCTGCCACCACTGGACAGGTGTGGGTCTCTTCCTGCCATGCCTGGACAGGTGTGGGTCTCTTCCTGCCATGTCTGGACAGGTGTGGGCCTCTTCCTGCCATGTCTGGACAGGTGTGGGCCTCTGCCTGCCACCTCTGGGCAGGTGTGTTCCTATCCTGCCACCACTGGACAGGTGTGGGCCTCTGCCTGCCACCTCTAGGCAGGTGTGTGCTTCTCTCTGGAGCTTGCAGTCAACTAAACACATGTCTGAAAATGGAGATCCCAGTTTGGACATTATAGACTATTCTGACTTGCCCCTTTAGGCATTGAGGAAGAAGGCAAAGTTTAAGGAGCATATTCTTTCTCTCTCTCCCACCTCCTCTCCTTTGTTCCATCCTTCTATCCCCTCTCCTTCCCCTTTCCTTCCCTCCCTCCCTCTCTCCCTGCAGTGCAGTGACTCTCTCCTTTCTCCTACCGGAAAGGGCTCTGTTTTGTGTGCTGTCATCCTCCGTCTCTGCTCTGTGGTCATCTTCTTCAAGGTGGTGCTGACCCCTCATTTCTCAGGTGGTGAGACTCCTGATCTAGTCCACATGTCATCAGAGCTATTAGAATAGCGGGGGAGAGCTGTAAAGAGAGACAGTACAGACGTGTTTGTCAATACTCTGTTTCCCAGACATTTAGCTAATAGTCCTTCCCAGTGGTTCTGGGCTGCACACACAACAGGTCTTCCTTAAAAATAAAACCCAATTTCCTCCCTCAAGCAGCAACCGACTGAGTAGGAGAGTCAGGCAAGCAGGAAGGAATCTGCAAAATGTCTCAGAAAACTAAGCATCCCTACTTCCACAGAAGAAGGGCTCTGATGGTGACCAATCTTCACGGCAGCCTGATTGGCACCTAAAGCATCTAGAGCCTTAGAGATTCACGTCTGTGGGTGTGTCAGTGGGGGCATTTCCAGATGGAAGAAGACCTATCCCAAACGTGGGCAGCACCATGCCATGCCATGGGATCTCGGAATTAATAAAAATGGTCAGAGGGTGGCATAAAGACAGCTGAGTGGGTGAAAGCCCTGGTCTTATAGCATGCCGAGCTGAGGTCCACTGTGGAAGCTCACTGTGGATGGGCAGGACGGACCAACAGAGATCCACACTCATGTGTGTGTACATAATAACAAGACATTTTAACCTCAGCATTGCTAGACTAAAGCCCCTTTTAAGTCACTTTCTGTCACAGCAAGACTAGGAAGTACCAGAATTTCTAGCCTGCTCTCGGAATGTGAGGATGTGATCCCGATTCAACCCTTAACAAACAGGAGATAAGAGGGCCATGCTGGAGTCATGCATGTCTGGTGGCCTGGGCTGCCACCTGGGGTGACAGTGTCCTCCAAGCCTGAGCTGCTGCCGAGGGCTGTGTCTGGGTCTGTGATCCAGCGGCAGCTTGGGTCTCTGTTGATGTCTGTGGCCTGTGCCACTTCAGGGGGCCACAGGGAGCATTAGTGATGCAATCAGGGGGCTGTGCTGAGTAACCAGAGACTGCGTTCATGTTTCCTGGCCGCCCAGACCTGAATAATCACACAGAAACTATATTAATTACAGTACTGTTTGACAAATAGCCTAGGTGTATTCCTAACTAGCTCTTACATCTTAATTAACCCATTTCTATTCATCTGTGTATCACCACAAGGCTGTGACCTGCCAGTAAAGTTCTGGCGTCTTCTCCTTCGGCAGCTACATGATGTCTCTTTGACTCTGCCTACTCTCTCTATGTTCGAATTTCCTGCCTGACTTTACTCTGCTAAGCCACTAACTGAAACGGTTTTCTTTACTAACCAATAAAAGTAACACATATACAGAAGGACTTCCCACACCAATGCTGAGCTGGCCCTGCCCATCCAACCCCACCCGAGGCATGTGACCCCAGGGACCAAGACTGACCCTACTGTCCAGGGTCAGTAGGAGTGAGTATTGGAGACACTGCGTGAGTGGAGGAGGTCCACTGGTGGGCTGCCTGTCTGTGGTTCTAGCAGGGCGTGGTCTACTACTACCCAGGCCCACAGTCAGTCCTTGCATTGGCGTGCCCTAACATCTACCTCGTATAAGACCTGCAGGAGCTCGTGAAGTGACCGGTCCTGTGGAATGATACTGGCAGGATACCCAGGACTCGGGTGGCCATGGGACATTCCAGAGGAGTTCTGATGAGGATCCAGTGATGATGTACCAGAAACCAGAGCCTTGGACCAGACCAGTGACTCATTGCAATGATCATTTGCTAGTAAAACTGATTGGGCCAAAGGGTACACTATGTGACACGCTGTTCCCAATGCCACCAGGATGAATGAAGAGGTGTTGGAGAGGCAGGAAGACAGAGGAGCAAGGAGGTTTTTGTTTTGGTTTTTTGTTGTTGTTTGCTTGCTTGCTTTGCTTTGTTTTTGGTTAAGTTTTTAAACCTTTTCTTTGGGGAGCTCTTCAGATGTGAGAAGAAAATATGGGGGGACTGAGAGGTGAGCAGAATTGGGGTACATGATGTGAAAATTCCAAAGAATCAATAAAGAAATTATGCTTTAAAAAATAAGAAGTAAGGCATACAAAAGTTAATAAAGATGAGATAAACAACTTAAATAGACCTATAACCCCTAGTGAAATAGAAGCAGTTATCAAAAGTCTCCCAAATGAGAGACAGAGAGAGAGAGAGAGAGAGAGAGAGAGAGAGAGAGAGAGAGAGAAAGTACATGCCAGATGGTTCTAGCACAGAATTCTACCAGACTTCCAAAGAAAAGCTAATACCAATACTCCTCAAATTATTCCACAAAATAGAAATAGAAGGAACATTGTCAAAATCATTTTAAGAGTCCACAGCCACCTTGATATCCAAACCACACAAAGATTCAACAAAGAAAGAGAATTACAGACCAATTTTCCTCATGAACTTAGATGCAAAAATAATCAATAAAATACTGGCAAACTTAATCCAAGAACACATAAAAAAAATTATCCACTATGATCAAATAGGCTTCACTCCAGAGATGCAGGGATGGTTCAACATAAGAAAATCAGTAACTGTAATCCAGCGTTTAGGTCGGTCCTCTGGCCTTAACTCTGGCATACTTCTCTGTCCAGGCACAGGCCTCACCGGTCAGAAGAAGAGGGGAGTGGCTCATATGCCAACTGAATGGCCCCACTCCATAGGTTCAGTTCCCAAAGACACATTCCACTGCCCTTGATGTCCTGCCATACCTCTGTCCCCTCCTGTTTCTGTGCTCCTGGCCCCAATTTGGGGACACTTCTGCTCCCCAGGAGCAGACCACACCATTCAGAAGAACAAGTACAAGGTAAGCAAGCCAGGAAAACACATCAGGCAGAGACTCCCTGATGGACTGAAGACCACGCCCTGCTAGAACCACAGACAAGCAGCCCACCAGTGGACCTCCTCCACTCACGCAGTGTCTCCAATACCCACTCCCTTCCTCATCACCATATCCTAACTCCCAACTCGGGCAGAGACCCCTGCTGCGCAAAGGCCAAGCTAGCCACTAGAAGTCTGTTTCCCAACTTGGACAAAGATTCCCTACTAGACCAGAGGTCACATCAACCATCAGAAATCCAGACCACAAAGACCAAACAAAAACCAAGGAATAAAATACCCATCCAGCAAAGACAAAGTCAGAAATCAGCATCGAGACCTATAATCATCCCCAACCCAGATGCCTAAATGTCAGAGTAAGAACACAATGACCAAAGTCAGGGCAAGATGGCACCACTAGAACCCAGCTACCCTACAACAGCAAGACCTGAATATTTCAACACAGTTTGAAAGACCAAGAAAATGGCCACAATCCACCACATAAACAAACTGAAAGGAAAAATTGATATGATTGTCTCATTAGATGCTGAAAACACCTTTGACAAAATCTAACACCCCTTAATGGTAAAAATCTTGGAGAGATTAGGGATAAAAGGGACATACCTAAACATAATAAAGGTAATTTATAGCAAGTCTATAGCCAACATCAAATTAAATGGAGAGAAGCTCAAAGCAATTCCATTAAAATCAGGAACAAGACAGGATTGTCCACTCTCTCCATATCTCTTCAATGTAGTACTTGAAGTTCTATGTGGAGCGATTAAACAACTGAAGGAAATCAAGAGGCTACAAATTGGAAAGGAAGAAGTCAAAGTATAATTTGCAGATGATATAATAGTGTACATAAGAAACCACAAAAATTCTATCAGGGAACTCCTGCATCTGATAAACTTTCACTGAATTGGCTAGATACAAGATTAACTCAAAAAAAAAACCCAACAGTAGCAAAACATAACAAAACAAGATAAAGTAAACAAATGAACAAACAACAAAAAACCCAGTAACCCTCCTATATACAAATGATAAATGTGCTGAGAAAGAAATCGGAGAAACAACACCCTTCACAATAACCATAAATAATATAAAATATCTTGGGGTAACTATAACCAAGCAAGTGAAAGACTTGTATCACAAAAACTTCAAGCCTTTGAAGAAAGAACAGACAGGGATGTTGATCAATGACATCAAATCGAAGACCTAGAAATAAATTCACACACCTATTGACACCAGCTTTTTTGATAAAGAAGCCAGAAACACGCCATAGGAAAAAGGAAGCATCTTCAACAAATGGTACTAGTCTAGCTGGATGCCAGCCTGTAGAAGAATGCAAACAGATCCATATCTATCACCCTGCACAAAACTCAATTCCAAGCAGACCAAAGACTTCAACATAAAACCAGATACACTGAACCTTATAGAAGAGAAATTGGGGAATAGCTTGGAATGCATTGGCACAGGACACACCTTCCTGAACAAAACACTCATAGTGTAGGCACTAAGACCAACAGCCAATAAAGGAGGCCTCATGAAACTGAAAAGCTTCTGGAAGGCAAAGGACACTGTCAACAGGACAAAGCGGCAGCCTACAGAAAGGGAAAAGATCTTCACCGACTCCACATCTGACAGAGGTCCAATATCCAAAATATATAAAGAATTCAAGAAACTAGACATCAACAAACCAAATAATCCAATTTAAAAATGGGGTACAGATCTAAACAGAGAATTCTCAACAAAGGAATCTCAAATGACTGAGAAACACTTAAAGAAATGTTCGAGATTATCTCGAATATCATCATAGAATCTTCGTCTGGCGACAGATGGAGATAGAGACAAAGTCCCTCATCAGAGTAACAGACTGAGCTCCCAAGGTCCAATTGAAGAGCAGAAGGAGGGAGAAGATGAGAAAGGAAGTCTGGACCACGAGGGGTTGATCCATCCACTGAGACACTGTGCCTGTTCTAATGGGAGCTTCCCAAATCCAGCTGGACCGGGACTGAGTGAGCATGTGACCAAACCGGACTCTGAATGTGGTTGAAATGAGGGCAGACTGAGAAGCCAATGATAATGACATCAGATTTAGATTCTACTGTATTTACTGGCTTTTTGGGAGCCTAATCTGTTTGGATGCACACCTTCCTAGACCTGGATGGAGGGGGGAGGGCCTTGGACTTTCCACGGGGTAGGACACCCTGACTTCTCTTAGGACTGGAGAGTGAGGGGAGGGTAGTGGGAGGGAAATGGGAGGATGGGAGGAGGTGGAAATTTTAAATTAATTAATAAATATAAAAAATACAGAAAAAAATGTTCGAGATGCTTAGCTATCAGGGAAGTGCACATCAAAACCACTTTAAGATTCCATTTTATACCTGTCAGAAGGGGTAAGATCAATAGTGCAAAGTAACATCTCGGGCTGGAAAGGATGTGGAACAACAGGGACGCTCCCGCATCGCCGGTGGGAGTGTGAGCTTGCAAAGACACTCTGGAAATCAATATGATGGTTTTCCAGAAAATTGGGAATCCATCCACCTCAAGACCCAGCTATACCAATCTTGGGTATATACTCAAAGGACACATCATCCCACAAGGACACGTACTCAACTCTGTTCATAGTAGCTTTATCCATAATAGCCAGAAACTGAAAGCAACCTAGATGTCCCCCAATTAAAGAACGAATAAAGAAAATGTAGTACATTTATACAGTGGAGTATTACTTAGCTGTTAAAAACAATGACATCATGAAATTTGAAGGCAAATGGGTGGAACTACAGTAAAAACATCCTGAGCAAGGTAACCCAGACCCAGAAAGACAAACATGGTATGTACCCACTTATAAGTGGACATTAGCTGTTAAGTAAAGGATAACCAGGTTACAATCCACAGACCGAGAGAGGCTAAAATTCAAGGATGGCATAAGAGGAGACACATGGATCTCCTTGGAAAAGGGAAATAGGATCTATTTTGTGGGTGGACTGGTGGTGGTTGGGAGTGGGAACAGGAGGAATCAGTCAGGGTGGGGAGGGATGGCGGGAGAGTGTATGCCTGGAATTGGAGGGTGATGTGGAAGCTCCCTGGAGTCTACGAGGGTGACCCTAGAGAGAACTCCTAGTAATGGGGGATATGGAGCCTGATCCAGCCATCTTCTCTAACTAGGAAAGGCTTCCAGCAGCATGACTGCAGCACCAACCCAACCACAAAACCTTTGACTTACAATCTGTCCTGCCTGCAAGATGTGCTGGGGTAATGGTGGCGCAGAACTTGTGGGAGTGGCGAACAAATGACTGGTCCAACCTGAGGCCCACACCACAAGAGGGAGCCCATGCTCCCATCCTGACACTGCCTGGAGGGCCAGGAACCAGATGCTGGACAGACCGGGGAACTAGGATAGAACCAAACACAACCAGGAAAAAAACTGAATCTATGCCCCTAGATGGGTGCCTAGCCCAGCTATTGTCAGGGAGCTGCCATTCAGCAGCTGATGGGAGGAGATGCAGAGTCTCAGAGCCAAACACTGGACTGAACTAGGGAAACCCCAGAGAAGAGAGGTGGAGGACACCACAAGAACACAACACACACAATCAACCAAGCTTGGCTAAGAGGGACTCAGAGACTGAAGTGACAATCATGGACCCTGTGTGCGTCTGAACTAGGTCCCGGGAATATGCCTTATGGTTGTGTAGCTGGGGGTTCTTGTGGGACTCCTAACAGCAGGAGTGGGGTGTCTCTGACTCTTTTGCCCACTCTTGGAATCCTTTTCCTCCTCCTGGGTTGCCTCATCCAATCGTGATAGGAGGGTTTGTACCTAGTCTCATTGTAACTTATCTGCTATGTTCATACTTAGTTGATACTTCTGGGAGATCTGTTCTTCTTCTTCCTTTTTTTTTTTCTTTTTAAGGAAAATGAAGAAGCAGTAGTTCTGGAGTAGAGGGAGTGGGGGAGACCTTCAAGGAGTGGAGGGAGGAGAAACTGTGATCAAGATGTAATGTATGAGCAAAGAGTAAAAAGAAGAAAAAAGAAAGAAAAGAAAAAGAAAAAGAAAAAAGAAACTAGGCCATAAACAAGTAAAAAGGTAGAAATGTCTGGTTTGGCCACGAGGGAAAGGGATGAGTGTTGCTCCCACACAGAAGCATCCTGCTATCCAAAGTCCAGAACATTTAGAGGATTTCAAGTCTGGCGTAGTGGGATCAAGGGCAGGAGGGCAGGAAAAAGCTCTTGTAGGCAACAGGCACAGTCTAGGAGTCCAATAAGGGCCTGTGGAGTCTGGCTTCGAGCCAGTTCAGCACAGCATAGAAAGCCATTGGAAGGCTACAAGACCTGAGCAGGAAGGTCAGTTTAGGAACTGCTGATTACCCAGGGAAATAAATGAGGTTCCATGGTACAAACTGAAGGAAATACTCGGGCTCAGATTTGTGCAATTGCCCCTTACACTCTACCTAGCATTCTACTGACTTCACCATGGTGCAGCCCATGTGCACAGCCCTGGTGGGGTGCACAGATTCCTGATTGTCTGCGTGGAAGTCGAGGTGAGAGCCTCAAGCTAAGACACGGCACACGCTACACAGAAACACTGCCCTCTCCCACAGTCAGCAGAAGAGTTCACTCTTCGGGATGGTAGTCTCAACAGGCCTTGGCCAGCATGGGAGACAGAATGATGCTTTTGCTTCTGATGTGTGCGAGTGTGTGTGTGTGTGTGGGGGGGGTAATCAAAACAAATCTTGGCTCTTCAGCATGTGACCAAGAGATGAGATTTGAACTTAACTTTAGGAGCCAACAGGTTAAGGACAGCGTCCATCTATGCCACTGCACAGCTCAGGGTCAAGGACAGCGTCCATCTATGCCACTGCACAGGTCAGGGTCTGTGCTTCTTAGCATCGCCAGCATGCTCTGTAGGAATGGTCATCACCCCTAGTTGACTTGGCTGCTCTCTAAACCAACAAGCTCCAAGTTTGAAAAAAAGCCGTAAGAATTTCCACACAAAGAGAAAATTAAATACTTGAGAAAAGTAAAGCCCCCCAGGGTTGTGAAAAATGATTGCATTTTGAGTGTGCAATGCTTGTCTCTCAGCTGGTGATGCTGTTTTGGAAAGACTGTGCAGCCTTTGGGAGCTGGGGCCGAGCTAGGGAAGGGTGGAGCGGTTCCGTGTATAGCCACACACTGTCTCTCTCTTCTTCCTGGCTGCTGATGACATCTCAACCTGCTGCTGCCTCTGCACCATCAATCTGCTCCTGCACCATGATGGACCCTCTCCCCTCAAACCATGAGCCAAAATAATCCCTTTTTTCCTTAAGCTCCTTCTTGTCCATTGTTTGGCATGGTAATGAAGCCCAATAACCAGTATAGAGTGGAGAACCTTGTGGCACAACACTGGGCACAGCTGGCTTCCTTGGTTTATTTGGGTTTACTTGCCTTCTTTTATGAACAAAGTCAACGGTCTTCTATCGATAAAGGGCACATCTACGACACAGCTACTGCCATAGTGTTTGCTTTATCTTCATCTGTTTACTTTAGTTTTTCAGCAGCCCCGGGGTGCAGAGAACGACTTGGATGCTCAGGGAAATCCATCCAGCTGCACACAGACTGGAACAGGTTGTGATGAAGCTGAGCCTCCTCTTGTCTGGTCCTAGCCGAGCAGGATGCCCACTCTGCCATCTCCTGCTGTCTCCTGCCATCTCCTGATTCCTGAGATACAGGAAGAGACACGTGGCTAGCTGCAACTTCTCCACTGAGGACTCCTCCCAGAGGAGCACATCCAAGGACAAAGAGGCTCAGTGTCTCTGAGGAAGCAATTCCAGGTCTTCAGACTTTACCCTAGGACTGCTCTGCGCGGCCTCCTTTCTGCAGAATAGAATTGCTTCTTGCTGTATTTTCCATTCACTGCCTTCTGTTGAGTTTAGTTGGAAAATTAAAACAAATGAAATTAAAGTGTTATTTTAAAATCCTACCTCTCCATTCTACATCAAAAACAATCCCCCTTTCTCTCAACCCTGACAACAGAAATTCATTTCTTCACTCCAAGAGAATCCCCAATTGGTAGAAATAAAATGTACTTTTGAACAACAAAATAAAATTTATTCATTGCTCAAAAACCATTTTTTTCTCAGGGCTAATTCATGGAAAATGGTCTATCATGCTTTCCTGGTGGCTGGCTCCCTGTGTGTATGATTTTCGTGTTGCTGTTTCTATTTTCCCACATGCTAAAGTTTGAGGTATTGCCACATTCCATGGCCCCCCAGATATGTTTCTTTCTAGTTCTGGGGTGATCTACAACCAACTAGTCACAAATAAATTTTCAGTATGAATGTTTCATTATTTTCCCTTCAAAGAAAAGAAAAACAAGCTGCCCTGTCTCACTGACATTAGGCAGTACATCCTTGACATTTTTTAAAGGCTGCTCCCAAGCCTTTGACAAACCTCTGCCGCTAACACATAAACACATCCACTCTGCTTGCTGATTGTCCTCCAAAGCATACTCGATCAAAGGGCACGCTTCCTGTCTGCAAGCCCCTCATGAATTCTCATTCTGCCTAAATTGAATGTTTTGTCAATGTCACAAATTAGAGACCTTTCTGGCGTTCCCTACTTTAGCTCAGGCTTCTAGTATCTGGCCAAGCACATTGACTTCCTCTTGGAAGTCAGCATAGACGCCGCTTGCCCACGTTCTCAAAAAGGGTCCATTGAAACAAATGGTGGGAATGTGATTAACAGAAGGGGAACATTAGACAAATTGTTCATGAGACTGACCATTACCAGACGAATTGTGATGCTCACAAATTCATCTGTTGGAGCCCTCACTTCCAGAGTGACTGATGATGGGCCTTTAGGGAGGTAATTATGCTGAAGTCATGAGGTAAACCATAGACAGAAAGGACTAGAGTCCTCATAGGAAGAGGCAGAGGCACAGGTTCTGTCAAGAAAAGTCATAAAAGGACACAGACACATGCCGACAAGCCAGGATGAGAAGCCTCATCAGACACCAGCACTTATAGCTTCCTCTTGGACTTCTGGCCCCCCAAACCATGAAAAAACAAACTTCCATTGCTTGAGCTCTTTGGTGTCTCATCAGCCAGAGCAGGCTAATCTAATATCACTAAACCTTTTTTTTTTTTTTTTTTTTTTTTTACCAAGATCACTTAACCAACAGAAGTGAGAAGTGGAGAAAGTTTGAGAAACAGGTTTGAAAAACAATGAGGAAGTGGAGGAGGAACTATTAGCAAGCTAGCTCAGGATTTCTTTTCCAGAACAATTTCAGATTATAGTAAAATTGGGTGTAAAATATGAAGATCCCTCATGCATCACTATACACACACACGCACACACACACACACACACACGCACACGCACACGCACGCGCACACACAGAGTCCACCATCATCAGCATCCCAGTCTACATAGTTCTTTTGCTGCAGTTGATGAGCCTGAATAGATATGTCATTACCTACTAAAACCATAGGTTTTAATTCTTGGTGGTGTACATTCAATGGGTTTGAACAAGTGTATGTAATAGGTATTTACCGTTATAGTATCCTGTACATCTTGATTCAAGCATGGAAATAAGACAGCCTCCAAGCAATGTAAAAATCTAAGCCAACCTTATCATTAGGAATGAGGCCAAATGCACGGTGATCATCAGTATGCACAGTCCAAGCTGAAAATAATCTTAAAGCTTCATTTAGATGGATGAATAATGGAAGGGTTGGGTCAGATAAATCCTTCCAAGGTAATGAGTAAAAGTCAGGGAAACAGGAAGCAGAGGGAGCTAATCTGATTACAATGGATCACACTAGAGCAGTGGTTCTCAACCTGTGGGTCCCCATCCCACAGGGATCTAATGAGCTTTTCACAGGGATCACACATCAGCTATCCTACATATCGAATACTTATATTATGATTCATAACGATGGCTAAATTGCAGTTATGAAGTAACGATAAAAATAATTTTACAGTTGGGGTCAGCACATCATGAGGAACTGTATTAAGGGGTCGCAGCATTAGGAAGGTTGAGAACCCCTGCTCTAGAGAAATGCCAGGCAGCAGAAGCCACCCTGAGATGACCTACCCATTGCAATTAGCAAAAGAGCAAAAAGGCCACTATTATAAATACTCAAATAATTTAAAGGAAATGTGTTTATTAACAGATGGATGATTCTGCAGCAAAATAGAAATTACTTTGAAATCTCAAATGGAAAAAAGTGAGATCTACTTAGTGGTGACTTTGAGCGGTCAGGCCATTCCTCTAGAGAAACGATGACTTGCAGAACACAGCTGAGTGACCAACAGAATGTTGGGCTGGGCGCAGTGGGGCAGGATTACAAACCCAACACTCAGAAGGCTGAGGCTCGGGTGCTGATGGGGTTTTGGGGAGAGCCTGGGCCCAGGCAGTGCTCACATCCCCAGTAGGCCAATTAAAGCTACAAGTAACACCAGATAAAGGAGATTTATTCAGTCAGGCCAGATATTTGAAAGGGAAATTTCAGAAGGCAGAAGACTGTAGAAGGACCCAAACCCTCGGCTTACCATTAAAACGTGCCAACAGCAGAAACCTCCAGGGGCCAGGCTCGATGGAGGAGGAGCTGGGAGATGAAAATTTTAAGCAGAGAAATCTCGGTGTCCTAAGGTAGCAGAACTCCGTTGCATTCTGTCTCTTCTGCAGATAGCAATTACTATTCATGGTAGCATATTAGTTAATTATCCTTTTTACAGAAAGAGAGAAAAAGAGATGCCGGCCAAGAATTAGGCATGTTCTGCCACTACAAATCATGCTTTGGTCCTTGTGGCCGTGTTCTCACACACACATAAACAGGGTTAATCTCAAGCAAGCCAGGTCCTTATCATTCTTAAACCACAGTGAATGTGGTGTACCATAGAACAAAGGAGAAAACCAAACAGGTGTGGCCACTGACAAAAGCCATTTAACACAACTCATGACCCAGAAGAAATGAAGCAGATACCCTTAGTGAGAAAGAAGGTGTCTAGAACAATATCAGGCTCAGTAGTGAAAGATGGAATCCTTTGGCCACATGTAAGAAACAACTCAGGAAAACCCATGATAGGGCCACTGTGAGCGTGCGTCTAATTCTGGTCCAGGGACCGTAGGAGGTTGAGTGAATTATGACCCCTCTGCTTTGGTGATGGAACAAGAAGAAAGCCACTGTGTTGGAGTCATCTCAGTGAAGACCACCCAAGTAGTATCTATCAATAAACAGGTTCCATGGACAGAGCACAGAGCCTGAACTGGGTTGGGAAAAGTCTAGGGAATCTAGCATGGGAACTTTGTGGAAAGGATCCCTAGTGAACCAGAGGCTAAGAAACAGTGTTCCAGGGACCCAAATGTTTCTTTTCAGCCTGTGCTTAAAGAGGCCTCTGCAGTAGTCTCTAAATAGTCACCCAAAATATCCACAAAATAACTACCTGCCCACAGCAGAGAGGATGAGGTCACCCAATCACATAAGAACCCTGTGTTCTTCCCCTCTTTGGCTCATTTATGATTGGGGATCCAAGAGGGAACAGTCAAAAGTATGTTGAAGGGTGTAAGAGGAGAAAGCAGTTACATCCATGATCCAGAGAGCGGGAGGCCACTGATGTAGGCATCAGCAAAGGAAGGACCCTTGGCTGAGGATGAAGATCACAGAACTGATTCTTACCCTCAGCATTTTAATTTCTGAACTTCAACATTTGAAACTGTATATTTGCCTTCCTATTTACTCAAGAATAAAAACAGTAACTTACAACATGAAAAGTACTGTGCATTAAAGAAAATACTGATAAGTCAGAATTTATGAAGAGCTAGCATTTCCGTTTTGCAAAGGCCGTTAACAGGATGATCGTCTGATAATGGGTCAGAGCTGAGAACCTCAGGATGAGCTCATGTGAGACTCGGTGCAAACATGGGTGCAGAAATACTCATAGCTACTGCTTTGCCTGCTAGAGGCCTTAAAAACAATGACATCCTAGTAGGAAAGTACACACCTAGCATATCAATAATTGATGCCTACAATTTTTTCCAATCAATGAGGCCAGTACCCCTAGGAAAATAGATAATTCTAGGCAAAGGCAAGAAATATACAAGATGAGTCATGAGCATACCACAGTTTCAGAGATCAGCAAAATTCTAAAGCTGATCCAAAAAGCCACATCCCAACCTAGACCAAAGGGAGCATGCCAAGCAGACACGGGGCCTGAGGAGAAGGGTTCTTCTAGAAAAGTCTGCAACTACTTAAACAGTAAAATAAATGAAATGGCATTGTTACAACCCAAATAGAAAACAATTGCACTGTCTCTAGAGATACAAAATGATGAGGAAGTAAGAGACGACTCTTCCAGGAAGCAGAGTTGTAACTAATGCTTGCAGCAGCTTCATCTTCTAGCAGGTGGAGGGTAACTGGTGCTACTTCACATGCACTGTGCCTTGCGATTCCCAATAAAGAGACACTGTAAGAGTGGATGGGATATAATGAAGGCTGCTGTCTCAGTCACTGTTGTTTTGCTGTGAGAAGACATGACAACTTTTATAAAGGAAAGCATTTACTTGGGGTCTTGCCCACAGTTCTGGAAGGTTAGTCCGTTACCATCATGGCAGGGAGCGTGGTGGCGGGCAGCAGGGTAGAGTGCTGGACCAGTAGCTGAGAGTCACACATGCTCATCCTCAGGCAGCAGGTGAGTGGGGGCTGGAGCGGAAGTCTGAAACAAGGATGTATCCTACTCCAACAAGGCCACACCTCCTAATCCTTCCCAGTAGTTCAACAACTGGGAACCAAGCATCCAAATAGATGACTATATAGGGGTCATTCTTATTCAAACCATCATGGTTGCAGTGGGAAGCCCTGGGAGCAGAGGCTCAGTGAGACAACATGATTAGGATTGGTAGTGATGACTCACATCCAGTGTGCAGCTTTGGTTGGATGCACTGAGAACTCACTTTGGGTCTTTCTCCTGTGAAATCATGAGGAATGCCATAGAAATCCCAGTCAAGTGACATTCTTTACAAGCCCTCAAACCCTGAGGTCGTGGAAAACAAGGATAATCTGACTTTGCTCTCCAGGAGGCTAAGAATGTGAGTGCTATGTGGTGTTCTGGTTGGCTCCTGAGATAGAAAACAGCTGTTAAATCCATAAGTGCAAGGCATGGTATTGCAGGCCTGCCATCCCAGCACTCAGAAACCTGAGCAAGAGAAAGCCTGCAGTTTGGATTAGCTTGGACCGCAGAGCAAGACTGTCTCAAAACAAAACCTTAGGAAACATGGAGCACAGACTTGTTAAAAATGACTTATCAATATTAGATCTTTAACTGAGACACATACGATGTTGGCATTCAGGAAGATTAGTTACGGTATATAAATAAGAATGGACTGTACTAGTTTTATAACTTCCTGAAAACCAAAAGTTTATTTTTTAATACAAATGTTTATTTCACAAAGACGTAAAACCTCTCCATGTAGGTATGGGGAAGATGACATAGTAAGTAAAACTTAAAATTATGATAAAGCAAGGCCCTAAAGGTAGGGCAAATCTCAGCACTATTCATCAATATTGTTAATCCACTCATCGGGGCATCTGTGAGAACCTGGTGCCTCCAGTCTACAAAAAGTGATTCTTATCAAAGATGAATCAGGCAGAAGTCACAAAACACATGGGAATCCACCTTCTCTGAGGAGAGCAGGAAAGCTGGCCACGGAATGACAGCTACCCGCTTGATCACTCAGTGATTTAACACAAAATGACTGTGATGTGGGATTCCCCCCTGTACACTGTGAATATAATTAGTTAGTAAAGAAACTGTCTTGTGCTTTGGGCCTATAGCAGAGCTTTACAGGAATAGAGCTAGGTGGGGAAAACTAAACTGAATGCTGGGAGAAAGGAGGCAGAGTCAAAGAGAAGCCATGGAGCTGCTGCTGGAGACAGATGTGCTGAAACTTTGCTTGTGGGCCACAACCTCATGGTGATGCACAGATTAATGGAGATAGGTTAAACTAAAATGTAAAAGCTAGCACATAAGAAGCTAGAGCTAACGGGCCAAACAGTAACTTAAATAATAAGTTTCTGTGTGATTATTTCGGTTCTGGGCAGCTGGGACAAACAAGCGGTCTCCCCCCAACAAATTGGTGCCAATGTGGTTGACTAAAATCCACTTAAAATTCACTTGAGAGGTCTTGAAAAAGTATTCTAGACACAAAAACACAGAGTTTAACACAGCTTCTTGCTGTTTGTTGGTAGTGTGCCACGGCTCTTTTAAGAGAGGTTTTCCTGACTCAGCAGCAGCAGAAAACAAGCCGTGGTTTTGAAATGCTAGCTTTCTGGGCCATGCTGCCAGTGCAACCTCTGGCTCTTTCAGGAGACCGAGCATTTGAATGGGGTTTGTGAGCAACATTCTATGGCTTGCTTGGTGGCAACATGAACCGGCTGTGTTCTTAGACATAGGGCAGTGTACATGGCTCTCAGAGGCAGTGAGCAGCTCCGCCATGCTGGGCTGGGTGGGGAAAGCAGGCAATGCCTTATTTCCCCTAGCAATGGTGCAGTTGAAGTTTTTAAGAAGCTCTCCTGAACAGTAAGGAATTACAGATACACAATAGGACAGATTCAGACATAAAAGACCTTTAAATGGGCCACAGTTTTGGATAAATGTGTGTTGGCTTGGGAGAGAGAAGAAAAAAATAAAGTATAGAGAGTCATAAAAGGAAGTAAATGGTTAAAAAAACAAAACACAATCTTTAAAGAGACAGAGTAAATATTACAAAGTAATAGAGTAAAAACAAATAAGCCACGTAAAGATGGGCTATACACAGAGAATCTGGATAATGAATATATATTATTGTGTTTTCTTTGAATTTTTGACTATGAAGGAGCTAAGTACAGAGAGATATTTCATTGTATGGGCTGCTGAGCTAAACCAACATGTATATTATAAAGGTATCTTGTTTTAAAAATTTGGGTCTAAGGATATGTTGCTTTGGAAAAGAGATTCTTCTTTTGTTTCCACAGAAGATGAGAACTTGAAAATTTCTTCCAAAGTAATGTGGTTTGATGGACCAAAAACCGCTGAAAGGTTGCCTTGTGTTGCAAGGAGAGGGCCGCTTGTTTGTCCCAGCTGCCCATCTAGCTTAGCCCCGAAATAACAACACAGAAACTGCATTAATTAAATCACTGTTTGGCCCATTATCTTTAGCCTCTTATTGGCTAACTCTCACGTCTTGATTTAACACATTTCTATTAATCTGTATATTGCCACGTGGCAGTGGCTAACTGGGAGAGATTCTAATCAGCATCCAATGAGATGGAGGATCCATGACTTCTCCATGACTCTGCTTTCTTCCTCCCAGCATTCAGTTCTGTCTCCCTGTCTACCTAAGTTCTGCCCTATCACCAGGCCCAAAGCAGTTTCTTTATTAACCAATGAAAACAATACAAATACCTCCTACACCAGCCTTGAACACCCTTCAAAAAAATTATTTCGCCCAATAAAAAGCAGAAAGCAGTTTGGAGAAGAACTATGCCCATTTCCTCAAATATCGTTTATAAATGTTTGTTTATATTTAAAGGGGGATATGCTATAGGGATTTGCATTGGTATAGATCTCGGTTTATTGATACAAATTTAAGGTCAATTATGTTATACTGTACACACACACACACACATACATATGTATTTCTGCTCTTGGTTAAGGTATTGCGTTTGTGCATCTCATTTAAAAATGTAATGTATAATTAAGAAATATAGGTTAATAGATAGTCATCTATAATAGTCAAGTTTGTGGTCACATGTTAGTTAGATTTTCTAGATGTTACAGAGATGTATTTCAGATGGATAAGCATTCTTCAAAACTTTCAAAAACTACAGAATATGGCATTTAAAATGTTTAAGAACTTAGGACTTTTCATGACATGAGACACATCTGTTCCTGGTAGCATCAATTACTTCAAGAGGAAGATGGGCATCAAAGAGGCTCCTTATGAAATTGGCAAGAAACTACTATTGCCTGAATTGCTTGTTGATATGCTATATAAACTGGACATTCAGGACCCACAGTGAAATGACTGCTGAAGTTGCCCACAGAAGGTGAGATAGTCCTTTGGGGTTCCTGCTTCATCAAAGAGTCTGTCAGACATTCTGCAGGACACAGAAGAAAGTGACTGACAAACTACCAATATAGGGAGAACTGTCTTTGAAATTTCCTGCTTCACAGAAAAGTCTGGGATACTATGGGCCGGTAGACTGAAGATGGATGTCCCAATGATACAGAAGAACTTTGGGTGACTGTCCAGGCAGCAAGATGTCTCTGTCAATTCTATAGTTTTGGAAGTTACTTACAAAGAACTTCTTGTTTATTTAGGTAATATTATATCCTTCTGGAATCTTTGATGGAGTTGAAGAATTGATAGTTATATATGATAAGAGATAAAGTAGATATAAGTAATTTTACTATGTTAAAGTTAAAACCTTCCTTTTCATTTAAACTGAAAAGGGAGGTGATGTGGGATTCCCCTCTGTATACCGTGAATATCATTGGCTTATAAAAGAACTTCTTTGGGCAGAGCTATAGGGAAACAGAGCTAGGCAGGGAAAACTAAATGGAATGCTGGGAGAAAGGAGGTGGAGTCAAAGAGAAGTCATGGAGCCACCGCCAGAGACAGATGTGCTGAAAATTTTCTGGTAGGCCACAACCTCGTGGTGATGCACATATTAATAGAAGTGGATTAAATTAATATGTGACAGTTAGCCAATAAGATGCTAGAGCTAGTAGGCCAAGCAGTGATTTAATTAATACAGTTTCTGTGTGGTTATTTGGGGGCTAAGTGACCGGGAACTAACTAGCGGCCTCCTCCAACATGGTTGAGCTATTGCAAGGGATAAAGTAGGAAATATGGTCTCTAATCAAGGAAATGAAAGAGAAAGTATAAACATAGTTCACAAATGAACTGCGTCACAAGGGGCTGGAGATGGCGCAGCAGGTAGAGAGCACTTGCTGCTCTTGTAGAGAACCAGAGTCCAATTCCCAGCACCCATACTGGGCAGCTTATCACAGCCTGTAAATCCAACTCCGGAGAGCTATGATGCCTCTGGCCTCAGTACCTCTCCTCTTACACACACACACACACACACACACACACACACACGCACATAGCACATACACACAGGCACATGTATGCATGCATACACATAGGCACATACACAAAAATCTTAAAAAGATATGTAGTTATACTAGGGATATGAAAAAATATTTAAATTTTAAAAAACAAATAAGGGGACTGGATTCAGGTAAAGAAACTGAATTAAAATATTATTAAAAATTACAGAGGATGCAACACAGAAGCAAACAAACAAGGAAAGCATGACAAAGAAGCGAGGCATCAGCAAGGATCTGGCTGTGCTAGTGAACCAGAACCTGGAGGGAGGCAGGAGGATCATGAGTTCAAGGTTAGCCTGGGCTGAAAATCGAGTCTGAGGCTAGCTTGGAATACATAAGTCTCTGCCTTTGAAAACTAAACAACAATAAAACAAACAAGAAAAGAAGCGATGAAGATCTAATACAACACAGAAAATAACAAGAGCTACAGAAAAAGAAAAAGAAAAAACAGGAAGAGCTAATATTTGAGGTAATGTCATCAAGTGAGTTTGAAGAATTTACTAGAAAAGACAAATCCTTGGAGTGGAGGATTAAACAGAGTTCTAAACCAAATAAACTGAAGCAAAAAACACACCTACATACTTAGCAGTGGAAATCCAAAATGTCAAAGAGAAAGAGATATAAATAAATAAATAAAAGGAAAGCTGCCTGCGAGGAAGCTGGCAGACATGGTGTGTGAAATACGCCTAGCACAGCGTGCTGTCTCTCGTATGTGGCATCAAACACTGGACTCAGAGCTGCAGGGCACAGGGTGGTGACTGGTGAGGGACATGGGGACGTGAGAGAAATGTGATGCAGTCCATGTCAGGGTGAAAACACCTGGAGACCTGTCACCCATCACGGTGACGTCAGTTAGTACCAGCAGACTGTTGCCCTGTGGACCCGAGACCTGTTAAAACAGTGGACAGTAAAGAAAGACTCACCACACACAACTGATATCTATGTGAGGCCGTATCTTCATTTTGGTTGATTATCTTTGAATAAGATTAGAAAATCAGAAAACAAAGTAACATAAAACACTCCTACGAATGAATGCCCCTCAAGCAGCAGACCCTTGTCACAAACACTAGCTGCCAGAAGCAGCACAGGCAGGTCCTCTCGGTGCTAAGGATAAGTAACATTCAGCTTTGTAGACACTGTGCATCCTGTGTGGCAGATTTCCACTGTTATAACAAAGTCCCCGAGACGGTCAGCTTACAGGAACAAGCTCATTTTAACTGAGTTCAGTCCATTGCAGGCAGCCTGTGGCCGTCAGCCTGTGGTGAGGCTGTCCATCAAGGTAGGGGTGGGACACGGTGTCGAGCAGAGCAAAGGGAGAGCAGGGGAAGGAAGGAACTGGGCGTCCCATGTTCCCAATGACCTAACTTCTGTCCGCTAGGCCCTACCTCCTAAAGGTTTCCACTTCCAGAGAGTTTCAGAATCACTAGGGTCAACCCTTCAACACATGATCTGGGGACACAGATGAAACTATAGCATATTAAACTGTTGTTCCAGAATAAAAGGCCTCTTCCTTCTGGAGCAAGGGTCTTGCTATGACCTAAGCTAGCCTTGAGTTATCTTTGTAACCCAGGTTTGCCTTGAAATAACAACCTTTCTACCTCCCTTTCCCAAATGCTAGGATTCCAGGCATCTGTTACTGTGCTGGTAAGTCTTCCAAAGACTTACTTTCTTCCAAAGAAACTACTTTCTGTCCATCTCTGTCCTGTCAAATGTAACAGACCAGTTTATCTGATGCTCAGTCCTACTTCTTTCTTATCCTGTAGAGGCCAGAACTACAAAACAAAGCAAAATCACAGACCCTGTATTCTGACTTGTCATACACATGCCGTGTTCTGGAATGGGAATAGCCATGGACTTTAGAGGGCAAAGGGAGCTGTAGAAAGGCAATGCTGTGTTCAGGGCAGTGAACTCTTCCCACAGACAGAATCTGCATCATGCACGGCAGCTGCAACAGAGGCTCCCTCTCCAAGAGCTGAGTGTTGGTCAAGCAACACAGTAACTGAGCACATCTCCTCAAGATGCTTCTGCCTGTGCAGCATCCAAACCTCATTTTCCCATAATCCTGGAAGTCCTGTGACCTCTCTGAGACCCTGTGACAAATAGCTTTCAGATTTCAACTTTCAAGAGCATTGTGTTATAGTGTTCCTGTGCTGTCATAAAATACTCATGAAAGATAATTTAAGGAGAAAATATTTTGGCTTATGCTTGCAGTGTTGCTTTGGAACCTGTAGTGGGGCAGAACCAGGAGCCCATAGTAGAGAGAGCTACTCCCCTCATGTACAGCCCACACTCTTCAAGACTGTGCCCTTAGTGACATTCTTTGTCCAAATGGCCCCACCTCTCCAGTGTCTGCTGCCTCCCTGTGTTCCATGCAGCTGTGAACACACTGCAGGCTTAATCCATCCTAAGATCTGAGCACTCATGATCCAGTGTCACCTGGAGACATCGCTGCCCAGAGGACCAAACCTCTACCATACGTCAGTCTTCAGGGCCAGCACACCCAAGGGGTGTGTGTGTGTGTCCCACAGCAAAACCACTGTAACAACAGATTTGTTTCCCAGGTGGAAGCAGCCTATAAACTTTCAAGAAAATGCATCTGGAGTTGCCTTCTTTCATGGGTTTTGAAGGCATTGAAGAACAGGATGGCATTGTTGGATGAGAAGGCGCTGGTACCCAAGGCACAAAGCATAAGCAGCATTCCTTCTGACTGATTGGATTTCTGAGGTCATGGGAGCAGGAGAACTGGGCTCTTATGTACTCCCTGTGTGCCCATGAGTCTGTTCTGGGATCGGCTTCTGAGCTGCCCCGCATAGTTGAAATACTAAAGAACTAACAGAGTCCAAGCATGAGAGCAGTTGGCACCAGGTTGAAGTCCTTGAAGTCCCTGATCTCTTGAAAACAATGAGCCAATGTCACAACACATCCATGAAGGACCACAGAAGCTAGTTAGTGCCAATATCCATTTTTGAGTAGCGTAGAGAGAAAGAAAAACATCAGGTTGTGCAGCAGGAGCTAATGGAACCCTATACTGGTAGGCAGGACTATGGCCCTCCTCCAAAGGCCCACCCTTCAATGTCCAGGTCCTGAATGCATGTCAGGATGAGGGGAGTTATATTCGTAAGTGGATTTAAGATTTAGAGTATCCTGGATTACCCAAGTGGGTAGAATATAACCACATAACCCCGAAAACTGGCGAGGGAAGATCTCAGAAAGAGTCCAAGGCAAATGTGGTCACAGAAGCAGCTCAGATGCAATGCTGCTGGCTTCAAAATTGGAGGAAGGAAGTCAATAGCCATGCCTGTGGCCTCTGGAAGCTCTCAAGCCCGAGAGGCCTCACCCAGGACCAGCAGAAAACAGCGTCCTGTGCATGTCAGACTTTGCAGCCCTGGCAAGCAATTTTGTTGTGTAAGCCACTAAGACTGTGGTGATTTGTTATAGCAGTAATTTAAAGCTAATTCAAATGCCTTCAAAATTGCAAAGAGAAAATGATTTTAATCCATTACCTAAATTCAGACACACTACTGAATAAGTATGAATTTAAGCCCATTTTCAGACAAATAAGCTCTAAAAAAATACGAGCACCTAAGCACCTTCTCTTGAGGAAGATGTAGCCTTTCAAAATAAGGGAACAGACCAAGACAGAGGACCCTGGAAGCTGCTGGGCTTACCCGGTAGCAGGTAGCAAGGCGGCCCTCAGAAGCAGATGAGGGTATAGGGAATAAGCCTGTCAGGGTGGGGACTTGAAGATGCCATGGGAGGTCCGACAGCGCAACATAGGCCAGCGGGATAGCTGGTCTCCTGAAGCTCACACCACACATTGGGATTTTAACTATTGTTAAAGATGGGGGAGCGTTAGTGCCAGTGGCCCAGAAGTCAAGAGCAGAGGCAAACTTCAACTCCAAGTGAGGAGGTTGCGCCGAGAAGAGAAAGATGATGGCCTATCCTTATTGTCATGACAGTGAGCTCTCCTTGCATATCGAAAACAGTTTTACTAATTTTTTGAGAATTTCATACCCCCCTACACCTCCCTCTAACTTTTTCTGTAAACCGTAGAATCCAATTTGTACTTCCCATGTACTCCCGGATGTGGGGCCATACCTGGAGCAGGGTTGACCAGAGTCAGCCCTCACTCTCCCTCACCAGCTGTCAGTCACCAACAACTCCTCAGCTAGGGGCGGGACTTGCTGACACCCTCCCCTCCACAGGGGGATTCTGTCAGGCCAGATCCTGCACAAGGCTGAGCCTGGGAAAACCCTGTCCCTATACAGTCTTCTGCCACCTCTGGCTCTCCCAATCTCTCAGCTCCTCTTCTGAGAAGATCCCTGGGCTCTAGGAGAATATTGTAATGATTCAGATATGGGCGTAACCTGATTAGAAAGAACAGGGTAGAAAAGTGAAGGCCTGGGCTGTTGGAGGAGGAGGCTGCTTGTTGGTTCCCGGCCACCCAGCTAGCTTAGACTTGAAATAATCACACAGAAACTGTATTAATTAAATCACTGCTAGCTTCTTATTGGCTAACTCTTACATATTAATTTAACCCATCTCTATTAATCTGTGTATTGCCACGTGGCAGTGGCTTACTGGGCAAAGTTTCAGCATGTCTGTCTCCTGCAGCTCCAGGGCGTCTCCCTGGCTCTGCCCTTCTTTCTCCCAGCATACAGCCTACCTTTCCCTGACTAGTGTTGTTTGTCCCTGCCATAGGTTCAAAGCAGTACTTTATTCATTAACCAATAAAAGCAACACATAGACAGAAGGACCTCCCACACCACTGGGCCTCTGGCTCTCTATTTTCATTGGCTTGCTGTTTGGGCCTTTTATTGGTGGGTTTAAAGGTGTGCAAGTCACAGGGTCCTAACTAGATTAATTGCAGTCCTTGGTCTATAGCCACTCTAAACAGGAGTCCAGTGTGATCTGCTCTTTGCTATCTGGTGAGTGATTTAATTAATTACTTTTACTACTATGATACCCTACTGCCCGAAACCAGAACAAAAACCTGTAGAAGAACCCATACCTAACTCTGTGGCCCATGTCCTGTCTTGAGACCAGTTCTTCACCCCAACTGTGATACTCAATGTCATGAGTCTCATGTCTCTGGTGCCTTTACTGTCTCCTCATATGCAAACTGAGCATCTTAGTTCTTGACCAATCTGACAATGATCCCTGCTGGACTGGAAGCAGGTGTATTGGAGAGGTTGTTGAAACCAACCACTTTGCCCCTTCATAGCTGTCTGTGAGACTGTTTCCAACAGCTCTGGAAGAGACTCAGCCCAGGCTTTTCTCTCATTAAATCCCACTGCTTTGCACCATTTTTCCTCTCTTCCCTAACTACAATTTGAAATTGGCCCCAGAGGGTACGTGGAGATGCTAAAGATGTTAATGACCGGTCTCTGGCAGCATGAGTCTGCTAGCTTCAGGCTCCACTCTGAGACCGGCCTGCATGCTCCGTGAGCCTTCTCAGATTCCTCGGGGCCAGGCAGCCATGGTGGACTCTGCATTAGTTACTTAGTTATTTTGCTTGTTGATGTTGCCGGATGTTTGTCGCAGCCGCTTGAGGAAGGATTTGTTTGGGCTCATGGTTCCAGGATATAGCCCATCATGCGGAGAAGGCAGGGCGGCACATTGTTCCATGGTGGTGAGAGCGGCTTGCTCGTATCTCAGAGGACCAGGACGCAGAGAAGCGAATGCTGGCCCTCCAGTAGCTTCCCCTTTCCTCTCTTCAATCGGTCCACCCGCCCCCTCTCCTCGGCCCACACAATGGATTATGGTGCTCACCTCTGAGTGGGTCTTCCTTCCAGGGTAAATTCTCTCTGGAAGACCCTCATCGATACACCCAGAGACCCGGAATGGTTATTGACCTTGGCAGCTTGCCAGGGTCTTATGGGTACCAGCATCATGGGGATGACTCTTGCCAAGTCTGTGTCCTGGAGGCAGTGGTGCCATGCTGCCTGACCCCCGACCCACTGACCCCTGATCCGTGGAGGCTTTAGGACTCACTCAAGTATTTCCCAAACTATGTAAATCAAGCCCTAGTTTTTAGGGTTGCTAACATATTTCGCCCCCCACCCCAGATAAAACCTTGCCATTAAAACACTGGAGAATATGAGATCAAAATAAAAACACAGGCTTCTTTGCCATACTTTCACAGAACTTGGCCTCCTAGATGGTGATATTTTCAGTTTGGATTGTTGTCTTCAGAAAGATATCTACGTTTGCTGAGCCTCAGTTTCCTTCTCTGAGACACAGAAATACTGATGACCACCCCCATAGAATGCAGGGAGCGTGCGACCATGAGCTGGAAGCCTCTGCCAGCCGCTGCCTGAGGCAGCGTCCACACATCCAAGTTCCTATCTCTTTTGTCTTTGTCTTTTCTCTTCTAGGTCACCAGGGCCCCATCATTGACCTCTGTCTTTAAAACTGACCGTAACCGTCATGAGATGGCCCCAGGGGGTTTCTCTATAGTGGACCCCAGGCCTAGTACAGCATCAGTCACAGGACACCCAGGGGAGGCTGTCTACTGGTGCTGCCTCTGGGAGCAGGCTCTTCTCAGTCACTAGAGACAAATGTTGCTTGGGGTCCAAGCGTACATCACAGATGTGCCACCCCCAAAGAGGGCAGGGCAGCTCCTGCCAAAGAGTCAGAGTCTCTCCACTCTCTCCGCTGTCTCTGCACCCAGGCTTCCTAAGCTAAAGGTCTGAGCTTTGCATTGAGAATCTCTGTACTCTTCATGCAATCCACGCCGATCCCTGTTTTTAAGGTCACCAACTGTGACACGGTCACCCATCCAAGAAACACAGCCGGCACACGGAGGAGAGATTTTACTGAGCCTAGAGAGATTTACAATGAAGCACACTTTACAGCAGACTGGAGAAACTCAGGCTTCACAAAGACAGCGCTCGCGATTACCAGGCACGTTTGCTCAGGAGCACACAGGGACCCAGGACAGGGAGCAGATGGGTGACAACAGGAGACCCAGACCTCAGGGCTGACTCTGTGATGTGGCGCTACCTCTAACAGCCCGCAGGGAGGTGTGACTAAAGATTTTCCCACAGTTCCCGGGGAAGACACACTGTAAGTCCCGGCGGCCTGTCCTCAGGCTGGAACATACCCTGACTCTCCTGACTCTCCACAGCTCACAGTCACTAGCTGACATCACAGGGGTCAGGACAGACACAGAAGCTGTAGCCCCCTAACCCACTTTAAATTTAGAAGTCTCTTGCTGGCCTCTCCAAGTCATTTTTTAAAAAATCTGCTAATACATATAATCTTGGTAATTTTTCTAGCATTCTCATGAATAGACTAGTTTAAGAAACTCCCCTCACTCGCTATAGGGACACAGCTACAACCAAGTTGTGCTTCAGTTAGCAACTGAGACATCTAAATGAGTCTTGGATGAGATGCTCCTCCCTCCGACCTCAGTCCCCGACTCAGCTCCATAAAGGTGGAGCTTTCGCTTGTCTCTGAGACCTCTCTGCGACGAGATGGGAATCTGAACTAAGCACAACAGCCACCAAGCTGCTCTGGGCCTGGGGGGCAGATTCTGTCCCACCCGACACGTCACTCTCTGGGTGACACTGAGCCACTGAGAACACATGCAAGATGATGCGAAAACTGGCTGTCTGGAATGAGATTTCTCTGACAAATGGGCCCTTAAGGAATAGAGCCGCTTTAAGAAGCCCATAGGTTTTTGGAAAATGACACATGAATTTTTCAGGTGCTGTTGACAGGGAATCTTGTTTCAGGAATTGGTGTGAAAAAAATTTCATCTTTCAGACAACAAAGAGAAATGTCCTGTCTAGACGGTTTGGGCAGATGAGGTGTCAAAGCACAATTATTCCAGCTCATTGGAAAGCAAGCTCCCTCATTGCCCGTGAAAACAGAACTCTCTCTCATTTTCGGGGGCTGGGGGAAGGGGTCCTACCTCCCAGCTCCTTGTACTGCTCCTTTTGATGGCTGCTGCCAAGGAGAGGGCCAGGCCCCACCCACCATTGGCTGCAAGATGGAGCCAAACTTTAGCTTGCCCTCCCTTCCCCTCCCCTCTTCAGTTATGCTGAGGGACCCCACTCATCATGGGGGGTTCAGGAGTACTGTGATGTACTTCCATTTCTTGCTAATTATTACAATCTAAATGGACACATGGAGTTCAGAATTTTAGAGCTACAAACATGTACACACACACACAGAGGGCAAAGTTACAAATTCACAGCACATTAATAGGCATTTTTACAAATTGATGGGCTAGCAGGGTGATATTCATTCATTCCTGTACCTTTCTGAACATTTTTTTCTGAAAATGGTAATGATAAATTATTTCTTTTTATTTTAAGAAGCCAAAATGGGTCCTGTCTGATCACGGCCATTGAAGATGTGTGATTACGCTTGGTCCAGTGACTTCCCGAAAGCTTTTGTGCCGTTCTTCCCGGCTAGTGAAGCTGATTTCTGGGCACATGGATCAGGCCCACCAATAGTTCAGGTCGCCTGTGGGTGTTCAGTAGTGGGGAGGGCAAGGTGGCAGGTGCTGGGCTGCTGGGGGTGGACTGAAGGGGCTTTCAGAGCTCTCTCTCAAAGATCTGGGCACAACACCTATGGCACCTTCTAGGTGGTTTACACATCAGATTGCGGGGGAGTTGGGGGGCGCTGGACAGACTTCTAGGAACCCAAGCATCTCACTGCTTCTGTAGGACTTTCCGACACTGAGTATCGAGTCCATTGTGAGAGGACACAGCCTTTCCCCACCTCGTCCTGCTTCCCTTAACTCATGGCCACAATGGGCTCCACGGAGGACAGATCTGTCTTCCCAGACTGGATCTGGGTAGAGGGCAGGTGGTGATTGGCTAGCAGAGCGCTCCGACCGTGGCTCTTCTCTGTCCACGCCACCCTGAAGGAAGGAACTGGGGAGGGAAGCCTGTCTTCCTGAGGCTTGGGTGGCCTCTGGCACATGCTCAGCAAGGCCTTTAGCTCCACCCTGAAATTCTCATTGAGCCAGCAGTAGATGAAGGGGTTGTAGCAAGTGCTGCTCATGGCAAACCAGTGGAAGGCAAAGTAGAGGGCGTTGTTGGTGTGGATGGCCTTGCTGGAGAGCAGGAGGACGTAGCAGTTGAGGGGGAACCAGCAGAGAGCAAAGAGGACCACCACGAGCACCAGCATCTTCACGGTCGTCTTCTTCTTGCGCCGCAGGGCCAGGTACTGCTCCGTGGTCACGTCGCCAATGGTGTTGCACAGCCACAACTTCTTGGCCACACGGGCATAGGCCACCGAGATGATAAAGAGTGGGAGGAGGTAGAGCAGGATGAAGGTGGCCAGGTCCAGGTACTTCCAGAAGAGGTCAGCCGGCTCTGGGAAGTCCGGCAGGCAGAGGGAGCGCACAATGTCCTCGCTGGACCAGAAGGGAGGGAAAGCATAGGATGGGGACGGGGCAGATGGAGTGGGGAAATCAGTATCTCCACTTCCTCCCTACCCCGGGCTGAGCACATCTGCTACAGATGTTTTGACACTGTGGCCTAATCATCCCGGCCTGCTTCGGTCTCCCAACAAGGTAGGGCCTTTAATAGAGGTAGAAAGACTCCAGACTCCGTGTTTCCTGAACCTAGCATCATGCCTTGCACACAGTGAGCCCCACAGAATGAATGAATGAATCAATGAATCAATGGACACGGAAGGAAGGAAGGAAGGAAGGGCACAGCAGTGTTTCTGCACAGAACGTCAGCTCCTTCTTGAGGAAATCTTAGAGTCCCCTTTGTACTCAGTTCTCATCCCCAAGGGGAACAGAAGGAGGTAGGGAGACTGTGGGAAGCAGGCCTCTAGTGTCTCTGTGACTTCTTAGCTTTTCTCACATGCTAGGAAGAAACTGAAGGAGGGGGGCAGCTGGTTCTCAGGGAACTAGCTGAGCCCAATCAAAGCCCCACCCCACCCCTGTGCTCATGGTCTGCGTCTCTGAACTGCAGGGGTGTGGTGTGGAGGTAGTGAGTTAGGAGTTCAACTCAGGCAGATCTCAAACGCTAGCTCCCTTCCACTGAGTCTGTATGGAGACAGGCTGTAAGGAAGAAGACCATAGTTTTTAAAGAGAATTGGGAAAGAAGGAGTTTCTGGTGAGGACCAAGCGGGATCTTGGCGGAGACACCTGTCTCAGAATCCTGCCTCAGAAGCTGACGCTCGTGCTTGTTTGTTTCTAAGTCCTGCGAGACTTGGAATCTTGCTCATTTAAAACAAGGCAGAGGGAGACCATCTCTGCCTGTGTGAGCCCACGCCTCCTGGTGGCAGAGTGGAGACCATCTCTGCCTGTGTGAGCCCACACCTCCTGGTGGCAGAGTGGAGACCATCTCTGCCTGTGTGAGCCCACACCTCCTGGTGGCAGAGTGGAGACCATCTCTGCCTGTGTGAGCCCACGCCTCCTGGTGGCAGAGTGGAGACCATCTCTGCCTGTGTGAGCCCACGCCTCCTGGTGGCAGAGTGGAGACCATCTCTGCCTGTGTGAGCTCACGCCTCCTGGTGGCAGAAGCTGATAGCAGTTGCCTTGTCCCTGCAAACAGGCTAAAGAGTAAGGCAGAGCTAAAGTTGAAAAAAGCACAGGGCAAACAGAAGAGAGACTGGGCATGAACTGAGAGATGGTAAGAACGATTCAGTGAGGCCGTAGGCAGTGAGGAGGCGTGCCTACAGCTACCAGGAAGAGTCATGTCCAGGGAGCTCTGGCTGACTCCCTGTGACTGTGGTCCAGGGCCATTCTGGAGAAGGTCAGTAGGTTACAACCTCCCCTGAGCCCTAGGCTGCTCCCACTAACACGTCTCACCTGTACTTGAAGGTAAACAGCTTCTGGCAGATGGCATGTGGCAGTGAGAAGAAGGTGGCCATGACCCAGATGACAGCAATATAGATGACACCCTTGGTGATGGAGATCCGAGGCTTCAAGGGGTGCATGATGACCTAACGAACAAGCAAAGGGTGTCTCCACTGAAGTCGGAAGCAGGTAAGAATCTAGGCAGCCCCTGAGCTGCACCAGGCAGCTGAGCATCAAAGGGAGCTCAATCTGACCTCAGTTCGGCTCCAGGAGGTCACGTGACTCCTGGAAGTCCCAGGGCCTCTTGCAAGTGAGGAGAGCAGGGTAGGGGTGAGGGGAGGGTACAAACCTGGCAGAAGGGACCCCAGGCTCAGCCCCACCTCCAGAAGGTCAGTGGTTCCAGACTCTGGATGCTATGGCGGGTTCTGACCATGAGGGGAAATCTCCTGTCACCCACTGCAGAAGTGGATTTGATAGCACCTATTAAAGCCATTACTAAATTCCAACACAGACCGGCTTCCACACATTTAACAAGAAGCCAGTATCACAGGTGTGGGGCAAAATTGCATCTTGGAATTGATATTGTGTGGCAGTCAACCAACTCTTCTAAGAGGCTTAAATAAAGATGGACGTTAACAGTGTTTCCATTTGTGAGACTGGGTCCTGCAGCAGAGGTACCCAGATCTCTGATGAAACTAGTGGGGGTTGACTAGAGGTAGCTGTGTGCAGGATTTTCTCAATTGACTTTGCTGCCTTTCTACTGTGTGAAGACTTGATTCTAACGTGATCGTGGCATTTTGGCAACAGAAATATCTCAAATTTGGACAGTCCATGTCTCACCTGATGTGCAAACCCCTTCAAGAGCATCCTTATCAAGTTGCCATCCAGAGGCACTGAGATGTGGCTGGTGACATGAGGCACTGTGGACCATTTATTCCTCCAAGAAAATCATTCCTCACAGTACATGATGCTTTCAGTGTGGGTCTTTGAAATCATTTTTCCGTTGGCCCTTATGCTTCTCAGATCATCTCAAAGCAAACCGTGATTGTCTCCATCCTAAAGATACTTGCCTCGTGAGTCTGCTTAAATTATCACAGAGCAGGAAAGTCTAGTGGTCAGAGCATAGCTTGGAGCCAGACAGATGTTGATCCTCATTTTAGTCAGGTCATACGATCATAGGAAAGCTATGTATGTGCATTTCTGAACATGTTTCCTGACTTAACATGAAGAAAAAGAAGGAAAAGTAGAAGAAGAGGCAGCAAAAAATAATTTGTGGTTGGGGTCACCACAACAGGAGGAGCTGTATTAAAGGGGCACATTATTAGGAAGGTTGAGAACCACTGAATAATCATCATTATGTGCTCATGAATCACAGAGTTAGCAAGTACCTGGCCCTTCCTAAATGGATGCCCTTTGGTCCTCTTTGAGTGCCTACCACCCGTGGGCATTACCCCACATACTCACTCCTGTGCTACCACATCTTGCTTGCTCCTGCCACCGGGACACCCTGGTTTGTGTTCCTCCTACACAGTCTGGGCCAGAGCCTCCACCTCCCACTTGAAAGCTTTCTCCGACCTGTAGTTCTTGCTTCTTCCTTTCCTTCTGTAATTTTCTGGGTTTGATTTTCTACCACCACCAAAATAATTCATTAAATTTAGAGATGGGAAATGCCAACAGTGAGTCTTCACTTTGACAACAAAGGGGAAATAACCTTTTGCAACCACCAAAGGGTTTAATATCCCTTGTGTCCTTGCCGGAATTGATCAACAAGGAGACAAGTGCACACGCTGACAGCTGGGCTGAATGAGTCACTGTTGTGAGAGCATTCCCTACAGACACCAGGCAGGCATAGACAGAGGGGGAGGATGGTACCAGGAGTGGGTGCCCTCACCTGGTGACGGTCCACAGCAATGGCTGTCAGTGTCAGTGCTGAGACGTGCAGAGAACAGTATTGGGCAAAGCGGCTGACATGGCACATCCCCTTCCCAAACACCCATGTGCTGTTTACAAAGCGAACCTGTGGGTAGAATACAGACATCAGGGGTGGACAGGATGGATACAGACATCGGGGGTGGACAGGTTGGGTAGGATACAGACGTCAGGGGTCAACAGATTGGGTAGGAAACAGACATCAGGGACGAACAGGATGGATCCAGACATCGGGGGTGGACAGGGTGGATGGGATACAGATGTCAAGGTGGACAGGATGGGTAGAATACAGACATCAGGGATGGACAGATTAGATACAGATGTCAGGATGGATAGACCTTGACTGACACCCAGCTCAACCTCAGTGGTCTCTGAAGAGCATCTCTTCAGGAGGCCTCTCAGCTCTCCCAGTCAAGGAATAGTCCAGCTACTGTAGCACACAGCACATGGCTTTCCCCCAACATAACCCATTCTTGATCATTGAGTTCACCAAGCCCCAATCATGGCCCTGGACCATCAGGATCAGAAGAGTTTGGGAAAGGTGTGAGCTCGGGAGGCTAGCCTTTCCACAGCTATTCATTGCTGTGCAGCCTTAGTCGGTAAACTCTGTTAACCTCAGTTTTCCCTTTTGCAAAAAAATGGTTTCAGAACACTTACCTGAAAGGCTTATTGCAAAATCTGTAAAGATGGGAGAAATTGCCCAGCAAATTGTTAGGAGGTGATTATTAGAAATTGGAGGCTGACATTTTGAAGTGTAATAAAATTCTTGACTGAATGGAACCTGGTCTAACAGGGAAACATCTCCAAAAAGTCATAATATAGCATTTTAACTGTGCTTAGAAGGGGTGTGTGTGTGCGCGTGTATGCATGCATGCGTGCATGTGTGTGTAAAGGATCCGACACAGAGTAACAGTGTCAAGCGATCCACCACTGAGCTACACTCAGCCTCATGTGTATGACGATCTCGCAGTTGACCACCTGAGCAGAGACATCTGGAAAAGCGAAGGTTAGGGTGGGGAGAAACAGGACCCTTGGGGGAGACAAGGTCCTCCTTCAGCAGCATGCAAGGCTGTGTGCTCACTCAGGCCTGGAGCAGCCCCTGTGAGGAACGCCTTGTGTCCAGGAGAGATGGAGCATCAGTTCTGACCAAGGCACACCTGATCTGGAAGGGGACTGAATGTAGAGCGTACCCCCTAGAGGGTCAGACACAGCGCAAATGGGTCAGCCGGTGGGAGTGGAGTGGGCAAAGGAAGAGAGACAGGCGTTCTCTCTTGACTTGGATTGACAGAGTTTGTCACTCACTGCCATCACCTTAGTGGACCTGGTAAGGCAGATCCGAGGATGCGCCAGCCTTGACAGATACACAGGTAATGCCTCTAATTGGTATCTGAAGATCATCCTCTCCAGAGGCTTCTTAGCCCTCCCAGCCAAGGAATATTACAGGCACTGTGCTGAAGTATGGGTCACTGAGCTTTCCCCAGCATTGCTGATTCGTTCCCACTCTGGGGTCTCCGAGTCTTCTCTCCTGCACCTGTGAAGCAGGCTCACACTTTCACATATGAAAATCATGTCTGGTAGGAAGCAGGTGTAGAGTGTGTACAACATGCCATACTTAGCCAGCACCTTAGCCTCTGAACTGCCGTTCTGACTACACAGGATGTATTTAAGATGAGCGAGGACTCACATAGGAGGAGCCTAGGACAGCAGCCAACAACTCTGGATCAGGGTCTGTTGGGAAATGAGGAGTGGGGTGTTTGCCTGGCCTGTGTACAGGAAAGTTGGATTGAGTTTGGCTACCTCTCCTCAGGGAGACAGAAGACCCAAGGCTTTGCCCTATGCCCTGGAGGAGCCACTGAGGTTACAAAGCAGCCCATCCTCAGCCCCTCTGCCTCCCACCCACAATCAGCAAGTGAGCAAAGCAAAACTTCTGGTGGGACACCACCCTTCCCACCTCCCGGAAACTCTCTGCTCTTGATCTTGCCCCCATGGATTCAAGTGGAACATGGCTGCTGGCACGTGGTACTCACCCAGACGAAGACAGATGTTTCAGGAGGCCACAGGCCTGACACACTTGGCCCAGCCTCTCTTTCCGGCCCACCCCACCTTCCCTTGCCCACTCTGATGTGTTTTTGGTTCCTACACCTCCACCTTCACCCAGTCACTCGGCGTTCTCGCCACACAAGGTGCGCTTCAGTGGCTCCTCCTCGGGTTTTTCCTGCTCCCTCTGCACTGTGTGTACCGGTCATTCGCTTGCACCCAGGAGACCTGGCTCTTGTACAGCTGCTGAAATGTCACCGCCTTTGCAGAGTCTCCTTTGACCTCTGCTGAATCGGGATGAAGGCCCGCCTCCTCCAGATCCCACTGCATGTCTACATGTCTGTCTTGGGAACTACAAGCAAGTGTTTATTTTTGTCTCCATGATCAGAGAGCCAGTGTTCATGCTGACTGCCGTAAAACAGGGGCTGGGAAGAGGGGCCCAGGAGGAGGGTACTGTCACCAAGCAGTCAAAGGCGATGCCTCCCCCCAGTGAGAAGGCAGAGGGACTTGAAGATCCCAGTTCTCACCACCTGTGTGCCCAGAGCAACACTCTGTAAGTTCTACAGGAGCTTGGACTGGGGAGGTTCCATGGGTCAGGTTCAAAGCCAGGCTGCTCTATTTTGTCTTGTAGGAAGGGCAGAGTCCCTTCCCACAGGAGGTCCCTGGGTCATTCAGCTCTCAGCTGTCACTGCTTCTTTGTCCCTTCATGTCTGTGTATATCTGACCCTGCAGCCCGCCTCTGAACAACAGCCACGAGGCCCTGGAATCTCGCAGCTCCCATCTGAGACCCACCCCAGCTTGCCCTTTCTCTGATAAGAAGGCAAGGGAGGAACCACAGAGAGCCAAGATGCAGTGTTTCTAAGGATCAGCAAGGCACAGCACATTACTGGGACACCTTCACGTCCTTGGTCAGTGCCTAGGGGATCCTGAGTGGCCACTGATCGAGCGATTGGTTAGTATAGGCTGAGGGAAGTTGGTGTCTTGGAGCAGTGGAAGCAGAACATGAGTCAGGAGTCCCCACTCCCACTGGCGACTTAGTGCACACACCAGGGGACGTGAGCGAAAGGACACAGTTCTCCTTGCTCTGCAGGTGGCCGTGGACAAGACCGGGGTTGCTGTGCCTTTGTTTCCTTATATTATGTGAATAGTCCCTCAGAAGGGAGAGTGGGAGAAAGAATGAGAATGTTTTGAAGGTGGAAAATTTGGAAGGACATCACATGGACCAATGGACTTGCAATGATCCATCTTTTTCTGTCTTCATTTGTATGTGAGATAATAGATAGATAGATATTCTGCTTGGTTAATAACTCTAATAACATGTTATTCCATACGTTGAAAGGGATGTAACTCTGCTATAGAAATGAGCTGTCTGTCACTGGGATTGCTCAGCCACACCCTCACTATTTCAAACCGTCCATAAACTCCCTGGTCACTAAGGGACAGAGCAGCACCTCTGCTGAGGAGCAGAGGCTCAGAGAGGGAGCCACTAGCGTACCCTGTGCAAATGTCCCACACCCCAGGCTCCAGGCCACCTCTATGTTATTCCCTCCCAGAACAAGCATCCAACAGGGCTTCCCCGTCAAGCCGCCAAGGGAACAGAGCTGAACCCATCAGCATCCAGATTGACAGCTGCTGCTCCAGACAACCCACCAAGCAGCACTGGGAATGGGTGGGAGGCAGGCTCTTCACAGGCTGACTTGAGGGACAAGAAGTGACCTAATAACCTCTGCTAACATTGCAGGGACCCGATTTATTGTTCGCTCATTTCAAATGCCTGTGATCAGGGAAGTCACACAGTGAATGGGCAATCCTTTAGAGCCAGCTGCGGACACTTGACTCATGAATCAGTGCCTTCAGCTGCAGAAACTCTGACTTGGAAAGGAAGAGGAAAAAGAAAGAAGGGGAGACAGAGGAGGAAGGAATATTGAGGAGTGACAGGAAAGAAAAGACTCTCAAAGATTAGGACATGAAGAGAAAATAAAAGCTGAGGTGGAAGGAGGTGGTGAGGAACTGGAAGAGACAGAGTGACAGGCAGAGAGAGAGGAGAGAGAATAGACCCATGCGTCAGGAAAAGAGAAGCCCGGGAGGGCCTATCCTTACCAAAGTGAATGGCGTGTTGAGCAACGTGATCATGATGTCTGCCACTGCCAGGTTGACGATGAAGAGGCTGGTGGCAGAATGCATGCGCTGGTTCTTGAAGATGACATGACAGACCAGGACATTGCCGAAGAGCGAGAAGACGATGATGAACGAGTAGGCCACGATGAGAAGGGCTTTCACCGTGGGGTTCTGGGACTCGGCCCCATAGCGTCTCCTACCCACGAAGTTCTGCCAGTCGGAGAAAGTGTAGTTGGTCCAGAAGTGCGAAGCATTGGTCCCGGTCAGGGATGCCTCCATGCTCGGATGCTCAGTGACGACCTGCGGCTGCTCGGTGCCTAGCACCGAGGACAGGAGAAAGAGCAGCAGGACAGGAGGGACCATCATGCCCAGCCACCGCGGCTCTGGACGCAAGGGTCGGACTCCCCGCCGGCTCGGTGCGTGAAGGCTGGCCGCGGGGCGCTTAGCACACCGGGCTACAGAGGTGCGCAAGGCAGAAGGAACCAGAGCACGAGGGGAGCGGAGCACAGAAGGAGCCCCGACCTCGGGGTCCCGACTGGAAAGGCCACCGAGATCCGCAAGGAGTCCGGACCGCAGAGGGAACTCCGGAATGCAGAGGACTGTGCTGACTGCCACCCGCCTCTGTCACCCAAGCCCTCGGTGGCGCTCGCCCGTTCTCGCAGCACTTTTATACCTCTGCTCCCGCAGCGGCCAGTGCGCCTCCGCCTATAGGGCTGTGCAGCGTCTCTTCGCTCCAGTGACGCGCTCAGCTCCAGCCGCCTCTCTCCTGGCTTGCGGCACCGCAGTCCCCAGCGCAGCCTGCGCTGGCCCCTCAGCACTGCAGCCCGGACTCGGATCGCCCTCCCTCACGCTCACCAGCTTTCTTTCTGTACAGTAAATCAGAGAACAGGTGGAAGCAGCCTTGGGGACTATTTGGGGTCACACACTGCAAGGCCGGGTTTGTGCAGTCCAAGGATCCACCACGTTGGTTTCCACCTGATCTGTAGCCTTGGCACATTCCCAATACTGAAGTGGTTCCTGATCCAGGTGGATCCTGGGATGCGGCAAATCCTGAAATAGACCTGGAATATTTCTCTGTAGCTAAACCTTAGACTCACTGCGGGCTTAGTCAAGGCCTGTTGGGAATGTGACATGGGTGCTGATGTCTTTAAAGGAAACTTCAAACACTTCTTGTCCACTCCTCTGGAAAACAGTTGCTTAGCTACCATAGAGTTCTGGAAGCTGCCCTCTCTCACCAACCTCCCGCTTCTCTCGTGAGACTTTTTAAATTTGTTAAATTTGTTAATTAGTTAGTTAGCACACAAAGTAGCGGTTCGGTGTGTGGTTTGCATGAGTATACATTGTTATACTTCAGTCCTATTCTTTTCCTGGCTTCTCACCCCTCTTTCCGGTCCCCTTCCTCTGGCAGAATATTTCTTCCCGCTTTCAGGCTATGCGAGCTTTGATTGGCTCTCCATGAGCTACCCAATCTTGATAGACAATCCTCAGCTCCTCATTCTGTCCGTGAACCTCTGGAGATTTTCTAGTGTTGCCTAACTCTGGTGAGCAACCTTCAGGTTGAGACTGGAATACAGATGTCTCCAACACAGGCGCCCTCGGGGGTTTTCACTTGGACCCAAGAAAGCATGCATTTTGTCTCAGGCTCGCCCCACCAAGACTGCAGCCATCTCTCACCGTGGACCTTTTCCAGGGGCAGTGAGGGTTACCCTGTGCACTCACTGTGGCTGCGGGGACACAGACCAAACTCTCTGAAAATTAATTTGAAATGGGTCTATTAAATGTCACCATCATAAAATACAAGATGCTCTTTTCTGGGTTGGAGAGAGTTGGGGAAGTCTTTCCGTGGTGACGGACACTTAGGAGACAGAGTGGCAGGAATGAGTTCTCCGTGGGAACCATGCGCTCCCAGACATGGAGGAGATCAGCACTGTGATAGAGGTGGTGACTGCAGCGACGAAGAGAGGGCAGGGACCCAAACTTAAGGGTGTGCTAGGATAGGAACAATTCCCTTGAGAGTGACCGCAACCAGTGTAGAACTTGACATGATCTGAGTTGTCCTTTTTCCCTCAAAGTGCGGGCAGGGGGACGAAAAAGGATGACAGATTGAGGGAGGAATCGGGATGACTATGAGATTTTCAATTTGGTTGAAGCCCAACACAAAACCCATCAAGGAGGGGAAGAAAGATGGCTTAGTGGTTAAGAGCACTGGTTGCTTTTCCAGAGGACTTGAGTTCAATTCCCAGCAACCACATGGTGGCTCACACCATTTATAGTGGGACCCAATGCCCTCTTCCGGCACAAAGTCAAACATGCAGATAGAGCACCCATATACATAAATGGATAAATAAATCTTTAAAGAAAAATAGTAAAGATGTTTTTTTTAAAAAAAATAAAGATGCCTCCTTTGATCTCAAGCTTCCTTGGAATTTTAGCCCACATTTCTCCATTATTTTATCAGAAAGTTCCAGAAAATGTCCTCATTTTCACACTGCATTCACCTTTTAAGCCACTGAATTTGGGAGTCTCCCAGCTGTGCAGATGAATCTTGTAGGTCCTACAGGGTTAGCAGATTAGAACAGGGGGATTGTGTACTTGATCACAAGGGAAAACATCAGACAGAATAAGTAACAAACGCTTGGTCAAAGTGGGTTTGAGAAGCAGAAGGCCCTGGGTAAGTCAGTTTTGGTGTTGGGAGACAGAAGCTGCACTCTTGTGCTCCAGAGAGATAGGATATATTGAGGATGCCAAGAGCAGGCATGCAGTCCAAGCCATTTACTCTTCCTTAGGTAGACAGTCTGCACACAGCTAGGCTGGGTCCCGGACCACTCCAGGATCCCTAGCACAGCAACTAGGCTAGTTTACCCTGGTCTTTACCAAAGCGAGAGCTTCCCTTGCCTAACTCCACACCAAGGCTGAGTTACTCCAGTGTCCTTCAAAGGCTTATTTGCTGATCTATAAGTTACCATCACATTGAGATTATGGGGAGACAAGAACTGTTCTTTCAGAAGGAGCCAACTATGTTTGTGCATTCTGAATAAAGAAAGTCGAGGATGTGTGTGTGTGTGTGTGTGTGTGTGTGTGTGTGTGTGCAGTCAGAATGTGAAAAGGGCCCTCAGACTGCTACATCTCTAGTAATAATCACACAATCAAACATGCCCAAGTGCACAGTCTAGGGTTCACTTCAAGCTGTCTGGAAGAGTCATAGGCCATCACTTTGCAAGTATATTTCCTCAAAAACTTATATGACACCACACAATGGTTCAAAGAGGTGTTTCTAAATTATAATAATAAAAACATTAGAAAGTGAAAACAATTAAAAAATTAAAAGAGTAGTTTTTGGAGAATCACATTGTGGTGGTTTGAATAAGAATGGCCCCCAATTCAAAATATATTTGAATAGCTGGTCATCAGGGAGTGGCACTACTTGAGAGGGATTAGGAGGTGTGTCCTTATTGGAATAGGTATGGCACTGTTGAAGGAAGAATGTTGCTAAGGGTGGGCTTTGAGGTTTCAAATGTTCAAGCCAGCCCCAGTGTCTCTCTCTTCCTGCTGTTTGCAGGCCCAGATGTAGAACTATCAGCTCCTGCTCTAGAACCATGTCCCCACCACAATGCCAATGAACTAAATGTCTGAAACTGTAAACATGCCCCAAGTAAATGCTCCCCTTTGTGATGGAGGAAGGTCATCTGTCTATGTGTTACTTTCATTGGTTAATAAAGAAACTGCCTTGGCTTTTGATAGGACAACAGCTTAGATAGGTGGAGTAGACAGAACAGAATGCTGGGAGAAAGAAGCAGTCAGGCAGAGGCAGCGAGTTGCCCACCATGAAGCTGCCAGGTCAGACATGCTGAATCTTTCCCTGTAAGCCACAACCTTGTGGTGACATACAGATTATTAGAAATGGGTTGAATCAATATGTGAGAGTTAGCCAATAAGAGGTTGGAGGTAATGGGCCAGGCAGTGTTTAAAAGAATACAGTTTCCATGTAATTATTTCAGGGGTAAGCTAGCTGGGAGCTGGGTGGCGAGATGCGGCCCACTGCTCCTTTTACACCTTTGTATGAATTACTGTGCTCATAGTGTCTCTTCATAGCAATATAACCTGAAGACTAAAGTTAGTATCAGGAGTGGGGCTGACAGGCTTGCTGTGACAAGTTTGACCATGCTGCTTGTCGGTAGAATGCAGACTTTGGGCTTTGGATTAGAAAAGCAATTGAAAACATTAAGCAGGGTTAAATGGGCCATACTAGTAGAAGTGTGGAAGATAGTGATGCTGAGAGAAATATGGATTATGATGACCTAACTCAAGGGGTTCCAGAGAATACTAGGAAGTGGTTTACAGACTATTCTTATAATATTTTGGCAAAGAAAGTGGCTGTTTTTCTCTCTCTTTTCCTAAAAATCTTCCTGAGTCTAAACTGAAAAGTTTGGGTTACTGGTATTGGCAGAGGAGATTTCAAGACAGCCTAGCATTGTCTCTGTTGTGTGGTTATTAGTGATCTCTTATGCAGATGTATAATGACAAGGAGAAAGCTGTGCAAGGAAAAATACAAAACACACTGTTTGGGGAGAAAAGGAGCATCAGGAAGTGATATAGAGCTAAGTCTAGAGCTCAAAGAGGTGAAAAAGCCTGATGCCAATGGAATACAGAGAGTGGTGACCTCAGGGCAGGACTCCACCCAGTAAGTTTCCAACTTCCAAAAGGAGTTTAAAAAAGCTTAAACACTGAGGGAAATGATTAATGACAGAAAACTTACGCTGACATATTTCAAGGAGGGAGCCACATTCCAGCCCCAGCAAGCACCAGAACTTGGCGCTTCAGGCATGTAGTTTTGGCTTTTGAACCAAAAATACAAGGAAGGTGCTGTGGAATCTCCCTTTGAGGAGAAAGAAAGCTCCTGAGGCCAGACATCTGTCAGGGGTGCCCCTGCACCAAGGCCGAGAGAGGCTACTGCCTGAAGCTGTGAAAGTGAAGCCTGGATTGTGTTGGGGACTCCAGGATGTTGGAGATGCAAGAACTGTGAAGGCCTGCCAAGAAGAGCTGCTAGCAGGGAGCAGAACCAGCCCAGGAGAGAGAAGTGTGCTGCAGCCAGCACAGTTGAAAGGAGTCAGAGACCCAAAGATCTCTTTGGCGTCAGATATGAGATGCAGACTTTGGAGTTTGCGCAGCTGGTTTTCAGTCTTGGCTTTGTCCATTATTTCCTCACTATGCTCCCTTTTGGAATGGTAATATATTTTATGCCATTGTATGTCAGAAGTATGTTATCTGATTTTTTTATTTTGATTTTACTGGGAGTTACAGTTAAGAGATTGCCATGAGCCTCAGAAGAGACTTTGAACTTCAAACTTTTAAACAGTGTTGAGACGGTTATAGACTACGGGGACTTTTGAAGTTGAACTGAACACATTTTTGGATTATGATATTGCTACAAGCCTATGAAGCCAGAGAATAAAATGTGGTAGTTAGAATAAGAATGGCCATCATAGGCTCATATGTTTGAATGCTTCGTCATCAGGGAGTGACACTACTTGAGAGGGATTAGGAGGTGGGGCCTTGCTGGAGTAGGTGTGGCCTTGTTGGAGGAACTATGTCACTGAGGGAGGCTTGAGGGTTTTAAAAGTCCATGCCAGATCCAGTGACTTTTTCTTCCTGTTGCCTGTAGATCTGGATGTAGAACTCTCAGCTATTTTCTAACACCATGCCTGCCTGCACACCACCATGCTCCTTGTCAGAATGACAATGGACTAAATCTCTAAAATTGTAAGCCAGCCCCAAATGAATGCTTTCCTTTATAAGAATTGCATAGTGTCTTTTCACTAAGACACACATCAGTTCCCCCAAGGATATCATGATGCCTCTTCAACATCAATGCTTTACTAAAAAACTCAGGCTAAAACTAATAACACTATTCCCAGATCCATCCCATATCAATTGATGGCAGAGAAAAGAATAAGGAATCAACATGGTTCCAGGTGTGTGACAGTGACTTGGTTTGTCTATGTTGATGGATTAGAATCCACTAGAGGGACAAAATCATCATGGTGTCTGTGTCTGTGCGCATATGTGTGGATATGAAAGGATATTTCTTAGTTACTTGTCTATTGCTGTGATAAAACATTATGACCAAGGCAATTTGTGTAAGAAACTTTTAATTTGGCTTCATTTCAGAGGGTTAGAGTCCATGATGGTGTTGTAATAGCTGAGAACTCACATCTTGATGCACAGCCACAAGGCAGAGAAACACATTTCAAAGCCTGCCCCCCAGTGGTACACCTATTTCTCCCCCAAACAGTTCCTCAAACTGGAGACTAATTGTTCAAATATATGAGTTTATAGGAGTCATCCTCACTCAAACCACCACAGGGGACTTACTGTATTGGCTCACAAGATTAGAAGTGAAGCAAGAACCTGAATAGCTGCTTAGTCCAAGAAGCTAGAAGCCTCAAAATACAGGAACCAATGGTGTAGCTCAACATGAAGCTGAAGATCTAGAACGGTTTGAAGACATGCTATCTGGAGTCTGCAGTAAAAGGCTGAAGAAGTGAGTCTGATGTCCTTAGCAATGGCTGTAGACCAGACACACTCACTCAGGAAGAGTCGAGTTTACACCTGCTGCCTGACATCCTCGTGTAGTTCTATCTGGGTGGTCCAGCCTAATGAATGGCCCTACCCACGTGCAGGCCTCTTCACATCAGGTCCACAGCCATTTTGGACCTTCCTGGAAGCGCCACCACAGACACACTCACAGGTGTGCATCTTCCAATCCAATCAAGCTGACAGTCATGATTACCCATTGCAGGTGACAACATTCTTGAAAAGGAACCAAATAAGCCTGAAATACCAAGTTCTGCTGAACAAATACTCAAATATATGCAAAAAGTTAAATAACCCCCGACAAGCAAGACACTGGGGCAAGATTATAAGAGTATACCTAGCATATGGAAAATACCTAAGACCTGCCTATAGTTTGTGAATCCAAATTGAACTGGTTGTGATTAGAACATTCCACTTGGGATGAGTCTTAATTGGCATGGAGATTGCTCCACAGACCAAGCTGGTCTCACACGTGTGGGGAATGCATCTGCCTCTACCTCCCGAGTGTTATAATTACATATGTGTGCCGTCACACTCAGCATTAGTCTGTGATATAGTAATATATAAAACTTTGTAGGTGTATGAATGGTGCGTGTGGGAGGGGGTTCAGGGTGCCATGGCATATGTGTACAGGGCCAAGAACAACCCTGAAGAGCTGGTTCCATCCTTCCACCTTTACTTGGGTCCTAGGGATACAATTCAAGTCACCATGGTTGCATGACAGACATCTTTTCACACTCAGCCACCTCACAAGCCCACTCTCCACTTCTATGTGTAAGTTTTATAAATGGTGGCATGTCTCTTGAGCCAACTCCCATCAAACTACCTACTCAGAAAGGTAGCATGAGCTGTAGACATCCACAGCATGGGCCGGTAGTATCCAGGGTACCATCATCCATGATCTGTAGTAGGAGTCTGCTTGTTCGTTCCCGGCTGCTCAGCCCCGAAATAATCACACAGAAACCATATTATTTGCAGTACTGTTTGGCCAATAGCTTAAGCATATTTCTGGCTAACTCATACCTTAAATTAACCCATCTCTATTAATCTGTGTATCCCCACGAGGCTGTGCCTTACAGGGTAAAGTTCCAGTGTCTGTCTTTGACAGGGCTACATGGTGTCTCACTGACTCTGCCTTTTTTCTCCCAGCACTTAGCTGTTTTCCCTGCCTACCTAAGTTCTGCCTTGCTATAGATCTAAAACAGTTTCCTTATTAATCAATGGTAATCACAGCATACAGAGGAGAATCCCACATGATTGACTTCTCTTGATTCAAACCTATCTTTGGGTAACCCCAGGCACCTCAATTGATTTAGCATTCCATCACTCACCAAGACTCAAGACCTGTATCTCATTGGCCACCTCTCTGCAAAGCCCAGACCTATATTTCACACTGAGAACTGACTGGCCATTTTCCCCTGAAATACTCATTCTCTTAGCAAGAAGCTGCAAACTAGGCTCATCCTCTCCATCCCTCCCTTACGTTCTAATAACTCTCTCTTCTCCAATATAACCGAGTAAGAATTTAGGGTTAACTGCGTCTCATCTGTTTCCTGATGCACTTGAAAATGCTGTTTCTACCCCATGACCATTGCCTCTGCCACTCGAGAGTCAGAAACAACCTTGTTCATTTTGCATGTGTGCAAGCATGTGTGCATATTTGTATACATGTGAGCACATGTATGGGGGCCAGAAGGCAACCTTAGGTGTCATTCTTCTGGCTCTATTCACCTTGGTTTTTGAGACAGGACCATCCTTTTCTGGGACCTGGAACTCACCAAATAGGCTAGTTGGACAACAAGTCTCCAGGTCTCCTGTGATAAGAATCAAACCAACCTTTCCATGTGAGTTCTGGGGCGCTCACGTCCTCAGACTTCCATGAGCACTTTGCCAACTGAGTCATCTCTGTGACCCAATTCCTCTCTTCTTCAAGACCCAGTTCTAATGTGGCCTCTTCATTGAAAAATCTCTAAACCCCTTTCCCACCAGATCCTAATGACAGTAAGGAAAGGGCCCCCGAATCACCTGTATGATGACGCTAACACAGGGGAGGGCTCCCAAATCACCCTGTATGATAATGCTAACACAAGTTCTTGTCTCTTAGTTCCTTTCCTTGTCATCTTGCTGTTGCTACACATCTGTGTTCCCACTACACAGTTAGTCTCCTCAGGACAAGAACTGTCTTTTTCCTAATACCATCTCCTACATTCAGTGCAGAACCCAGGTAGCATATCCCGAGGAAGGCTGGGTACCGGGATGCAAACTATCATTTCTGATACTTCGTCTGTCATGCAGGATATGCACATTAAGGACTCAGCAGTTAAGAGAACATGTTGCCTATGTAAGAGGACCAGAATTCAAATCCAAGCACCTATAAATGCTATGAATTACTGGCACCCCAGAATGGGGGGATGGAGACAGGAGGATGGCTTGGGAGCTGGGAATTATTGGTTGCCAGTTTAGCCAAAACAAACAAACAAATAAACTAACAAACAAGAAGTTAACCATGAATTCCAGGTTCAGTGAAAGGCACTGCTTCAAAAGAGTAAGGTAGAATGGCAGAGGACATCTGGCTTCCTGTTTAAGCCTCCATGATTATGTATGAATGTGTGCATACACCATATACACATACACTCCATACATGCATACACCACATGCATATACCTCACAATACATCATACACACACACACACTTGTACACAAAAAAGTTAAAGAGCTCATAAACTTCCACTTTCTATAAATGACTATTTTCGGATTCTGTTGCTAGCTAATGCTCAAACATTTCTTCACTAGATCTTGGATGGAGCAAAGACACAGTCCTTCTAAGGCCATGGAACTAGGGTTGCAAGGAATAACAAATTTCAAGCTGACTGGATATTTTTTCAGCATACGCTCTAATTTTATGCTAATTGCCATTGAGCTATTTTTCTGCTTCAGTTATTCCTGCTGTGTGCTTTGTTTCAAATAAAACCTTCTGAATGTGAAAGAGGATAATTAACCAGGATTTTTAAGCTACTTGAGTAATATTGCGTTTTTCAGAGGAAGAATAGCGATTAAAGTGTTTTTTAAAATACCAAATCAAAATTTTGTTAAAGCTCTTCCTAGGTGGGGCTAGGATGAGTCAGTGGGTAAAGTCACTGCTGTCAATCCCAAGACCTACGTTCAGTCAGCGGTTCTATTCCTATAAGTTGTTATCTGATCTTCCTGTGGTGCTCTCTCGCTCTCACGCTCTCTCGCTCTCTCTCTCTCTCTCTCTCTCTCTCTCTCTCTCTCTCTCTCTCTTGCACACACATTGAACAAATGTAATTTTAAAAATAAAACGTTTTAAGAAGATGTTCTAGAAATCACCAGTGGATTGAGAGATGTGCAGCCATCCCCTGAAGATGAAGCTATAACTGTCATTCGAAAGTTGCTTTTGAAAAAATGCTTTAATAAGACTTTTAAAAACTACCATTTGGGGGTATTAATTCTGAATTCCAGGAAGCAAAACTTGTCTTTTTTTCACATTCATTTTTATAAGACTCATGCTATGATAAAGACTAATTCCGACAATTAGACTTAGAACCCTGCTCGCAGGCAGTGGACTGGCAATGACCACTGTGGGCTTGAAGTCTAATGACCATGGTTCAGAGTTAGGAAAGGCTCACCACGCAGCAAACGTGCAGATCAGAATGTGAGTCAGATCTGGCCCACCAGGCAGACTAGTCCAAAAATTCACTTGACATTTGGAAAGACTGTGATTAAGGGTGGAGTAATAAAATATAATTTAAATTATGTGAGAAAAACAACCATACCATTTATATGACACCTAGTGGCTTAATTGCTAAATAAAAATTCTGAACATCAAGTGAGTTCCACAAAGCTCCTGAACCCCCAACTGGACTCACCCTGCCCTCTCCTCCTGGACCCGGCTGGACTCACCCTGCCCTCTCCTCCTGGACCCGGCTGGGCTCACCCTGCCCTCTCCTCCTGGACCCGGCTGGGCTCACCCTGCCCTCTCCTCCTGGACCCGGCTGGGCTCACCCTGCCCTCTCCTCCTGGACCCGGCTGGGCTCACCCTGCCCTCTCCTCCTGGACCCGGCTGGGCTCACCCTGCCCTCTCCTCCTGGACCCGGCTGGGCTCACCCTGCCCTCTCCTCCTGGACCCGGCTGGACTCACCCTGCCCTCTCCTCCACACCAGCCTTGTTATACAGTGTAGCAGCTGGCTCTAGGTGGCTTTTCTCACAGCTTTCTTAAGGGCAGGCACCCGCTCCTGCCTTTTATACCATAACTTGGCTTGATGCCCAGCACGGAGTCAGCGCTTACGAAACACTTAATGTAAGAACACAAGAAAACACAGACGCTGGTAAAAGCATGCAAAGTGTCCAGAGAAACCCAGCCGGGTCCAGGAGGAGAGGGCAGGGTGTATTGGAATAGACTAGGATTCTCTTTGCAAGTCTCTGTGGTCTGTGTACAAATGAAATTTATGAAAAAAGAAAACCCCAAGAAACACCACCAAAGTTCATAAAACAACCAGAGAGCTGGAGAGACGGCCCAGTGGCTGATAGCATGGCTGCATTGGAGAAGGTAAGTCCACTCTCCAGCATCCATTCCTCTGTGACTCAGCTCCAGGGGACAGGGATGCCCCCTTGTGTCCTCCTCAGGCACCTGCACTCAGGTGCACACTTAATTTCTTAGTCATCACAGTCTTATCACTAATATCTGGTACTCTCTTAATGTTTTTTTTACATATACTAGAAATGTAATTTTATCAGTTTTATATCAGAGTTAAATTATTCTTAAGCATTCCCCCATTATCAAGTTTTTCTCAAAACTTTTCTTTTAAATGGCTGGATAAGCAGGCAGTGCACACCTTTAATTCCAGCACTTGGGAGGTAGAGGCAGGTGTATCTTTGTGAGTTCAAGGCCAGTCTGGTCTACAGGGCTAGGTCCAGGACAGCCAGGACTATCTTGTGAAATACCACAGCATAATGTACTTTTCACTGTAATGAAGAATCCTTGGTAAGGTTTTTATATAATTTTTCTAGACTTGTTACGTGAAGGCATACATTTATCTTCCAGTTTCATTCATTTTCTTCCCACTAGTCTAGATTAGAGGATGGGATAGAGTCCAAGACACAGAATTCTAGGCAAGGGAGATGAAATGTTCTATGGTTATGATAACTTGTTCAAGTGACTGGTAGGAAGCCATATCCTTTCATACTCCCAGCAGCAGCAGTGCAGGAAGGGGGAGGCTGCTCACCCCCGAAATAACCACATAGAAACTGTATTAATTAAATCGCTGCTTGGCCCATTAGCTCTAGCTTCTTATTGGATAACTCTTACATATTTAACCCATCTCCATTATTTTATCATGTCTGCAAAGGTTTCAGCATGTCTGTCTCTGGTGGCAGCTCCATGGCTTCTCTCTGACTCTGCCTTCTTTCTCCCAGCATTCAATTTAGTTTTCTTCCACCTACCTAAGTTCTGCCCTATCACGGCTTCAAGACAGTTTTTTTTTTATACTAACCAATGCTATTCACAGTATACAGAGGGGAATCCCACATAACAGCAGGAAAGAATGCCTCATTCACTGTATCCTACCCAATACTTCATCATTGCCTGATTCAGTGAAATATATTGTAACAGGATGCTTTCATTGATTCCAGGCTCTAAAATCCTTCCTCACCCATAAGCTAATAGTGAGATGGCTAGTCAGTGAGACCTGGGTGTTCGCCTTCCAGTAATTAGAGTTGTGTGATTCATCCATGTCAGTTATGGAGCGCTACTTCCCCTTAGACAATAAACATACCCACCTTAGTGGGCTTTGTGGTGATCTAGGGCAGGCCTGGCTCAGAGGAAAAACACAGAAAAGGTTTTAGTTGTTTAGACTAAAAGCTGAGGCTCAGATACTGATGGGTATTTTCCTGGTGCTCGGGGCATAGCTGGTATTCAACACTGAAGAACAAAACTGTACATTCATTTTTCTGAGTTACGGTTTCTATTGCTGTGAAGAGACATCATTGACTGTGGCAACTCTTATAAAAGAAAACATTTCATTAGGGCTGGCTTACATTTCAGAGGTTTAGTTCATAATCATCATGGTGGAACACAATGGCATGCAGTCAGACATGGTGCTAGAGGAGTTCATAGCTCTGTATGATTCTCAGGCAACAGGAAGTAAGCTATTACACTGGGCATAGCTTGAACATAGAAGACCTCAAAGCTCAGCCTACAGTGATTGACACACGTCCTCCAATAAGGCTACACCTACTGCAACAAAGCACACCTCCTAATACTGTCACTCACTTTGGGGGTCGTTTTCTTTCAAACTACCACATTCATATTATGGTTTGCATCTGAAATGCCTCCAGAAGCTCCCGTGTGGAAGGCACACAGGAATGCAACATGTGACCCAAGGTGAGTTTCTAGGGATTGGGAGAGATCCATCTTCATCAAGATTAACCACTGGTGGCTTCAAATCTTCATGGGAGATGGTAGAAATTCTAGGAGGTAGGGCCTGGTTACAGGAGGCAGGACACTGAGGGACAGGCCCCTGGAGGATATATTTTGTTCCTAGCCTTCTCAGTCACCATGAAATGAGAATTTCTCCATCATGCAAAGCTCCATGATGTTTTGCCTCTAAAGAGGCCTAAGATAATGGAGCCAGTGGGCCATGGGTTCCAGGTCCCGAAACTGTTCCTTTTTTGTCAGTGGTGGGATGCTCACAGACAAGCAAAGCTGACGTGCTAAAGTTGGATTTCACTGCTGACAAAGTCCTGGGCTGGTTAGCTATTTGCATTTCCAGTCTTGTTCACCTTCATATCCACTTTGTTATTCAGCCAAGCAACGCAACTAGTTGTTACTAAGTCTTTGAATACAACCTCAAACCAAGACCAAAACTTCATATCCAAGAGTTTGATCTAAAGGAATGAGGTAGCCATCCACAAACACACACATTTACTGTTACTCCCAAAGACAGGAGGGAAAGGAACACTGACCCAAATCATCATGGCCAAACTAATTTGAGCAAGTGATTAATTAAAGCAAGCCTTTTTATTCATGTGCACTGGCTGCCTCCCCCTAAGGTGGGATTCAAGAGGTCAGCACTGGATATGAGAAAGACAAGGTTTTTATAGCTCAGGGGTAAGGGGGTTTCCAATGGAAGATTTGGTGGGCAAAACAGGTGGGATGATGGAAGCAGAATCATAAGGATAATTAGTTAGTCCTAATAACATCCTGAAACAAAGACATAGTTGCAAGATGGGCATAACAAGGTAGTCATAACAACAGGTAGTCATAGCAACCTTTTTGAAACAAAGGTATGGTTGCAAAATGGTTATAAACGACTTTTTGAAACAAAAGCATGGTTGCCATTTCTGTAACAGGCAGTTCAGAACCATTTGTGGCTAAGTTTATAGGTGGGGGATAGGCCAATTCTTGAATAGCAGAGGTTTAAAATATACAGGAATGAACCTACTTTGTCTTTACTTGAAGATGGCTTTTAAGCCTAAGATGGAGGCAGGCTGGTTCTTCAGAATCCTACATGCTTCTAGCTCTTTTTAAGTCTTGTAGAATATCACACATTTTTAATATTTAGGGAAAAACCAATAAATGTAATTTGAGAACAAATCACAGAAACATCCTGTGGAAAAATTACCATTAAATACATTTTTTTGTGGACAGGCACATGAAGTAATCTCAAGAATCCCTCAGACCCCACCAATTACAGACTCTACACCAGCTGGACACTGCTCACACCATCAGCACTTATGAGACCTTGAAGAGATCACCAGTGGTTCCAGTTCAGTGTTTAATATGAAGCCAGCATCATCTGAAACCTTTCTACAAGACAGCCCTCTCCTTAGTCACCTTAAATGGGCCAGGCTCTGCCTTTAGACAGGACTCAAAGGAGCTTTGATTTTCTTTTCTGCATGGTTTCTGTCCTAATTTACTTTTGAATTTGAGGCTAATGTTTTCTGTTATAAGTCATGATAGGTTATGGTACCAACCTCTGTTGACTGGAGGAAGTGCAGCCATATGGGAAGAATGTAACTGGTGTGGTAGCGTATGTCTGTAGCAAAGTTTTTAGTCTAAGACTGGCCTGGGCTGCACCGTGAGACTTTGTTCCAAAAGTGGGATAGGGATATGGAAAAAGCTAGCTGAGAAGCAGCATGCATCTGAGCCCTGACTACACAAGCAATGTGACCATCAGCCTCAAGTTCTTGCCCTTATGCTTCTTCCACCATGATGGACTGTATATACTCCTAAACCCTTTCATCTTCAAGGTGCCTTGAGTCAGGTATTTGATCAGGGATAAAAGTAACTGATACATCAAAGTCTCAAAAGAACAGGGGAGGACAGCAATGCTTCACACAGCTGGAGGGAGGGAAGATGCAATGCTTCACACAGCTGGAGGGAGGGAAGATGCAATGCTTCACACAGCTGGAGGGAGGGAAGATGCAATGCTTCACACAGCTGGAGGGAGGGAAGATGCAATGCTTCACACAGCTGGAGGGAGGGAAGATGCAATGATTAACACAGCTGGAGGGAGGGGATGCAATGCTTCACACAGCTGAAGTAGAGGGGATGCAATACTTCACACAGCTGAAGTGGAGGGGATGCAATGCTTCACACAGTTGCAGGGAGGGGAGATGCAATGCTTCACACAGCTGGAGGAAGGGAAGCCAGACAAGATGTGGCTATGAGAAACTACATAATTCTCTCACCTGGGCTGTGTTGCTAATGGGCAAATGAACATTAGCTGGACATGGGGCAGGCGGCGTTTCAGAGGGAGATGGAAAGAGCCCAGTTAGGAAGGAACACTGCTAAGCCCACACTGTCAGCTCTAGCCCTGGAAACACACTGTGTTCTCTGTCAAAGGAAATGTCTAGTAAACCCTGGGAACAAAACCAAGGCTTAAATTAAGCAGACTGCAGTTGTCAATAACTATGAACCATAATACAACTGAAATGCATGAGATTTTGTTAAAACCTTGTATTAGGTCACAGTAGTACAGTAATTATTAAATGTATTTGAAAATGTAGAGTCTAGAAGTCCCAAAGTAGCTTTTAAGAATAAAAACAAAAGCAGCAAAGAGTAGTCTTTGAGTAAAGCACTCATTATAAAACCACATCAGTTAATTGTAATTAATTTCCAACAGCCTGTGAAGGAACAGCATTTTCAAGCATCAATGAATACAGGCACTCAGTAATAACTGAGACAGGCCATCTCAACAGACGGCGCCGGTGAGCCATCTCTATGTGGAACAGAATGAATGAAACATGATCCCTACCTCACACCACACATAAAAACCAATTCCCAGTTAAACAACAAAATGTAAAAAGCTAGAAGTCTTTAGATAGACTTCCAGAAGGCAAATTAAAGAATCATGACTTTATGGTAGAGAGAGTCTCCTAAAATAGAATGTAAGAACATTAATTATCAATAAACTAAAATCTAACTATGAAGTTAAATTGTAAAGAAGTAGGAACAAGAGAAATCTGATTATATTAAACACGAATTATTAGGGGCTGCTGAGATGGGTCGCCAGGTAACAAGCCTGACAACCTGGGTTCAATGTCCAGGACTCTCACGTAGGAGAGAACCAACTCCTGAAAGTTGTGCTCGAACTTCTGTGCATACAGGGACAAGCAAGGGCTTTCTGAAAAGGCTCTCAGAGCATAGGAAATATTCCCAAGAACTGATAAATGTGATTATAAGAAAATGTAATACTTTAAAACATGTTTGGCATCTTTAGTCATCAAGGAAATACAAACTAAAAGGGCTTTCTGATTCCATCTCAGCCAGTCACAATGGTGTGGGCGAGCTTGTGGGAAAGGGGAGCCCTCACTCACGGCTGGCGGAATGCAGACTGCGCAGCACTGCAGCACTCAGCGGAGGACTCTCAAGAACTGAAAAGGAACTATTGCATGGCCAGCTGTGGTCCAGAGACTCTGAACATTCGTGTCCATTGGTTCACAGTCACAGTAGCCAGGGACGAAATCAGCCTGGGGTCTATCAACAGATGAATGGATAACAAAAACTTTTATCAGCTGTAAAGAAAAACGATTATGACATTTATAGAAAAATGATGTAACTGGAAACTACTGTTGAGTGAAATAGGTCAGAAAGACAGCTGCATTTTCTCTCATGTTGAAGCTATATTGAAAGGTGTGGGGCATGGTCATATTTGCATGTCTGCATATACACGTGTGTACGCATATGTGTAGATCATGCCTAGACAAGATATTAGAAGGGAGGAAGAAATCTTCAGGGAAGAGAAATCGGGCAATGGAATACATATGTTAAGAAGGCTTTAGGGACTAAACAGGGAGGAGGGGAACAGTGGGGAAGATCAGATGAGAACGCAGTGTAACAACATATATGAAATGCCATGATGAAATTCCTTACCCTGCAATCTAGAAAAAACAATAAACTATAGAAGTAAGCAGAGCGCGAAACTCAGGGACAGAGCAGCCGTGTGGCGCGCACAGCCTAGGTCCGCACTGAAGAGAAGCAGCCAACACTCATGACTTCAGAGTCAAGTGAGGTGATGGGCTTACATACATTCATGGAAAGATACACCCTTGCAATTGGGAACTCTGTGAGGGAAATTCAAGAAACATCAAAAGCTCTTGGACTACCATTTCAAAAAACAAATATGAAAAATCAGGAAAAGCATAAATTATCATCAATATTAATATACTTTTATATCAAATGGAAACTAAGATCTCCCCAAATGGACAAAAATATGACTGAGCAAATTCCCAAGAAAACCAGAAATGGCCCAGACACTTAGCATGCTCACTAGTGAGAATCAAGGCATGGCTGTCCCGAGAGCTGTTCGCCACTGTCGGATGGGTTACGAACTAAGAACATCGTCAAAGACTGGGAGGCAAAGGGCACTCACAGCCTCACACAGCTGCTGTAGCCTCTGGAATGGGAATCCGGCAATACGGGGCAAAACAGTATCTGCATTTATTCTTCGATTAAGGGACCGAACTTCTAAGAACTTTCGCTAAAGAAGTAACTTCAAAACCTGTGAGTACACTAACACAACACTAACATTTATAACGATAAGAATCAGAGCTATCAGAAAACATAAACCAAAGATAATAAACTGCTGGTATTTAAAATCAAGTGTATAGCCAAAGTTATAAAAGTAAGAAAGATCTGTATGAGATAAGAAGCAATTTCCAGGGCATAATACTCAGACCAAAAAAAAAAAAAAGTTTCAGCAAAGTTATAGCAAAAGTCTTCTGTGTACTAAAGGGAAAAAGATAAAATAACTCTAATTATTTTGGAAAAAAATATAGAAAAGGCAAATTATAATGTAGCGTTAATGATAATGGGTCATAGGTCGGCAGAAAGGAGTAAGAAAGACCTGAGTATATATTCAATGGTTCAGAAGTTGAGAAGTATGCTAATGTTTTTATAAAGTCAAAAAATAAAATGAAACCCTAGAGAGAAGTACACTGTGAGGGGGCCACTGGGGGCAGCCGCTGTGAGCAGTGTGCAGACTGCGGAGCCCATGCCACGTCACACAGAAGAGAAATCCTTGCTTCCTGAGAACACACCAATGGAGGGGAAAGGAAAGTAAGTGGATGGCTACAACCGACTCCACAAAGATCAAGGATAAGTCATACACGCACCTACACACACACACACACACACACACACACACACACGCACGCACGCACGCGCGCGCGCATGCGCGCACCTATATAAGGATATATCTGTAACACTCACATAGATAATAAAATAAAAAAAATAAATTAAACTTCAATGAGGGATTAAATTCATTATTCTCACCAACTTTTTATAAAATATTTTAAAAATTTTTAGGGGGCTAAATAACTCAGTGGTAGAGTCTGTAGCAGACCCTGAGCTCCAACCTGAACCAAACCACAGTAATAATGTTTGAAAACTATTGTGTGGGATTAAGCAGCATTGCAAAGCTTAAGGATCAACGTGAGAAGCCACTGGAGTTTCCAGGGGTGAGGGGCAGGCTAATTTGTTGCAGATGAGCACTTAGTGTAAAATCCATACTTGAATCATATTCGAGAGAGAAGCAGCTGTGAGTCTCACCCTACTAGCTATGCCCTTCCTTGTTTCTATTTCCTGACTCTAGGAAACGTGCTGAGTCAGGTATCTGCCACCAGCACTTCAAACGCATTCACAAGCAGGAGACACTAAGGACTGTGCCATGGGAAATACTCCCTTTCCAATAGGCTGGGACAAGCTTGAAAGCAAACAGGCCTTGTGATAGTTCAGCTGTGTGTGGTCTGGGCCACCCCATGAGGGAACCGACGCCCCACTGCCTTCCCCTCTAACCCTCAGGTGCCACCCCTCGCACCCTTTCATTTGACACAGGCTGGACAGCGGTCCTTTATCACCTGCTGGAAAGTGTGGCTCGTCCTTAGAGCAGGCAATGATGTAAAGGTTAACAAGGCAAATGAGCCGTAGCTTGGCAAGAGGGTGGGTGCATATGACAAGGAGTCAGAACCAAGTGCCTAATGGCCGACAGGTAGTAGAGAGGTGATAGGGGAGTTCAGTCAATCACATTCTGTTCGTGGGGCGTGTTGCCCTAAGGCAAAAGTTTTCCTATAAACCTGGCAGGTGCAATTCCCCACCCTCTCTCTCCCTGTGGACCTGGCCTGGATCCAACATTCCAGATGGGTGGGATTCTGTGTAAGTTTTTCCTTCTGTTTTATTAAAGCTGTATCTTTTGTGAGATAGTCTGGGGACTTTTCATCACCGATCACACTGCAGCATCAGAGAGGGACACAGTGAAACATACATTTTGGTGTGATTTCAATGTCTGCACATCAAAGAGCGGAATGAGATCTAGTAAGCCACAAGGACACTCCTAACAGCAATAGCCAGTTCCGCAACTAAAATTGTGGTAGTATCAGGTCCAACACACATTAAGTTCAATATGACTGAAAGGAAGACAAGCAAGGGTGAAATGTGGGTATTTTTCATTCAATAAAAATAAATCTTTATTATATAATTCTTTTTGTAATTTTTGTTTGTTTTTCCAGACAGGACTTCTTGGTATAACAACCCTGACTGTCCAGAGAACTCTCTCTGTAGACCAGGTTGGACTTGAACTCACAGGGATTCACCAGCCTCGCCTTCTCCTGAGTGCTGGGATTAAAGGCATGCACCATCACCACCCAGCTTCTTTTGTAATATTTTAATGTTAGCTCTTAAAGGCTTCAAAACACAACCTGGACTTAAATGTCTGACAGATACAAAAAAGGCTCAATTTAGAAGAAATGCTGTTTCTAAATAATCTACCTTAGGAACTTTTTTTCATGCCAGGAGACCATTTTTACTCAATTTTTCCAGTGATGAACTTTTTTCCCTTTATGAAGACATCCATTCTTCTTAAACCTTTACATATACAATTCATCAAATGAGCCATTCTATGTAATGGGTGGAAACACGTAAAGTCCAACCTGCACACACAATCAAGGATAATTACAGCTTTGCTGCACAGACTCTCAACCACTGCAGAACTCAGAGATTCGCTGTGGAAACACCCTAAGTGCACCGACAGCAGAAGCATCCCCTGCAGCTGGAGTGCTCTGCCCTGCAGTCATACTGCTTCCCAGCGGCGATCGCATCCCCAGCTCCCAGCAGCAGCTCCTCCAAGGCCTCACTTCACAGTTTAAGACACAGTTTTTCTATAATTTTGTCATCAGCAATTTTAAAAGTTTCTGAAAATAAGTTCTCTATGTTCCTGAACTGAACTTTACTTGCCTAGAGGTTTAACTTGTCAGTAGCTCGAGGCACCGTGCACTCTCCATAGGTACCCACAGGAAACACTGCCAGGGAGAGATGGACTCTTTGGTTAGCATGAAGGACAGAGGTCTTCCTTCATCGAGGGCCTGTCACATCCTACAAGAGCAAATGGAAGTGCTCAAAAATCATCTGGAAGTCTGTTGGGAGCCAGGCGGTTCCAAGGCAGTCTCAAAGGGCAAAGCAAGCCTTGCTGCGTGTCCTTGCCCAGGAGCAGATGTGGCAAGGTCTAGGCTGGGGCTGGGACCAGGTCCCTGAAGGAATCAAGGTTTCAGTTCCTGGGAACTTATCTTTTCCCTCTGAAGAGCGAGGAGTATCCATTCCAAGGCTTCTGCTCCTCAGCCTGAGGCACCTGAGCTAGCCCGTGTTCCCCTTGTGCAAAATGGCTTCATTAGCTTCTTGCTGACTTCAGCTCACTGTATGACAGGCTTTCAGCTATGTCCCATCTTCTCCCAACAAACTGGATAGAAGATGCACTTCTTAATAAACTTGTTTGGCATAAAGACACACCTTTGCAAGACTTCCTGAGTCCAGCTTTCCTATCACCTTTACTTTCTGAAGACCTTTGTACTTAACATACTGCTAGGGTGTGATACACGCTACTATATGAACAATTTCCAGGATTCGACCTGCCGGGGCCTCACTTCCCCTAGCAGCTACCAACATCACTTCATACCCGAACCAAGGTTGTCAATAGCAGAAAAGCCTCACTAAACTTGCCTGCAGAGAGTTTCGCAGGCAAATTCTCATGGTCACTCACCTAGAAACATCTCACTGGCACAGGAGACAAGCCAGTGTCAGACACCTCCCCACTAGTCCCCCCACTCCTCTCCACTCCATTCTAATCCCGGAATATCTTGCATTTAAAGTGATGAAGATGTGGGAGAACTGCCTGATCTCACAGGGATCTCACAGGCCAGGCCTTTGGCTGTGAAGGTTCTGCTGGCAATCCTGTGCTCCCACATGAGGAGCATGTTCTAGCAGCTCATGAGTGCTGCACTGTGATTCCAACTCAGACCACTTCAAGACACTGTGGTCCAGAGGCACTGCTGCCAGCTGCCGGGCTCCAATACTCGGTGAGTTCCAGGCAGGATTAATTTGATGGTCATGAACATTGGTGTCTATCTATGAAGAATGCCAGGGTGCTGTGCCAGCAGGACCCACATGCTCTCAGGGAGTGCTTGAACACACTAGCCTTATGAAACGAGAAGGACCAGCAGCGGTCTTCAGCGTGTGGATGAGGGAATAAGACTATTTAACTCAACTCTGAAGGGGAAATGTTTTTATTTCCTTCCTAAAACAAATATGAAAATAACAACTTGACATAAGCTGTTTCAGTTTTTGAATTATCTGTTCAGAGATGTTTTGTAGCAACCAAAACCACAATGAGGCATTGCCAGTGAGAGAGCCTGGCATTGGCACTGGGCAGCTGTATTTCGGTATGTCAGCCTGACCCAAAACCACAAAGGTCAGCTGGCTGTTCTGCCTGAAAAAAAGCTTTTCAATATTTTTAAGACAGAAAATTCTCTAACCCTTTTCTACCTGATGGGTATATGAGAGAGAAAAGAAAACGAACAGATCAATACTGTTCAATGGGAGCAGAACCTGAATCTGTGCTACAATGTGAATTAGAAAAAGTATGTACTTAACAGAAACCTTATACTAACTAATGAAACACAAAGCCCTCTAGTGCTGAATTCCACACGCGGTGACAAACACGGGCTTAGGTTGCTCCATAAAAGGCCTTGCTTTCAGAGATCCAAGAAATAGTTATGACACGAAGGAGCCGGGTCTGTGAGCTCTCTCACCAACTCTGCTAGCTGTGGCACAGTCTCTGATCATGAGGCAGCACATGGAATGGAAGCTTTGTCTCTAATCTGCACTCAAGAAGAGCATTTTAGCAAAACTCTTACAAGCAGTAAACAGTTCTGTCAGCAAGTTAACATTCTCGATACGGCAGCACATCCCCAGACAGCGCCAGCAGCCAGATTAAAGACCACAGAGAGCGGCATCTCCTTACCACCGAGCTAGGAAATGGCTTAATGGACTCCCATTCAGGAAGCAATACTTTAAAGTATAAACCTTATACACTAGCTTCCCGGTCAGCAGACTTTTCAGACTCCTTGTGAACAGAATGCTAAAACATCTTCAGCTGTAGTGACGGCATGCAGGGCTTTGATTTCTTCCTGGATCATTTTGCTCATGGTCCACTGAAAACATTATCTGCGGTTTCTCCTCAGAGAATGGCTGCTCAGGAAAGGGTCTTCGTCATCGTCCTGAAGCGACACAAATGTTACATTATGTCAGCAACCACTTATCTTCTGCTGAGCCAGAGAGAAATAGCATCAGGGAAATCACATTATTTCATCTATTTCCTCTGACACTGTAAAATGTAAATGCTCAAGCCAATTCTCTGTGTATTATAATAAAATCTACCAGGTCTTGTGTGAGAATGCATGTATCTATAAAACACAATGCATACAGTTCTCCCAGTCACAAACCTTAATAAAAGCAAACAAGGTATAGGAACCAGGAAAGACACTATTAAGTCATTTCTATTCCATCCGTGAAGTTTTCTCATGCACATAATTTTGTTCTTACTGTTATGTGTATGCAAACACATGTATGGTTGTGTGTCCTGTCAGGACAACTTCACGGAACTGGGTTTCTCCACCCACCCTTTGTGGGCTCCAGGGCTCACACTCAGCCGCGAGGCTTGCGCAGCAGCAGCTCCGCCCACTGAATGTCTTGCTGGCCTCAATTACCTCATCACCATGTTTGCCTTCTTGGATATTCAGCCAAGAAACAAGGAAATCCCAGGGAAAAGCCCCAAGTCTGAAGGACCGTGATTTCCGTTTCCTGTCACCTACTTCATGACAGAGTACATTGCTTTCAGCCCAATGGAGAAAAGAGCTGAGCAAAGTAGTCTTTCAGCTTTTGCAGGAAAATATAGATGATATATTTCCGGTGTTCCCAGGCCAATAGGACATAGGCTACAAGCATGGTAAGAATAAATATAAATATCAGACATTAACTAAGAATTTAATGAGAATGAAAACACCTAGCTGGAAAGATGGCTCAGAGGTTGAGAGCACTGGCTGTTCTTTCGGAGGTTCATTTCTCAGCAACCACATGGTGGCTCAGAACCATCTAGAAAGAGACTTAGTGCCCTCTTCTGTCATGCAGACATACATGCATGCAGAATAGTGCATCATAATAAATAAATGAATCTTAAAAACTAGGAAAGAATTAGCTGGACCTGGCGGCACAGATGTGCCATCCCAGCCGCTAGGGAGTCTGAGGTGGGAGGGTCACATGTTCAAGGCCTGTCTAAGCTACAGAGAGAGTTCAAAGCCTTGGTAACTGTGTGAGGCTCTGTCTCAAGGTAAAGAGAAAAAAAAAAATTCTGGAGTTATAGCTCAGTGGTTGAGAGCTTGCCTAGCATATGCCAGACCCAGGGTTCAAATCCAGTCATAAGGCAAAAACAACTAGCAAGCCTTACATAAAGCCTGATTATATGATCTGAAGAAAGATATCACTAGATGGATTGTTTTTTATAGCTACATATTCGAAAGATAAGTGTTTATAAATTTGTTTCCATTAGGATGTTAGTAAAAGCAAGTGATTATTTAGTATTAGACTTATGTCTTATGAAGTTCTTTAGTGAGAAATGGATGCTTTGAGGATCACAAATTTAACTGTTTTGCTGATTCACTTTCTCTACTCTCCAAGGCAGGCCTTGTTAAAGACACAGAAATAAAAGCAGGCAACGTGCCTCCAGTTCTTCTCCGTACTTAGATGCAAAAGAATACACATACATTTTATTTTCTTCTGTGTGTATGCATTTTTGTACTCAAATGCATCTGCTCATAAGCCCTGGAGCTCACGCATCCCCACAGGCCAGGACTAGGATTACAGGGATGTGCGTTTCGGACACCAGGTCTCAGGTCCTCGTGCCTGGGCAGCAGGTCACCAGGCCGTCCTCTCACCCTTGGTGTCATCTCCAGCTCTGCTACCCACGGACAGCGGACGCGTGTCTGCTTCCCTACTGGCAGCAACATGTCACCATTCAATAGGAAGACTCAACTCACAGCCAAGGTGCAGCAAGCCTGGCAAGCAACTGCAAACCCGTAGCTGAGACACAAGGAACATGACAGCCGCGCAGAGCTGGAATACAAAGTCACTAGGAAGTCCATGACCCGGGGATGTACAGCAGACAGTCATAGAAGAGAGAGCACAGCAGTGAACGCCAGGGGCTGGGGACAGAAGTAAGGACACTGGGACGTGTTTAAGGGACACACGGGGTTTTACAAAAAAAAGTTCTTAAGGTCTGTTTTACAACACAAATCTATTTAATACTACCAAGCTTCATTTAAAATGGCTAAGATGTGATTTTTATGTTATGTGTTCTCACTAAATTATATTTTTTTAAAAAAAATAAAAACTAAATGAAAGTGAAGAGAGGCTCAACAAAAACATCTTCTACAAAGCCTGCGGAGGTTCAGTGGCAGCTGTGTGGGAATGGGAAAGGCCAAGGTCTGTGTTTCACAGCTAAGTCCCTCTGCACTAAATAACAGACGAACACAGGAGAGGCACGTGCACTTCCTCCCACTCCTTGGGAGTTAAAGCCAGTGAGAGCTGGGTAGAGACCAACACTATCCTTGCTGAGTACCTGTGCTGAGGTAGCATCTGTCCAGGGTATGAAACACGGTAGGTGCAGGGAGCATTTCACCAGGGTAACCTTAAAAGCCCTACACCAGCATCACCCCCACTCTCCAAACACAAACAGCAGAGCTAAAAGAAAAAAAACCAACCCAGCTCTGATCCCATTAATGGGCCAAATGAGAGCAGAGAGAACTTTGTGCTTTAAAAACCCGCAGGCCTTTACAGGTAATTACACTGACGGGCACTTACTGATCTTCAGAAGTACAGGTTCCAGCATGGCTATCATGGAGTCTAAAAATAGAACCTGCAATGCTTAGTGAGTGCTCCCCACTTACGTCTCTAGACGGTTAAGGTAAGAAAATGCCAACGACATAACCATTACCTCATCTGATTCAAAGTCAACCCCCTTGGCTGTCTGGCTCTGGGACATCCGTTTGCTAGATGTTGTGCCCGGCCACCTGCGGAAGGGAGAAACACCAAGTGTGAATGAAAACATTAGAAAAATGCACTACTAGTTACCACTGAGTACAAACAACACACAGCTTCCTTCCCTCTGATAGCTATAGTAATTTTATGTATCTGTGTGCACTAAGGGATAATATACTAGGTATAAGAACTGTGTGTGTTTTTGCATCCTACAAGCTCTATTTCTCTGAGGAGAACAGCACTGTTTCTCTAAAGTAAACATTTTCTAATAAAAAAACAAAACCTTAATGGTAAGAAAACCAAATCCTAGGTATGTTACCCCCTTTGCACCTAAATTTCCTCATCTGTCAAATCGGGAAATGTTTATTTTTTTTAAAGAGCTATACGCTTAAGCACTAGCCACGGTCTGCCATGTTAGCACCAGCCAGGCGCTGACGCATGTTACTGCTATGGGATCAGCTCCCCTCCACAGCCGCAGTGGACAGTATGTTCTCTTCACAGCTACAGAGGATCTTGGGACAAGCCCACCACTCTGCAGAGCATCTCCACCACATCCCACAGCACTTGCTCTTTTCCATAAGCACTCACAATCAAGGGACTGAATCACAACTGTCATACAAAATTATGAACTAATTCAATTATCCTTAATGCAGCTGTAGGTGTTCAATCCCTTCTAGGACAATTTAAGTCACCTAAGTCTGCAACCTTATCAAAATCTGCAATGTACCATCAGACCTAATAGAATGTGAAAATAGTAAGTATTAAAAACAAAAGAAAAAGGGGCTATAGTTTATTTTCTTTAAAAAAAAATACATGATGTATATGCACCAGGTACACACAGTGCCCAGAAGCCACATGGATCCTCTTGGAAGTAAAGTTACAAATGATTCAAGAGTGAGCCAGTATGTGGATACAGGTTGTCAACAAGGGTGCCAAGAACGCTCAATTGTTGAGTTACCTTTCCAGCCCCTTAAACACCTTCTTAAGTAGAAATTTTTATTTATTAATTAAGTTTTAAGTAAACAGTATTTGCCCAAAATGTTAATACATAAAAGAAAACAGTGATTCAAAATAGTTTAATAAATATTCCAAGTGACTCAATTAGGAACTCCAGAAATGAGTAAGTCTACATGAGCCACTTATGTGCTAGAGTAAGTTCATGTCAGTCAGGTAAGTACTCCAGACTAGGTCTATGTCAGCACATATGTATTCAGAATAGGTCCAGCCACATCAGTAATACAGAGGAAGTCCTGCCAGACACATAACACTCCAGAGTGAGTCCAGTCAAACACACAAGTATTCCAGAGTAATTTCGCAACAGCCAACATGAGTTCTAGAAGTCCAGCCAGACACAAAAGTACTCCAGAGGAAGTCCAGACATAGAAGAACGTTAGAGCAGTGGTTCTCAACCTTCCTCCTTTAATACAGTTCCTCATGTTGTGGTGACCTCCAACCAACAGATCTCTCATTGCTATGTCATAACTGTAATTATGCTACTGTTATTAATCATAATGTAAATATCTGAAATGAACCCAAAGAGGTTGTGATCCATAGGTTGAGAACCACTACTCTATAGGCAGTCTAGCCAGGCATACAAGTTCTCTAGAGGAAGTCCAGTCAGACACAGAAGTACTCCAAAGTTCCTACTACCCTCTTCACGTGTTTGGCACAGCCCTGTGTACAGAAAGCACAGAAAAATTTATATAGTGAAAAACAAAGCCAAAATCTAGAATTAACAAAAGCATTCTCTATTACCGAGGAGACAATCTTTCAAGAAGAAAAGAGCTGGGTAATACAGACAAGGGGACATGAATCACAGGCTGTTTTTCAGAAGAAATATAGCAATGCTGAATCATTCTATTTTTCATTTCTACATACTTTGCTAGATGAAAAGAATTCTATTCATCCTCTCTGGCATAGAAAGATGTATTGCCATAGAACTCTGGATCATTGTTGCTTTTGTTTTTGAAGGAGGTAGGTCCCAGGCCTACCTTTGATCAGCCTTGGAGCTGGTAGGAAAAATGTCATCTTCATCAGACTCATCCACCTCAATAGTCTACAGAAGGGAGAAAACAAAGCAACAGGTTCATCCCAACATCTGAATTAAGTAACGGAATATGAAGACATACATGTAGGTATGTGTATAGGCAAACTACATAAACGCTCGCAATTACCACAAACTCAGCCATGTGTGTGGCTCAGCGGTAGAGCAACTGTCTAGCCATGGGGTCTGATCTCAGCTCTGGGAGAAAAAAGTAAGCCCAAGCTGACTTCCACCAAGAGCCCTCTCCCTTCTCCAAGCCCACTCTCTTCTCTCTTCACTGGCAGTTACCGAGGCAGGGCCCCTGAAGGACACAGGGTGCTGAATGACAAACACAAGTGCTATGCACTCCTGCCCAGCAGCTTTCTTCCTAGGTTCTGAAAATCGATGGACTTTCAGTGTTTCAGCTCCAAGATTTTCCATAGCCCAGGCTAGTTTCAAACTTGCAATCTTCTGGTTTCTGTCCGCTGAGTGCCAAGATTACTGATTTGTGCTACCAAATCCTCCTCTCAGCTCCAACCTTAAATAAGGCATCAGATCAGGAAGTAGCACATAGGTAGGTATTGATGTTAAGAACCAACAAAGCTGTACGTCATTCTATCAGGTTCTGTGTTTTGTGTTATTGTGACCCTTGACAAGCATGGGCTATGGTTTCCTCTAACTGAAGTCAGATGAGGAAGGAGCCAAGGACAACACTCCAGAAGAGCAGCATGCAGTGTCGGGAGCTCCACTACACCTGTGCAGTACACAGGAAGTGCCGTCATCAAGCACAACTGCCTGGCATAGGAAGAAGAGTCCCTGCCTGGGTCGTCGGATACACGGACTCTGACAATGAGACAGCCATCAGACCCATTCTGAATCCTCTTCCAGAATCCCAGGGGGCAGCAGGGCCATGTTAAATGTGTAACAGGACACAAGGATCCCAACACTTGGGTCTTTAGCCCACACCGCTATGAAAAAGAGCATCTCCACGCGAGGAACACATCTCTGTGTCAGGGTTTAAAAGTAGGGCTTTTCGGTCAGCACTGCTGCCCTTGAAAATGCTACCATACCACAGAACTAATGAACTTTTAATAATGTGAACCACTGGGCTTTTGTTGTTGGCTCTAAAAGAGCCTAAATAATAATCAAGCTCTCCCCAGAGTTGACTTTCACACTTTGTCCCTATTAGGAAGTCCATAACTCAGAAACAGATTATTAAAATCAAATTTCTAGCAGTTTTCTTACCTCTGAATAATTCTTAGTGGCAGTGTTTCTGGCAGGCTGCTGTCGAGAAGATCTGAAAGCTAGCATAAAAAAGATGAAATGCCTGTTACATAGTTCTTAAATAACTCAAAAGCTCTACTCACTTTTCAGCTGGAGAATTTTAAAGCCCTATCTAATAAAACCTGGAATGATAGCTTAGAAAACCATTCTACATTCTGGAATCTGAAAAGCTGTGAAACTATATACACTTGAAGCACCCAGAGCCCACCTATACATCTCCCATTTTCCCAGCAAGTTCTAATATAGTAACAAGCAGAATGCACCTACATGTTTGCATGAGGAATGCTTTATAAGCACACCTGGACACTGAAGTCTTGTCCCTCAGTCAAGTGACCTACACCAGCCCTCCCGCCCTGCCAGTCTCACAGCTCTGCAGGCTCCCGAGGCCTCACAAACTCTCACTCCTCTCCCCTGTGGCTACACTGGGTACATGAGAACACACCAGAGGGGAATTCTACAAATCACGTATCTTTGACACACTGATAAAAACTTTCCTTATACTCTTTCATTTTGCTTTATAGAAACCTGAGGTCTGGCTAACCTGTCTCCTTGTCACGTGACATGGAAACACTAGTCCAGCACCTGGCTGAGGATTGTTGTCTCCTCGGCACTGCCATGTGCTAACACCAACCATACTTTCTTCAAGACAACCTCCACTCTAAGAGGGCAAAGGCAGACATTAAAAAGCCAAGGATTCCTTCAGAGGTGGGGGTCTTTCTACGCAGCCCAACGTTATTACTGCTCAAGCTTCCCACCTCACATTCCTGTCGGATCCTGTGCTGTCTGAAGGAAGGTGAAAGGCAGACACCCAGGTTCCATCTGCTCTCTCATTCACACACCCCACCCTACTTTCTAAAATGGAAAAACAGGGCAAATGAACAGAAAGCCGGCGAGCACAGTGGTTTCAGAGAGTGCTCTGTCGGTACTTACTAACAGCCCCCAAATCCTGAGATCCTGGAAATCAAGAAATCTTTCTTTGGATTCCTAGCTGACAACAAAATAATGAAGGAACACTTATGAAGCCAGGTAGTGTTTATCAGAAGACACACTACTTTGTAATGAAGGCCATGTACTTTGGTAATCCAGAGATCTGGTTCTGGAGCTGGGCCCATTCTGACTATCTAGCTAGTAACCACTGCCAAGCTACTTGGCTTATCCAAGTCTTAACATCCTCACCTGGAAAACAGTGCCAATGTTTTGTGCAGAAAACCACTGAAAGGATTAAAGGTGCTCAATGCCAGTTGCCTTGGCAAGCGCCCAGCAGGACGCAGCACCCATCCAGAGCTCTTCAGCGTGGAAATGGACGGAGTGGCTCAGGGCAGCAATCACACAGAAAGGCAATGGCCAAGGGTGGTTTTTATCTGCTCAGTCACCACCCTCTGCTGACTAACTTCAGTGGAGAAACATCTTGCTGTCAATTCTTATTTATAGCATGTAATCTTTTCCCAACAGTAAACAATCTTGTGTTCTATAGAGCTCGCCTAATTTCACCTACCCGCTGCTCTGCCTACCGTGGACATCTAGACGTAGAATTCCAATGATGTATCTTCCTGGGTGCTGACAGTCAGCACCTCCAGGTTAAAAACACCATATGCATATATGCATGTAACAATCAATGAAAAAAGAATTTGAAAGAACATGAAGAGGTATAGGGGAGGGTTTGGAGAGAGGAAAGGAAATGATACAATTATATTATAACAAAAAATAAAAGAAATAACTGAAAGGAACATGAAAGATAGAAATATGAAGGGGGAAAAACCCTCACCAACTTAATGCAATAAAAACGTCCTGTGTATCCATGCTAAAAAGATCAGTCATGTCTAGAGAACAAAGAAGACTAATGGGAACGAGGAGGTGACGGGGGGGGGGGGGGGGGGGGGGAATGTGCTGATCACCCAGACAGGAGCTCCGGAGCACAGCAGAGCATCTGAGGAAATGACAGCTACAGCTTTCCTGGACACAAGGAAACACCTCTATGAGCTCAGGGAGTACTGAACAGGGTAGAGAAGAACACCACACTTAGACTTCATCTGGCAACACTGCACAAGACCAGAGACAGCAAGCTGAGGGAAGAGGGTACCGCAGACAAAGGCAGCAAGCTTAGCCAACGGCTGACACCCCAACAACAGCGGAAACGGCAAGAGTCTGTAATTAATTAAGCCGAGCACACACACTCAAGCACTCTTTGTATGTCCGGTTCCTTTTTTTAATAGTAATAGTATTTTATAAGAGCCTACTCGATGCACCGGCATTGGGATCTAATTGTTTTACCAGTCAGATTTATGACCACAGCTTAGTCCCTCACGTACACTGAGGAAACCCCAGCCACTCCACCAGGTAGCTAATTTCTGCCGCATGCTTCTCTCATCCTCACCCACCCTCGCTGCACTCATTTCTCTGTATCTGGGAATCTCTCTGTCAGGAGGTAAGTGAAGCTATACTGCAGAAGTTAGCCATTCCTTAAAAAAGTTAGGAAGCACCAGTAACTCTGATGTATGGAAAGATTTCTCAGCTTTTCGTTTTGTTTTCTCAGTAGTTTGGAGATCTAGAGGGATTGGCACATGCAAGGCTACAACTCTTCTGCAAAGCTGCGCCTGCAGCCCTAAGAAACATCTCTGCAGAGTAATTTACTGACTGCAGGGAATGCGATACAAGTGAGAGTTACTAGTGAGGCACCTCTCGCCTTTCCGGGCTGGGACTCAAATGTGCCCCTACTGTCCGTACTCACCGTCTAGAATGGACATATTTCTAGTCACTGAGCATCTGCCTCGCGTAGCCGTCTCCAGCCCAGTGTCTGCAAACAGAATCACGAGGTCAGTAACAGTCCCTTGGCAGCTAAGTGAGCACACACAGGAAGAAAAGTTCAGTAAACTGCACAGAAAGCCAGCAGTGTAGGGGAAAGAGACCTAGAGACTGGGGATCAGACTCAGACCATGCTTGGTCACACTGTTCCTCCACTACAACTTGAGGACACACACCCTAAACGTAAGAATGATAAAAACAGTCATGGACAGATTCTTCAGAGCTCCTTCTGCTTGCTTGTTTGTTTTTGAGATAGGTTTCTCTGTGTAGCCCTAGCTGTCCTGGAACTCCCTCTGTAGACCAGGCTGACCTCGAACTCACAGAGATCCACCTGCCTCTGCCTCCCAAATGCTAGGATTAAAGGTGTGCACCATCACACCCAGCTCTTCAGAGCTTTTATATGATGCCACAATTTATGTTACAGATCATGTTCTCACAGATAAAATATTCTTTTTAAAAAATTATTTATTTTATATTTATGTGTATATGAGTGTGCTTACGTAAGTTTATGTACTTCACGTGTACGCAGGATCCTGCAGAGCAGAAAAAGGCATAGAATCCCCTGGAACTGCAGTCACATACAGTTGTGATCTGCCATGTAGGTGTTAGGAACTGAACCCAGGTCATCTAGAAAAGCAGCCAGTGCTCTTAGTCCCTGAGCCATCTCTCCAGTGCTTTCCTTATTCCCTAAGGACAACTAAGAACTGCTTCTAGTGACAGATTTATGGCCACACCAGAAGTCCCTGGGTAGTCATGTTCTGTCACCTGGCCCATCCCAGAGCAACAGTGCCAGCGATGGCAGCTCTGCTATGACTGCCCAACAACGTAAGGGGTTGAGAGTAGTCTCCGCTTTCAAACACGCTCATGGAGTCTATGAGTATGCAAGCACTTTGTCTTCTGATGGTCGCAATATTTTTATATATCTTCATGATCTGGAGCTGCGATTTTCCTTCCTTCGTTCACATTTGTGTCATTCTTTACTCCTCCATCCGTGAGCAAATACACACAAGGGAAGTGCACGGGAAGTTCTGAGTCACAGCTTACAAACAACTAAAACCCTGTGTTCATGTGGCCAGTCACCCTTCACCTGAGTCAAGGGTGCATGTCACAGCTACCTATGACACATCACAAAAAGAAGTCAGCAAAGAATTGTTTTAGAAAACAAAACCTCCTAATTCAATTCAGACCAAAGGACACAAATTGCAACTTTTCTTCTAGCTTTGCAAATCTGAAGTGTTGAGAGGCAAAGATGAGTGCTGACCTCGGCCCCTCTGAGACCTTCCTCTTGGTGCGGCGCTCTGTCCTCTGCCTCCTCTGCGCCCGCGGCCTCGGCCCCGGCCTCTGCTGGGCACTGCTGACAGGCTGTCATCCGAGTCATTTGCTGTCGCCTGTTCCATTATATCGAAACTCGTGTCATCGGCGCTGAAGGCTGAGGCGGAGCTCTCCGACTGCGATCTGAGGGCCCGGGCCCTGCTCATGGCCTGTGCAGTGGGGACAGCACATCAGTGCACATCAGTAGACACAGCATCCTACCCCCCCAACTCGTGCAGTCACATGGACATTCACCAACCCACTCACACTGTATGCCAGACAAGTGTAAAAGGACTGGTCTACCAGTCAAGTTCAATGACCTGTACCTGAACTACAACCTCGTACAAAGGTCACCAAGAAACTCAGTTTTGTGGTCAGCACTTTCAGAACCAGCAGTGCTGAAGACTACTCCTTCCCCTACACAATGTTTATAAAAAAGAGCTTCCTTTTTACAATGAGCTCAGAAGAAGAAGAGGAGAGGGAAGAAGAAGTAGAAGAGAAAAAGAAAAACTTGCAAAATAGCTCTTATCTCTGAGCGGTGAAATTTTAGGGTTCATTTATTTTCTTTCTTATTTTTGAATAACATTTTCCCTAAAATAATACCTTTATACTCAGAAAAACATGAATAATAAGTAATCTTATAAATTGTTACAAAAAGGCTTCTAAGAAAGAATTAACATCTTAGAACCAAGAATATACACTTTTTTCATTTTGTAAGAATCATTTAGAAAAGACAAATTTGAGATTTAACCAAACATTCTACCTCTAAAATGAACAGATTTTTCATTAATGATAGAATGAAAGCAAGTTATGCTCAGGTATCTTCACTGGATCAGGCAAAAATGGAAGAAAGAGAACAAACCCCAAACAGGTTTTTAATAAAGCTAGCAAACAATTCACTGCACTAACACTGCCTCTGAGGAGAGGTTAGAAATATAGGCGTCTACGAGGTGGAGAACCGAGAAGCTGCAAGTGTGGAGACGCAGCTCCCACAATTGCAACAATTGTCTTTCTTACCCAAAAAAAACCACTTAAGGGCCTAAGAGTAGGAGACCAGAGGATTCTTGTGCTCCAATAGGACACCACAGGCAAGGAGAGGAAGGACTAATTGATACGGGCAGAAGCAGACAGAGTAAGAGAGGGTGGTGGGTGAAGCTGCAAGGCATGGGATAGGAAGAAAATAGGTTAATTCAGTTTCCAATAGTTAGGAAAGGACTCAGGAGATGGCTCAGAGTCAAAGAGCATGTCTCGCAAGCTAGTGCCACACCTCTAAAGTAGCAGCGATGGCCAACAGCATCAAAAACCCTGAAGTCTGACTGTGATGCTTATTTTTGAGTGACCATCTTTTCCAAATTGTCTTTCTTTTTCTAAATATCATCTTTATTTTCATTTTCTTAAATATTATAGTCAGTGTTCTAATTTACCATTTCTCTGCAACAGCTTGGAATTTACTGACTCTAGGATTTTTCATCTCAAACTCAAACTCTACCCATTTTGTACCCTCAAGTCCCTGGGGCCCCCTGTTCTGCTCCATTCCTGACTAAATAGCACAGTACGGCATACAGATGAAATACTACATTGTCCATGTGAATCTGGCTCTTTCCCACTCAGTGTGCATTCAGACTTCATGCATATTGAACATGTGTTAGACTGTAATGATATGCTAATATTCCCTTTGCAGGAGGATATATATCCATGGGCTATTGATAGACACCCGGCTGTGTCTAACTTGGCTACTGTCAATCATACTCTAACAGCACTGCCATATGAGGATTCACTTGAGATTCTACTTTCAATCCCTTGGCTGTATATTTAAGCTGTACTCAGGAGGGGGCACCAGGTCCTCTTACCAGGGGGTGCAGGGTTCCAAGCTTTTCACATAGGTGCCAACACTCACACCTGTCCTTTCCTGTATGCACCCTCATTCTCTGTCCCTGGGTTTTATTCTTGCTTCTCTAATGTGTGTACCATGGTTCTGCATTATGAATACTTAGAATCCTAAGTGCTGATGGAACAATTGAAAACCTTTGAAAAGACGTATCCAAGACTTTTATCCATTTTTAAGTTGCTGTTATTATTGAATTTTAGAAGCCTTTTTAATGCAATGTAGACACCAACTCCTTGAATGTATAATTCATAAGTATTTCCTCCCACCCTGTGAATCCTCCTTTCACTCTGGATGGGGTTCAGCATCACATTTTGAAAGGATGCGCCCAACCTGTCTAAATTCAGACAGGACCTAAGATTTTATAAGCCAGAGAAGCAAGGACTGTGTGCCGGACTAAGAATAGCCTTATATTTTTAAAGGATTGCAGTGTGTAGGATGGAGATCATGGCAGCCTATAAAACCTGATCTTTCCTGGTCCTGGTCATTATTTCCAAGTCTACTTGTGCCTACAGAAATACCTGAGTTCTTCCCACATGAACAAGAAGCTCTACAGAATGTATTTTTTCCCTCTAAATAAAAGGACTCCCATTTGTCTGTTAAAATAACTGAAGCATGGTACCAGAATTTATATTCTGAGCTCAGAGATTCTGACAAAGCTGTGAATTACATCTTGGGAAAGTGTCAACTCAATTACTCAAGTCCTAAGTAGGATGCTGAGGCTGAAAACCCTGCCAGAACCCCACAGAATTCTGGAATGCTTACTGCTATGGTTTAATATGCTTTTCAGATTTCATCCACAAAGTCACACATATCGATAGTATGGTCAGGTCCTCATGAACGGATTAATCTACTCATGGGATTGATGGATTCCTAAGTTACACAGGAAGTGGCTGTTATGGAAGAAAGCGAGCACACTAACTGCCTATGTCATGCTATCTGACATCAGAACACTACAGGAAGACTCTCATTACATGCTGGTTCCATGTTCTCCAGCCTGCCCAGCTTCCAGTACAATAGCTCAAAAAATTTCTATCCTTTCTAAACTATCTGGTCTCAGGCATTTTGATACAGTAACTGAAAACAGATTAAAAAGCCCAGGAAATCTTGTTATCTGTAAATATAAAAAATATAGCTAAGTTTTAAGTTTATTCCTCTGAAGGACTCCCATTTGACATGTTCCATTCCCATATAAAGATACACAATCCCTTTTATTTATTGATTTTTGATGGTGATAGGGATGAATCCCACACCCTAACACGAGGGATTCAACCACTGACCTAAGCCCTCAGCCTCAGCTCTTATAAGAAACTAAGGTTAGTGGCTTCAATTCCAAAGGACTCAATGTAAAAAGTATTTTTATTATATGTTCAGTTAAAAGGGCTAACCAAAATTAATCAGATGATCTAAGAACTTTTCTAAGAACCTTTCTAGCACGTTCTTTTCTATTTTAAAACCACTTGTAAGATGAATGTTGGGAGCTGTGAACCCCAGATCCTGAATTTCTGGTAAACAACTTGTAATGCTTGCAGCTGCTATGAACACAAGACCCTCAGGAGTTTCTGATGGCAGGGGAGTGGTTTCTGGTGTGTTTGGCTGGGGTGTGGTTATCCCTATATAAGCTGCCCCTGGGCATAATAAAGGTGGCATTGCTGTTTCAAGAATGACCTGTGTGTCTGTCTGTGTGTGCCTGTGTGTTTAAATCTCCAGGCCCTTGCCCGAGGCTCGTGAATGGCACTATAGGCATAGTACCGTAGTACACATAGTCCAGGCGGGCGCTACAGATGAATACAAATGGGATAAAAGTAAGTGACCCAACCCTAATTAATTGTTTTTTCACTTAAATTTCAGAACACAGCCTACAAAAAGCACAGCAGGTGCACCTAGGCACATGACTCGCGCTGGTTTTGAGGGGCTCAGAAGTTTCTGGTTTCAGCTATTCAGTGGCTGTGAATAATCTTATGGACCCCTGAGAAGACTCTGGCTGGCACCAAGTCAAGACTTCGAGGCAGAAACATGTTCAAATTCCAGTACCACCATATGACCCCGAGTCCAGTCTCAGTGTCCTCAATTTGTAAAATAGGACCTGCCAGCACAAGCACAGAAGCTATCAAAATAATTTAATAAATACCTTCTCCACACACACCTCACCTACTGCTCAGGAAACTCTTGGGGGTCACACACCAGACTCTTTCATACATGTACTCCTAGTAAAATGCATGATGCTCACCACAACAGCCACAGAAACTGCCAACTGAAAGTAATCTAGATAAAGCCTCAGGAGTCAATAACGTGTGAGACAACCATAAAACAATGACAGTAGTACAGGACTGGAGCTTCAATAAGCAGTTTCAAATCTTCCCTTTCTGACATCGAGGAGACTAAGGATTTCAGCATTCTAACTCACAAATAATTGTAGAGTTATTTTCATTACTGAGTACTCCCTGTGAATTTGCCACCACATTTACAGCTATATTTCAACAAGAGCAGGAGAACAGCAATGACAGCCACACGCTTACGGTCACTCATGAGAGCTGGGTTCAAACTATGGACACAGCACACTATAGCCGAAAAATTACCTCTCGAACTTCATCGTCTTCTTCGTTGGTATTTCTCTGTCTGCTTTCTCTGAAACGCCGGACCTAGACCACAATAGAGAAAGTCAGACACCGTGTATGTTCTCACAGCAGAGTCGTGGTAATGTGACGGTTTTGTGGTCTGTGTAACCGAAAGACTGAAGCGTCCATTAGAACTCTACTGGGGGAGCAGCACAGGGAATGGTGCTTGGCTTGGGAGATCTGTTCACCATACACAGGAAAAAGACAGCAAGGGGAGGAAAGGCTTGGAAAAGACTTGTGAAAAGTCACCACCAAAGCCAAGAAGCATGATGAAATTAGAAAGTAGGTAAGTAGATGTAGGGGCCCAAGGACTGAGCCCTGCAGAGTCCAGTTTAAGAGGATGGAGAGATGAAAGCTACCAGGAAAGAAAATTCTCCATTAAGGATGGAAGAAAGCAGGCCTCAAAGCATGGAATCATGTAAGACCTGTAAGTTAATTGCCTCAGGAGCAGACAAAACGTCACAGGAGACCTTGACGAGAGCGGCTTCACTTCACTGGAACCTTGGGTCAAAACCAGCATGGGAGCCAGGCATGGTGGTATGGTGTGGGAGAATTGTCTGTATTCTGTCAATCATATTTTAATAAAACACTGATTGGCCAGGCAGGCAGTATAGGCGGGAAAGCCAGACAGGAAGTAGGGGTGGAGCAAAGGGACTGGGAGTATTCTGGGAAAACAGGAAGCTCCCTCCACAGTTCTGCCCAGACCACCTGAGAGGAAAGATGTAAGCTGCCCCGCTGGAAAAGGTACTGAGCCATGTGCTAACGTAGATAAGTATAATGGGGTAACATAAGTTATAAGAGCTAATAAGTAGCCTGACCTAATGGGCCAATCAGTTTATAATCTTATGGAGACCTGTGTGTGATTTCTCTTTGGGATTTGCCAGCTGTGGGGTACCGGGCGGGACGGAAACCCCAACAAGCTGGCCCCTCACTACAGTAGTACACATCTTTAATCTCAGCACACGGGAGGAGGCATAAGCAAGTGGATACCTATGAATTCTAGGCCAATCTGGTCTACATAGTGAGTTCTAGGACAGCCAAGGCTACATAGAGACCCTGTCTTTAAAAAAAAAAAAGACACAGTAAGGCATGGTGCTCTGGGTACCAAAGCATTGTCATTCACAGATAACACAGGTGGAGGAGGCAAACTAGGGGGCAGTGAGGCAAACGCTAGATGCCGTTTTAATCCTCACAACGGTGGAGATTCTGTTATTCATCCATTTTACAGATAAGACACAAAGAGCCTGGAGAATCCAAGGGCCAGCACACAAATGATCAGGCTTTCGACTCTGAGCACAATGTGGTCCAGAGGCCATGCTCTTGGCTACCATGACACAAAGTCACACATGGTGCAGCTAAGGAGGCAGTGTCACCGAAGACAAAACAACAACTCCAACACATTCCAACGTGTGGCTCTGCATCCTTACAGTCCTGTAACATTATACTGAAAATACTTTTCCACGTCTTTCAAACACATTTTTTGTTTGTTTGAGACAGGGCCTATGCATCCTAGGCTGGACTGAAAATCATTATGTACTGAGGATGACCGCGAACTCCTGATCTTCCTACATCCACCTTCTAAACACTGGGGTTAGGAGCATGCGCTGCACATGACCAAAATCCTAATAATTAATAGCTATAAAAACGTCTAGGTTGTCAACATGACAGTGCTCAATGAAACTGAGTTTCCCAACTATTGCGCTTTAAGGACAGCACTAGCAGGACCTACTCTGTGCACTAGTTTTTGACTGATTGCCATCTTAGGATACACCCTGGGGCCGCACTAAAGAAAGGACCTCCTCAGGCCCCGCAGAGCCTACAGCCATGCTGCTTGCATGAAGCTCCTCCAGCAGGGCACTTACTTCCAGCTGTCTTAAGTCAAATACGACAAATAAAACCCATGTACTATTAATGGTCTTGGTTAACTGTGATTAAATACTGTGTTCTCAAGCTTGCTAGACATTTATCTTCCTTGTGAATTCCCTTTTCATGTCTTTTGTTCATGGCTCTACTGAAATGTTTAATATTTTCTAAAGCTCACATTTTATTTGAGTCTTTTAATATTATATTGAAAATGTTAGGCTTTTGTACATTCATAAATATTTTCTCCACATTCATACCCTTTAATTTTGCTTTTTGACATGCCAACATTTAAATTTCAATGTACTCCAATGGAAGCTTTTTCTCTGTCGCTCCTTGATATGCAGAGGGAAAACATGCTCCAGGTAAGACTCAAAACTCAATCAAAACGAATGAAAAACTTGAAACAGCAGCAATTCCTATGCTGCAAGCATCACTCTGCAGTGCTCCCAGGGGCTCGGAAAGACGCTTTCTCAGGACAGAACAACCTTTACTCAGCGCCCGCCACACTCAGACTCTTCCGGGTGCTGCTAGACACTGTCTAATTTACTCTTCATTTTATCTCAATTTTATAGAAAAAAAACCCAAACTAATCAGACTTAAACAGTCAATCAAAACCAAACCAAACACACCAGCCGCTCACCTCTTCGTCGATCTTGTCTTCCAGAGCATCGATGTGGCGTTCCTTCAGAAAGCGCTGTGTTTTCTCCAGCTGGTACTTCACTAATTCTTCAATGGCATCCTTCTCTTCCTTATCCACAAACTCCTGAACTGCTTCCCCCATCCCTCTTTCTGTCAGCAGTGAGAGCTGAACATTCTGCAGGAGAAAACACAGTCTGTTATGGAAAAGGATGTGCTGGGGTCAGCAGGCAGCACTTGGCCAAGAGCCAGAAAAATGGGAGAGGAGTCAAACAGAGCTGTAACTTCGGGGGTCTGAAAGGCTGTGACAGTCCCCAGAAAAAGCCATGAACGGTGACTGGAAATAAGGTAAAGTCATTGGGGGAGGGAGATAATGGTTGCAAAAATTCTGCCATCTCACACTGGGCCTTGTGACTGTTCATGGTGAAGTCTGAGACTCCTCATCACCTGCTATAAACTATGGAGATTGTTGGGGGTGCTCCAGGCAGAAGAGGGAGGCACATCTGGGAAATGGACTGAGATGCAACACTGCTGGCTGTGTGCATGGACAAAGGAGACCCAGCCAGGATATTTGAGAACTGCAAGAGACTGAGGAAGGTTGAGAAACAGACCCTCCCTACATGGCCCTCCGACACCTGGTTTTCCAGCCAGAGAGATCAGTGCCATTTCTGACCTACACAGTTGCCAGGTAGCAGATTTGTGTCTGGAGTTTTTTGTTTTGTTTTTTTGTGTTGTTTTTCAAGACAGGGTTTCTCTGTAGTTTTGGAGCCTGTCCTAGAACTAGCTCTTGTAGACCAGGCTGGTCTCGAACTCACAGAGATCTGCCTGCCTCTGTTAAGTGCTGGGATTAAAGGCATGCGCCACCACCACCCGGCTAAGATTTGTGTTTTTTAAAATAAATGCAGCTAAAGAAGTCCAAGTAGTTTTACTAGCATTGGTTGTTTAGGTTTTAAAAAAAAGTAACTAAATTAAAAACTACATTCAAACATAAGCTAAAATCTCAGATCAAGACTTACAACAAAGACAGGCAAACCACACACCAGTGAGCCCTGGCAATGACAGCAGCAGTGTCCAGAGAACACTCTGGTGTGCTGGCTACTGCAGAGCCACCGGGGAGTCACTTCACATACGAACTATGCACACACCACACTAAAATCTGCTGTTGTCCATTCTTAAAGCCATGAGCGGTAAGGAACTACCTTCTCCGCGGTCTGGAAATATTGCTTCACCAAGTCTTCTACTCGGAGTGTTGTTCCTTCTGCAGCAGGTTTTGTGATGAGCTTCCCAAAGTTGATCTCCTCGCCTACAGAAAGGGGCCAGGGAGAAACAGCGCTCTCCATAACACACTAACACAGCTAAGCTCTGACCAACATTTCAGGGGCCAAATAAATTCTAAAGCAAAAAAAAGGCCTCAGATTTGCTAATAAAGAGCCTTGGTGTCATTTAGAGTTTATTTCTTTTTCCACACGATCCATATACATTTTTCCCATCTACAAGGACCATGGCTATTGCCACTGTTCTAAGACTATCCCCAGACCCCACATAACCCTTTCAGGAAGTACGAGTCAAAACACTCCCCCAAGAACAGAAATATTACTCGCTTCTTCCACCGTGTGGACGTCTGCACTGATGACAGAAAAGTGGTGGGCAGAGCTTCCAGGGCACACGATAAAGCACAGAAGTGCCCAGAGAGCCACTGATGTCACCACCACACCCACCCCAGTTCAAATAAAGGAAGCCAGTTTCAACGACAATGGCTCTTACAGACTGGTAAGATAAGTTTTACTGACTCTCAGCCCTGAGCACCTGTCAGCATCTGTGAGCACAGGAACAGGAAGTGTGATTTAATGCACTATGCTGACTTCCTGTGAGGGCAGTCAACAAAACGCAGCAGAAACCCAGCAGTGCCACTGAGGGTAGAGACACCGCCCAGTTCACAGCATCTCCTGCCAGCGGACAAACACCTTTGTGAGCTCCAAGACAGTTACACTACTTTTAATTACCATGACTGCTCTGCACTTGCCAGACCCTGTGTGAAGGTCATTTACAAAACAATTCCAGCTTTGTAAAGGAGCAGTCTCAACAGCGGAGAATTATTAATTTATACAATGTCACATATGTAATAAGTGGCCAAAATAAGAGGTTTTCAGTTAAGACATATTCAGGTGGCATCATTTCTACCAAACAATTCAAATTTAAATTAAAAAGTATTCCCAGGTCATTCTACTGGGGATAAAACTCAAACAGGGTAAGGTTCTTGTCAAGGAATCAATAAGAAGTGGCAGATTAAAATTCACATCAGAACCCAGCTCTTGCATGTATGTGCCTTTCTGAGTTCTACAGCCGCATGATCTGGCCTATACGTCAATATCTGAAAGGTGGCTTCAGGCTGAAGTCACAGCATTTGTAAATTACTTTTTAAAAAACTTTGCTGATTTTTTTCTCAATGTGTATGAACATTTCCATGAATTTATACTATGTACCATGTATTAGCAGTGCTTGGAGGCCAGATGAGGACACTGGATCTCCTGGAACTGCAGTTATAGACAATTGTGAATCACCATGTGAGTGCTGGGAATTGAACCTGTGCCCTCTAGAACAGCCAGTGCTCTTAACTGCCGAGCCATCTCTCCCAATCCATTAAGAATTAAGAAATTCTTAATTTCTTCCCCTGTTGGAAATGCTACTAGTTACAAAGGGTAGGGCCTCTATACAGAGCACGACTGGTATTTCTTATGAAAAAGCATTATTAGTTGATGACTTTGTTCTATAGTTAACAGGACACTAAGTGTCTATAAAATTTAACCGGAAATAAACTACTCAATCATCAAAAATAGCAAACCACAGGACACTTCTGACTTCAAGTCTGGTCTTCCTGAAGCACTGTTAACACTAAGTCAAAGTACTTAAAACTGCAAAAGTTGAAAGCATGTACTCTGTCAGCCCACGGTAGGGAAGATGGGCTGTGAGACAGCCGCCTGGCACTTCTGAGCTGTGACTAGTTTGTGTTTGCAAACAAAGCCTTCCTCCAAGCCTTCATTCATCCCCACTGCTTTATAGACTGGATACAGCTGGGTAGGATGGTGCAAGCCTGCAGACCCAGCACTCAGGACACTGGGGAAGGATCTAGAGCTACAAAGCAAGACCTTGTCTCCAAAAGGAAATAAATAATCAGAAAATACTCCAAATGCTCATTTTGAGAAGAAAACATTCCCTTACCATTTTTTGTCTAACATTACAAATACTAAAATATCTACTACTATCTTCATTTATTTTACCAAAGACTGACTTACACAAATCTTGCTAGAGCATTCTTTATAACTTTTTAAAGTAACCAGCTTACCTGTTTTTTCCTTTTGTTCCCTGTGCCTGAAAAAGTGGATGACATCTTTGGGGTTAGCAACCCGATCCACAAACTTCTGGCTAAAGCGAAGAACATTGAAAGGTTCAAAGCCCCCACTGTAGTCCACCTGTAAAGACAGGAAACAGTGTGCCAATTTTTGAGAAATACAGGGTTTTTTTTGGCATCTAAAGTATTTATATCAATCTAAAAGCTCAATACTTTTACATTTGCAAACTCATGTTCTATGTTTAATGATCATGATGATGTTAAACCATCTGTCTTATTGACAGAATAACACTCAGAGCGTGAAGTTTACACAAACACACTTCCTGTTCAAGAGAACAGAGCAATGCCATCCCAGATGCTGAAATGTTCTCTATCTCCTGTGGCAGCCTAGGTACACAGCATGGGTACTATTTGAAAACAAGGTGGGGGGCTGGAGAGATGGCTCAGAGTTTAAGAGCATTGCCTGCTCTTCCAAAGGTCCTGAGTTCAATTCCAGGCAACCACATGGTGGCTCACAACCATCTGTAATGGGGTCTGGTGCCCTCTTCTGACCTGCAGGCATACATGCAGAGAGAATACAATATACATAAATAAATTAATTAAAAAAAGAAAAGAAAAGAAAACAAGGTGGAACTTGCAATGTTCTTTGCTTTAGCCAGAAGTCTGTGGATCGGGTGCCCAGAGTGCAGCAAGGGAGCCAAGCAAGGACAGATCAGAAACAGATCATTTAGGAAACGACAGCAACTATGAACAAAGCAGCACACCTACCAAACTCACCTGAGATGGGATCAGGCCTCAGACCTCCCCACTTCTGCCTCTGCTGGTGCCGACTCTATGCTAAGCATTTAACTTACTACTTTTCAGAAAAGTATGTGAAGTCTGTGTTACTACGAAAACTAGTACGGTTTAATTAGCACAAAGGACCTACCCGGAGTCGTATGAGAGGCTTCTCTGGCTGTAGAGGATTCCCCAGCCGTTCCCGTTCAGCATTTTCAAGCATTTCTTCAATCTCAAAATAAAAACGGCAAGTGTTCAACTTTGTGTAAATTGTCTGACATAGTTAGTTTATAATACTGCTGCTGACTGACCGGCCTAATTCCATCTTACAGATGGAAGCCATTCTGTTATAAGGTCAGGACAAGTTCATTATTATTTGATGCAAAATTCAAGTTGTCCATGCTTTTTACCTGTTTCTGGAACTTGCCATGCTTCCCACCCTATGGAGTTAACTCATACCTTGAACATACCCCGATAGGACCCGATGTTCTGCCAAATAATTTTAAAATATTCCGCAAGGTCCTACATAACCAAACCTCTGGAAATCCTCCATCCCTTGAAAACCCCCTCATATTTGGGGGACTATATAAACCCTACCCTCTCCTGTGTTCAATTCTGATTTTTAAACCCCACTTTAGGGGGATAGCCCTATCTGGCAGAAAATAAATCTTGCTTAACTTGGCCAAGGAATTTGGGTAATGGTCTTTATTCCTGTGGGTGGGATCAGCAGCACAGAATTCCGCACAGCAGCTCCACAGCCGCCTCGACTTCCCATCTCACTGACAACACCTTTTAAACACACCTTGTAGTGCCAACACCATCCCTTAATATTTTTCTTTTGCAAACATTCTCAGCAATGTTTCCATCTTTAACATAACTCCTTCACAAGAAAATCTACAACATTGATTCTGTTCCAATTTCTAATCATGTTTCAACACGGGTTCCCTTGCCTTAACTTTAAACCAAATAAATCAAGGTTTCCGGTGGCATCATATAGACTCTGCAGAAATCTTGGACTGCTTACCTTGGAAAAATTCAAGTAAACAAGATGAGTGTTTCCAATATCTGAAGTTGCCTCATGCTATACCAGGTCAAGCTTACAAAATCTCAGAGATCCGAAAGCAAAAACACTTGTTGTACACTGCTCCAGAGAGCACGAAGGTGCGAGAGGGTAATTTTAATTTCCTAATTTTAATTTTTCAATTTCCTGCTGCTAGTAACCACTCTACTCTCTGGATTCTTGTAACTCTCCTTAAGGATGGGGCATGCTGGAAACCTGGCACCTGAGACGGACAGGCAAGAGGTTCACAACAGAACCATGTTCCAGAATACCTAGGCCTCATGCCAAGAACCTGTCTCAAACAACAACAACAACAACAACAACAACAACAACAAAACAGGAAAAACTTGGAACTTAGGAGCAGGGAGGGGTTACAGTGCAGCTCAACCAGAGGTAAGTTAAACCCTCAAAGGACATTTCACAGCCTGTTTATCACGACTGTAGGGAAAGGGGTTGTGATTTTATATCAGCTTGACACGGTTAGAGTAATCTGAGAGGAGGGAACCTCAAACAGAGAAGCCTGCACTCCTAGTCAGTCGAGTCTGAGAAGCCAGTCACCGTGGAACCTGCACACACTAAAGCTGTTCAGGTACACAAGCCACACGTTGCTCCTGCAGCTGTGACACTGGCCAGTGGCCTAATCTGAGGTACCAGGCTAGCCCACTCAATGGTAGAAACAACTGCATAAAGAATAGCATCTGCATAGCCCTGGAGCCAATTCCTGAAAATAACAAGGAAGAGGGGAAACAAAGGAAGAAAGAGCAAATGGGAGACAGAACCTAACTACACAGAGCACTGTGAATGGATTAATGACAGCCTTCAACACAGCACACAGCGGCAGTCAGTGCGGACCACGGCCATCATTATTCCCATTCCCGACCTTACATGAGACTACAAAGTAAAGCCAAAGCTGACAGAGTATGGACTGAGCATGTCAGCATGTGAGGCTAGCAAGCCTGTTTAAATGTGATAGAATGTGCAGCCCAACTACAGCAGGGCACCCGGAACCTCCCCAGAGGCCGAGAAAGAGAGGCTGAGCTTTATTTGGAGTAGTTTTCAGGGTGGGCGGAGTGCAATGCAGATGAGAGGCGTGGGGCCGGAGCGTCCTCCCAGCTCCAAAGTCAGGGTCTGTCTTCACAAGGAAGACGAACCAATTGTAACAAGGAGGAAAGTGAGGGAACTGGATGTGTATGCTCAAAAGAAGTTCTGGGAGAGTTAACTAGCTTCTCTATACCTAGCATCCTTCTATGTAAAAAAAAAAAAAAAAAAAAAAAAAAGTCTTTGCAACTAAATATTCAGCCCCAAAAATCCATTTGTACTTCCTCTCTAAGGCCCAGGAATACTGAAAAAGAGGTGCAGAAACCTGTGAAAGCCAGAAGATAAGAACGGCTGCAAGACATCACCTTGTGGGCACGACAATGCAATCATGAACTCGCTGCAGCCGCATCTGGCTTGCACAAGGCCAACTACGGGATACCAATGGGCTCTGAAGAAGGGGCAGTCATCACAATTATGTACTCACTGATGCTGGGCCCACCAGGCACCAAGGTAAGGGAGTTAAATTCAATGACTCACAAAACAGACACAAAAGTGGAAAAGATGTCTTCGAGGGGAGAGGGGGATGCTTCAATGGTGCAAGGGAGAGAAGGGGGGCATTATATACATGTATGAAATTATCAAAGAACAAATTTAATCTAAATAATTAAACTTAAAAAACAAAAAGACTTTGGCCTCATTCCCCGAATGCCAGTGGTGTTGCAGCTTCATAGCTTCCCTCTGCTCTGCTCAGCGATTTCTCAGACAACATAGACCTCACAGCTGTGCTCAGAAGTTACCTTCTCCAAGCAGAAGCTCTGGATGGCTTGGGTCACTTTAGGATTGTCAGGGTTGAACAGGCTTGGGTGGTTAGCCAGAACCACATCCTCCATGAAGAACTGCCGAACTGTGCGGAGAGGCAGCTTCTGCATGTTCATCTTCCTCCCTTTAACGCGCAGCAAGCCCACGTGTCTATACAGAGAAACCAAGAGCTCAGGCATAGACATTCTCAGGAAGATGGATGCATCAAAGCTGGCAACCAGGTTTGGGGCACATGCCTGTGGTCCCAGAACCCAAGGGACTGAGGCCGGAAGACAACAACTTAGAGGCTAGCTGCGATCCCTTTATACACAAATAAAAGGCTCCACTTCTCACTTAGTAATTATAAAAAAAATACTCTTAAAAATACATGTTTCTGTTAATTTAATTTTTTATAGTATAAAATGGAAAATATTCTTCTTTATAAGAATAAAATGTACTGGGGGCTGGAGAGATGGCTCAGAGGTTAAGAGCATTGCCTGCTCTTCCAAAGGTCCTGAGTTTAATTCCCAGCAACCACATGGTGGCTCACAACCATCTGTAATGGGGTCTCCTCTTCTGGCGTGCAGGCATGCACACAGACAGAATACTGTATACATAATAAATAAATAAATGAATAAATAAATATTTTAAAAAAGAATAAAATGTGCTCTTCCATCATCTCCTGTCTGAGCAGATACAACTTCATAACGAAACAAACCTGACAAAAGTATAATAAAATGCTATCCAGATCATGAGAGAGCCACAGGGAAAACCACAAGTACACACTCCACTGCCATGCTCCTTATACCACATTACCATAACCATCAGAATGTCAGCGGAACAACGGGGTGAGACCTTCTATAGTCGTTGGTATTTTGTGAACTTACAGAAAAACCATTTCCCCATTTTATTGTGGGTAAAGAAACACGTGCACAGCAAAGTTAGCACTTTGGTAGGGAGCCCATTTTACCCAATTCTTGGATTCTACTGTGAGGCATTTTATTAAATTAATTAAAGTATCTACCGAGCTACCTACCTACCCCTTTCCTATTATCTTCCACTTTATTTTTCATATGTCAAAGTGAACTACGGATATCTGTACTGCTTCTCTTAAAGCAGCAAGCGCTTGTTTGATTTTTTCACTTTTTTATTTACCTAGGAATAAACGAGACGAGGTGGTGGGAACCTTCAAAACCAAGAAAACACTGCAACTACAATATCCAACTTTCACACACAAAGTGACCTTCAGGAGAAGAGCACTTGTCTGCAAGCCTGAGATCTGAGTTTGATCCTCGAACGCAAGCCAAGTGGAAGAGAACTGATTCCATGGCGTATGTGCATCCTCACACCTCCCTCCCTTCCTCCCTCTCACACACAGTAACGAATGAAATCTAAAAACTAAACAAGCTATTCTCTGCTGTCAAACCATGGATGTGGGTAACCAGCCTACAGCACGGATTTCTTAGGGACTGACTGAGAATATGTAAGTACTCACTTCTTCACAGCTTCTCCAGGGGAAAGGGAAGTCACCACTGAGCTTCCAGGCTGAGACACATAGAAGAGCTGCTGCTCATTCTTGGTTGGGCCAATTTTACACTCGTGTTCATGGCCCCAGATAACGAGGTCAATGAAGTCATCCAAAAACTGCTCTGGGATGAAGTTGGTACTTCCATGTTTACTCCTACACCAAGATTTAAGAGTAGAACATAAGTTCACAGCATTAAGGAAGCATTTCATCTTAGGTCTACACAGATCTGCATATATCCTGTCAGAAACTGTGCAAGGGATGGCTATTCTATCGAATTTCAGAGCACAGGTTTATACATTTGCAGGATATGATCAAACCAGAGGCCTGACTGGAAGCATGAGGAAGCCAGGTCTGCACTGGAAGGAGATGGCAGAGTTTACAGAGAGAATATTCTACTCTGGGCAAGTCAGGAAAACCAGCTCTGTCCACCTCAAACCCACAAGTGTCCTGACTGCACACCCCATGAAGAAGACAGATGAAAGCCAGCTCTATCCAGGCAAACCCACAAGTGTCCTGATTGTACAGCCCACGAAGAAGACAGATGAAAGCCAGTTCTGTCCACCTCAAACCCACAAGTGTCCTGATTGCACACTCCACGAAGCAGACAGATTTTAAAAACTGAGTTAAATCCAAACTCATGATAAAGAACACACTCCTAAGTGTGTTCAGTGATGCTTAACTTCTACTGACTATAGAAAGAAGGAATAGGGGCTGGAGAGATGGCTTAGTGGTAAAGAGCACTGGCTGCTCTTCCAGAGGACCAGGTCCAATTCCCAGCACACACATGGCAGCCTACAACTATCTGTAAATCCAATTCCAAGGAATCTGATGTCAATGTACATAAGATAAAGTTAAATAAATTTTTTTAAAAGGAAGGAATAAGGTGGTTATTTTAACTAAAGACACTGAAGTGCAATGACCTTATCTGAAAGCTGTGCTTTTAGAACGAGCAGGCCTCTGTGAGGAAGGATCCACCTGAGAGGACAGAGCGCCCTGCCGGGAAGAGCAGGTGGAGGGTGCTACAATGAGAACAGCAAGGAAAACTGCAGCTACACTCAGGGAAGATGGAAAGTGAAGGTAAGAAAGCCGTGGGCCTTTGTGTTTCGTATGTCTTTGTGTGAGTTAAATATGCAGGGTATGAGGAAAAGCAGGACACACTCAAACACAGCACGGTGCCAAGGTGCCTTCACAGAGCACACAACCCAGCCTGCTGAGAGACTGCAAAGTCTCTTGCTAGCTTCAGTATCCCTCCTTCTGCAGCAAGAACCAAGTTGGCCATTATAAAGTGGAAATAAATCAAATGCAAAGGGTGCCTGGCACACACCCAGCTGAGCAATCCTGTTTTCCAGATGCAGCAGCAGCAGCAGATGTGTCTAAAAATGAAAAAGGAGAGACGGCTCAGAGGTTAAGACCTCTGCTCTTCCAGAGGTCCTGAATTCAATTAACAGCAACCACATGGTGGCTCACAGCCATCTGTAATGAGATCTGGTGCCCTCTTCTGGCCAGCAAGCATACAGACAGACAGAACACTCTATACATAATAAATAAAGAAATAAATAAATCTTTAAAAAAAAAAGTTTAAAAAGACCAAAAAGGGGAGGAACAAATCTAAGTGTCTGTAAGAATCACACCCAGTAGTGAGAGGGAAGGCAGGAATGAAGCAGGGCAACTCTGGGAATCTGGGAACCTGGCATCCTGACTAGTTGAGGCAGGCCACGGACTGAAGTCCACAGACACTGTACTCTAGAGGGAAATGTGCTCCTCACAGAGATATAGGTGAGAAGTAACAGCTTTTCTGTGCACTTTATCTAAGCAACAGGAACAAGTAGGACAAAAATGTGTTCAGACGTGGAGCACTTGCTGAGCATGTGCGAGGGCTGGGTTGGATCCTCAGACACACATATGCATGCACTAATAATCTGGGCTTCTTTCACAAACATGCAAAAGACAAGACACAAATGGACTATGCAGATCTGGATTAGATTGGAATCAGCATGAACTTGTGGTTGTGTTTTTTGTGTGCACACATACAGTTGTTTCCATGTTATTAACTATCAATAATAGTTACTATTATTAACTCTGTTCAACTGAGATGGCTGAGAGGTCCAGCATCAACAAGCACACCTAGAGCTCACACAAATCCGAGCTCTAAACACCGTCAACAAAAGCAGTCAGAATTCCTTGGAGAAGTGGTTGGTTCCAAGGTGAGGGAGGGCAGGAAAATACAAGATTGAATTACAGCATCTTGTGAGGTCAAGAACGTAAGGCTACACTCAACAAATAAACTAACAAACACAAACAGACAGCTGCCCTCTCTCTTGCTCATCCTCTCCCTGCTTTCCCCCTGCTCCAAGTCCTTGATATAAAAACATAAATAGGAAAATAAATGAGGAAGGGTCTGGTCTTTCCTACAAGGAATCCCAGTGACTAAATATGGCAAGAACGGAGGTCAACAAACAGCACAAGTCTTACACCACAGTGCTAACTTCTAGACACAATCACCCTGTGGGCGAGTCAGTCCATAACAGTACTGTGGGAAATAAGGTATTCATATGGTCACAAAGCATCTTCCCCCAACACTAACTTCAAAAGAGAAAGTGGGAACTGCACTGAGGAGCAAGCTGTAGTCTACCCCTTGATCACACGTGAGTATCACCGTCATCTGCAGTGAGCTGTCACACACCAACCCTCAGCAGGGCTTTCCACCTTCCTTATGGCTTAATCTTTTGGAATAATGGGTTTTCCCTCCACCTTTCCCTGAGTAGTGCAAGGTGAGGCAGAAAAGGGAATACTCGGCAGAGGTGTAAAGGTTCGAGGAACCCTCGCATACCAAAACACACTTGAGACCATTTCAGACTCCTAAATCTACCTCCTGAAGCCTTGCACTGACCCAGCACTCAGCCTAAATACACTGCACTGCATGGCCAGGCCCAAATCCTGGAGTCTTCAGAGACTTCCCAGCTCTGTCTCACTCCCCTTCCGGCTTCCTGCACTCACTCCTACCTTCTCACCTCACTTTTACACTGTAGTGATCACAGGACACATAGCGCTTCCTCTGGTTTCTCTTCCGCCCAATCCATCGTGGCCTCTACTAACAGAATAAACTACCTACAACCATTAGCAAAAGACAACTGATCTAGACCAGGTGTGGTGGTGCACGCCTTTAATCACAGCACTCGGGAGGCAGAGGCAGGAGGGTCTATCTCAGTGAGTTTGAGGCCAGCCTGGTCTACAGAGTGAGTGCCAGGACAGCCAGAGCTGCTATACAGAGAAGCCCTGTCTTGTAAAAACAAACAACAAACAAAGCAAACAGCTGCTCTAGCTATGTTTCTGGAAAGGCATTCACACACACTGAGATGTGTAGAGAAGGTACTCACTGCATCAAATTTTATAAAGAAAAAAAATGCAAAATAAAATGCTCACTGACAGAAGAAAACTACAACTATAGATCAGTAACAGGAAGGATGAAATTCAGTAATGCAATATTAAACACTTACTCACTGTCCGTGACACACAGTGATTCTTAACATACTAAATATTTTCTATGGATAATACAGTCCACAGTAAAGCACATGGAATGATTAATTCACAACCCAAATAATGTTTCCTGAGGGATATGAGGAAGCAGATAGGATGCACAGCAGGGACGGCACTGGGTTACGGTCACTCCTGTGTCTCGCCTATTCGGGGCACACACTCTTTCATGGTTATTAATCCTCATGACCCGGCTTCAGCCTGAAGTCACACAATGCAGTGTGACTCCTCCTGAACCCACACTGGTGATCATGACAGTCAGGCCTGTACTAGAGTCCTGCACAAACAGATCTTGAGAACCTCAGTGCTTTACTTCAGAGTATTTTTACCTGTTCTGATGAATCACAAATAAGTTAAACCATGAGTTCTCGTCTTCCTTTGGTCTCAGCATGGTCACTTTTTTATTGACAAACATCCGATAGAGCCTTTCATCTGGAATGGACCCTGGGGAGGGACAACACTATTTCAAAATAGTTTTCCTACTGTGGACTTCAATGATGAACAGGTTTTCCTTCTAAGTTATGCATTTCTCAAAGGACTACATTTCCTGTTCAGCTGTGTCTCTGAACTCCAGAATCACATGTAGAAATGGAATTACTAACAAGTGCCCCAGGTTCACGACAACAGCACTCACTTGCATTCAAAGAACACTTCCCACTTTGGAAGTTAGGGTAATATGGAAAGAGAAATAAATGAATTGAGATTTTCTAAAACATATATTAAAGTGTAATACTACTATATATACTGAGTTTATGCTTTTTAATATTTTAATGATTTTAAGTAATTCTTCCCATATGCAGAGGTTTGTCTTGGTCTGGGCAGAAGACACCAAAAGAACAGGTAAGAAAACAGTACTAAGCTGTCATTATGTTAAGAGGAAAGGCCAAGACATGAACACAGAGAATAACTGTGGAGCTGGAGAGGGTTTTAACCAAGGCTGCTACTTCACATCAACTAGAGAAGAAGAGCCAGTGACTGGACGCATAGAGACATCTGGATGTACAGAGGAGACAGGGAGTGGGCACAGGTCAGGCAAGCCCAGCATACAAGGCCGTGCTGGCAGGGAAACCTGCATGTAAAGCACAACATAAGTTGGTAAAACCTGAAGACACAGGCTGAGGGAAGTAACCGCTGATATGTTGTCAATGCGAGGGAACGGGGACCCCCACTTCTGCTCCAACACCCACAGGTGTAAGAACTGTGGGGCACACAGGCACAAAAGACTCCAGACGGGCATCACGGAAGGGGCGGTGGGGGTGGGGCTCTGAGAACTTGAGCACAAAGCACATTCTTAGGTTCAGGATGGAGCAGACACCAGTTAAGGAGGACACAATAGGATGGATAACTCGGGAGAAAAATGGATCACTGAAGGGGGTGCCCCAGATAACAGTGAAAACACAGTTCAATGGAGGAGCAAGCCATTTTTCTGGAGATACAATGCCCAATACTGCAGACACTAAAACTGCTAATGGCTTTTTAAAAATGTCTATCCTCTTTATGTTCTATCTCAGATTCAGACATAAAGCACAAGAAATGGACTTTACACATTATTTCTAGCTTCAGAAATATTTGAGATACAGGGGCTGGTGAGATGGATCAGAGATTAAGAGCACTGACTGCTCTTCCAGAGGACCTGAGGCTCAATTCCCAGCATCCACATGGCAGCTCACAACTGTTTGTAACTCCAGTTCCGGAGACTCTAACACCATTATACCAATGCATATAAAATAAAATAAATTTTAAAAAATAAAAACATATTTGAAATATAAAATACACAGAAACTTTTAAATGTGTTTCTTAAAAACAGAGTTTAGTTTTTCATTCATGTATAATAAAGTCTAGCAAAAAGGCGTTCCTACAGAACACTAAAGGAAAGGAAAACAGAAACCAGGAGTAGTTGTGCACATTTTTAATCCCAGCACTCAGGAGGCACAGGCAGGCAGATCTCTGAGTCTGAGGCCAGCCTGCTCTACAGAGTGATTCCAAGACAGGTAGCACTATATAGTGAGACCCTGCCTTGAAGAAACCAAACAAACAAACAAACAAACAAATTAAAAAAGAAAAAGAAATGGAAAACAATGAAATTAACAAAGTGTGTGTGTGTGTGTGTGTGTGTGTGTGTGTGTGTGTGTGAGCATTGAGCATGCCCATGAGATATGCAGGCTGAGACAGAGGTCAGCCTTGAGTGTCATTCTTCAGGTGCCATCCACCTTATTTTGAAGACAGAGCCTCCAACTGGTCCATAGTTTCCTGATCTGGCTATGCTGGCTGCCCAGTGAGCTGAAAGGATTTTCCCTTCTTCACTTCCCCAGTGCTGGGATTACAAGCACATAATAGCACACCCAGGGTAAAGCAGATTTCTGAATCTACTTTAATAATAAGATATCAGTTGTAGAATAGATGCATATGTGAGCCACTAATGCATGAGATATATAAATAATTTTCTACCAGTCACATTGAAACAAGTAAAATAGCAAAATTAATTTTAACATATATAATCTGTTACTACTGGGTCTTCCTATCTCTTATGTCTAGTGTATCACAACTCAGAGTAGCCAGATTTCAGTCTCACAAACCAAGAAGGCCAGTGCCACTGGACTAGACAGGATGATCTGACCTCTCGTAGACTTCAATGATACCAAAATGCAGTTCTGCTAAAGAGCGTGCCCTTCTATCATCCAGCTTTATATGACTCTAAAGAAAAGTCCAAAACAATAAACAGGACGGAAGCAGAGCTTTTGTTTGTTGTTTTCTGCCAAAACTGCCATTAAGTATGAATAGCTACTGGAACTTAGAAATACCAAAACCATTTTTACCAGAGCATTCCACCATTTTTTAGAGTTATCAACAAGGAATAATCACAACTGTCTGACTTCTCCCCTTTGGAAGTCCCTTGGGTCCACACCAGCTCTAAAACTGTATTTGCCGACTGTTCACACAATTATCGATGGAAGGGGACAGTGGAATCCCATCTGACCCAAGGCCATCACCTACCTAGGCCGTACAGAGCGAGTTTTGTGCTTCCTTTCTGCAGCAGAACTGGACTAATGTCAATCTTCTCCACAGACATTGACCGTCCAAAGTGATTCACAAACCCAGCACAGCTTAGAATATCCAGGGCACAGAGGGCATCTGCCTGCACAGAGGATTCAGAGAGCACTGAGTTTGTCCACAGAGAAGGACGGTCTGGGTGAGCACCACACTCTGTAGACCACAGGTCTATTTGTCTTATTCACAAAACTTGGGATCAAAGTGCTTTCAGATTTAGGGTTTTCTTGACTTTAGAATGTCTGTGCTGATCTTACACCAGGTGAGAACTCCAAGGTGAAAATCCAAAACCTAAAATGACCTAAAACCAAAAACTTCTGCACCTCAACTTTGAGATTTTCTTTTTGTGGCACTTTTAGCTTAATACTTTTTGAATTAAGGACACTCAACCTTTAATTACAAAACAAATTACAGCAAAACAAAGTCCCAACGTTAAGCAGCTGCTGCCTTCTTCCAGCCACAGATCACCCACAGCAGCTGAAAGCATACAGCAGAGGCATCATGATGCCCTGGCCACTCAATCCAAAATCAGCTGTGAAGTAAGTGCCTTGGAGTCAAATGGACTCTTGTTTTTTGGGGGGTACATATATGACCATAGACTAATGACTTATAGTGACAGGAGAAAACACAAAGGTACTTTGTATTAGGACGGCCAGTCTTCCCTATCAAACAGGGAATAAAATAATTGAATCCAGATTTAAAATACTAAAAAAGATTTTTTTTATGGTGAGAATCCAGGAGATCAAGGATGCTGAGAAGCTCTAGGTAGGCAGTCAACCCTACTCCCAGCTAGTCACTGTTAGCAAAACTCCACAGAAACAAAAGCAAGGCCCCAGCAGGCCCTGGATCAGTGGCTACGATTCCAGTTTCTTATAGGCTGAGGCAGAATCAAACTCAAGGCCAGCTTGGGTAACTTAAGAGATCTTGTCTTGAAATAGAGTAAAAAGAGGGCTGGGGATGGTAGTTGCCACCTGGCCAGTGTGTCAGGCCCTGGTTTCCATCCTCAGTACTGCAAAGAGAAAAACAGCACGGCTCTCTCCTACAACAATTCTTACTCCACACAAAATCAAACAAAGAAATCTAAAAACATAAGCAATAATAAATTGACATCATTGCTCAATCTGACTGCAAATTATTGGGAAGAAAGGGATGATGCTTTGCACTAATCCAATGTCATTCTGAAGATTCGAACAAAGTTTGTAGTTACCCCTGTGGGATCATCATGGTTGCCATGGATACTAAACACCGGAATGGAAATGTTGAGATTGCCATCCTGATAGTTCACCCATGGAAACCTTGAAAGAAAACAAAATGAGTTACTGTAAGGGATAAAAGCTGTTTCCCTAAAACGTTCCTTCCAAGCAGTTATGCACTAGGCAACTACAAACACTTATCTGCAGACAATCCTAGCTGGGTACAGGAAATAAACTGCTAAATTAAAAAGTTTGAAAGTATAAAGTGTATGAATATCTAAGAACAGACAGCTGATTAACTGGGAAGTTAACAGGCCTCTAAAATGTTTAACTGCTTGTATAAGGCTTCTCCTTATAGCTCAGGGGAGGGGAGAAAACAATCCGTGCTTATATAGTGGTGTTGCTGCTCGGGGTTTTGGAACACAGCCTCTCACCAGCTCCATTGCCTCCCCACTTGCGATTTAGTCTCTGCCCATCCCTCCCCCAGCTGTCAGGCCCCTGCCCTCCCCCAGCTGACAGGCTCCTGCCCATCCCTCCTCCAGCCGGCAGGCTCCTGCCATTTGCGATTTAGTCTCTGCCCATTCCTCCCCAGCCATCAGGCCCCTGCCCATCCCTCCCCAGCCATCAGGCTCCTCTTCTCTGTGATGGCAGAGGGAGCCATTTCTATTATGCCTTTCAAAAATTTTATCTATGTATAAAAAAGTACATTTTTTCCTTCTTACATGTTAGGACAATATGGCTTTCTGTCCCTGTTTAACCTACTTTGAACTCTTTCTACAGAAATCTTGTATGCAAAGAGCTCCCTTCAGTTTTTGCCAGCTGTATGGCTTACTGCCCAGAGCTGAAGCAGGTCCTCACCACTTAGACTCTGTCTGGTCTTGTTTTCCAAGTGATACCACAGTTAATATGTACCAGAGATTGTTCCTCAACCTCAGCCCTTTCAATCTACACCAGCGAGTCTGAACTCTGCCATAAGTTCTAATTAGCTAAGGACCTTTTAAGAAATATCATTGCCCATGCCACACTCCAAGAGACTCAGCAGTTGGCATGGAGACTGAACATGAGTACCTGGGAGTCCTAGGTAACTGTAATATGCACAGAGGACCGAGAACTGTCTGCCTATCCAGTGTCCATGAGAAAAACACTCCAGGCAACGCATCTGACGCCTTAGAAACGAGACAGCTGCTCTTGACAGGCATTAGTGCTGTCTCCATTTCTGTGCACTATGTGTACTCTCTAACTACATTGTATAAGCTAATGGACTTCTTAATCAACACAAGAAAATATTCATTGGAAAATCAGCCTTAATTTGTGCTGAGCTGCAAGTGCTCTTCCTTAGTGAACTATGACTTTCAAGTCTGCTCTGGAAGTCTTTTGGTGTAAATTATTTATTTTTAAGAAGACAAATGTGTCAATTTTTTATATCTCCTGTGTTTTTAAGATGACATCACAAATAAATTCAAACCACAAATAGTTGGTATGAACTGTAAGAAAGAGTGGGTAACTGACTAGGGGGAAGTTAACAGGTCTCTAAGATTGAAAATCTTTGTAGAAGTCAATCTTTACAGCAAGAAAAGAGATGCTTTTACAAAGTCCTCTATCTACAGACTTTCCTTCATACTTAATAATTCCTCATAGAACTTTCATTAAATAACAGGTATTTTCCCCAAGGTGTGAGCTCTCACCTCCATCAAAAACTGCCTGTCTTACATGAGGCTCTTTCTGGAGTTCCTAATCTGTTCCACCTCTCTGTCAGTTCATGAGCCACATTTTTAATTACGTATAACCTGATTAGGCTACTTGATCCTTCCTTATTTCAGAATTTCCCTTCTGTGTCTGTCCATTTTTCCCATATGACATAAGAAAACCAGAACAGGAAAGTAACCAGAATGCATGGAAAGAGATGAAGTAAAGTTAGTGTTTATATCAAATATAGAATAAAAAGATGAAAGCATTCAGGGGAAAAAAAAATGGGAAACTATTGTTTGAAAAAGTAACAGAGTCTGGCAGTGGTGGTGCACGTCTTTAACACCAGCACTCAGGAGGCAGAGCAGGCAGATCTCTGTGAGTTCAGGACCAGCCTGTTTACAGAGAGGGTTCCAGGACAGGCTCCAGACAGGCTCCTGTCTTGAAAAATCAAAATAATAATAATAATAAATAAATAAAGTAACAGAATTTCTAAAAGAAGAAAGGTTTGGGGGCACACACTTTGAAACACAGCACTTGGGAGGCAGAGGAAGTCAGATCTCTGAGTTCAAATCCAGTCTGGTCTACATAGTGAAATCCAGGCCAGCCAAAAGTACAAACCCTGTCTCAAACGGAAAAAAAAAAAAAAAAAAGGGAATGAATTTTCTAAAATTGCTGCAAAACAATTATTAGATTAAAACAGAGGAGGAAGGGCTGGGGACACGGCTCAGCAGTAAAGTGAGCCTGGTATGGGAGGCCAACCACAGCACCACTGCAGGAACAAGTGGACAGTAGAGCGTATGATGAAACCCAAGTAGATATAGAATTCAACCCACAGCTAAAGGCTGAGGATAACAAATGCCTCAGTAACCTAAGTGCTTTCTTCAGGCTAAAGACTACTCTAGGCAGTTTTCTCGCTAACTCAATCTCCACACCTTATGTACCTAGCACGAGTAAGGAAATGACATAGTTGTGTGACCATTAAATGGCAGAGCCATGCTTTAAACTGACACCATCCAGAATTTATGCTCTTTGGGAGCTAGGGAGATCGGCCAGACAGTGCCTGGAGTTGATGCATGCCCACACAATCCTCCTGCCTCTGTCTCCAAGATGATAAAACGCTGTGCATGCATGCATAACCACACCCAAGGAACCCATGTTTTCTACCCCCATGCTTCACTGCCTTTCCAACAATTAAACTAACAACAGATTCAACAGCAATAAAAACAAATAAATAAATAAGTAGGAACTCATGACTCACATATGCCTAAAGAGAAACAACTTCATGCTGGGAAGTGGTGGCACATGCCTTTAATCCCAGCAATCGGGAGGCAGAGGCAGGCGGATCTGTGAGTTCAAGGGCAGCATGGTCTACAAGACCTAGTTCCAGGACAGGCCTCAAAGCTACAGAAACCCTGTCTCGAAAAACGAGAGAGAGAGAGAGAGAGAGAGAGAGAGAGAGAGAGAGAGAGAGAGAGAGAGAGAGAAGGCAGTCGTGCACGGTAGCACACACCTGTAATCATAGCTAGCAGGGACAATGAAGCAAGAAATCATGAGCCTGAGGCCCACAGGGATATGGAGAAAGAAGCTTCGGAAGGAGCCCAGTGACAAAAACCTATGACTACTCGGACACTCCTCCCTCCAGAGGTGGATTTTAACCCTCTCCCATCGAGTACAGGCTAGCTTAGGGACCCACTTCTAACCAAGGGCAACGGAAAGAAAAACAGCTTTGCAACGGAGAAACCGGAAGACATCTCAGCCTAACGACCTAGGTCAACAACATCAGTGAAGTCTTGGAGAGGTCACGTACATCCTAACACAAGGCTACAGAAAAGCCCTTCGCTTCAGTGATAGTCTTCCCTCCAAGCTCACAATCCCTGTCCAAAAGAAACAAGAGAGAAAAGCAAATGAGAGGTGGTCTACAAACACTAGCCAGTCGGTAACAGGGCCATCAAAGACAAGGAAAGAAGAGAATCTGACACCATGATGACAAAGAACACATTTCACTAAAATATATTGTGCTGTCCTTACAGTATTGAAAAAGAAGACAATGGTTTAGGCTGGGGATATAGCTCAGAGGTAGAGTATTTGCTTAATACACACAAGGCCTGGGGTTCCAAATTCAAGGCGGCAGGTTAAAAAAAAAAGATATCTTTACTATATAATGCTCTAGATTAATATAAGACCTACATAAAAACTATATCTGGCCACAACAACAAACCATAAGCAATGCCAAAAGAAAATGACTAAGGAAAAGCCTAAGCCTTTTATTAAGCCTAAAAAAGGCTTAGTAGCTAGCATATATAAGTAACTTGCACAAATCATGTCAAAAAAGATTTAAAAAACCACCGGGCAGTGGTGGCACACATCTTTTATTTCAGCACCTGGGAGGCAGAGGCAGGTGGGTCTCTTCAAGTTCAAGGCCAGCCTGGGCTGTTCCAGAGAAACCTGTCTAGAAGAGAGGAAGGGAGGGAAGGTAGAAGGGAGGGAGGTAGGGAGGGAGGGAGGGAGGAAGGGAGAGAGGGAGAGGGAGAGAGAGAGAGAGAGAGAGAGAGAGAGAGAGAGAACCAAGTTTTAAAGAAGAAAAAAACAAAAGCAATCAAACTCCAGAAGAAAACAGAGGATGAGAGATGTAAGAATAAACTGATGTCCAACATTAGTTCAGAAACACAAATCGCCAGGCAGTGGTGGCACATGCCTTTAATCCCAGCACTTGGGAGGCAGAGGCACAAGTATCTCTGTGAGTTGGAGGCCAGCCTGGTCTACAAGAGCTAGTTCCAGGACAGGCACCAAAACAAAAGAGAAACCTTGTCTCAAAAAAAAAAAAAAAAAGTAAAAAAGAAAAAAAAGAAAAGAAATACAAATTAATGATATACAGAAAATTCAAAGAACTGCATTTGCTATGTATGAAAACTGCCTAGAATAAAGGCAAATAGATAATGTGCTGGTTTTATCAACATGACACAATCTAGAGTCACCTGGGAAGTCTCAGTGAAGGACTGTCTACTGGCCTATGAGCATGCCTGTGGAAACGTTCTTGTTCATGGTAGCTGATAAGGGAAGCCAGACCACTCTGAGCTAGCTGAGCAGTAAGCACGCATGTATTCATTCCCTCTCTGCTCTTGATTGTGGAAGCAACTAACTGCTTGAAGTTCCTGCCTTGGTGTTCCCAGAATGGTGGGCTGTAACCTGGAATTGTAATTCAAATAAACCTTTTTCTCTTCAAGTTTCTTGGTGGGGTATTTTGTCAGAACAATAAGAAGCAGAACACAGACTTATCTATTATACAGAAACCATGCCCAAGGAAACCTTTCCTCAATTGAAAGTGTACTTACCTACTGAACCCAAAGTTGACTGACTGGTCACTGAGGATCTCAAACTGCACAGGGCGGTCACCCATACAATACTTTCTGAGCAACTCCAAGCAGCTGTGCAGGGTTTTCCTTGAGGGCTTGTTTTCATGGAAAAGATCACCACCTAACAAAATAAAATCCACCTAATCAACAGAAAACAGTGGTATAATTGGTAAGTTTAAGGTAAAAATTGTTTAAAGCACAGAAGAGATAGAAAAAAGGTTTCACAGCCTGATGTGGTCACTTAAGGCCTCTCCTTTCAGAGACCAGCCTTGGCAACATAACTGCTCGATTTTTAAAAATGGGAGAGAACAGCCTAGTGGTGTAGTATGGCCTGCCATGAATGATATCTATGGTTCAATCACAGTACAAAGACATGGAGATAAACAGAAAGGAACAAAGATTGTTACCTTTAATAATTCAGAAGACACTGAAACATAGATCTCTACAGCTACACTAGTCAAAGAATTTTAGTAAATCAGATTCAGGTTCAGCTTTAATGAGAGACTCTCAAAAAATAGGGTGGAAAGAACTGAGAAAGACATCCAACATCAACTGCTAGCCTCTGCATGCACAATGAACACATATACCAACATGCAATGTGTCTTTGAGCACACACACATCGCAAGCCTCTCTCCCTCCCTCTGCTCCCCACACAGAGCTTTAAAATATCAAGGAATGCCAGGCAGTGGTGGCACGTGCCTCTAATCCCAGCACTCAGGAGGCAGAGGCAGGCAAATCTGAGTTCAAGGCCAGCCTGGTCTACATAATAAATTCTAGGACAGCCAGGTCTATACAGAGAAACCCTGTCTTGAGGGGTGGGAGAGGTTGGGAATCAAGGAACAAAGGAACAAAATAAAAATAGCTGGATAACAAGGATCCGTATACAAGAAAACTTAAAAGTCAAGAATTTAGATTTCAAAATAAATAGTAAATACAGAAAAAAATTATAAAAGACAAATATAATACACACTTAGAAGATCCAGCATGAGGGGGTATGCAGAGAAGGGAATCGGGAAACAGGGTAGAAATGAACAAAACAGTAACAGCCAGGATCAGGGGAGGGTGCTTTTAGACCCAGCATTACCGAAGAGCATAACTTGTAACCAGGGTTCTGTGGAAGGAAAACAGGCCTCCTGAAGTTTCTCTCACCTCAGGGAAAGAATCAGCTAAAACCAGCACACTCAGCCAATTTTTAAGAGTCCTACAGCTGCCTATATCCTTTCAAGGTGCAAGTTACAGAGTTCAAATCCACTGGGGAAGACCAAAGACTTAATCTAAACTTAGATTAAAATTCAATGAATTTCTTACTGCTAGCAGAAGGACGACGACCTTAGAACCAAATTGAGAGCATGTCACAGCATAAAGGTTTAGAGGAAGGGCACTTAAAAGTGGGCATTACATCGTTCTCTTCAGTGGACTTAAAGGCGGGCACTACATCACCTCTCTTCAGTGGACTTAAAGGTGGGCACTACATCACCTCTCTTCAGTGGACTTAAAGGTGGGCACTACATCACCTCTCTTCAGTGGACTTAAAGGTGGGCACTACATCACCTCTCTTCAGTGGACTTAAAGGTGGGCACTACATCACCTCTATTCAGTGGACTTAAATTAAAGGTGGGCACTACATCACCTCTCTTCAGTGGACTTAAAGGTGGGCACTACATCACCTCTCTTCAGTGGACTTAAAGGTGGGCACTACATCACCTCTCTTCAGTGGACTTAAAGGTGGCACTACATCACCTCTCTTCAGTGGACTTAAAGGTGGGCACTACATCACCTCTCTTCAGTGGACTTAAAGGCGCATTACATCACCTCTCTTCAGCAGGCTCCAAAGCTGCTGGGAAAAACCGCTTTCCTCCCCTTCACTGTCTCTCATTCCCATCACACAGGACAGAGGACACTGTTTTGCCCCCTTTTCCAGTGGTGAGTGGCTTACAAAAGCCGGAGCAAGCACGTGATTATCTCAGCAGGCACACTGTTCTTTCACTCTTATATCACAATTGGAGCATCATCCTGGGGAGGACACAGGCGCTAGAAGCTCCTGGGAATTTTAGGGCAAAGATCAACAACCAGGGGTGACTGGTACAGAGTTCAGTTTTCTTAGGTATCACCCAAGAACACATTACTAAGCAATAGAAAGACTGCACTGTCACAGAATCTCTCCCATAGGGGAACACAAGTAAGTGATGGGTAAACAACTTAATCATTTTACATGAGGTCATTACAAAAAAGCAGCATAATGTCACAGAGAGCTCGGAGGTATAAAGGAAAACCTTCAAAAAGGTAAAATATGGTGACAAGTGCCTATAAGCCAGCATTTAGGAGGTGGAGGACCAGAATTTCAAGGTTGCCCTTAGCTACATTATGAGTTCAAAGGCAACATCAGTTATAAGATCACCTCAATAAACCCCCATCCCACTCATCCCAAAAAAATTAGAATGTGAAGAAAGAAGTCAACCCTGCCCAAATCCAGGCGGTAAATCAGAAAAGTTGACGTATAAAGTCCCAGAGAAGGACACACTGGTGTGGACCAGGGCACGGCAACCAAAGATCCTGAGCCCTGGGAGGATCAATGTCAAGATATAAAGATCCAGACATGTAGGAGGAACCAGGCAGCTGTAAGGATCCAGAGCCCTGGAGGGACCAAGGTCAAGGTACAGCCTTGTATAAGATTTTGAACAAGTGACAGGATCTACTTATGGTATCAAGTTTCCTTCGGCTATGATGCTGACAACACACAGGGGGCAACGTGTGAAGTAAAAGACCCCCGGGAGCCACTGCACTGCGGGACACCTGAGACGGGAGCTATGCCGGGGCTGCTTTGGGCCGACCACAGCAGCGGAGGGTGGGGGGCAGGCAGGGGCTGAAGTCCTCCTGGACTCTGGGGACACTCCCCACTCCAATCTCCACCTCTATTCACCCTCCCACATGACAGACTCCCCTTCAGCAAGAAAGAAATGCCACCATCATCCACCCAGGTTCAACAGACTTGATTCATTTCCAAACCCTGCAAATTAATGTATGTATGCCTTCTCTTTGTAATTTCTCGCATATTCACTTTGTCTTTTCCAGTTTTTAAAAGCATTGAAACGCTCTACAATGCCAGCTGCCAGAAGAATTCCACCACACAGAACACAGAGTCTGACATTTGCAGCTCTCCTCATCAATCCAGTTCAAATTCAGTTCTAGTTTTTCGGCAATTTTTTTTTTTTAAAAAAAAAGTAAGTTTCTCATTCATGAAGTTTAAGCTGGCCTCAAAGTCACTGTAGTAATTGAGAATGACCTTGAACTTCCTGCTCAAGCCTCTCAGTGTTGGGATTAAGATGTGCCACCACATTCAAGCTTTACATGGTGCTGGGCATCAAACCCAGAGCCTTGTGCATGGCACACAAGCGAGCCACACCAGTCACCTAACATACTCCATGCTGTCTTATATCTGTGCCTTCATTTCTGCTTCACACTGAAAGGACATTCTGTGAACCCAGAATTAAAGGCTGCTTCTCCTTCAACACGTGTTAAATGTCACCTCCTTGACTACGTTCATGTGACTAGTCTCATCTAAACTCCAATCTTCTCTACCTCTGAAGTCTAGGAAATGGCGCTTTTACGGCCTCTTTCCACAAACATTTCTTGAATGTTTGGGATATTTGTCTCAAATTCCAGTTGGTTATATGTTCTTTGAACACTAACAGCCATCTTCTTATTAAAAGTAGAAATCACAACAGGTTAGTGCATCATTAAATACCCCATATTTCTAAATGAAGGCTATTTGTCAAGGCAATTTCTGCTCCAATTATGAAGATAAAGTACTCAAATTTTTGAGTATATTGACATTTAGCCAGAAAATATGAGTGCATGAGGTTATGCAATCAACTCTAACTTAACAGAAAAGAGGCTGTTACCCAAGGAAGTACAAAAGAGCAAACACAAATGTAACCAAAGCTCACTTCATTTTCCAGGGCAAGTCTTAAAATTTCATCAAACGTCACAAATGTATCATTTCCTCTAACTGCATCCTTCTCCATAAACCCAAGGTGAATATCAGTGGCAACCAGGATTTTAAATGTGTCTTCATCGTCACTGTATGAAAAAACAGAATTCAATGCAATTCATTAAAAGGATATTCATGCAAATGGAGACCTAAACATAAAATAAATTAACAGCAACAATAAAGCAAATCACTTTCTAGCCTCAGACTTGGCATGAAAGTTTGCAGTACTCAACAGATCTTTAACATCATGGCTCTCCATTTCGATTAAACACAGAGCAAAGGTGAGTGACATTTGTAGGTGTCCCCTGCCTGCTATAAAAATTCATAGCCTTGATACAAAGTTTATACATTCTCAGATCTGTTCCCTACTTTGCTAAACAAAAACCCAAAAGGCTTTGCTCCTTTGCTATTATCTGACTGTACACTTTTCTGAAAAAGTCATTTAAAAGTCTTCCTCTAAATTTAAGAGATTTTATACAAATATAGTAGTTGCTTACATTCCAAACCCTGAAAATATCTGCCTGACTCTGCTCTTTACACAGTTTTTCAATAATAAATTTGACCATGTCCCAAAACAGAGCTGTTCAAATCCAAATGAAATTTGATAAAGGTGTTTCGATGTGAACCAGCAGCTTAACCGTTAACACTCACTAAACTGAGCATTAAGTTTAGTTCTTTACAATACTTTCATAGTTAAGATGCAATCTCAGTCCCCACAGGGAAAAGAGCAGCCAAAGTCACTATCTCTGGAAAACAAGAAGGCCAGATACAGAGATAACCCACTCACCACACTAGCAGCAGAAACACTAGAGGGCATAAAAAAAAAATCAGGCTCTCTTCGCTGGACCACTAAGAATTCAAAATGTATTCTGTACACAACTCCACAACTCAGAAGCTCCAACAGCTGCATGCAAGGGGTCCTGGTTGCCCCACAAACTTTTCAGCTCACAGCTACACCCTTCCAAAGTGTGTGTGTATTTTCACATAAATTCTCTCAGACCTCAAAGGAGCATTATTATTCTAGCTAAGCAAACAAAAAACCAAACAAGGCAAGTCCAGGGAATTGCTGACCTTCCTAACACCACACAGCTAGTTCCGATGGAGCACTTGAAACCAGAGTGGAAGATTCCACCCGTGTTCAAGTTCCACTCCCCGACACACACTCAACTTCTAGAGTTCTTTTATTGATTTCCATTTCGTTCAAATTCATTCTAATTTACTCAATATTAAAGCAACTTCCTCTAAAAGATTATTTATAGACTTAACAGTTTAAAACAAATCAGAAGTGAGTTTTCCTGCATGGCCATATAATTGCTTAACACACTCCTCTACAGCTCCCGACTATCTCTCTACTAAGAAGCATACAGGATGAGCTTTTAGGCACGTCAGGCATGTTTTTGGTGACATTCTATTCACTATCAAGTTTTGTTGCTGTTTTTGTTAAAGTGCCTAGTTTTCCTTAAGATCATCACAGTTAATGAGTCAGTCTTACAGTGGATCTGTGGGGCTCATTTTTACAGTAGAGTTCTTCTGGGGCCAGGTTCCTCTCCAAGTACGCTGGGGGTCTGTGTTCAGTTATGTCAGAGAAGTCACCCGATCCAAATTCTAAAGATAAATACCAAAACACACATTTTATAAAGGTTGCACATATTTCCCCAACGGGAGTTCAGTTGCAGGGTAGGCTTCTTAAACAAGCACTGGCAATTTTGAGAAAGCCTAGTTTTTCGTCTTCAACACTTACTGTAATTGTTTCATGACCTAAGCGTAAGAGCAAGTCACATCCTCGAATGAGGCCCTAACTGCACTATCATGACTACTCTCGTGCCTTCCTCATGAGATTGGTACGTAGTAAATCCCTGGACAGAGAGGGTCAGACGTAATTCTTTGCGTGCATACATTTAAGCTACACTACCTAGGGCTTTGGAGAAGAGGCCACCACATGCACTTAACATTAACAGGGCTTTAATGAGGAAAGCCCACATTTAAAGCCAGAATAAATAACCAAACACGTGGTCTGCGTGGAACGACTCTCAGAGCCAAAGTGACAGAGTGGTAATTGCGAAGGCGGCGCTGCCTCGGCGGACGACCCTCCACCCTAGGGGCTCCGGGCCGGAACGCAGAGCCCGCACCACTCCCGGTCCACCCGGCCCACCCGGCCCTTCTTCCTCAACGGCCCCAGACGCTAGGGGCTTCCGCCGTAAACCCCCACGCAAAAAGAGTGAGGCCTAGGTTACCCCAACCTGGACTCGTCAGAGCCCACCGGCGAGACCACAGATCATCTCCAGCTCAGGGAAACAGAGCGGGAGCGCCCAGGACAAGAACACCGCGAGCAGACTCCTGAATTAGGCGCGGGAGAGCCGCCGCCGTACTTCTCGCGAGATTCACTGGTGACGCCAGCGTCACATGTCCTCCTTGCTCTCTCATTGACTAAAGAGTGGCTCCGCCTCCGCAAGGAGCCAATCATCGTCAGCGAAGAGGCAAACCCGGAAGCGATGCTCTCGGCGAGGTTCTCGGTGGAAGGTGAGCGTCCGGAGCGGCGGGGCGGGCGACTGTGGGTAGCGGGCAATGTCGTAGGTAGCGCCGAGGCATCCTCTTCGGTGTGGGAATCGGAAGCCCTCCCGCTAGACCGGAGAGAGACCTTTCTTCCCTCTTGCCCTGACGATCGCCCAGGATCCCCGGTCATCACTTGTGCCTTACTTTGTGTGCTGAGAGAACCGGGAAAAGAGTGGAGTAAAAATAATGTGGAACGTTGAACTAAATCAGACCCCAGAAGGTCCTGATGCTGATGCAGGGCAACTTGTCTTAAACTGTCAGAGTCTCGGCGCAGTCCTCTGAAATGGGACATGGGGGCTCCATCTCACTGAGAGGAAAATTGGAACAGTTCGTATCTCTCTAAAATGGAGTGTTGCCTTTAAGTTGGGGAACACCCTATTCCTCCATAATGGTATGCATAAAGTTTTATGCCTTAAATCAGGAGATACATCTGTGTTTTATTTTTAAATATACCAAGGCAGTTGTATGTAGCTTTCATCTGGAACGGTAAAGTCAGAGTTAACATGAGTTTTCATAACGAAAGGTGTGGGGAGGGGGCTGAGGTCTGTGCTGTGATGTTTTGGTATTGACATGTTAACCGTTTAATGAATTGATGTGACATAGTAACTTTAGAAAATAGTTTTAAGATGAAAGGAAACCGTGAAAAAAGCAAGAAAATAGTTCTGATAGCTCTCTTAAAAAATGACAGACCGATCAGACCTTAGAAACGTCAAGTGGGATTTTTACATTTTACAATGCAGCTATAGGCCCTAGGATGTTGCTGGTCATATTTTGGTGCTCTTGTCACTAGTAATGAAGCTTACTAGGGCAACAGAATGGTGAACACATGAAATTAAGTAGAAAAAAACATGAGGAGTATTTATAATGACAAGTTCTTAGAAGCCATTCAAAGCAAAGTTAAATGATAGGTCTTGAATTTAATGATACAAATAGTTCTTAATGCAGGTTACATACAAATGGCACAAAAATCTGAGCTGAAGATGCCTATCCTTCAAAGGTTGATGGCAGAACAATGTAAGACATAGCACCTAAAAGAATAAACAGAGAAATACAACCGGCTCAACAGAGAATGAAAGTTGTAACATTTGAAAATAGCAATGAAAAATGGCAATGTACAAAAAATATAGTTAAGAAACTGATAAATGGTTTTCAACGTAATTTCTCTTTTTCTTAATTGAGCCTTATGTTCTGGTTAACTCTTGAAGCTGATGTCAGTTTATGAGGTAATATGGCAGGCTATCAGAGTAAACATCTCTGCCCACAGGAAAACTTTAACTTTTTAGTACTGGGTGAATTACAACCCTTCTGTGTGCTAACTGTACCTAGACTCCATCTGTCTTAACATAAATTAATAGATTAAAATTAAGATAATTATTACCATTTATATAGTAGAAGAAAACATTTTTTATAAATGATCATAGAGAACAGAAACCTCCGAAGTCCAGTAGTTAATAAATCTACTGGGTTTTAGGAGAAAACACCAAAGACAGTATGATAATTTATCTGTCTTGTTTGCAAGGTTGGTATCCTGTTGATGATGCCTAGTTACCAATGTCTAACGTTGTGTTTGTGTTTTCAGATTGGAACGACCAAACAATGCAGACATAATCTGTCTCTAGAAAGACTGTTCCCTAATGCTTGAAATGCTTTTTTAGAATAGTAGCAAAAATGGAAAAAGAAAAAGTAAGGGATGATGAAACACCAGACCCAGAAAACTCTTTGGACTTTTCTGAACAGTTTAATCAGCTCGAATTGTTGGAAACCCATGGGCACCTGATTCCCACTGGTACGCAGAGTCTCTGGGCAGGCGATTCTGATGAAGAGGAGGAGCAAGAAGAAAAACACGAAGAATGGTATCAATTGCAGGAGAAAAAAATGGAAAAAGATCCAAGCAAATTGCTTCTTTGGGCTGCTGAAAAAAATCGGGTAAAAAAAGAAACCATTATATAGTTGGAAAAGCATTTGGTTCGGATTCCAGATACCTGGCCCTGACCTCTGTATCTTTGGGCATATTCCATCATTTCTGATGGAATTTCTCTTAATTTCTTGTCTTTAAATGACAGCTTAATACTTGTCTCATTTATGTAGGAGTGTCCAATGAAATAGTATATATGAAAATGTAAGCTACAGTATAAACTGACTAGATGTTGGGAGATTTGGGGGTAATTATAAACAACCCTCTAATTAAATCGTTAGGATTCTCCACAGGTGAGTATTGCTAAGGATGGGGAAGGTGGAAATTAACTTAGATGACCAGTCCATCAAGGTCTTACTGCTCTACTTACTCCTCACAACGTCCTATGAGGAGGGCCAGGCAGGTTTGCTCCGAGTCATCCAAATGTAGTACCCAAAAATCAGTTCTTCCCACTTGACCATTTGTGCTTAGTTTGCTAAGTCCTCCCATGTGTGTCGGTAAACTAAAAACTGAGAGGGTTTTACACGTGATGATTCTTTTCAATCCCAAAGCACAATGTATTCTTTCAGAGGTCCTTGATGCCCAGCAACATGACTTGTCTCTGAGCTTGTCTGGAGGGATTGAGCTCTTTAGTCTCTAGGTTGCTTTAGCATCACTTTATTCTACTGTTAAAAGGGGTTTTTTGTTTGTTTGTGTTTTGGTTACTATGTCATGTATATTGATATACTGTTATAGGAAAGTTAGGTTTGCTTTACAGGTGAAATAGAAAATACAGTTAAACCCTTTGTTCATCTAGGGTCAGAGCATTAGGCAATAAGCATTTATTAGAGTGGGTTAAATGTGTGGTGTGATATTCAGAGAATTAGATTCTTGAGATGCACCAGAATGTAATGGGCTGTAACTTGTTCAACATTAATCAGTTACTGTCTTCTCCTATAGGAAGAATCTTAAAGTCTAAAGCCACTGGATGATGTAATTGCCTTTGTCGAATGTTTTGAGTTGGACTTTTTTAAAGTTTTTAAAGTTTTCTTCCTCTTTTCCTTAGCTTGCTACGGTGCAGAGGCTACTTTCTGAGAAGGCCACTGAGGTGAACACTAGGGACGAGGATGAGTACACCCCTCTTCACCGAGCAGCCTACAGTGGACACTTAGATATTGTTCGTGAGCTGGTGGCTCAGGGGGCAGATGTTCATGCAGTGACTGTGGATGGCTGGACACCACTGCACAGTGCTTGTAAGTGGAATAACACCAGGGTGGCCTCTTTCTTACTTCAGCACGATGCAGACATCAACGCCCAAACAAAAGGCCTTTTGACCCCTTTGCACCTTGCTGCTGGGAATAGAGACAGCAGAGACACCCTGGAACTCCTCCTGATGAATCGCTACATCAAACCAGGGCTGAAAAACAACTCACAAGAAACCGCTTCCGATATTGCCAGGAGGACAAGCGTCTATCACTACCTCTTTAAAATTGTGGAAGACTGTACCAACTCTTCACCTCCGTCTTAATGGCTCTAGTCATTTTCTTAAGCTTCAAAGTACCAGTGCCTCCTATGTATGAGATGTAAAATATCCCCACATACAGAGAGCAGATGTCTCACTACAAAAATTTTGTTGGATGAATCACAGTTTTCTTTCAAGTGACCTGCCTGACCTTGGTGTCAAGGTGTATTTGAGACGTGTTTGGGTGCAGCTGTGGTGATTGCCACAGAGCTTGTGATTTTTATCAGAGGTAATTTTAACTGGACATGGGTAATAGAGAAGCTAAGGATATTTTTTGGTGCTGATCCAAGAGAAAAGTATTTTTAAATATCCCATACCCTGGGTCTTTGTTCAGTGTTTAGCATATTGACTTGTATTTTTATAAGCTAAGATAACTCCAAATTTTCATCTTCAACATACTGGTGCAGTTCCACTGTCTTCTCTGCATCTCCAGTTGCTTTCATTATAAACAAGAAACACTAACAGATTTGTGACTTACATCTTTGTAAGTTCAAAAAATAGTGAAACATTTAGGTGTATTGTAAGATGTAGGCCATTCTGAGGAAAGCAGTTAGGGAGATGTTTAATGTTTTCCACTGCCTCCCCCGCCACATTCCTCCTAACCCTGTGGACAGTCCTACCTCACCCTGGCCAACCCATGTGACCCTTGTTATGGCCAGTCAGTGTCACTTAGACATGCACAAAACTGTACCTTGTCCAAGAGATTAAAACTGCCCTCCGAAGTGTTCACCCGTCTCTCTCTCCCTGCTGGACTGGGCACTGCTTACCTCAGTGAGTTCCAGGAAATGTCACCACTACCCCACAGCCCTCATTTTCTACAAGCCATGACAAAGGCAAAGGGGCACAGAATTGTAATAGTGAGGAGTGATTATCATGTGGGACCAGAACAACAAGTGGCTCAGACTTTCTTACAAAAACCAAACAACAAGAGACACAGCATAAATAGAAATAGAGTAGAACTTTGACAGTGCAGAAGACATGAATTCTTTCCCTGGATCTGTGGCTCGTTTGTTCAGGCTGCATTAACTTCTCTTCCTGGTGCCTGCAACATAGTTTGTGACGGACTCCCTAGCCTCTCTGTATTCCCAAAGGGTCTTTGCACCACGAGAACTCAAGTCCAAGGGAAAGACCACGAGGGGCTCATCCTCATTGTCAGCTTAGACTCACCCAGGAGTTGGCCTCTAGCGTGTCTGGGAGTTAATAGAAAGGTTTAACTGAAGAGAGACTGCGTGTCCAGATGTGGGTGGCACCGTCACATGGGCTCAAGTCCCAGATTAAATAAAAAGGAGAAAGCAAGCTAAGAACCAGTGTTTGTGTCTGCTCTCTTGTACAGTGACTGCCTCCTACACCATAACACTCAAGTGTTTGGTCATAGCAAGAAGAAAAATGGTTGTCCTTTCCAATGTCATTTTTAAATGTCGACCTAATTTTGTCTTTTGGGCCAACCCACATAAGTCAGTGGACTTAGATTCAATAGTGGTTTAATCAGATGTGTGTGGCGCTGAAGGGAGGAGTCGTGTGAAGAGCATGGCTGCTCTTCCAGAAAATCCAGATTCAATATCCAGCACCCACACGGAGACTCACAACCATCTGTAACTCCAGTTTAGGGATTCAAAACCCTGTGCTGGTTTCCGTGAGCATTGCATGTACCATGTGGTACATAGACATGCAGACAAAACACCCATATATATAAAATAATTGTATATGTATATATAACAATTTGTTTATATAACAGTCTCAAAAATTAGGATAACTTCAAAAGATCTGGGGCTTAAATGTGCCCTTGTTCTTAAGTGTCTGATGCAAGAGCTTTGGAAGAGAGTGGAAGGCAGCTTTCTTTTTAGTCTGCCTGAGAAAATGATGGAAAAGTGACAGAATGTACGCATCTCAGACTGTTGAGCAAGGCTGCATAGTTATCTGACGGTCAAGAAGTCTTTGACACTAGCATTATTTGGAAATGAGCTATGTATCTGCCTTTGTGTTACTTTACTGTGTAAATATGGGACCAAAGAAGCCTCTATATTTAAAATGTTTAATGTTGGCTTTTTAAGATAGAGTTCTGTGTAACCTAAACTGGCTGTCTAGCCAGGGATGACGAACTGGTCCTGCCTCCAACTTTCCTTATTCCTAATAGGGGCTGGCCTGACTGCTCTTGACAGCGGTGGGCTTACAGACATCCATTCTGCTTGTTACATGCGTAAAAGAGAAGTGACATTGTTATTGTTCAGTGGAAAGAATTCATAGGCCCACACAGCAAAACTAGCTGAGGTTGCCAGAGAGCCTTCCAGCCCACAGCCTATCACAGTGATGCGATTTGTGGAGTTATTTACTAGAGATCTGAGGGCATTAGTTGTATGTGATGGTATCTCACTGCCATGAAGAAGCCTAGAGGCTGCCTGAGACAACTCTCTTATCAAAATCAAATCTCCAGCTTGGCCGTCACTCATGCACACAAGGAGAGATGATTGATAGTCTGACAGGTAGGCTACAGGTTATTGGCACCCTACCAGAAATGGCTCTAGGAAATGTGGAGCTGGCTATTCTGTACTATGAATCCCCAACGCATCCACGATGCCTTTAGGGGATGCTATACTTCTGCAGGATTCCTACATGAATGTGTATGAAGAATACCTCCTCTAAATCAACTTGAGGTTTGTTAAAAAGTTCAGCAGACAGAAAAGATGCAGTATGGACAATTGGCGATTTTAATTCTTGGAAACTTCAAAGCCTCAAAATTTTTCCTCTGAGAACCTAAGTAGGGCATTGAAGTCAATGCTATTTGCATAGAAACATAAGCCTCATAAGTAGTTTTAAGATTTTTTCCCCTAAGAGTCATAATAAACTAAAGGAAATGGCACTAATTTTTAAGAAAATATATATGCAAACCAACACATCTAAAATGCTCATTTCAACATGAGGTGCATATTTAAAACCTGATAGCTCAGTTGATTAGGGCTTTACCACCAAGCCTGAGAACCTAAGTCTGGTTCCTGGGACAATCTGGTGGCAGGAGTAAACTGACTCCCACGCTGTTCTCTGTCCCCGACACATGCACAGGGCAGCACATACGTGAATGGGTGGATGAAGAGACACAAACGCTATTTTTAAATTGAGATATGTTGCTTTTATCGTATATTTTCACAGTGGTGTGTTTTGTAGCACCTCTTGGTTCACACTAGCCACACGTGAGTGCTGCCTGCTGCGTGGAACAGACAGGTCTAGGTGCCCAGCAATCCCGAGAGTAGTGGTGGCTTGTAACCCCACAGGAGTCACATGTCAGATACTTACATTATGATTCATAACAATAGCAAAATTACAGTTATAAAGTAGCAATAAAATAATTTTATGGTTGGGGTCATCACAACATGAGGGACGGTACTAAAGGGTCCAGCATTGGCGAACCACTGCCCTGGAAGTTTTGCAGGGTAAATGGAGAAACCTGAGATTAAGCCCTGATTGCCACTTGTGTGTGACTGCAGTCCCTTTACCCTGTTGAGATGTTGCAAGGAATACATGCCATGTAAACAAAGTACTTATTCACTACATTGTAGTTGCTGTTGCCACTATTTCAGGAAGACATGCCCTTCCCAGCCTGGGCATTTGTACCCTTGGAGTCTGACGATAGTTCTTCTTTCTCACTCTAGTTTTCTCTCACACATTTCCAGGAAAATTAGCAGCATAGAGCTTTTCTCAATAATTCAAGCAACTGGACTTTAAAAAAAAAAAATCCTACCCCAGTTTCAAAGGCTCCAGCTATGTATCAAAGGTTTCTTCAACAGAAAAATTAGAATAAGCAAAATAAAAATTAAGGAACAAAAAATTAAAGGAAATAATTACAAGGACTGGAGAGAAATGAAATTCTGAGAGAGAACGCATCTATGGTGAAATGCCAAGTCTTGAATGGGTTGTGGCTCATTCTGCTTGCATCTTCCTGAAGCACCCCAAATTAGTTGCCTCATTCCCCCCCCCAACTTTTTAGGATGGGTTCCTGTTAATACTGAGCAAATGAGAAAAAAATCCATAAAAGCATTCATTTCTGGTTCATCATTTTATCCATTGAAAACTCAGGTTCATTTAGCGTCCTCATTGTGGACCTAATGACATGGCCGCGACCTCCGGTCCATCTCATCACTGCAGCAAGATTTGTAGGTTTGAAATCGGCTTTCTGGAAGGACTAGCTCTCACAGTCCAAAAGCAATCTGCCGCCTCATTTGTTCCACTTTCCTTACTTTATAAGTACAATGGGCTGGCTCAGCATTTCATCTCTGAGAGGCACTGTGGTTGAAACTGGAAACACTGGAGAATTATATTGAGCTCAGGAAGGACCCAGACCTTTCGAGATGCCATGAGCTCCGGTTTCACACACAGCTACTCTAACGGGAGCGTTTTATAATGGAAAAGGGTCTGGGGAGGTGGTTCAGAAGGCACCCGCATCCTGTGCAAGCAAAAGGAGCTGAGTTGGGATCTCCAGAATCAGCATAAAAGTAGCATAGTGGCGCACACCTGTCACCCCACACTAGCAAGGCAGGGTCAGCAGGGCCCAGAGCTCACTGCGGCCAGTCTAGCAGAAAGGCTGTCTGTAGGTTAAGTGAGACACTGCCTCAAAAAATAAGGTAGAGCACGATACAAGAATATATCCAAACTTGACTAATTGGACAAGTTCACAAGCACACATAAAATAAAAAGGAGACCTTTCTTTCCTAGTTTGCTTTTTGTCAGGATATTTTGTCATGGCAACAGAAATAAACTTAGGACAACCATTATATACTTTAAAAATTAGTAATCATTGATTCGAGTTTAGATTTCTTATATTTCATTGATGAACTCATTTAAGTACATTCAAACACCAAGCTAAAATGTATAGGAAAAAAGACCTGCCCAGTACGAGGTGTCATTTGGAAAAAAAACTACAAGTACTTGCTCAGTGCTCAAAACTTAAGCAAATAGGTAAGCCTTCTTGAGATTTGTTGTAAACCTAAAGAATTAAACATACAATGTTAAATATATCCACCTAGATTTATACTAAAATACTATTGTCATGTGATTTAATATATTAACTCTGATAATACAATAGCTTTTTTGGATAAAGACTGAGTACATTCGTGTGCGTGTGCGTGTGTGTGTGTGTGTGTGTGTGTGTGTGTGTGTATATATACGTGTGTTAGATTAGATCTTTGGTTTTGTCTCCACCTAGTGGACATTTTGGTCTTTTTCATTAAACTACAAAGAGGATAAACCAAGTACCCCATTTTTACAACTCAAATAACATATTGTATACTTTTTTTAACTAATAATTTATACACAAAAGAATTTGAAGTGGGATATACATATCGTGATTGGAAATTTTTAAAGAGAAAGCCACAGAAGAGAAAAGAAATAAACTACCTAAATTAATGCAACTACTGCAAACAAAAATTTACCTCTAGGTTTTTGAGGAAAGAGGAAACAAGAATTGTGATTCCTTATTATTTAATCAAATAAATGACACTGTTTTTTATGAGTAAAATTTCAAACAAGCTTTTGTTTTATAACTAAAATATGATTAATTGTTAGCTTGTGGAGATATACCATACCCACAACAAAATTTAGAAACCTTGAGAAACTATATAAAATGTACAAACTTTGTAGCTACCCTCAGATCAAGGTGCAGAATATAGTTGGTGTCCCTAAAGCCTGCTTTACACCCCCAGTGTTTCTTTAAAGCTAGCCACTATTTTTACTTCACCGTCTTTAATTTTTACTACACCATTGAATAATTTACAATGTACAACATCATATCTATAGAATTCTCCCACATTTCTACATAAAGAAGTTTGCGCTTTTTCCTTGTAATATTCTAAGAACACAATGATTAGTAGGTGTACCTTGTTTCTAACTCCTTTATGAGTCTTTGGGGCTCTGGTGAACGGTGTTGCTGGGAGCACTCTACTGTGTGGCTTTGGTGGCCTACTCCACAGTTTAGTACATGCCCGATGTTAGGACTGTGATGTTAGAACATTCCTCTTTAGTAAAAGCAGAAAAAAAAAAAAAAGCTCTTCAAATTAGTCACATAAATTTACACTTTCGTTTTTGACAAGCTCTCACTGTGCTGCCCCAGCTGGTCACAAACAGTCCTGCCGAAACCTCCTGGGCCAGCTCAGGTGGCACTGGACAGTGAAGAATGAGAGCCCAGCTGCCATGTGCCCTCCAACCGTTGCTACCGCTGCGGAGCGTGGGGGAGGTGACAGCTCCTTGCCGCTTCCATTGCTTGGCCTGGTGACAAATGTGTGGAACAGTGTCTCAGTGTCTGTCAGCTGTTGGGATCTCCTCTTCTGTCGTGTGTCCATTTGTCTGTCTTTCCCCCATGCTCTACTGAGTTCCATGCTCTACTGAGTTCCATGCCCTACTCACACTGATCTGTGAGACTTCTTTATGGGTCCTGATTATTTATTAGCTAATGTGTTTCGAAAATGTTCTCCCAGTCTGTGACTTAACCCCCCCACATTCTTAACAGTGACTTTAATCAAGAGATTATCTTAATTTTTATGTTCTCTAACTTAATGTTTTCTTTTGATTTATGCCTTTTATTGCTTACATAGGAAATTGTTCCCTACACCCAGGTCGTGAACATGTTCAATAGATACCACCTAGGAGCTTTGGCCTTCCCTTTACGACTATGACCATCTAATTGGCTTCTTGTGTTTACTATATGCCAGAAGGGCTTTTTTTCCAGATGCACATTCAATTTATATAACACGCGTGCCCAGAAGTTTCTTCTCTCCCAGTCGCACCCTACACCCACTTTTATTAATATCTGGTGCTCATACATGATTAAGTCAGTTTCAAGACTATTCTATTCCACCAATGTGGTTTAATGGTTACAAACACGAAATTAACAACCAAGAATAAAAGCGAGCTGGGTGATGGTGGGGCACGAACCACCATCGTAGGTTCTCAGAGGCAAGTGGGAGGCAGAGGCAAGTGAATGTCTGGGTGCAAGAAGTGGCAGGTGTGCAGCGCACACGTGTGCAAAGGTTTGTTCTGGATTTTAAAGATGGAAGACGGGCGTGGTGGCACACGTTCTTAGCCACAGCTTGGGAGGAAGGTGGATCTCTTGTGAGTTCAAGGTCAACCTAGTCTACAAAGAGAGTTCCAGGACTGCTAGGGCTACACAGAGAATCCCTGTCTCAAACAAACAAAGAAAGAAGAAAACAACAATAAAAACCGGAAGAATAAGAGTGGTTGCAACTGGGATTCAGAGAAGATAGACATATTGCGGTGGGCGGTGGAGGCGGGGCGGGGCCGGGTGAAGTGTATCCTGAATTTGTTAAAAGCCTTTTCGAATTGTTTAACTTTCTAGAAAAGTAGTGCAACTTTTTAATGACTTAAAAAACAAAAACAAAACAAAACAAACAAACAAAAACGGAGATAACCGCTGCTTCAAACAAACTCGATTTTCTGACTCATTTTTCCAATTCTGTAGGTTCATCATCTGTAAAATCGGTGACTTTGTGCGCTGACATAGACCGTGAGTATCGAACTCGTCAACTACAGTTGTTTAGTAATTTACAGCTCCTAAATTGTGAATTCACAGTAGGAATCACCGGTCCCGGCCTGTGGCCCATCCCAGCAATCACACCTTCCCTGTCCAAGCTGGTGACCAATTCTTGGGGCTTTGGAGAAGACTTTGCTGAGTCATACTCCAGTTTTGTGGCCTTGGACACTTTCCCAAAACTTTGTGACTCTCGGTTTCCCAGTCACACAACGGAAGCACCTCTCTTGAAGCTGGGTCCTTTGAGTGGGTCTGTATCTAAGGAGTCGCTGTGCCTGACTGCACGCGGTGTGTCGCCGTCACTCGGGTCCTAGGAGAAGTTAGCAGAGCCCTGGAGGCCCGGAGCATCCGCGGTCACTATGGCAACCTCAGACGCCTCGCGTTCCAGAGCAGCCGGTGGCGGAGTTGAGAGGCCAGGTGGGCCTGGGCCCGGGAGACCCCAGTGGCATGAGGAGGCAGGAGGCACTGGTGGTGACGGCAGGGATGGCAGCGGAGGCGGGCCGCGACGGGGAGCAGTCTAGGCCCCCAGGGCTCGGTCGTACCGGCGGCCCCCAAGAGCCCCGCCAACCATGTAAGTTCAGCTCCAGTTTCAGGCTGTGGCCGTGGGGCCCTGGGGCTGTGGGGCTGTGGGGATCAGTGACAAGGCTGAGGACCCCAGGGAGGAACTGGATGGAGACCTGAAGATTTCTAGGGAAGGAGTGGAGAGCCGCTGTTTGGCAAAGACAGAGATAAAGACACTGGCAGAAAGCACCCCGGATCTCTTCAGGTCAAGCGTGTAGAAGGAAATCTTTTCCCCTTTATGATGAGAATGGTTCATAAAGGCATTGATTTTTAAAGGGACCATGAGCGCCCTAACACAGCCGTCAGGAATGATGGGTGAAAACAGGGTCAGGAAGGAATGCAAGCAGCTTCCAGGTGCTGCTCAGAGTCTCTTGGATTACCTCTCTGGTGAGGAACCCTCCAGATGCTCTGGCTAATCCCCAGAGGCAATCAAGGGGCGGGGGAGGGGGGGGGGGAAGGGGGGCATTCCCCACGTTCCATCCAAGTTTTCTTGCTGATCTGGAAGTTTTTCTGCAGGACAGGCTAGACTGGCTGAACGACTGGCTGACTGGCCAGTGAGCTCCAGGGATCAATATGCATGCCACCACACCAGGCTTTTCTTACTATACAACATAAACAGTTATTCTCGTCCACAGGTAATTGTGAGAAAAAGATACACAAGTAAGATGCTTAGGTTAAAAAAAAATCATTATCAACTGTTGTTAGAAGTCAACACGCCTGCCAAACTTACTCCAAAACAGAGCCCAGAGCTTCAGGGGTCTCTGCAGCCCTTCCCCCTCCCCCACGGTCCTGCACATGACAGCTTGTTAGCCAAATCAGTGGAGCAGCTCGGGCACACTGTGTGGACTTCTCTGTCTTTTTCTTCTTTTCCCTGCCTTCTCCAGTCTCTCTCCCTCCCACCTGCCCTTTCTCCTTCCGCAGTTTGCTCTGTGGATTCCCTGACTGCCACATCACAGTCTGTCAACGGGCCTGCACGAGCAGGCAGCTCTTCTCTCTGTGGTACGGTATAGACTTAGCCTCCTTCCCTGCCAAGCCATTTCCTGTGAAGGTCATGATTCTTCAGAGAAAGTCTAAAACAGGATAGAGTAAGGCTGCTTTCTACTCCCATGATCCCCACCTTTAGGAAACAAGAATGAGAACCCAGACGAGTCTGGTTGTACCTTTCTGAGTCCTCACCATCAGAAGTGGGGCAGGGTTACTACCCAAAGAGTTTGTCACCTTTGAGCCAGTCTGCACTCAGGACAAGTACACTTCTGCTCTCTGTTGGCTAACCGGGAACAAGAGGAGATGCCTGCCATATCTTTGTGAGATTAACATCGAATCGTAAATATCTAAAGACTTTGCTTGAGTTCTCCTCGGCTCCTTGAGTTGTGACAGGAAGCCCTTGTTCTCTGGTGGTTGAAAGGCTGTGTGGACAGACAGGTATGCAGCAGCCCGGTGCTGTTCTACCTCAGCACACAACCACTGTCCTGCTCTTATGCCACACTCGGCTCTAATATTCATTCCAACAGGTAGAATAGAAGGACGTCTGCCTTTATGTATTGATGGCTGGTTTTAAGAGACAGATATTAAGCCACCAGTTACACAGTAATTGTATGCAAATATGCAAATGAAACAACAATAAGTGAAACAAATGAGGAAAGAAAGGCTACCCGGCAAACGAAAAAAAGAAAAAAGAAAAAGACAGTTCTAGGCTGCAGAAGCAGGGAAAACTTCTCCAGGAACTGAATGTAGTAATGCATGAGGAACAGTTACTTCAGCAAAAACTCTGGAGAGAGACTTATCAGGGAGAGGGGACATGCAAAGGTGGGGTCAGGTGGACTGGTGATGGGGTGCTGAGCACAGAGAAGCCAACAGCAAAATCAGTCTGAAGACACACCCCAGGTCCTTTTAGGGTTCTGTTCTCTGGAGAGAGCAGAAAGAATGCAGCAAGGCACCGGGGACAAAGGCCAGTCCTGGGCTGGGGCAGCAGTGAGAAATGGGGCTAGCCTTAGAGGCCACAGAAAGTCCTGGACCTTAATCTGTGGTTAATGTCTATGGATCTAATCTCTTGTTTATTTTATCATTTGTTAGGGTGTGTGTGTGTGTGTGCGTGTGCGTGTGCGTGTGAGGCCACAGAGTCCAGAAGAGGGCATTGGGTCCTCGGGAGCTGGAGTTCCAGGCTGCTGTGAGCCTCCCTGTGGGTATCAGGAACAGAGTTCCAGTTCTCTGCAGGAGCAGCAAGCACTTGGTTGATGAGTCATCAGTTTGTAGTCTTACGGAAGGGAAGCTAGGGATGCCAAGGAGGTGAGGCTGGGGAGGCTGGTCTAAACACTTGCTGTGCAAGCATGAGGACCCGAGTTCAAACCTCAAGAGCACGGAAAGCCAGCCACCGCAGCAATAACCTGTAATTTCAGTGGTGAGGCAGGAGGCTAGCACAGGAGAGTTCCGGGAAGTTTTCGGAACATGTAGTCTGACATACGCAGTGGCAAACAACAAAGAGACAAGAGACCCTGTCTCAGACAATTTGGAAGGAGAAGACTGAAATCTGAGTGGCCTCTCACTCCACATACATGCTGGAGCATATTCGTGTTACACACACGCACGCGCACACACACGCATACACACATGTGTGCACACATGCATACACACACATGCATGCTCACGTGCATATGCGCACGCATACATACATACACACACACATGCACACACGCACACATCTGGACTCTAGTATCCAGACACAGATCTGTCTTACCCTTTGCTCTGTCCTCGTCCCCAAAGGAAATGTCAGGAACAGAGTAGGTCTTTAACCAGAAGTCACATGGTGGTGCATGCCTGTAATCGCAACACCAGGAGGCTGAGGCAAGATGGTCTCAGGTTCTACAGCAGGCTGGGAAACACAGGAGGACTTTGTCCCAAAACAAAGCCAACATCCAGCCCCAGACCCTTTCCTTATTAATAAATGAAAGTTCACAGAAATAATGAGAATGTTTCATGTATTTCTTCATCATACCTAAGACAGAACCCTGAAGCTTACTCCACACCCTCAGAAATTACATAGAAGTATGAAGTCCTCTAAAGCAGAAGTTGTGATAAAAGAGATCATCCCAAGAAACATCCCAAGAGTCTGCAGGACAAACTGTCTGCTGTCTCTAAGGGATGACATGCCAGTTTTCAGAAAGCTATTCATATAGGAATAACAGCTGGAAGGCTGGGCAGGGTTGGTGATAAGTCAATTGTGAATACCTTTCCAGGGAAGACATTTTTATACTGCGAGCCCCATAAGAGAATCAAGGAGGTTTTGGAAGAAGAACTTTCCATCAAGAGGGATGAGTGCCACGTGAAAAGCCCACCTACAGGTAATCTTAGCCACAAGGAAGTAGGTTTGCTATGAGTTTGTTTATTTGATGGCAGGGTGTCTAATTTATTTGTGATGAAATGATAACTTAAACCAAAAGAAGAATGTTCCTGGGAAATCGTAAAACTTTCTTTTTGCCTCTGTCCAAATATAGCACTATGTAGTGGAAAGTGAATTAGATCTTTAATATATTTTTTTTTTGCTGTCCATACTTGTGGATGGTGTTCTTTCTATTTGATAGTAAGTAAGTAAGTAGAACGTTTGCACAAGCCTGGGACACACAGTAACATCTTCAGATAATCAACACAGATTTGCAGTGGGAGCAGGGGTTCCCAAATGTTACATTGTTTCGCTAACCCAGGAGCTTTTTAAAGCAGCTTCCTGTGGGGAAAGCCTTGAGTACTAAGTTCCCAGGTGATAGGCATTCCTTGGCAGAGACTCTCCCTGCCAACTCTTGCAGCAGTGTGAGCCACTGAACTAGGTCAGATCTCCCAGTGATCTCATTTTAGAAAAACACAGTTCATGAGAGACACAACTGGTCACTGATAGCTCTCGGGATAGTTCATGTGTTGCCCACACGTCCTCACAGACATCATTCTCAGATGACTGGCACCTCGTATCCATGATTCCTTTCCAGCCAGGATCACTGAGAGACTGTTTCCAGTCTTTCAAATAATCAAGCTTTCATTACAATGTTAATGGGGTCCTGGATTTGCTAGAGGAAATACCTAGGTCAGCAAGATGGCTCATGGGGGTAAAGCACCTGCTGGGAAAGAAAGCCTGTTGAGCTCAGAAGTTCAGTCCCTGAAACCCACAATCCCTAAAGTTCCTGCATGGTCCTGGTGTACAATGCCCTGACAAAAGTGACGTCAGTGGAGGAGGCTTACATAACTCTCAGTTCTGAGTCAGTTCCCAGTGAGGACATCAAGGCAGGAACTTGAAGCGGCTAGACACATCCACAGTCAAGAGCAGAGAGAGAAAGTGCATGCATGCAAGTCCACCGCTCAGCTTGCCCTCTGTAATTTAGTCTAGGACCCTAAGCCCAGGGGATGATGTTTCCCAATGTGTGGCTGGGTCTTTGCATGTCAATTAGCATAATCAAGACAATCTCCCACCAACGTAAAATCAGGTCAACCTGATTTTAACAAACCCTCATTGAGACTCCTCTAGGTGATTCTAGGTTGTATAGAGTTGACAATTAGGGCTAATCATTACACCACATAAAGGTGGAAAGAGAACCAACTCCACAAACCTGTCCTGTGCTCCGCATGCAAGCTGCAGACATACACCCATCATGCACACATACCACATTAATAAAAAGTAAAATAAATGAAAGAAATCATGAACCTCAGACTCCAGTGTTCAGAGACCTGGTTGTCTTCTGGGTGGACTGTTCTGGGAGGTGGGGCCCAGTTCTTTTAGGAGTTTCTAATAAGAGATACTGGCAACCTCAAGGCGTATCATCCAGACTCAGCCCATTTACGTGTCTAAGTAGCCGTAATGTTTACTTTGGGACTGACTGTATCACCAATGACACAGTGCATCTTCAAGAAAAGCTTGACATCTACTCTCCACGCTGTGAATAGATGTAGAACGACCTACCAGCCTACGTGCACTATGTTCTTGGTGATTAAGCAACTTTTTCCCTAGTTATTATAATAGTTTGGATTCAGCTTCATTGTTTTTAAGGACCATATAGAAGCTAAATAACACATTTACCATTTTCTGAGGAGGAACAAGTGTATCTTTCTTACTGAGTGTGTTTGACTGTGAGACAGCCTAAGAAAAAAGGAAATAAATATTCATTTTTCTCAGTATTTTCAAATATTGACTTAGCATTCTGCTGTCTGGGTTGCATTTTTATAGCATCCAACAGAGGGCACCCAAAGGTATTATTTTACCTAGAAAACTCTCTGAATGTTTTAAAGGGCACCTCCAGGATAGGGAACGAGCACCCAGGGAGGGTGACAGACTCCTCCTGCCTGGCAGCAGTGTGGGCAGCCCCTAACTAGCCACTGGGCCTTCTAGCAGGGTGTGCAGGGGCACTGGTCTTTAAATTCCCGACAACAGCCTTAGCTACTCCTTCCCAAAGACACACATGGTCACAACAGTTCAGATTCTGCATCCAGCTTCCGTATGCAGTAGGAGCTCTCTGTGGATGCTGAGAGTGAGTGCCCGTGGCAGGTTGCCTCAAGCTGGTACTCATCGTTTGGTCCTCCTCTTCCCTGCTATAAGTACACTGTGGTCCCCGAGAGTTTGAAAACATTTCCAGATAGCAGATACCTCTGATGGCCAAGGCCTGTGTCTCTTCACCATGCAGCCTCTCAGTGGTGTCTGGCACAAGCGTCTACTCCTTTTTTCCTTTGATAGCTTCAAGATGGCCTCGAGTACAACAAGCCCCACTCCCCTGGCTCTGCTCCTTTCTCTCTCTCTCTCTCTCTCTCTCTCTCTCTCTCTCTCTCTCTCTCTAAAGATTTATTTACTATGTATACAGCATTCTGCCTGCATGTATGCCTGCACACCAGAAGAGGGCACCAGATTTCACCATAGATGGTTGTGAGCCACCATGTGGTTGCTGGGAATTGAACTCAGGACCTCTGGAAGAGCAGCCAGTGCTCTTAATCTCTGAGCCATCTCTCCAGCCCCTGCTCCTTTCTCTCTTGCCACCTTTTCTCCCTAACTTCCTGCCTCTGCTTGGCCTCCAAAATACAGATAACTCACCCACCGCCCCCCTTTTTTCCAAGGCAGGGTCTCTCTATGTAGTTCTGGCTGTCCTGGAACTCTCTGTGTAGCCCAGGCCTGGCCTCTAGCTCACTGAGATCCTCCTGCCGCTGCCTCTTATGTGAGCCACTTCACTCATCATTCTGGTCTTTTTCTCTGTCTACTACATATGACCCTACAATGATAACCACCCCAAAATGTACCATTTCTAGCTTTTATCTTTCCCTTCTCATACCTTGGAGCCCGCTTGACTTTGCAGATGGATAGATGGATGTCTGGTCGTGTTGGTGGGATAGCGGTGAGCGTGACTGCCTTCCAGGTCTGATTGACCTCCCTGAGTTAACACGCCCTGAGTTCTCATTTTGTACACAGACATCTTTTTAACCCACTCCTCAGGGGCTTCCCACATCAAGAAATACCCCACAGTCCACTTACCTGATTAGGGCAGCGTTTAGAAGTCAGGTCCTCAAGCTTCATTCCAGACGGCTGACTGAGTCTGCTGACTGTGGTGTGGAAGAGCCCCAAGTTTCCCCATCTGAGCCTTTGACGCCTACATCTTCCTCCTCCCCATCTCAAGCTCAGCAACTTCCACTGTGGTCTCCTCAGTCTGTTCTCCAAGATGAAGCATGTCACCTACACACTCAAACCTCTACAGTGTCTTTTTACTGTTTAACATTAAATTCTATCAATTCTGTCTATGAGGTAGAGGCAGGATGATCAGTAGGTGAAGGGCATCTTTGGCTATATCACAAGTTCAAGGCCAACCTGGACGACAGAATACCCATCTCAAAAAGCTGAAACAAGCAAACATTGGAGTAAATCACATTCTCCTGCTCACAGGGTCCTGAGAGATTTTTAGGAGGTCTAGATTTATGCAGTGAGTGGCAGACTTGGACTCCAAATTCAAGTCTGACTCCAAACCCATTGTCTTCTAATCAGGATGGTGTCTCTGGTGACACACAGCCAAGCCCAGCAGGGATTGGGCCATCCTCACTGACTGAGAGTTACATGTTTAATGTGCCTGATGGTTCTTCTCCCGACTCCATGATGCTAAGCTATCCTGGCTTTTCCCCGGGAACACCTTGTTGTTGTTGTTCCTTAAGAACTCTTGCTCCCCACTTTGCCCGACCTTTGAGTTATCCAGGATGATGCCCACCATCTTTGAATCTTGTCCCATTAGCATTAGCTCTCTCTGAGTTCCTCCACTGCGATCTTACTAGGACACACCTGACCTTCAGTCTCTAGGACACACCTGACCTTCGTGTCTCTAGCTCACTGTATCCTGAGTGTCTCTTAAACACTCAGGATCAGCCAAGTCTAGAACAAAACTCTTCCCCTTAACCCACCCCACCTGATCAGTTTACTCCTCCCCCCGCATCAGTGTTCACCAAATGACAGGGCCGCTCCAAAATCCCCTCTCTCTGCAGGCAGCCATAACTTTTACCTAATAAGGCTTAGTTTGGATTAAGATCGCAAATCATTGACCATATGCCAAGTTTACCCTTCAATATTCTATTTTTCTCTGTAGCATATACTTTATCAGAAGCAGTTGTCAACATTAAAAAAGTCAGGCCCATGCCTGTAATCCAAATACTTTTTTAAATTTTATTTTATTGATATTTACTGAACTCTACATTTTTCTCTGCTCCCTTCCCTGCCTCTACCCTCCCCCTTCAATCCTCCCCAAAGGTCCCCATGCTCCCAATTTATTCAGGAGATCTTGTCTTTTTCTACTTTCTGCTTCCCATGTAGATTAGATCTATGTAAGTTTCTCTTAGTGTCCGCATTGTTGTCTAAGTTCTCTGGGATTGTGGTTTGTAGGCTGGCTTTCTTTGCTTTATGTTTAAAAGCCACCTATGAGTGAGTACATGTGACAATTGTCTTTCTGTGTCTGGGTTACTTCACTCAAAATAATGTTTTCTAACTCCATCCATTTTCCTGCAAAATTCAAGCTATCATTATTTTTTTTGGCTGTGTAGTACTCCATTATGTAAATGTACCACATTTTTCTTATCCATTCTTCGATCGAGGGACATTTAGGTTGTTTCCAGGTTCTGGCTATGACAAATAAAGCTGCTATGAACATAGTTGAGCACATGTTCTTGTGGCACGATTGATATATTTGGATATATACCCAAAAATGGTATTGCTGGGTCTTGAGGAAAGTTGTTTCCTAATTTTCTGAGAAATTGCCACACTGGCATCCAAAGGGGCTGTACCAGCTTGCATTCCCACCAGCAATGCAGGAGTGTTCCCTTTTCCCCACAACCTCTCCAGCATAAGTTGTCATCAGTGTTTTTGATCTTGGCCATTCTTACAGGTGTAAGATGGAATCTCAGAGTTGTTTTGATTTGCATTTCTTTAATGACTAAGAATGTTGAACATTTTAGATTCCTCTGTTGAGAGTTCTCTGTTTAGGCCTGTACTCCATTATTATTATTTTTTTTTTACTGGACTTTGTGATCTTTTGGTGTTCAATTTCTTGAGTTCTTCATATATTTTAGAGATCAGACCTCTGTCTGATGTGGGGTTAGTGAAGATCTTTTCCCATTCTGTGGGCTGTTGTTTTGTCTTGTTGACCGTGTCCTTTGCTTTACAGAAGCTTTTCAGTTTCAGGAGGTCCCATTTATTAATTGTTTTTCTCAGTGTCTGTGTTGCTGGGGTTATATTTAAGAAGTGGTTCCCTGTGCTAATGTTTCAAGTGTACTTCTTACTTTCTCTTTTATGAGGTGCAGTGTGGCTGGCTTTATGTTGAGGTCTTTGATCCATTTGGACTTGAGTTTTGTGCATGGTGAAAGATATGGGTCTATTTTCATTTTTTTACATGTTGATATCCAGTTATGCCAGCACCACTTGTTGAATATGCTTTCTTTTTTTTTCTATTTAATATTTTGTGCTTCTTTATCAAAGATCAGGTTTTCAAAGATGTGTGGATTGATATCCGGGTCTTCTATTTGGTTCCATTGGTCCTCCTGTCTGTTCTTATGCCAATACCAGGCTGTTTTCAGTACTGTAGCTCTGTAGTAGAGTTTGAAGTCAGGGATTGTGATGCCTCCAGAAGTTCTTTTATGCACAGGATTGTTTTGGGTATCCTGGGTTTTTTGCTTTTCCAAATGAAGTTGAGTACCATTCTTTAGAGGTCTTTGAAGAATTTTGCTGGGATTTTGATGGGCATTGCGTTGAATCTGTAGATTGCTTTTGGTAGGATTGCCATTTTTATTACGTTAATTCTGCCTACCCAAGAGCGTGTGAGGTCTTTCCACTTTCTGATGTCTTCTTCAATTTCTTTCTTCAAAGGTTTAAAGTTCTTGTCATACAAGTCTTCCACATGTTTGGTTAGAGTTTGAGATATTTTATGCTATTTGTGGCTATTGTGAAGGGAGTTGAATCTCTGATTTCTTTTCCAGCCCTTTTATCATCTGTGTACAGGAGGGTTACTGATTTTTTTGAGTTAATCTTGTATCCTGCTCCATTGCTGAAAGTGTTTATGAGTTATAGAAGTTTCTTGGTAGAATTTATGGGATCACTTATGTAAAATATCATATCATCAGCAAACAGTGAGAGTTTGACTTCTTCTTTTCTAATTTGTATCCCCTTGATCTCCCTTTGGTGTCTTATTGCTCAGAAGCTAGGACCTCAAGAACTATATTGAATAGATATGGAGAGAGTGGACAACCTTGTCTTGTTCCTGATTTCAGTGGAATTGCTGGGAGTTTCTCTCCATTTAGTTTGATGTTGGCTGTTGGCTTGCTGTATATTGTCTTAATTATGTTTAGGTATGTTCCTTGTATCCCTGCTCTTGCCAAGACCTTTTTCATAGAGGAATGTTGTATTTTCTCAAATGCTTTTTTGGCATCTAATGAGATGATCATGTGGTTTTTATTTTTCAGCTTGTTTGTATGGTGAATTATGTTGACAGATTTTTATATGTTGAACCAGCCCTGAATCTGTGGGATGAAGCCGATTTGGTCAAGGTGGATGATGGTTCTGATGTGTCCTTGGATTCAATTTGCTAGTATTTTATTTAGTATTTTTGTATCAATGTTCATGAGTGAAATTGGTCTATAATTCTCTTTCTTAGTATTGTCTTTCTGTGGTTTGGCAATGTTTCCTCTGTTTCTATTGTGTGGAATAATTTGAGGAGTATTAGTATTAGTTCTTCTTTGAAAGTTTTGTGGAATTCTGAGCTGAAACCATCTGGTCCTTGGCTCTTTTGGTTGGGAGACTTTTGATGACTGTTTCTATTTCTTCAGCAGTTATAGATCTGTTTAATTTGCTTATCTGGTCTTGATTTAATTTTGGTAAGTTATATTTATCCAGAAAGTTGTCCATTTCCTTTAAGTTTTCCAATTTTGTGGAGTACAGGTTTTCAAAATATGACCTGATGATCCTCTGTATTTCCTGTGTCTGTTGTTATGTCCCCATTTTCATTTCTGGTTTTGTTAATTTGGATATTCCCTCTCTGCCTTTTGGTTAGTTTGGATAAAGGTTTGTCTATTTTGTTGATTTTCTCGAAGAACCAACTCTTTGTCTCATTTATTCTTTGTATTGTTTTCTTTGTTTCTATATTGTTGATTTTAGCTCTCAATTTGATTATTTCCTGCCATCTAGTTCTCTTAGGTGAGTTTGCTTCTTTTTGTTCTAAAGTTTTCAAATGTTCTGTTAATTCACTAGTGTGGGATTTTTCCAGCTTCTTTATGTAGGAGTGCTATGAACTTGCCTCTTAACACTGCTTTCATTGTGTTCCATAAATTTGAGTATGTTGTGTAGTCATTTTCATTGAATTTTAGGAAGTCTTTAATTTCCCCCTTTATTTCTTCCCTGACCCATTGATGATTCAGGTGAGCATTGTTTAATTTCCATGTGTTTGTGTTTTTTCTGGAATTAGTATTGCTGTTGACTTCTAGTTTTAAAGCATGGTGATCTGATAAGGTACATTAGGTTATTCCAATTTTTTTTGTATTTGTTGAGGCTTGTTTTGTTATCAAATATATGGTCAATTTTTTAGAAGGTTCCATGAGGTGCTGAGAAGAAGGTATATTCTTTTCTGTTTGGATGGAATATTCTACAGTCGTCTGTTAAGTTCATTTGAGTAATAGCATCTGTTAGTTCCCTTATTCCTCTGTTTATCTTTTGTCTGACTGACCTGTCCAGTGGTGAAAGGGGAGTCTTGAAGTCTCCCACTATTAGTGTGTGGGATTTAATATATGATTTAAGCTTTAGAAGTGTTTCTTTGACATATGAGGGTGCCTTTGTATTTGGGGCATAGATGTTTAGTATTCAAATTTCCTCTTGATGAATTTTTTCCTGTGACCAATATGAAATGTCCTTCTTTGTCTCTTTTGACTGATTTTAGCTTGAAGTCTATTTTGTTAGATATTAGCATAGCACACCCGCTTGTTTCTTAGGTCCATTTGATTGGTATATTTTTTCCCAACCTTTTACTCTGAGACCATATCTGTCTTTGAGGTTGAGATTCATTTCTTGTATGCAGAAGAGTGATGGATTCTCTTTTTGTATCCAATCTGTTAGCCTGTGCCTTTTTATAGGTGAGTTGAGTCCATTTACATTAAGGGATATTAATGACCAGTGGTTGCTATCTCCTGTTAATTTAGTTTTCATTGTTGGTGATGTTAATTTGTGCATTTTTTTCTTCTTCAGGATTTGCTGTAATGAGATCATCAATTGTGTGTGTTTTTGTTGGTGTAGCCATCTTCTTTGGGTTGGAGTTTTCCCTCTAGTATTTTGTGTAGGGCTGGGTTTGTGGCTAGGGATTGTTGAAATCTAGATTTGTCATAGAATATCTTTTTTGTCCTTCTATGATGATCGACAGTTTTGCTGGGTATAGTAGTATGGGCTGGCATATGTGGTTTATTAGTATCTGCATAATGCTTGACTATGACCTTCTGGCTTTCATTGTCTCCACTGAGAAGTCAGGTGTAATTCTGATTGGTGTAACATGAAGAGGCCGGGCCTGCTTGTTTGGGTTTCTCTGTCCTGCCCAGTTTCCCCAGTTTAGTCACAGAGAAAAATCACACAAAGGACTCCGTAAGTTATAATGCTGATTGGCCCATTAGGTCAGGCTAACTCTGACCTAATTAGGTGAGGCTAACTCTCACATCTTGATTAACCCATTTTTCTGATCTATGTTAGCCATGTGGCTCAGTACCTTTTTCAGTGGGGCAGCTCACATCCTGTTGCTTCGGTGATCTGGGCAGGAATGGGAGGAATCAGCTTCCTCCTCCCCAGAATGCTCCTGCTCTCCTTGCATCATTTCCATTTCCTGTCTGGTTTTCCCACCTACACCTCCTGCCTGGCCAATCAGCGTTTTATTAAAATATGATGGACAGAATACAGACAATTCTCCCACACCAGATTGGTCTACCTTTATATGTTACTTGGCCTTTTTCCTTTGCAGCTCTTAATATTCTTTCTTTACTCTGTATGTTTAGTGTTTTGATAATTATGTGGTGAGAGGACTTTTTTTGGATCTAGTCTATTTGGTGTTCTGTAAGCTTCTTGTATCTTCACAGGCATATCTTTCTTTAGGTAGGGAAAGTTTTCTTGTATGATTTTGTTAAATAAATTTTCTGTGCCTTTGAGTTGAACTTCTTCTTCTTCTATATCTATTATTCTAAGATTTGTCCTTTTTATGGTGTCCCATATTTCAAAAATATTTTGGGTTAAGCTTTTGTTAGATTTAATGTTTTTTTTAACTGATGAGTCCATTTCCTCTATTGTATCTTCATTGCTTGAGATCCTCTCTTCCATTTCTTGTATTCTGTTGTTCATGCTTGCATTTGTGGTTCCTGATCTTTTTCTCATGATTTCTGTTTCTATAATTCCTTCGGCTTTTTTTCTTTATTTTTTTTCTATCTCAGTTTTCAAGTCCTGAATAGTTTCTTTTATGTTTGAGTTCTTTTTCTTGGTTTTCTTTAAGCAATTTGCTGATATCTTCAAATTTTTTGTTTGTTTTTTCCTCCATTTCTTTAAGAAAATTTCTCATTTCATCTTTAAGAATTTCAAACATTCTCTTGAGATTAATTTTTAGATCATTTTCTTCTGGTTCTTCCTTATTTGGTTGTTCAGGTCTTGCTTTTGTAGGGTCTTTAGGTTTTACTGGTATTGTGTTGCTCTTTGTGGTGTAGCATGTGATCTTACCTTTTCTACTCATCTTTCCCTCTAATAGGTGTGGTTGGGGCTGTCTGAGATTCTGTTGAATAATCTTCTAGGTGCCAGTGAATCCAAAGCTCAGATGGTTGTTCCTCATGGTACAGTCAGTGTCACAGTTCTAGTTACCCCATTGGTTACTCCTGTTCCCGGAGATAGCTCAGTTATTCTGTACTTTGGTCTACTCCCTTGGAGTTTGCTGTCTCAAACCTACTTTGGCCTAGGGTTGCTGGCTTTGATCTGTTTTTGTAAATCTTGATCTGGATCTCCTCCTGCAGAAGTCCCTGGCTTGGAGTTGGACCTGTTGTGGTGGAGATCTCTGACTCTGGATCTGGTCGCTGGCTCAGTCCTGATCTGTCTGTGTCCCGGGACTGGGTTTGTTCCTGGTTTCTGCTCCTGGTGGAGCTTGTTCTAATCCAAATACTTGAGTGGAAGCCAGGATAATCAAGGAGTTCAAAGTCATCCTTGGCTACACAGAGGGTTTGAGGCCAACTTGTGTTATGTTAGACCCTGTCTTAAGCAACCAGAAAAGGTGGGCTGGAGAGATGGCTCAGCTGATAAGAGCGTTGACTTCTCTTCCTGAAGACCAGGGTTCAATTCTTGACACCCACATGGCAGCTCACAGCTGTCTGTTACTCCTGTTTCAGGGAATCTGGACCCTATAGGCAAAATACCAATACATATGAAGTAAAAATAAATATTTTTTAAAAAAAATAGAAGAAAAATAATTAAAAAGGGGCCTGGGGATACAACTCAGTCATAGAGAACTTGCCTAAAATACACAAGGTCCTGTCTGGGTTTGATCCTCTGCTCCCCAAATTCCTGTCAGATCTGTGTATCTACAATGTATACAATGTAACCCCTTGGGTCATTACATACCAAGGCAGGTCAAGGGCCTAGAAGTCACTGAGCAGAAATTACAGTCACTTGAACTTTTGCTTTCCCTGTCAAAGCTCTGAACATGTTGACACAGGGAAGTATGGCCCCACCGCCTTCCAGGTCCTCCCACTCGTCACTCAGTCCACACAACCTGGAGACTGGTTGGATTCTCTAGGGGTTAGTGAAAGCATGCATGGTCTTACAATTTTCAAATTTAGAATAAAAGTGCACAGAAGAAGGTCTCTGAATAGGAATGATCAAGGACCCGAGGAGAGAAAAGGTCTCTAGAAGGTTCTAGGACAGGATTTGGGTCTCTTGTGCCTGCTGCTCTTTTCCCTTCCTATCGGGTGTGCCAACTCTGAGGCCTTCCTGCCTCTGCCCCTGCCTTGTCGTCCTGCTACCTTCTTAAAGGTGCATGCATGCCTGGAACACAGGGAGGTCACTTCCCCCAAGAGGAGAGCTGCCTCTCAGACCTTCAGTGTCTTGTTCTTCTCGAGTATTTCAGCTCTGGTCACCTCTTCACCCAGGTGTCTCATCAAATAGACACAGCATTGTCAACTGCTTCCCTGTTAGCCCTCATCTTTGAAAGCAGTGACCACTTACACACAACTGTATTTCACTTTGAGGTTTTAACTACTTCTTAGCATTTGTGTATATTCTGAGTGTTTTCTATTCAGCTGTAACCTTTAGCTCTCCTCTAAGTGGATCAGAAGACCAGAGCCAAAGCTGGCCGGTGAACACTTGGATATCCAGTTCTCTGTGGCTATCTGCAGAAGACTGGCTCTAGAGCCAGAACTGCTTTCTACCTGCTAGGGCTTCCCGCCACCGCAGAGGGCAAATCTCTGGCTGTCTTCACCTGCGTTTGGGAGCAGCCGCTGGGAGGAGCAGCCGCTGGGAGGAGCAGCCGCTGGGAGGAGCAGCCGCTGGGAGGAGCAGCTCTCTCTAGGCAGGACAGAAGAGGAAACTGGCTTGAGAGGGAGGAGAGATTTAGGTTAGATATAAAGAACCATTTTAGTTTTGTAAGATCTCAACAGGAGGCAATTGTGAAGTCTTCCTTTAAGGACCTAGAGAAAGAATGACACTCATCTTGATTGGCGGCTTCAGACACACACACACACACACACACACACACACACACACACACACCCCGCCAACTGATGTAGCACTCAGCTTGGCAAGCCCTCCCGCTGCAGCCCTAGAGGCTGAGCTCACCCTCAGACAGCAAAGTCACTGCCCTTATGAAGATGATAGCAACCGTTAATTGAACACAAAGCACTCTGTGTCCATTTCATTCACATCCGAGAAGAGCCTTCCAAGATGGTATTATTAAGCCCACTTCAAATCTAAGGAACTAGACACCGTGGGTTAAAACAACTTGCCCAGGGCTTCCGGCTGGTGATGGGCGAACTGGGCCTGAAGCCACTCTCAGTTCTGAGCCCAGAGATTGAGCTTCTTCCTAGGCATTACTTACAGCAGAATCTTTTATGGTGGGACCAAGTGTTATGAGAGTGTCAGTGAGTCTGCTCTGGGCGGGAAGCCCTGGGTCTGTGAAGAGTATTCAGCAATACAATTTACACACTCAAAATCAGACCAAGAAGCCATAGAAGCTCCCCTGAGCTCACTAACTCAGTCAGCATGGGTTGTGCCTTCCTCTGTAGTTAAATTGCCTTAGTCAGGGTTGCTGTCTCTGTGATAAATTCCATGACCAAAGCAACCCGAGAAGGAAAGGGTTATCCATATAACTCTCAGGTCACACTCCATCAGTGAGGGACGCCAGGGCAGGAGCTGATGCGAGGCTGTGGAGGGATGCGGCTTGCTGGCTTACTCAGTGTGCTTTTCCATAAGCCCCAGCGCCACCTGCTCAAGTTGGCGCCACCCACAGTGAACTGGGCCCTCCCTCACCTATCACCAGTCAAGAAAACTCCCCCGCAGGCCAATCTAGTGGTGGCGTTTTCTCAGTTGAGATTCCTCTTCCCAAATGACAGGCTGTGTCACACTGACATAGAAGTAGCCAGCACAGAGGTTAAGGAAGACAATTTAGGATGGATTCAAGCACAAAGCACTAATAATGCTTCGGCATGTGCTAAGGTGCAGACATCCTTTTCAGGTTCCAGACCTGCCGCCATCTGCCAGGTGACAGTGCAGACACCATTGCCCAGAGGCTCAGCACTCTAACAGCAGGAGCCAGGGAGCTGCCACGGAATTTTCACGGGAACTTTAAGATACACCTAGCTCATGGCTTTTAAGAGATTCTTCAGTCTTGTAAATGGTTTTCTTTTTCTTTTTTCTTTCTTTTTTAGGTTTTTCAAGACTGGGTTTCTCTGTGTAGCCCTGGCTGTTCCTGGAACTCACTCTGTAGACCAGCCTGGCCTCGAACTCACAGAGATCTGCCTGCCTCTACCTCCCAAGTACTGGGATTAAAGGCGTGCACCACTGCCTGGCTGTGAATGGTTTCCTCGTCTGTGGAAATAGATCTTCTTATTGAAGGAATTAAATTAGAATCAGATATGGAAAATCAAATAATATGCAGAATTTGTTTTATTTTTCTTGATTCTTTTGTTTTGCCATATATGTTATTGTATTGACTTTTCATGTCTTTGTGGAGACTCGAGCTTAACAGCATATTGTGGTTTAGTTCCTCACAGCAATACATGAATGCATGAAACGTATTGAAGATTAAATAGATGAGAGGGTCCTGGGGTGGCTTGGTTAAGTCTAATATAACTTTACCCAATGAACTGAAAGCATAATCGTCAAGGAAAAGACTCTTGAAATGCTTCGTGCTGGGAAGGGGATGCACCGCGCACTCTCACTGCCTGTTTCTACCGTGTTCACAGTGGCCCTGGATGGAATTTGGAGCATTAAGAGGAACCTGCCTGTGGGAAGCATGATGCCAGGACAGCAGAGCAGAAACAGCTCCCTCCCCCAAGCCAAGTACTACTCGAGGCACGGAGGGCTGAGAAGTAAGACCCTGGACCCTGGAGGGCTAAGAGCCTCAGCTGAGTCGGCCTCCCCGCTTGCTTCTGTCAGGTCACACTTTGTCATCCTGGGACTCAAGCAGTCCGGCTAAGAAGCACACCTCTACAGACACCAGAGAGTTCACACCTAGGCTTACACGTCTGGCTATTTTCTTTACTTCTTATGCACAAGAGTTTCTTGTACACAGTCAGGCCCTCAGGCAGGAATCATGTGCTTTCCTTTCTTCTAAATGTGATGAAGGGAAGGTGAGGGAACTAAGGAGGAATGGGCAGGTCTCCCGTCTGCATCCCTGAGTGTCTCCTCATTCTTGGCACATGTCACTGTGGTGTGCTCTTCAGAAGGCAGAAGCTTGGAGAGCAGCCGTGCTCCTTCTCACTTTCCTGTGTCCGCATGTCACATTTCTGCAGCAGAGTAAGGAAGGAGACAGGGCTCTCGACATGGGAGCAATGCACAGCTAGTGTGGGGACCATGGAGCTGGCACATGAATCCTGAACATCTGTCTACACTTGGGAGGGGACCCCAAGTGAAAACAGCAGCACACAGAAGCCAAGCATGGGGTCCTTTTCCCCTTTCCTTTCCTTCCCTTCTTTTCTTTCCTTCCCTTCTTTTCTTTTCTTTCTTTTTAAAGATATTTTAGAGGTGTGTGTGTGTGTGTGTGTGTGTGTGTGTGTGTGTGTGTGTGTGTGTTTGCTAAGTGCCCACAGAGGTCAGAGGTCAGAAACAAGATTAGCTGTTTCGGAGCTTGAGTTAAAGGTATTTTATGATGTAGCTGTTGGGAATTGAGATTTTGGCCCTAGATTAAACTAGTGCACACTCTTACTCTCTGAGTCGGCCCCAGTGTCTGTGCTCTTAACTGGGATAGGAATCGTCCCAGAAAATGCTCTAAACACCATTGTTTCAGATTTCTAACATTTTATTTAAGCATTACACCAACTGTAAGGAATAGACACAATCCACCTTTCAGATGAGGACACTGAGGCACAGAAAGGCTGAAGAATTCACCCGGTCTACTTAGCTATTAAGTGGAAGTGCTTGCTTTGAATCCAGGAAGCCCATCCCCAGAGCCCGTGCCCTCCACCATGAGGTGCTCCTGTGCCCGGAGCCCAGACACTGGGGTATCTACTGATCCCAAGTAACGTGTGGGCACAGCACAAGTGCCACAAAAGTGGAGGCTAGGGAAGGACTTGTGGGGCATGAGCGACGCAGGCGCTGAGAACTGAGACATAAGATTAAAGGACGGAAATCAAACGAGAGAGCCATGGAACATGGACTGGCATAACAAAGCGGTTGCCTTTGTTTACCACATGCGAGGCAGGACAGCAGGAACTTCCCATAGCTGTACAGCCCACGTGATCAAAAGTTGAGGATGATAAGCTCCACCTCCCTGGTAAAAACTTGGTGATAGGAAGGACATGGTGATGCCTGCTCTGAGAGTTAAGTGTAGTGGAAATTACCAGCCTACGCCCCTCTGACTTCCAAGACTGTGCTGTAACCACTGACCATCCTTAAAGAGATTCTGGTCACTGGACAACAGGGTGGAACCATCAGATCATACAGTTGTGGTTAACCAGGGTCGAATGCCAGGGCTGTGGCAAGGCAGTATTAGATTCTGAGCGGTGAGTCCATTTACAGCCTGCAGAAAAATCAGGACTTTCAAGAAACCTGTTTTAACCAGTAATCCCTGGAGCTCACTGGCCAGCCCAGCAAAATCAATGGGCTCCAGGTTCAGGGAGAGACCCTGTCTCAAAGAATAAGGTGGAGTGATATGGGATTCCCCTCTGTATACTATGAATATGTTCTATTATCATTGATTACTAAAGAAGCTGTTTTGACCAATGACTTAGTAGAGTAAAGCCAATCAGGGAATCTGAACAGAGGTAAAGAGAGAAAGTAGGAGGAGTCAGGGAGATGCCAGGTGGCTGACGAGCAGGTCTCACGGGCTGAACCGTGGTTTCCTGGTTATAAGGAAGCATGTTGCTTTCCCATTTTGCTCTGCATGTGAACCACTATGAGAATTCAGTCTAACCAAACTTAGATTGGAATGGGGTTGGAATTAAAGATCATCTCCCCAAGTAAACCCATCTGCTCACATGCTCTTTCTCTCACTCCAGGATAAGACGGACTCATCCTTCCATGGAGATAGGCCTGGCATTCTCCCAATGTCCAAAGACAGAAGAATCTCGAGCTTGTTTCTCAATTTAAGATGTATGGAATAAAGTTTCTTAGTCTGTAATACCAATATATAAATCAGTCCAAAGCCATAAAATACTATTGGAAAAATGTGCTAAGAAAAATATTCTTGTTTTTAGATTTCACAGTTGAGATGTATTAGGCGTCTGTTCAGCGTATTTTATTAAATGAATCAAACAAAGGTACAGCTCTTCTTCATTTCAAATTAAACATTATAAAACTGAAACTTTACCTATAGTGTAATGGTTAACCCATTTCCTATTTGATATAGAGGTGATCCGGACATGGGTGACACGCAGCAGAACACACAGTACCTCCTGAGTAGTTAATGAGTGACCAGTGAAAGAGCTTTGGCCAAAGACAGTTCTTCTCTTACAGCTCAGGGGAGGGTATTGTTTCTTTAGAATTTGTTTAGTAAATGGTAAGGAGCCAGGCTATCTATCTATTACAGATACATGAATAACATATATCCATATATATATATTCTTATGAGTTTAGAAAGAGAAAAGAAGAAAAGCCCTTCCACTCATTTCAGTATGGAAAATTGGAAGATAAAGAAATGTGAAGGAGGGCAGGAGAGATGGCTCAGCCATCGAGAGCACTTGCTGCTCTTACAGACAATCCAACACTCCCACAGTGGATCATAACTGTAATTCCAGTTCCAGAGAATCTGACACCCTCTTCTGGTCTCTGAGGCCACTACGAGCATGTGATACATAAACATACATGCAGGTATAACATCTACACACATAAAGTAAAAATAAATCTAAAAAAACAAAAAAAAACAAAAAATGTTAGCTGGGTGGTGATGACACATGCCTTTAATCCCATAAAGAACTGTAAAGGAGGCCTGGGCTGTGGCTTGGGAGGTAGAGTCCTTGTCTTGTGTGCTGGAAGCCCTGTTTTTATGGTACAGTGCTTGAGAGGTGGAGGCAGGAGAGTTAGAAGTTAAAGGTCACCCTTGCCTACATAGTGGGTTTGAGGACAGTATGAGCTACATGAGATTAACCCAAACAGCAACAGCACAAAGACAAAGGAAAATGTAATAGAGCTTTCAGGTTATGAACAGCACACGGATATGTCTATTCCTTTCTTCTATGCCTGTTTCCTTACTTGCCTGACGTCATTCTGTACAGCAGTGGTTCTCAACCTGTGGGTCAGGACCCCTTTGGGGATCGAATGACCCTTCCACAGGGGTCACACATCAGGTAGCCTGCATGTCAGATACCTACATTATGTTTCATAACAGTAGTAAATTTACAGTTATGAAATGGCAACAAAGATAATTTTATGGTTGGAATCACCACAGCAGGAGGAGCTGCACCAAAGGGCTGCAGTGTTCAGAAGGCTGAGAGTCACTGCACCAGAGCATAGACGTTGATTATCCTTAAGAATGCAACAATGCTTAACTTCCAACTCGTTTATGCATCATGAATAACTGCACAAGAATGCATATAAGGCTGGATGTGGTTTTTTCCAGCCTGTAATCTTAGGACTCGGGGGCTAAGGCAGGAGGACTGCCAAGAACTGGAGGCTTGCTTAGGCTCCATGGTGAACTCTAGCCCAGCCCAGCTACAGAGGGAGACCTCTCAAAATAGCAGCACATTGTACTTAATTTATTCATGCGTCAGGCTGTTTGCTAGGTATTTGGACTTTCCCAGTTTTTTAATCAGGTTATCACTGTGCTTTGTCTGACAGTAAAGATTCTGTCTCTCTGTTTTACAGGATTAGCTGTTGTGGTCTCTCCCGTCCCTTCCCACCCAAACATAAGCTTACTTAAGCCCACTCAGTTCCCATTCTCAGGTTCAGCTCTGTTTCTAGTGGAATGAAGTGAACAGCGATTTGCTCACTGGTGTGTCCTGCCCCTGCTGAAAAATATCCACACTGTGAAACAGCGTCTGAGTCAGGAACCAACCTTTTCCAGACTTAATACAAAATTTTCCACTTAGTTAAAGCATCCTGAATGAGGTATGTGTGTGAGAGAGACAGGGGGTGGGTGTGGGTGTGTTTGCAACCACCACCATGTTCCGGAACTCTCCATCACTCATTGCTTCAAAAACAGCACCGTGAGCCAGAAGCTGAAACCCAGAGACTGCATCTTACAGTCAAGAACCCCCCAAAACTGCTTAGACTTAGGGAAAAGCACCGACTAACCCTGCAGGTATAAAATCTCCAGCTCCCAACTTTCTTTCCACCCATCTCCCTCTCTGTGAGTGTGTGCACGTAGAGAGAAGACCCACTGACTCAGTCACCCAGTAGGACTGACACCCTGCTCCTACTTAGGTTCCCAAAGTGAGTTTATAAACATGCTCCGAGATTTCCATGCTCACGACACACTTGCTAATAAACAAGCCACCCCACCCCACACCATGGGTTTCCAGGTTTGTCGCCTTCCCTGATCTGCCTCTCATGTTGGCAACCCAGAGCTCCAGGCACTGCCCCCTGTCTTCTGTCCTCATGACTCCAGGGCCAGACTGCTTTTGCAGCTAAATACTGGACTTAGGCCACTGCCTCATTTCTTAGGCAGACACACAGGCTTTTCATGCCATCATTTCTAATATCAAGTCACAAAGTCACCTCAACACCCAGCGCCTGGGTGAGTTTAAGAATTATGATTTGAGCTGGGTGGTGGTGGCACATGCCTTTAATCCTAGTACTCTGAAGGCAGAGATAGGCGAAAAGCTACAGAGAGAAACCCTGTCTCAAAAAATCAAAAAAAAAAAATTATGATTTGATGCAATACTTTGCTGTTGCATTTTAAACAAAACATCTCAAAGCAAAGCATGGGTCAGAGACGGCTCAGTGGGTAGAGCACTTGTTTGTGCAAGCCGAGGGTCTGAATTCGATTCCTAGAATCCGTATGAAGAAGATGTGCTAGTGGGCATCTGTATCGTCATCACAGTGGGAGACCGAGGCAGGAGACGAGCATCTGTACCGCCGGCACTCTTACGGTGCGGTGGGAGACAGAGGCAGGAGACTGTCCCAGAAGCTCGTGGGCCAGATAGCCTGGAGAACGGAACAGAGGAACAGAAAGAGACCCTGCCTCAAAGCAAGGGAGAAGGTAAGAATGCGCTCTGCAAACTGTCCTCCGCCTGGCGGTGGTCTGTCCTTCCTGGCCCTGCAGCGCCACGATTTACCTCCCTGTGAGGGCTTAGTGCTCATCTCTCAGTTTAGCCAGAGCTTCCAAGAGCCACACAGACTAGCGATTAGAAGTAAAATCATAAAACCCAAACAAGATTACTCGGTCTCGTTTGGGCCGAAAGCATTTGGAAAAGTGGCCTTCACTGCCCGGCTTTGAAAATGCTCTGGTTTGTGACCCCCACACCTGCATTTCACAACTGGACTGGGTTCAGAGGTGCAAGGTTACGCGGAGAGCTTTGGGTCTTTGCATTTATAAACACATACATTACACTTTATAGCTCATACTTTTTCCCACACAGCCGTTTACTATGACCATTTCCCTCGGTGATAAATGCTTGCCTTAGCTGTGGTTTCACATGCTGCAATGATTTCATGTATTTTCTATGTTATATACTATGTTATGGTATGACTTTGCCTTGAGTAACCATGTCTCTCCTGTAGGGCCTTCTACCAATGTTTCTAAGCTGATATTTTGATTTCCCATCTACTGGGAGAATCACTTTGATTTTCTTTAGGAGTTCATGCTTTGAAAGGAGTAAAGTCAGAAGGACTTTGGGTGAAGACAAAGTAATTAGGATGCAAGGAAACACTGGTCGTCACAACTCCTAACTCCTTAGTTCTCAGAATGCTATGGGCTGGTTTCATACACACACATACACACACACAATGCTGCAGGCTGGTTTCTAACACATACACACACACACAGTGCTGCAGGCTGTCTTATAACACAGACACACACACACAATGCTGCAGGCTGGTTTCTAACACACACACACAGTGCTGCAGGCTGGCTTATAACACATCCAAATACACACACACACACAATGCTGCAAGCTGGTTTCTAACACACACACCACAGGGAAGTAGAGGTCAAACAAATGTTTAGTGGACATAATGGTACACGAAACAAGCCCATTTCCTGGAGTGACCAGTTTGTCAGGATTCTAGTTCTATTAAGAATTTAAATGACCAAACACGGAAAAAGAGAATGACATTTGGTATACCAGGTGCTAGAGGTGGGGGTGGGAGGGGCATAGCTAACCAACAGGAACTAGGGATATGACTCAGACAATAAACTGTTTGCTTTGCAAGCATGGGAATCTGAGTTCAGATTCTAGGTACCTACATAAGAACTGGTCGCTGAATTATGTTTCTGTAACGCTAGTGGAGACAGGAGGATTCCGGGGACTCACTGGCTCATCAGTCTCGCTAATCTTTGAGTTCTAGGTTCAGTGAGGGACTCTGTCTTAATAACTAAGGTGGAGAGAGACCCGGGAAGACACTTGTTAGGCCTTTTGGTCTCTGCACACTCACACCTGTGCACCTGCATGCACACATGCACAGACCATGGACATACACTGTTACCATACCACCAAAGCTAAACTTTGCACGTGCAGGGAGAGTTAGTTGTGTAGAGCCATATGTAGCTACAGACAGCACTATTGTCTCATATGCTTAAAAACCTGTTACAAGTAAAAACTTCTCGTTAAGTGTTCTTACCACAACAGAAATAAACCTGGAAAAAAATACAAGGGACTAAAACTCTGATTCAGCCTCATTGTGTATGGACAGGGTTCACTGGCTGGTGGACTTCCCTGTGCTTTGAAACTGAAGAACTTCTCAGCTGCCTTTAGCCTTGCCTATTTTAATTACGGTTCTTGCCTACAGCCTGTGTGTAGCCGAAGGGCTTCCTTCTAATTTGTGGTTCCTCATTTCGTCTCTGTAACTAAGTCAGAGAATAGGTGGCTCTGGCTACTGCCCCCTGCATATGGAATTTGCTCTTTTATCCTGGAAGTTTTGTTTAGCCATCTTACAACCCTTGCTGAGGTCGGGTGAGAGGGTGGTTTGGGCAGCAGTAGAAAGACACCCCATTTCAAATCAAGTTCAAATCACAAAACAGTATTGATCAGCATAGAAGAAATGCAAGAGTCAGGGTAACCAAGGAACTTCTCCAGGGTGGCAGAGTTACTGAGGAATGGACCACGCATGGCTTCTGAGGTCAACCCTTCAGATTCCTGCATGGAATTTTCTCTATGAATGAGGTGATGCCGTGTGCTGGGAGGGGAGAGATTTCTGTGTTTAGTTACGCCCCGTGTGCTTGGCACCTTATGCAGATTTGCAAGCTGAATGTTCAGAAAACGTTTTTCACCCTTGCCAAGGAGCTTGCCAAGGAGACAATTCTGCCATTGTCTGTATCATACAATACAATTTATAGTTCTGTCATCTTGTTCGCTTTAATCCAGCAGGGGCTTGTTGATATCTAAGTGTCCCAGCTCCCTTTCAGAGGAAGGACCACAGGAGTGGGTGTGATGGAGCCTGAGAGGGACGCATTCATCAAGGAGAATCATCTGACCTAGTGGAGGGCGTATTGTCCCATTCTCTTCCCTGATGTATGCTCTGGGTCTGGAGGGAGCTGGAGGTCTGATGGCAAGGGGGGAGGCTAGCTGAGACCCAAACCTCCCAAACCCCCATCTGCAGAGCACCGGCAGGTGGGTGTCCAGGTGAGGGGCTAGCCACCTTGTGGGACAACGCAAAGATGCAATGAGGGGCAGATACCACAGTAAGACCAAGTCAGGTTGGTCTGCATTCCTGAAATAGAATTTGTGCCAACTCAAGGGTTGAACGAACACTGCTGATTATTAGAGTTTACCAGTCATTATCGTTTTTATCCAACATGTAGGAGGCACACATGCAATCTTAGTCAACACCTTACAGTTTAAAGCCTTTCACATTGTCTGAACACCTGCAGAAATTGAACCACCTAACTAATACCTCATGCAGTACAAAATTAATAGCAACATTATGCCGGGCAATGGTAGCTCATGCCTTTTATCCCAGCACTCGGGAGGTAGAGGTAGGTAGATCTCCATGAGTTCAAGATCAGCATGGTCTACAAGAGCTAATTCTAGGACAGGCTCCAAAACTACAGAGAAATCCTGTGTCAAAAACAAACAAACAAAGAAAATTAATAGCAATGCTCATTCATTTATTTGATAAGTATTCATTAGGTCCAAGCCATGTGCTGTACTGTGTGACAGTAACATGTGTACATAATATCCATGGGTGTTTATAATGTTAAAATAATTTTCTTTTTTATTAAGAATTTCATGACATTACATACTACATAGTATATGTTACAGAATTTCATGACATTACATACTACATAGTAAATGTTACAGTTGGCTGACAGAGATAGATGCTCATAATGAAATTACTTTCCCATCAATCAGGAAAATGCTTCTTAATGTGTATTCTCCAAGTCCTTGCATATATACTGTAGTGTTTTGAATGAAAATGTCTCTTCATAGGCTCAAATACTTGAGTGCCAGTTGGTGGCACTGTTTGGAGAGGTCTAGGAGGTGTGACTTGTTGGAGAAGTATGTCTCTGAAGGTGACTTTGACAATTTAAAGGCTCTGGTCATTTCCAATTTTCTCTTTCCTTCACACTTGTGCTTGAAGATGTGAGCTCCCAGCCTTCACTCCTGCTGCCACACCTATTCCTTGCTGCCACGACCCTAAACCCATAGAAACCCTTCTTTTAAAAGTTGTCACTTAAAAGTTTTTACAAAAAAGTAACTAAAATTCCCAGTAGTGATGAGCTTCAGAGATATTCCCATCTGTCCCCACCAAAGTGCACTGACGTGGAAGGTACACCCCCTTTCTCCTTGCCCTGCCATCACCAAACTCGAGGGTGTGTACGCCAGGCATGGGCAAGCACAGGCCCACCTTGCTGAGTCCGGGAGAATCTCAGCACATCTCTGTGTGGCGCCTTTCCAGGACTCTGGCTCCTCAAAGGTGGCTGGGCTTCTGCTCCCTTCCCAGTCAGAACAACTTGGCTCTGAGTGAGTCCTGTATCCTACATCCCATTGTGATTGCGAAGGAGCTGTGTGGAAGAACACAGAGGCAAATGGTTGGGATGGTAAGAACTCTGCAAGTATTTCAGATTTAGCCTCAAATTTCCCTATCTCTGTTGTTCTGAACACTCAAAGTCCTTGCAAGGCTGGTTAGTCAAGAAAGAGTACACTCAGAACATGTGTGCATAAATCTGGAAACTGTGAGTTAAAGGCAACAAATCCTTACATTGACTAACAACTTAAGGCTAGTGAAATGGTTCATTTGAATAAAGAAAAAAAAAGCAGGGCTGGAGAGATGGCTCAGAGGTTAAGAGCATTGCCTGCTCTTCCAAAGGTCCTGAGTTCAATTCCCAGCAACCACATGGTGGCTCACAACCATCTGTAATGGGGTCTGGTGCCCTCTTCAGGCCTGCACGCAGACACACAGGACACACAGACAGAATATTGTATACATAATAAATAAATAAATATTAAAAAAAAAGAAAAAAAAGCACACGTGTTCATTTTATTTTTCTATCAAGAATGTAACGGGGCAGGGGCTAGATGGCTCAGTGGATAAGGGCCTGCTACTCAAGTATGCAAAGTTCAGATTGCTGTGTAGGATTATAGGACCAATGTAGAGTCAAAGTAAGTAGATGTATCTGCAATCCCAGGATGCACGATTCAAGATGGTAGAAGAAGGGCTCCTGGGAGCCTTGCAGGGGGAACAAAAGATCCACTTCAAACAAGGTGGAAAGCAAAGGCCTGTACCCAGGGTTGTCCTCTGACCTGTCATATGCACGCCTGCATACATACATACACACACATATACCACACTCACATGTACACACACATGCATCATACACACCTATCAGCACACATACCATGACCACCACCAGCAGCAGCAATAGAAGGTATAACAGGGCAGAGGAGAGTAAGCTGTGGGTCGAAGCTCATCCTAAGCAGTTCCTAATAGCCTGTAACCAGTTTTCTTTCCACACCCACTTCCCCAGTCAGACAAATAAAAAATGTGTGCCTGAAACAGGAAACAACCCTGACTGATTGCCTCTCCTGCCACACCTGCTCACGGGCCCTTCCCCTTTAGGATAAGCACATAACTTACAACATAATCACGGATGTAAAACTGGACTTTGAACTGCCTCTTTCTCCCTTCGGGAAAGCAACTCAAGATGCCTTTGAGAGGTCTGCATTCAGTTCCAGAAACTTTCCATCCAACCAACAAATATCAGCACCTTTGAGAGCAGCCCGACTCTCATAGAGTTTAGGGACAGACTGAGGCGTCAGAACATATTCTGGGGTCCCCACAGGAAATGCCATCTCTCTCTAGGGGGTTTACACTAAGGTAGTCTTAGGAAGAGCTAGGTTGGCCTTAGCTCAAAGTATCTCCCAATGGGTGTGGTTGGCATACACCTGTGGAGGAAGGAGAATCAGGCTTGGCTGCCCAGTGAACTGAGCCAGCCTGGGCTCCACAGGACCCTGCCTCAAAATTCAAAACAAAACAAACAGGAAAGTACAGTGAACTATTTCCATGAAGGAAGAACAAAAGAACGAATTTGAACTTAGGACAGAGTTGCCTTTCCCACCTATGTGACACCGAATACAAGCAGCAGGCAGCCCTTGCACGCTCTGAACTGATTCCCTCCACTTGACCATTGACGCAGGATATAAAACCAAAAGCCTTCTTCTGTAGCTGACCTGGCTGCTGTCTTCATGCAGACAATTGAAAGATGTTCCTTGTACAAGTCAGAACGATTCCCAGGGAGATTGAACTCATCTAGTCCAGTCTCTTCGTCGAGCAAAGTCTCTCACATATGGGGGAAGGCGCATCTTTGTCTGACTCGCATCCCTTCCCTCTTATCTTTTAAGAAACTACTTTCTACCCATTTTTGTTCCATGTAATTTGAGATGTGGTCATTTCTAGCTCTTCTGTCTTGAAAAGGTTCTAGAAGGAGTCGCCACATCTCCTGGCCATTGATGGATGAACGTGCATTTGGTCTGGGCTACATCAGTCTTAGTGACCTAACTGAACGAGTTTGAATTCTAATTGACACACGTCTATCATTTTCCACTGAAAGCTTATGGCGTGTCTTAAGGTCCCAGTAAGCCATTCCCACAGCCACTTTCTCAGAGAACGGATACTGACAGGTGATTTCAGCCCTACACTAAGAGCCCCCATTCACCATCAGTGAATAGTCCATCAGTTGGTAGTCACTGAGGTGATGCCAACTGCTAGGTAATTAATTTGGTGCTATGGTTATGATTGAAGCAGACACCATTCCATCCCCATAGAACAGCATGCACATGGTCACACCCAAGAGGGTAATTTACAGTGGGCAGGTATCCAGAAAGGCTTCCTAAGAACTAGAGTACCGCTCAAGTGCCTTCTGTAGACTCTGCCTCATCCTCACAGCTATTGCCACAATCTAGGCCCTCTTTGGCTCACATGTGAATGCCAACAGTACTTTTTGTTGCATACAGAGAAAAAAATATTAGCAGTGGCTAGACTGGAAAGGCAGCTGACACGTAACTCTCTTCAGGAGATGCTGTTCATGACCTCCAGGCCATGAGCAGGCACTAAGGTGGCAGAAAAAGCATTAAACAGAAGCAATACAGCATATGTGACTATATGTGATAGCATCGTGCAAAGGGGTGAAAGCTTCCATTTAAAACCTGCAGAGTAGCCAGCAGTGGTGGCGCACGCTTTTAATCCCAGCACTGAGGACTCAGAGGCAGGGGGATCTCTTAGTTTGAGGTCAGCCTGCTCTACAGAGCAAGTTCCAGGACAGCCTGGATTACACAATGAAACCAACCAAGCAACCAAACAAATCTAGAGAGGATCTTCACTGAAAGAGGTGAGGGGAGAGGAGGGGACACTGGCAGGAAAGGATGATGGAGGCAGCCAGAGGAGCCTCTACAGAGCAACAAAATACATGTCAGACTTTTGCGGGGGGCTGTGTGGTGCTACCAGGAAGCTTCACATCACATGATTTAATTCAGTATAGCATATGTGAGCAAGAGCACGGAAGAGCCAGATGCCATAAGTCGAAAGCTGTCAAATCATATTGCACAGATTGCTCTCTTGCAGAGAGAGCTGCCGGAAGGCGTGGCCCGACCCTGCAGCCTGTGGGATCTGGTCTAAAGGAGCAGCTTTCCTGCTGTGAGCTCCACTCAGCTCAACCCTTACTGATGGCATAGTGATTTTCGGGGATATACAAGAGGACAACTGAAGCTAAAAGCTTGTCTTTCCTGAACCAACATGCCTGTTCACCAGAGTCTACATGTGTGATCAGGCCAGCTCATCAGGAACCCTTACGTCCATATATCTACCCTCACATGTGACAAAATTTCACTTTCAGTTATGAATCTCACATCACTTTCTTGCCTCCAGGTTGGGCACACACCTGCACAAACATCTCAGCTCTTTTCCCTCATGGTAACTGTTCTGAATTATTCCAGTGGTCCTCTTCCTGCCCCGGGCTTCAGTGATCTCTTCCCCACAACTGCCTGTGGCATAAGAGGAAAACCAACACACCCCTTTCAATTATCACATGTGGCCTGTACCTTTATAGCTTTTATGTTAATAAAAACCAAAAGCAAGCCAGGCCTAGCGGTTCACACCTACAATTCCAGGATTTAGGAGATGAAAGCAGGAAGATCAGAAATTCAAGGCTCGTGCCCAGCTGTGCAGTCAACTCCAGTACAGCCTGGGCTACAGGAGGCCCTGACTACAAACAGTGGGAAATTACTGAAACTTCTATTTTCGAATAAAAATTGTTGAATTTCATTTTTTTTTATTTAAAACATTACCCTAGAAACACTATAAAATGTTTGTAGGTTTGGGAAGACAAAACTCTAGACAGACGAGTCTAAACAGTGGGAGCTCCCACCCTGTTCCTGAGTGCTGTTAGGAAGAGCCACCAGAAGACACTTCTAGAAACTTCTACATTCTACGCTTGATTTCCCAGGACCCATATGGTAGGAGGAGGGACTCCCTTTCTGCCAGTTGTCCTCTGCATCAACGCAAAACAAATGAATAAAAATGTAATAAACACTTTCAAAAATTAAAATAAACCAAGGAAAACACACCCAAAGAGCAAGCTCAGGTGTGTTTCCTGTGATGATGATGTGAAGCCCCCCCCCCAACAGGTTCTCCCTAGCTTATGTAACACACTGCAGGCTGGAGCTAAAACTCTTCTCAAAATTGCTTCCTCGAATTAAATCAGCACCTCCCGCCCCCGCTTTTAGAATTCCAGCTAATAACAGCTGAATAACTCAATAAGAGAGGGTCTAGCCCTGGGGTTAAGCTTCCCATGTGATCGCAGATACGGATACCTAGCTGTAACCACCTAGGTACACGTGACGAATTAGCGCAGCCTTAACTTGGGCGCAAGAACATTGATCATGAACATAGAACACTTATTCATCATTTTATAGTCCCGAGTATTTTGCATTACCTTCCTGGGAGTAGAAATTATTTCTTAAGTGCTTAAAAGCAGTTAATCTTCATTCATGCAGCGGTTCATCCTCAGCTCCGTAGCACAAAGAATGCTGTTGGCCTGCAATTGTGCCGGGGAAGGAGAACCGAGTTCCTATAGCTCACCGGGTTCCGCGTGATAGAAGTTCCATGACTCAAGGGCTATACAAAAGCTGTCCAGTCAACTCACATTAGTGGGCATCAAACTTCTTATGCAAATCAGAGTATCTGAAGTTAGAATTAACCTGGGGATGTCTCCCTGCAGCAGTGTGTTCCTCACACACGTTTGTGACTTGTCTGCTTATATTTAAAAGTTCTTATGTGCCATCCTTACATTGAATATTCACGTTCAGAAACCTGTCTGTCTGGGGGGCTGGAGAGATGGGTGGCTCAATGCTCAAGGGCGCTTGTTTCTTTCACAGAGTACTCATATGGTGGCTCACAATCATGGGGATCCCACGCTCTCTTCTGACTCCGTCGCACTAGGCATGCATGCAGTACACAACGGGATAAACATCCATAAACACAGAATTAAATAAACCTAAAAAAATCAGACTGTAAATATATGGGGTGGAGAAATTGAAGCAAACTTAGACTGTTTATTGGGTAAAGTCGTGTGCATGATCCGTTTCAGTGAAATAAACGCCTTAAAAATCCTTTTTCCCCCTTTTTTCTTTCTTTGGTGGGGGGGTCAAGAAAAATGTATTTCCATCACGCAGATAACACTATTGCCTTCTGTACTGTGATGTGTCCACTAGCTCCCTTTGGAGTGTTTCTAGGACTTGTCACAGGGCTCTGAGTTCGTGCCTGACTCCACAGCTGGCCTGTCTTGCAGGTCTCCAAGGTCTGGTCTACAGTTCATTTTCTAGGACTTGAGTCCTGCTCCCCCCCGCCCCCCCCCCCCCGCGGCCATTCTCACCCCCGCCCTCTCGCCCAGGGCGTCACTGGCCAAGGACCGGGCAATACGGAAGGAAGCTGTTTCTGCTCTGAACTCTGGAGTGCAATCGCATCCTCACACCCCACCCCATCCACCCACACCACCGCCTAGAGACTTCTGGGGACCTCTCAAGTCCACTACTCTGAAAGGTGAGGGCTCAGGCCACCTAGGCGCGGGCACAGTGGACACACTCGCACCGAGAGGCGCGACCCCGGGTGAGACCCCAACCGGGAGCAGTCGAGAAGCCCAGGAGCCCTTGCTGTACAAGGGAATCAGCGCAGGCGCAGCAGAAAACGCCCCCGGGCAGGGCCCGGCCCCGCAGGTCTGAGGGCGAAGTGTCTGGGAGGGACAGGGTGGCGCCAGGCCAGGCTGTCCGCCGGGCTCACTTCGAGCTGGACCTGAGAGGGGCGCGGCACCGCCCGCGGGCCTGCGGATGCCCCGCCCGTCCCCTCCACGGCCCGGGCCGGTCGCGAGCGGCAGTATGAGAGCCGGTGCCGCCCCTCGCGGTCGGTGGACGCGTGGCGAACCGAGGCGGCGGCTCCTGGGCTCTGCATGGGGACACCAGGGGCCCGGCGACGCGCACGGCGCGGAGGCTGGGGATTACCCCTGAGCTCTTCTGCGCTGGCTGCAGCAGGGCTGCTGTGCACAGCATTGACCGCCTGCATCTGCTGGGGACAGCTGCCGCAGCTGCCCTGGGCGTCCCCAGCCCCGCCGCGCCCAGTTAGCGTGTTGCTCTGGTGGGAACCTTTTGCCGGGCGCAGCGGCTACTCCAGGCCTCCCCCTGATTGCAGCCTGCGCTTCAACATCAGCGGCTGCCGCTTGCTCACCGACCGCGCGGCCTACGGGGAAGCTCAAGCAGTGCTGTTCCACCACCGCGATCTGGTGAACGGACCCCCCGACTGGCCCCCGCCCTGGGGTGCCCAAGTGCGCACGGACGAGGCTCTGGAGCTACGCGTATTCGACGACCATGAGGGAGCGGCGATGCTAGCAGGCTCTAGACCTCCGGGTCAGCGCTGGGTGTGGATGAACTTCGAATCACCCACCCACTCCCCTGGGTTGCGAGGCTTGGCTAAGAATCTTTTCAACTGGACCTTGTCCTACCGGGCCGATTCGGATATCTTCGTGCCCTATGGCTTCCTCTACCCCAGAAGTCACCCAACTGACCAGCCATCAGGTCTGGCCCCCCAGCTGGCCCGCAAGCGGGGCCTGGTGGCCTGGGTTGTGAGCCACTGGGATGAACGCCAGGCACGGGTCAGTTATTACTACCAACTGAGCCGACATGTGCCTGTGGACGTGTTTGGTCGGGCGGGACCCGGACAGCCGGTGCCAGCTAGCGGACTGCTGCACACTGTGGCCCGCTACAAGTTTTACCTGGCCTTTGAGAACTCGCAGCACGTGGATTACATCACTGAGAAGCTGTGGCGGAATGCCTTCCTGGCCGGGGCCGTGCCCGTGGTGTTAGGTCCTGACCGTGCCAACTATGAGCGCTTTGTGCCTCGTGGTGCCTTCATCCACGTGGATGATTTCCCTAGTGCTGCTTCCCTGGCAGCCTACCTGCTCTTTCTTGACCGAAACGTGGCTGTCTATCGCCGCTACTTCCACTGGCGCCGGAGCTATGCCGTGCACATTACCTCCTTCTGGGATGAGCCGTGGTGCCGGACATGCCAAGCTGTGCAGACCTCTGGGGACCAGCCCAAGAGTATTCGCAACTTGGCAGGCTGGTTTGAGCGGTGAGGCCACTCTGCTGTGAATTGACTACATCTCGGCTGAAGTTTTTAAATGCCCAATTCTGCTTGATGGGAAAAAGATGAGATACCGATTAATATTATTTGGCACAAAGATGGGATGGGAAAATTCCCAGACCCATGTGACTTTTTACAGAGAGCTGGGCTGGCTCTCTGTTGGGGGCAGTGGTGTCCTGAGTGAGGATGGAGGCTCTCTTCCTTACTGCCATCCATGTGAAGAAGTGGCTTTTCCTTCTGGCCATGCGGCCTCTAAATTCTCTAGCCCACCGTTGCTTGGACCAGTGAGGAGCAAACCACTGGTTTTGAAAGCTGCTGAGTGTGAGATGGAGGGAGGACTGTGCCCAGAGTGGGTTTTTCTTTGATGGTTGGATTCCTCAAACCATCCGATCCTGGAAAATAGAAGCCATTGATTTCCTTCACCAGCTGTTGGTGTCCCCAGCCTGTGAATAGAAATAAGAGGCAAGATTATCCTCAGCCGAAAGTCAAGGTGAAGATGTGGATGCACCTCACTTCGCACTAGAAACCTATTCCTGACAAGCTGCATTTAAGCAACACGTCAAATTCAGGGCCCTAGGAGAGGACGGTATTTAATAGGAATAAATGGGAAATCCCTTCATAATGTGAACGATCACCTCCTAATTGTTTCTTCTGTCTTCATACGTCCCTATAAACTGGATTAAGAAAGCATTAAAAATACAGATATGAAGAAGCACATGTATCTTCTTGCCCTTTTCCTAACCAGTGTTTACAACGGAAGAGACATCAATGTTAGTGTCATGTCCACAAAGTTGTTTATTTCGTGTCTCGGCTGGATCTGAAATTTAAACTAGAATGTTAGTCCTTAAGCAGCATTGGCAGTGCTGTGCAGAGAGAACAGTAAAAGAGACTTTGATGAACTATGGGTTTGTGCAAAAGGGAAAAAAAATCTTTTTGTGTGTCTGTTATATGGTTGTTCTGTTTCTGTCCTTGTTGTTGTCAAATGGAACTGAAGTAGTGCCTTCAGATTAGTTGTCTTTTCTTTGTTAAATGCTAAAATCTGCAGGTTCTCCTCTGAATCTGTATCTCAGTACACTGATTCTAGTGCCTTTGAGCCTATCTGTGGACCAATCTTGAAAATACACTCCTGGACTTTCCAAGTTCAACAGAAGTCAGGGCGTGCCTGTGTGTGCCAAACACTGGGCTTGAGCTCCCCAGGGAGGTACAGAAAGGTGTAAGAAGTGCCTTCTCTGATCTACCACTGCCACAGTGAATAGGGATTTTGGTCACAAAAATAAAGCATCATTCATAAATCAGAAGGCTTCACGCTGTCTGTCACGCTAGGACCCTCTGTCACTGTTATGGGCAGGTTCCAAGATTAGAGTTCTGCTGCTGTTTAGATCAGGTTTGCGTCCAAGAGCTTAGGTCCAGGTGTTTCTGTTCTTTCTCTTCCATAAAGGAAAAGGCAGTAATTAAAAGCTGTGAATAATGTTTCCTCCCTCAAGTGTTATAGTGTGGGCAGAACCGCAATTACAGAACACCAGCCACCGAGCAAAGGCAAAACAAAAGTTCTGGGTTTTGTTTGTTTTGTTTTTTCAAGACAGAGTTTCTCTGTAGAGTCCTAGAACTCTCTTCTCCTCGACCAGGCTGGCCTTGAATTCAGAGACCCACCATCCTCTGCCTCCCGCGGGCCAGGATTAAAGGTGTGCATCACCACACCTAGCTTAAAAGTTTTGTTTTTAAAATGAGTATTGATGAAATGTTGACCATGGGTCTCAGTGTTGTTAGAGATCTACACTGGGCAGAAGGAGAGAGTTTAGGATTTGGTAATCTGGTAAACTCTGCCTTCCAGCTGGGGGAACACTGGGCTGAGGGGTGACTCTGAGCATAGAGTCCCTCTTCTGTGAAGTGTGAAGAGAGAACACCTGACTTTTCCCTGGGCTAAGGAAGTAATGATGCCTCACATGATTTAGGCAGCTGATTAAATATATATATATATATACATATATATGTGTGTGTGTGCATATATATGTCCTTATTTGCAGTGAGTTTGCGATGCCTTCATATGCATTTTACATTTCTTGAAATTAAATATCAAAATCTATTACAGAACCAATCTGAAAATGGAAGGTTAGTCATATCACATTGTGTATTTCAAGTAAGTTCTTAAAGCTAAGCCATATTTCAGAATCATACAATTTTTTTTTCTAAGCTTGTATTTTCAGACTAGAAGTGCCTGTGGTTTCTTTTTTCCTGAAAAAAAAAATTATTTTGGTAAAGCTTTGTAATTAAATTGTTATGGATTGTTTTACCTACACCTTTTGCATTAAATTTATGTAAAACTAGCCTATGTTTGCGGAATGATTATTATGGGGAAGAGTGCTTCTGGATGTGCTATGTATGTTAAATGTATTTTCTGTGATTGTCATGACTTTGTTTAAGGCATAACTTTTCCTTCCAAGTTGATCCCAAATGTAAAATTTTTACCCTTGGATGACCCTCCTTCCATTGAGGGACTCGGGAAGGATCGTCTCCGAAGCCAGAAGAACTTGCTGGCAGTGCTTAGATTCCTTTGTGTTCCCAAGCCCCTGCCTGACAGTAAGAGGAAGACACTTAGGGTGCCAAGGTGACTTCAGGAAAGAGCTTGTCGTTGAGAGCCAAAACCTAAGACTGTGGCTTGGTCACCTTCTACTTCCGTGGCCTAAATCAGGCAGTCATTTAAGTTCTTGAGTTGTAGCTTCCTTTCTATCACATGAATGACAGTAAGGAACCATCCTGAGGAATGACATGTGCCTAGGCAAAGTGTCAGCTGCTGTACCATTGCAAAAGCAAGTCTTTGAAGGCTCTGGACAGAGCTTAGCAGACAGTTTCTGTATAGCCAGAGTGACTAGTTTCCACTCTGCGGGCTGGACAGTCTATGCCTGTACTCTGCGGGCTGGACCGTCTATGCCTGTACTCTGAGGGCTGGACAGTCTATGCACTCTGCGGGCTGGACAGTTTATGCCTGTACCCGCCTCTGCTATAGGACAGCAGGAGAAGCCTAGAGGAGGCAGAACCAACAGGGATACTAGCTGCTAGCTTTAGAGTTCACCAGCCCAGAGGTGGTGGTGTACGCCTTTAGTCCCAGCACTCAGGAGGCAGAGGCGGGTGGATCTCTGTGAGTTCGAGGCCAGCATGGTCTACAAGAGCTAGTTCCAGGACAGGCTCCAAAGCCACAGAAAACTGTCTTGAAAAACCAAAATCAAGCAAACAAAAAAACCCGAAAACCAAAAACCAAAGTTTACCAACTCAGCTCTTAGGTTGTTTATAGACAACCTAAACTTTTTTTGTTTAAAAAGTATAACATGATGGGCATCCCTTGAAAGGGATTTAATAATTAGGATTTAAGAATTCTGGAGGTGGATTTTAGTGGGTTCCTAGACCAGCTTTGCAATATTCCCTAGTTGCTGATCTTGGGCAGGTTATTGAGCTTTTCTGTGTTTTGGTAGTCTCAACTATAACTGAAGGGAAGGAATCACATATGGAGGTACAGAGGTGGATGAAGTAACACCCTCAACATAGCCCTGGCCCTGAGGATGAGCCTAGAAATTGTTCAGTTAGCCCAGACCCCCCACAGAGGAGGCGCCAAGGCCCATACCCTCTAAAGACTTGCCTAAGGTGATGGTAATGTGCCTTGTGTGTGTCACACCCCTTGAGCTGCTGTCACTTGAACTGCAAAATAAGGGATTAGACGAAAGCTCTCGGGACCCTGTAGGTCCACTTGCTCTTATTCTGCTAATTGGCTCCCCGGAGTTTAGAGAGTTAATTGCCCTCAGGTGGATTCACACCTAGGAGCAGGAAACTGGCAACAAACCAGGGGGTGGAATGGGGAAGGAGGAAATAATGTGGGATTTAGCGTCAATTAGTGTGTGTGTGTGTGTGTGTGTGTGTGTGTGTGTGTGTGTTTTAACTTCCCAGATACCCAGGAGAAGAAAAAAAGTCAAGTTCTTGGTGTTCAAGTGTTCAGTTTGGTGAGTAAGGACACAGTATACATTTCAGGTTACTCCTGCCTGTTCTCAGGGACCTTTAAGTTACAATGTCCCTTAATAAATTCAGCCTTTCTTTCTTTCTTTCTTTCTTTCTTTCTTTCTTTCTTTCTTTCTTTCTTTCTTTCTTTCTCTCTCTCTTTCTTTCTTTCTCTCTTTCTTCCTTTCTCTCTCTCTCTCTCCCACTTCCTCCCTCACTCCCTTCCTCCCTCCCTCCTTTCCTCCCTCCTTCCCTCCCTTCCTTCCTTCTTTCCTTTCTTCTTTTTTGGGTTTTAGACATAGGGTTTCTCTGTGTAGCCCTGGCTGTCCTGGAACTTGCTCTGTAGACCAGGCTGACCTTGAACTCACAGAGATCAGCCTGCTTCTGCCTCCCAAGTCCCAAGCGTACCACCACTGCCCGACTCAGCAAATCCAGTCTTTGGGAGGGTGGAGTTTATGAGTTCCCTGGTTCTGCACTGGTTTGCCTGTGTGGAGCTGCACCTGGCCTACCTTAGCTGGTCCTTTTTTATGGTGCTGGTTTGCAAGGGCACACACTTGTCTTTCAATTGGACTTGTTTCCCCACATGCTCCTATGTTCTCAACAGTGTAGTTACTAGCTTCTGTCCACCACATTAGATAATTCAAGTTTGGGTAGAATAAAAAGACTAGGAACCTAATGGGGGAGTGGTAGACTGGCAGCAGGAAAGGGAAGCTTTATTTTTTATAGAGGGCACAGGATCTCCAGGAGAGGAAGATGTGAACTTGAAACCAATACTAGGGATTCTCTTTTTCCTCTTCAGTGCACACATGGTGACAATGCACTTAAGCACTAAAGGAGAAAACAGAACCACCAGGGACATCCAACAGGAGCAGAGCCCAGGAAAGAAGATTCAGTCATGTATGAGTTAGAAGTGCAAAGTTGGCTGGGGAATGAAGAGTGGACGTGGAGGCGGTGAGATCAAGTGAAGAGAGCCTGAGACGATGAGCCCGAAGAACAGGAGAGTGGGGAGAGGATGGGAGAAGAGGGAATGGAAGGGTTGAAGGGCAAGAGACAGTGGAAGAAAACCAGAGTGAGGGCAGGTTTAAGAGCACTGTTCACGACGCTGGTTTAAAGATTAGCACCGTCCACCATGCCGGCTTAAAGATCTGCACCGTCCACCGTGCTGACGTAAAGAGCACTGTCCACCATGCTGGCTTAAAGATCTGCACCGTCCACTGTTCCAATTTAAAGAGCACTGTCTACCGTGCTGTCTCAAAGATTAGCACCGCTCACCGCGCCGATTTAAAGATTAGCACCGTCCACCGCGCCAATTTAAAGATTAGCACCGTTCACCGTGCTGATGTAAAGAGCACTGTCTACTGTACCCTTTGCTGAGAAGAAACCTTTGTGTAGTATGAAACAGCTTCTGTGGGCAGATGGAAGTGAAATCAAAGTAGGAACTATCTGAATAAAGAATAAACATCAAACCCAGGTTCATTACAGCAGATTCTCTTTTTTGAATTGTTTTTATTGTGCTATACATTTTTCTTCACTCCCCAACCTTCCTCCCCTCTCCCCTTCTGCCCTCTCCCATGACCCCCATGCTCCCAACTTACTCAGGAGATCTTGTCCTTTTCTCCTTTCTATTTAGATCCATGAATGTCTCTCTTAAGGTCCTCTTTGCTGTCTAGGTTCTCTGGAGTTGTGAATTGTAGGCTGGTTTTTCTTTGCTTTATGTCTAAAAGTCACTTACGAGTAAGTACATATATTTGTCTTTCTGGGTCCGAGTTACCTCACTCAATATGGTTTGTTCCAGAACCAGCCATTTGCCTACAAATTTTGAGATACTGTTATTTTTTCCTGCCGACCAAGCAGTACTCCATTGTGTAAATGTACCACATTTTCTTTATCCAATTTTTGGTTGAGAGGCATCTAAGTTGTTTCCAGGTTCTGGCTATTACAAATAATGCTGCTATGAACACAGTTGAGCACATGTTCTTGTGGTACGAATGAACTTCCTTTGGTTATATACCCGAAAGTGGTATTGCTGGTTCTTGCGGAAGATTGTTTCCTAATTTTCTGAGAAATTGCCATACTGATTTCCAAAGCCGCTGTACAAGTTTGTACTCCAACCAACAATGGAGGAGTGTTCCCCTTACCCCACACACTCTCCAGTGTAACCAGGGGAACCAGGAAAGCTCCATGAATGCAATGGGGTGGGGAGTGGGGGTGGGGGACCACGCAGAAACTTTCCGGGGAAGCAGTTTAAATAGACTGGGGGAGTGGTCAAGATTTTGGCGGGCTGTCTTGACACTGCTCTAGAGAGGAGTCAAGGCTTGGTGGGCACAGGGACGGGGCCTCCAAAGATGGAGGTCAGAGACCGGGACTTGGGACTTACACTACTTTTGTTTGTTTGTTTGTTATTTTCAAGACAGGGTTTCTCTGGGTAACAGTCCTAGATGTCCTGGAACTAGCTCTTGTGGACCAGGTTGTCCTCAAACTCACAGAGATCTGCCTGCCTCTGCCTCCCAAGGGCTAGGATTAAAGGTGTGTGCCACCACTGCTTGGCTGAATACTACTTTTTTATCCCTATTGCTTGCACTGATTTTGGGATCCCTTGGACCCTGCCCAAAGCAATGTGCCTTACCCTTTCTGAGGAGCGGATGGTGTGGGGATGGAAGGGGAGGTGGAGGGGATGGGAGGAGGGGAGAGAGTGAAAACTGGGATTGGTATGTAAAATGAAGAAAGATAGTTTGTTTTCTTTTTCAAAAGAAAAACTATGAAAGCTGCAAAGCTGCTTCCACACTAGAACCTGGGGTTTAGATAACCCAAGTCTGTGTTCCTGAGCTGTGATTGCCCCAAGCGGCTCTAGGACAAATCATCTCTTCTTTCTCTTAAGATGAGATCTGTGGCTTCCGTGTTGACAGCAAATAACTCCAACATATGCGATTGCCACAGTAAATGTCTGTTATAGGAGGAAATATCAGCACTGTGAAGCCAGTCTAGAGCACTCACAGAAACCCTGAAACATCAGAGCCCTGCAGCTTAGGGAAGCACCCCCCAACTACAGACTAAATTCCTCTAATACTACCCAGAAAAGGTCAGCATTGCTGCCTCTGGTCTCAGTACGTTGACTTCCTGAGCGTTGTCACTAGAGTTATAGTTAACTTTATATATGTATAGTGGAGAGCTGTGCTCATGGAGCACCTTCGAAATGACTAATCCTCATAGGGGATTTTGCTCTCCTAGCAACTAGACACAGCCATCCTACCTACCCTCTGATTTTCTGGTTCCCCTGAGGTTAAATCAACATTTTAAAAGGCTTCTACTTCTACCTACTGTTTTGGTGATCAAATAATAATGCCTCAAGGTAATGCTGGAAGTCCTACAGTTTGTCAAGCCTTCTTGGGGAGGAGCTAGGACACAGCTTTTGAACACATGCTCTTTGCCAGAGGTTCCACTGACCTGGGCTCTGCAAAGATCCTGGTCCACACAGGACACTTCAGGCTCATACTGCCTCATGTCATTGCCACAGTGACAACCGTGGGTCCTGGCCTCCTGGCATCAACAGTCACGTGATCGGATCAGGATTGGGTGACCCCTCACTGGTAACAAGTACAGGAGGAGTGATGGTTGATTTTCCAAGATATATTATAAACCCCTTTCCCTCTTTCTTCTTCTTTTTCTACTGCCTGCGGATCTGCGGCTATTTCTTTTGTGAATGGGGCCTCCTGAGAAGAATGTGTGTCTACACATGCCAATTAAACTGTAACATCTGAGGCCTGTGGTAGAGACTCCTTCATCTTTCAGAAACCTGCCTCTCAGGTGGCATTGCAATTGTATTTTAGTAAACAAAGCCTGCCTGAAGATCTGAGAGTAAAACAGTCAGTCTTACAGGCCAGAGAATGGTAACAAACACCTTCAATCCCAGTAGCCACAACGACACACACCTTTAATCCCAATAGCCACACTAGTTGCCATAGAAATTGGGTGCTGCATGCCTTTAATCCCAATGGTGCACATCTTTAATTCCAGCCCTAGAGAAGAATATAAGATGGGGGGGGGGCGGCGGCGAGGGGAGAGACAGCTCTCAGGGCAGTATCATTCTGAGATTCCCAGAGGCAGGATCGCCATTTCAGACTGAGGTTGAGGTAAGAGTTAGTGGCTGGCTGGTTTGCTTTTTGGATCTTCAGGCTGAAGCTCAATTTCTGACCCTGAGATTTTATTAATCGTGCTTCATGCTGTGAATTGTAACTTTCTTTACCATAAAGAATGCCATGAACCTGTTTCCACATTGGAACCGGGGGTAACCTAGACCCATGTTTACAGGCCATGGTCCCCTGTATTTTGGTTCCAGAATAAACTGGCTCTTTCTCCCTGGGAACTGAGAGGTGTGTTTTGCCCCATCATTTTCCTGTCATTTCCTTCCTCCCTTCCTTCCTCTTCACCTCTCTCTCTTTTCTCCCTCCTGCCTCTCTCTCTTTCTCCCTTCCCACTTCCCCCTCCTCTCTCTTCCCTTTCCTCCCATTTTTTTCTTTTCAATGGTACATAAGACTATATATGAGTGATTTTCCTTAAATAATAATTATTTTTCTTCAAACTCTGGGCTTTAATCCATATTGTTATATGGAAAACCTGGTGTGCTAAGAGAGTTTTTGTTTTTTACATTTAAGCCTTCAACTGTACACTTGACTTTACTGTCCTAGCTTCTGAAGGTTCTAAGACACTGGAGGAATTAAATTTTCTGCTTTCAAATTTGTTGCTTTTAATTCCTGCTTCCCATGTCCTTTTTCTTTATTGTTTAGACACCTGGCAGTGCTTTCCTGTTGCTGGAAGGAAATGGTTCAGCCTGCTCCTATCCAAGAGGCTGCATCACCAAAAAAATCCACCCCAGCATGGGTGACCATTCACAGAAACTGGAAACACAGAGCTTACTGCAGAACCTGCAGGCAGCTCAGCCGGTGGGGGCCCTTCGGTTGGTTAGAGCCTCTTCCAGGTAGCTCACCTGGTTTGAAGGTGTCTTTCAGCTCTCCTTACAGCTTCTACATGGTTGAGAAAGAGAGGCCTAATGTATGGGCAGTTGTAGGAACCTCGTGAAGCCTTTGGGTTATTTCCTGAGCCCAAGAACCTGTCTGCAGGATGGAAGGTTCACCCCTCAGAACACCCAGGGATTCACATACTTTCTCGAATCCTCTGTCGATTATCCAGACGCTGCTGATTGTGCACTTGGAACTTCCTCCAAAACACAAGGTTTTCGTCCCAGAGAAAAGTGCTACACAGCAGTCAGCACATTTAGGGAGCCCGCACGGACCTACGGACCTCCAAACACAGTGCACACAGGCCACGCTTAGGGGATCTGCACGGACCTCCAAACACAGTGCACGCAGGTACAATAAATACTGCTCTTCACAGGCTGAGACAGATCATGCTTAACTATGGTGACTCATCCACGGTCACAAAGCAGCTTTGTCCCCAGTGAAGTCACCCTGGAAGCTCTCCTTTCAACCAGCTGTGCATCTCTTAGAGTTTCCAAGACTCTGGCCTGAATTCGATTTTTTAAAAACGTTTTTATTTGCCTGTCTTTATGTGCACTGGAACCCAAGGAGGCCAGAAGAGGGTGCCAGGTCTTCTGAATCTGGAGTTCCAAACAGTTGTGAATCACTGTGTGGGTGCTGGGAACCAACCCCAGGTCCCCTGAAAGAGCAACAAGTACTCTTAACCACTAAGCTCTCTCTAGCCTCCAGCCTAATTTCTTTAAGATCGATTGACATTGCTCTGTTCATTTCTAGGGCACCATTAGTCTAATGGTCCATCTTCTAACTTTCCACACTTGGCTCGCCCATCTTCTCAGGGTACACCCTAACAGCACCCAGATGAACGCATTTTATAAGCTCCGCACAAGCTTCCCATCAGGTCCAGAGAGTTATGTCATGCAGCTCTACATATATTTATGGTTGGGGTAATTTCTAAAAACCAGGAGCAGAGAGATGCATTCTCAAAATGATAAAGACTGTAAGCTGGGCATTTATAGCAAATGAAGAGGCATGGAGAGAAAAAAATAGGATAGAAAGAATGAGAAAGAGAGAGGAAGGGGAGGAGAGAGACAGAGGTAGAGCGATCTCCTGCCATGTGACTCAGGGCCCACCACCGCCCTACTGCTCCTGCGCAGTCTGGGGGTCGACGTGCGCCACACGCCCACGCTCTGCTTGCTGTTTACCGCCCGGGTCTCAGGAGTCAGAGCCTCGCTGTATCCTCACCAAAGAGAAGACAGCTCTGTAGAGGCTCAGGAGCTCAGGAACATGAGTGGTCGGGCTCGAGTGAGGGCACGAGGCATGGGCCCCCGCCATGGTGCCAGGGAAGTGGGGAGCACCCCAGGAAATCTCATGGTGAGTGTTTCTCGCCGTCCTCCCTGTGGCCATCCCGCAGTGCTTCCCCCTGCCTGCTTCTCTTCCCTAACTTCTCTTTGCTTCCCAGGATTTCCACCTTTTTTTTTTGTTTTTCTCCCAAGTGGCTAGATACTGTTGTTGAGACCTGGAAGGGCGAAAAGCTCTGTGGATAGGAAATGTGAAACTGCCTTCCACTTTCTTAGCGATAATTCGGTTTGGTAACCATAGTAGAAGTCCTGTCCAATTCAGAAGTGGCTTAGAGTCTACTGCTGTTGGTTGAGCAAGCGCTCAGAGTGGGGCTGTTTGCTGGCTTTGGGTGGTCAGACTGAATCAGTCCTGAATAGCGACTACACACCCACGAATTGGAGAAACGTAGCCTCAGACCAGAGCCCGCAGTCTGTCATCATTTTGCCTTTGTTATCATTTAGTGTTCTCTTGATTTTGCTCTTAAAAAAATAACAAAAACAAACAGGCCAAGGTATAGTAATTTCTTGGGCAAAGAGAAGTTTCTACAGAGAAAATATTAATAGCCAATCATATTACTAACTGGTTTTGTGGATTTTTTTTTTTGATTTTTGAGACAGGGTTTCTATGTAGTTTTTGGTGCCTGTCCTGGAACTAGCTCTTGTAGAGCAGGCTGGCCTCGAACTCACAGAGATCCGACTGCCTCTGCTTCCCGAGTGCTGGGATTAAAGGCGTGAGCCACCACCGCCCGGCTCGTGGACTGGTTTTGGTTCTGTTCGTTTACAGGGGTCACCCCTGGGCTCAGGGCCCCACTTCCACCTCTTACCCTCAGGGCTCTAACACTGTCATCTGTCTCGTGCTCAGATGCCCACCGGCTCACGATAAAAGCCTGGCGAGGGGAGAGGGCTTCAGCTTCTCCGTAGCCTGGAGGGGAGAATGACCTCCTCCCTCGTGCCCCTCCAGGGTTTCTGCCTCTTAGTGTTTTCGGCTGCTGGATCGTGGTAATTTATATCAGACATGATACCGCTCTTGCCTTTTGGTAACCTTGTGGGTTGTGAGTTGATTTAAAGCTGAGCAAACTTTCTCCCTGCTTTGTAGGCCGCGTCCTCCAGTCCCAGGGACAGCCAGGCGTCCAGCAGTGGGGCAAGTGACATTTCCCAGTCAGGTAAGTGCGGCTGGGTCTGCTTCCCTGACTCCTTCAGCCTGAGCAGAGCGGAGAGACCCACCAAGCCCTGAGACACCAGGCTCCGTTGACGGCTCTGTTCCCTTTCCCACGGGTCATCCTCACATGGGTCATCCTCACATGTTCACTGTGTGTTTTCTGAGCTTCCTGGTCATGCTTGAGACACAGGGATCCAGACGGGGAAGCCAGTTTTCTGATTCTTTCTGCTCAGGGAATAATTCTGGAACCTCACCACTCTTGAGCCAGAGTCTCAGAGCCCAACTAGCCTCAAACTTACTGTATTCCTGAAGCTGACCTTGATTTCTGATTCCCCTGCGTCTACCCCAGCCCCTCAGTACTGGAATTGCAAGTGTACATCACCCATTTTGCATGGCCCTGAAGATTAGATCTGGGGTCTCATGCATACTAAGAGACAAGCCCTTTGCCTACTGAGTTACATTTTCCAGCCCTCGAAAGACACATTCCAAAAATACAGAGCACAAAGATCAAAGCATTCATTTACAGGGTGGGAGAGACCAGCCACACACCACCACCTTCCTCTCCCTCCCACCAGTCAGGGCAGGTTCAGTCTCAGGATTCCTGTCCCCTCTAGATCACACAGCTTGAGTTGACATGCCAGGTGTATTGGGTTTTGCTTGGGCTGTCGTGAGGAAGTGCCATAGACCGAGGGGCGTAGATAAGAGACATTCGTTTTTCCCTAACTCCAGAGGGTTGAAGTGAATCTGAGAACGTAGTTCATTTCATATCCCCGGGTAAAAACCTGTCTACCATGTCCCCTATTCTGACCATAGAGTGACACCATTGGGTTCCAGCTGTAAGCACTGAGGGGCCCCTGGACCCTGGTGTGCCCACCTGTCCTGAGCGGGGCCTTCCGGTCCACGTATGCAGTCCCAGGTGATGTGTACCGCAGTGAGAACGTACTGTGTGGACACAGGAGGTCAGCTCTGAGAGGCGGCAAGTTGGCTAATCTGTTCCTGCCACTCAAACACCATTTCACTTTGTATGTGACTCAGGATGGAAGCAGTTCATCTTTGAAGGCACACTGAATTTTTATGGATTTCTTTAAGTTATGGTAATATACATAGAACCTAATTTTTTTCATCTCAGCTCCTCTTTTTGTTTGTTTTTCTAGACAGGGTTTCTTTGTGTAGCCCTGGCTGTCCTGGTGCTAGCTCTGTAGACCAGGCCTTGAACTCACAGAGCGCCACTTGTCTCTGCTTCCCCAGTACTGCCATTTTAACTTTTGTGTACAGTCCTGGGGTTTCAAGCGCACTTACATTGAACAGTTACTGCTGCCACCACCTCTGGAACTCCTTTGTATTGGAAAATCGAGACTTATCTCTTATACAGTAACTCCCCAGTCCTCAGCCTCCCCATTTCTGAGAACCACCTCTCTGTAGTAGTTGGAATTTTTTAAAAACAAGATTTGATTTTATGTTTAATTGTGTGTATTGTATGTGTCTGTGTGAGGTCAGAGGCATTGGCACTGGATTCCCCCTGAAGTAATTGCGAGCCTCCTGATATGGCAGCTAGGAATCACACCCTGGTCTTCAAGGAAAGAAGTGCTCTTAACCACTGAGCTGCTTCCTTGGCCCTCGTAGATGAATTTAAAACTGCCTAAAAAATCACTTGAATTCTAGATCAATGGGAGATGTAGATGATCAATTCAAATTCATACAATATCTGAAAATTAAATGAAGGGGTTTGTTTTTGTTTGTTTTTGGTTTTTCGAGACAGGGTTTCTCTGTAACTTTGGAACCTATCCTGGAACTTTCTCGGTAGACCAGACTGACCTTGAGCTCAAAGAGATCTGCCTGCCTCTCTGCCTCCCAAATGTTGAAATTAAAGGCATGTTGCCACCACCACCTGGCAAATGAAGGTTTTTTAAAATTGGTTTCTTCATTGTGGTTTTAAATCTTCCTGAGAGACTCTATGTCTATGGAGAAGGGTTCCGATGGAAGTTCAGAGCAGGTGAAAGGAGCTCTTGGGGACACAGCATCCAGTGACTTCCTCACAGGACAGGTGAACTCAGAGGCAGAGGTTCAGCACACCACTAGGCATGCCACTTTGCCACAAAGTCCTGGCATTTTGATGGTTTAAAGTTACCTTCCAAGGGCTGAAGACGTTGAAAAGGCGACTGTCTTCTGTTCTCAAACAAGTTGCTTAGATGGAAGCACTTATTTCACTGTTCTGTGATCTAATGCACATGGTAGATGCTGAGGTGGACTCTGTTTTCCCATCTTCTCTTCTTTAGGAACAATCTAGCGTGATTGTTGATGGCTAAGCCTGGGTGGTTTCTGTTTTCAGTGATAAAAGTGAGAGATCCCCTGTGGTAGCCTGGATCTCTTCAGAGTACAGTTACCCTAGAACTGAAGGAGAAGGAGGTCACTGTCACTTGTTAGCAGGTGGACCTGGGCACAAGGAGGCAGCGGGTCTGCTGAGCCAAGAAGAGGAAGTCGATGGTATTATGAAAGCTAACACTAGTATTTCTGGCTAAACATCCACGCTTCCTCTGTAATTTTCAGCGCAGAGGCTGAAGTCTCCTGCATCGTCAGGGGTGAGCTGGCAGTGCAGGACATCTCAGGAAGAGCCGTTTGGACTGTCAGTGTGGTTTTGATGCGCACAGTTAGTCTACCATAGTGTGTTATCTTCTTCTTCCAGATGAGGTCACTGTCTCTTCTGATGACAGTGGACGTTCCTTCATGGAAAGAGGCCAAGGCAGACGAGACTTTGTAGATTTGAGTGTCTGTACCAGGGAGAAGCTGGCACACGTGAAAGATTGTAAAACAGGTAACCAGTCCCTTCTTGTTACTTTTTAAAGGTTACCAAATCTTGCCACAGAATTTACGTTTCTAGTTCTAAAACTGGTAAGTTTGTTAATCACCTGAGAGCTGTTGACTGTCTGTTCTTTTGAAGACATTGTCTGGGTACTCTGAGTGTCAGAAACACAAAACCTCCTCAAACCAAATCTCACTTTCAGGAAAGATACCCTCTTCTCACTTGGGGAAGACATAGGGAGACGCATCTTCTCCTTCCAGCCCTGACCCTATGTGGAGAATCAGCCTGTGGGGATTTTAGCTGTAGAAAGGAAACCTCAGCCAATGGGGGCACCTCTTTATTCACACTCTAGGCTCCTTCCCAAATGGCATACACAGGTGTGAACTGACACACCTTCTGGAAGCAGGGTCTGTGGTTTTCTCTGGATTTGCAGGAAGCTTTGTGGCTCCCTCCTCACTAATTGGAATTATCTAGCAGGCAGCCGCACAGCTGACATAACATTTCCCAGAAGGTGCTCACCTCCCTGCATGCTGGTGCTGCGGGCTCGTTCTGCTGACCTTGAGCTGGAGAGAGGGCTGGGTGGGGAAGAGCACACACCACACTAGCAAAAGATTGGCGTTCAGATCCCACGGTTCGTGTGAGGCAGCTCACGAATACCTGTAACGCCAGCTCCAAGGAGGTGCACAGCCGTCTAGCCCCATGGACACCCACACGCATATGCATGCAGATGAGCACACAAATGATAAGAATCAAGTCCTTTTAGCCCCTCCCTCTGAGACGCGCACTGATTTACACACCTTCCTGACCTGGGCACTGAGAGTGCCTGCTGCTGCCTGGAAACACGGGTGCAGATGATCTCCCAGGCTCTGCCAGTTCCTCAGTCTAGACTGACGTTTCTCATTCTGAGTGATGGCTGGCTCACATGTGTCACCCTTCACTAAGAATGCGGGAGAACAAAATTTTTCCTTAGGCAAAAATGACGTACTTATCTCCGGCCTCTGCCAGACACGTGTATCATAGGCCCAGACTGAGGACACTAAAGTATACAAGTACCATGTATTCTCCGTGAAAAAAAAAAAGCACACTAGTCTATGTGTAGTAGAAAGATACAAATTTGATCATTTTCTGTCAAGACAAGTGAGGAAAAAAGTCATTGGTACCGGTCTAGATTCTGTCCTGGGGAGGAGCTTGTGACATCCTCTGAACAGCCAGCTATGTTCTGGCTGGCTCTGATTTTGTCCTGCAGATGTTTAAGCTGAGAGCAGAAATGTCTGTAGGGGAAGGCGTTCCAGGAAGCACACATGGGCTCCATGTGCCCGTACAAAACAGAAGGACAAGTCACGTTGCTTCTGTACAGGAGTGCCCGATTCTGACTCATGGCCTGCCTCTACTTCTTTGGGGGACTTCCACAGTGTTCTGACTACTGATAGAGCATCGTCAGGATTTTCTACAGCCTGCTTCTCATTAGCTCAGTGTCTTAGAGGTTGGGAGTTGTATCATTCATGGCGAGAATGGGCTAGGCTTTTGTTTCTGCTGGGTTTGTAATCTCAGAGCAGAATCTGAGCCTGTCGGCTACCTGAGTCACAGAGACCCATCTGGAAGGTGTCACGCCGGGGGTCCAGGCAGTCTCCTTTAGGTGCCTCTCCTCCCAATCTTGGGAAATCACATCTGTCTCTGTCTTTGGAGGTCTGTTGTGCACATGAGCTCACATTAACTCCCAGTGGCATTGCCAGGTTGAAGATGCAAAGGTTTAATCCCATACCACTGATCAAAAGCCCCTACTTTATAGCAACCACGGTCCATGTGCAATTTTTAAAAATGTGATTAATATTAATATGGTGTGCTCCTCTGATGAAAAATACCTTTTTTCTTCCCCAGGTTCTAGCGGAATACCTCTGCGGCTGGTTACGAATCTCTTTAGTTTAGATTTTCCCCAGGATTGGCAACTGTACCAGTACCATGTCACGTATAGCCCAGACTTAGCCTCTTGGAGGCTGAAGATGGCTTTGCTTTATAGTCACAGCAAACTCTTGGACAAGACAAAAGCATTTGATGGCACCAGCCTTTTTCTCTCAGAAAAGCTGGACCAAAAGGTACAGTGTGATCAGTATTTCACTCAGTGTGTGTACATGGATATATTTGCTTATTCTGTATGTGCAGAGAAGATCCTTGATATTCTTGACAATTTGAAGGAGTGTTTCCCATGCCCACTCCCTTGCTTAAGAGCCCAAAGGTTTCCTAAGATGTCACCATTGATATCGTAGATAAAACTGATGCTCCAGCATGCTAAACATTCAAGAGCTGCACATTCTTAAGACAGATGAACTTGGAAACCTTCTCCAAGCAGGTGGAACCCATAGAATCACCATTTCCACGGCTCTGAGGCTGTGCATTTCTGCACGCTCCTGCCCCTGTGCAGGGTGCCTGTGTGGCCAAATAATTCCGTGTCCATTTTTTAAATATTTATTCATTATTTATACAATATTCTTTCTGTGTGTATGCCTGCAGGCCGGAAGAGGGCACCAGACCTTATTACAGACGGCTGTGAGCCACCATGTGGTTGCTGGGAATTGAACTCAGGACCTTTGGAAGAACAGGCAACACTCTTAACCGCTAAGCCATCTCTCCAGCTCCTTTCTCTCATCCCTCACTGAGTCACAGGAAAGATGAGTTACTGGTGTCAGTTCTAAAAGTGTTTGCAAAATGAGACCACTGAAGTAGTTTAGTGTTTGGTCTTCCTTTACCCATTTTCCCCCCAGATTTTCAACATTACCATACCGTATGATACCATACCGTAAATGGATATCCGTAGGCATGGGTCTCTCAATATTCTGTTTTAAAACGAGATCTGAACTACTGTGAGAGAAAAGAGCCTGGCTTTAAAGAGTTACAGTAGAACACAGGATGAGACCTTTGATGCTTCCAGTGAGAAAGTTCAGTCAGCGAGCTCCACATTTTTAAGCACTGTGGTGCCAACAGCTTAGGATAGCTAACCTTGCTAACCAAGAAAGGCTTTGGGATTTTACCTAAGAAATGAGCTTCTGAGCATTAATTTGTAAGACATTAAAATGGATGGCGCCAAGTGGTGAGATGTGGTGGCTCAGATCACCGGAATCTGCATTGAGAATGATTTTATTCCCCTTCCAGTCCTTTGTCCCATGACATGTCGATGAATGCACCATATCTTCTTGTTAGTATTCTTATGGTGTGTTTCCAGGATCTTGTCAGGATTCAGATCCGCTTGTCCTTGGAGTCGTTTTTATAGCATTAGCTGAGAAGCTTCAGTGGTGTTAGAGTCACTTGTGAGCCGCATGCCAGGAATAGGTGAGCACTGCTCATGTCAGCCCAGAACTAGCTTGTCCTATGTGTCAGACACATCTGCATGCTGGGGACGGCGTCAGTGAGGGGCAGGTGACGAGGTCGGCTGTAAGACAGACCATGTGACTCGTCAGGGCTGTTGGCCGTATCCCCAGATTAGGTGTCGCCGGGTGCAGACAGAGCTTACTGTGTCCCTTATTTGCTCTATGTCCTGTCACTCGGTTACAGGGAGCATCCTAACAATGACTCTGCTCTGTTCGCTTAGTGTTGAACTCAGGACATATAACCCTCCATCCCTGCCAGTCTCTACCTTTCTAGGGTGTTTATCAGGGTTTGGAGAGTTCCTTTGCATACATTATATTCCTGTCCATACTTCTGGAAGCCACCTTCCAGCTGCCTCGTGGCCTTCCAGTATTATCCCGGACTCCATCTGCGAGCTGGGAGGTTTATTTGCTCACATCTCTTTCCACCTTTGTGTACTTGTAGAGTTGACTGTGCACTTACGGTGTTAGCACCATGAAGGACATAAAGACAGATATTGCAGAGGTCTTTTTCTCTAAGAGGCTTTCAGCTTAGCATCAGAGTTTCAGATGGACACAGTGAGGTCGGATGCCTGAGGGCCGTAGTAATAATTAGTGTTGGATTAGTATTTTTATTATACTAACATTATTGCGCTCTTACTAAGTGTAGAGTTCTATGCTCGGCAGGTCTTCGGATCAGCATCACAACTGTCTTTATGCTGCTGTTACATCTACCAGACTACATTTGTTGGCCATGTGCCCTGCCGGGCTCTTAATGGCACCATGTGTTTAACCCTTTAATCACTCCTGGAGCTCAGAGAGCGTGAGGGTCTTACCTCAGAGCCAGAACTCGGAGCATGGTGAAGAGCAGGATTCTTGAAGAGTTATGATTAGTGTCTTCCGAAGGATGTCAGGGTCAGAGAGGAAGACAGTGGGGAATGGCCTTCTGAACGACAGAAGGGAAGGGCGCATTTGAGAAACTTTGGTCATCGAAGTTTAATTAGCGAGGTGTGGAAGTGGCCCTGAAGGTCCTTCTGTGTAAAGGTAGGGAGAAGAGTTTGTCTCTTACAGATCAGTGAAGCACCACAAGAGAGTCTCCCAGTCACATGCTACTGAGGTTTCCTGAGAGAGGTGGGAAGAGAAATGGAATAGCCTGGGCAGTGTGTCAAAAGGACTTGAATATAAACCCAAAGCGCTGCTCTCTGTTTGACCTTTGTGGACGCCTGAGCCCTTCAGGAAGATAAAGATCCTGGAGTGTCCTATTCATCTGCACAGTCCTGTAGCTCCAGCTGGCCTCGCTCCCGCTTTAGAGATAGTGGAGAAGCTCCAAGCATTGGAACAGCTTCCTCCGGGTCACACGGTCGACAGGAAGACGCAGCATCCATAGTCTAAGCGTGTGGGATGGTGGTACCAGGACAGCTGAAGTCACTTAGAAACATTGCTGTGTGGATGCTATGAACCGTGTGGATTGCTCAGGTGGCGGGCTGGGGCGGGGGGAGGGGGGAAATGTGCAGTGGGAGGTTAGCAGCCTGGGAACAGGAGGGGGCGGGCCCAGGAAGAGATGGAGGAAGTGCAGGAGCTGTTGGTGTTTGCCGAGAGGGGATCAGGGGGGACGAAGTGTTTGATCTTGGGAAGTTTCCAAGACTGCCTGCTGTCAGCTCCCTGCGATTCTTCTCCCACACCTATTGTTGTCCACATCCTTGGCTGTGGTCCCTGTGGGGCTGGGAGCAGGATGTCCCTCCTGCTCCTGTGAAGTGGACATTGCCACTTCTGTGTGAGTTGTCTGAGACCAGGAGTCTCCCCAGGGCAATACCCCATCCCATGCAGAAGGACAAGTTTCTCTTTGGCTCTGTGCAGTTCAGTTCCTGCTATAAAAACTGACCCTGTAACTAGAAGAAGGTGGATGTGACTATGCAGATGCTTGCTAATGAGCTGACTTCGAATCCATTACCCTTTGAAACATCCCTGGTCATTGACGTTTATCGGCTGATTTGGGAACGTTTGTGTTTGAAAATTCTGTACTGAGCCTTGCATGGTTTAGAGGTTTCTTTGTAGCTGTTTAAAGATTTATTTTTAATTATATGTGGTGTGTGTGTGCACGCGTGCGCACGCGTGCACAACCTCAGTGCAGAAGAAGGTATCAGATCATACGGAGTTGGAGTTACAGCAGCTGTGGGCAGCCCAGTGTGGATGCTAAGAACCAAACTCTGGTCCCCTGCAAGAACAAGGTGACTGTAGAGCCATCTCTCCAGCCTCTGGTGACTTCGGGTTTCCTTTAGTTGAGCAGTTGATACAGAGCCTGTCCCTGTGGTCCTTACGTTGCTAGAACAGTTCCATTTTGGGCGATCCCTAAGACTTTCACCAACCCTTTGCAAGCTTTTATTAACAGAATGAAATTTCCCATCCTAGCACCCACGTTTTCTCGGCTCCATTTCCCTCGTCCTCCTCTTCCTCCCGTCTGGTCCTTTCCTTTAAGGATTTCCTCTCCCCCAGTTTCCTGCTTTGTGAATACGCTTTTTGAGAAATTTCTCATGAATTCATGAACTTGGAAGGGGCCAGGCAGTCTGCTGCTTCTTAAGAATATGTACATTGCTTCTCTAACTATGTGTGCACACATGGAATTTTCTTGAGGGGATGTCTTTATCGGGCTTTTAATTTGAACCCCAGATGTGGATGGGAATAGCCCACACACCAACACCCTCAGCTCCGTTGCTCACGCGTACATAGCTGCTGCATAGGATCTGTGTTCTGACCACTTGCTGTACCCTTTATCTGCTGCTGTTCCCAGGTCACAGAACTGACAAGTGACACGCAAAGAGGCGAGACTGTGAGGATCACGCTCACCTTCACCAGCCAGCTGCCCTCCACCTCTCCAGTGTGCATTCACTTCTTCAATGTCATCTTCAAAAAGTGAGTTGTTTGACCTTCAGCGCACAGCCCGGGTATTGACAGGATAGCTCCGTGCTGCATGGGCAACGAGCCAGCAGCAGCCCGGGGATGATTTTTCACCAACGTTGATGTACTCTGGCAGTGAGATGGGACACCTTCCATCCCTTTGAGCCAAATCCTCATTATTCAGTCTTATCCAAAAGTTAGGCCATGTTGCTTTTAGTCTTTCCTTCACTTCCTGTGCACTGCCTCACTCTGACCCCAGACTCAAGGTCACTGAATAGGAATTGGCCAGATGGTGGATTCGTTTCTCACTAGCTGGCTGGTTTGGGACATACATGGCTGTCACTAGCTGTGTGCTGACTTGGCTCCATCCCAAGCCCCACATAGGTCTTCCCAGCACGAGTGCGGGAAAGGAACTGGTTGCATGTAAGCTTTTGACAGTCTTTAGAATGGACTGAGGGGCATGTGGTCCAAAGTTACCTTGGGGATGAAGGGATTTGACCAGTGCGAGATCCCTGGCCCCTCTCTACACTTAGTCGAAACAGATTTTCCATTGGTAGGGCTTGGAGGTGAAACAAGAAAACTGAGCAAGCCTCCCTGATGATACATGAACACTCTAAAGCAAGTGCGTGCGTGCGTGCATGTGCGTGTATGCGTGCCAGGTCCCACACAGCATTGTGTGTGTGTGTGTGTGAGGTTCCACACAGCACTGTATATATGTGTGTGTGTCAGGTTCCACACAGCACTATGTGTGTGTGTGTGTGTGTGTCCTCATGTGCCAGTTTCCACACAGCACTATGTGTGTATGTGTGTCCCCTTGTGTCAGGTTCCACACAGCACTATGTGCCTCCCCCCCATGTGTCAGGTTCCACGTAGCACTGTGTGTGTGTTAGGTTTCACACAGCACGCTGTGTGTGTGTGTGTGTGTGTGTGTGTGTGCATGTGTCAGGTTCCACACAGCATTGTGTGTGTGTGTGTGCATGTGTCAGATTCCACACAGCACTGTGTGTGTCAGGATGCTGTGTCTGGAACCCTGTTGTAGAGATGCCACCTCCTGCTCAACAACAGACTGAGGGGGAGGAGGTCAGGAAGTTTGGGGGTTTCCAGATGATCTGAGCACATAAAGCAGCTTCCTCCTTACATAGTTAGTCAAATGTCTCACCCGGTCTCTTTGACCCTCCGTGCCCCATGAGAGGACTGTGCTCGGCCAGCTGACGTGTGGAAGGCGCTTTCCACTGTGTTTACAGTCCTGTTCCTTGCTCCCCAGAGCTGGCACTGCCACACACACATACCCGCTTTACGTATGGGAGACTGGCCTCCGTGACACCAGTAGGCATGTCACCAGAGCTGGTGCTCCTGTGTTCTGACTCAGAACTGCTAACATTTCCCCACACACGGGACACCACCACCCCTTCCCAGAGGTGGCTAGGATAGACAGTTGCTGAAGATAGTGTCACAGTGATGTGGGGCACAAAGGGAGCTTGAGTGCTTATCAAGAATAGCCTCTTCCTTTCAACATAGGAGGGGTCAGAGAACTATAATTACACAGACTTGACCATATTGTAGTTAGATGTATAAAAATGTCAACCACATCATTTTAAAGTATGGGCGTATAATTCATGTATATTTAGTGTTTGTTCTAGTGGGGTGTGTGTGTGTGTGTGTGTGTGTGTGTGTGTGTATACATGTGTGAGGGCACACATTTGCTTCAGTGTGTGGAAGTCAAGAGACAGCCTCCTCTGTTGGTCCTCGTCTCCCTGTATAAGATAAGTTCTCATTCTTGTTGGCTGCTGCCGACATCAGGACAACTGGCCCATGAACTTGGGGAGTCTTCTGTGTCTCCCTTCTGTCTCCCCACAGGAGAACTGGGATGATAGCTCTGTGTTCCTGTGTCCTGCCTTACTTGGCCTCTACACATGTGACAGTGCTTTATTCACTAAGCCATCACCCCAGCCCCCAAAGGTTGAATTAGGCTATTATGAATACTTATCAGATTCCAAAACTACACTTCCAGGCTCTTTAAAAAGTTGAAAATGTACCAGATTGGACGGAACTTCTATAAGCCTTCAGAACCAGTGGAGATCCCCCAGTACAAGTAGGTGTCTTTATGTCTTCTATTCCTGTGACATGGTAGGATACCTTGCCGCTCTGCCCGCGTGAGGTGTCACATGTCTGGAACATGCAATGTAATGGACTTTTGAAATTTTCAAGTGTTCTTTCTTGTTTTGTTTGTTTTGGGGAGTAGTAAGCACAGATGTGAAGCTAGAACTTTGTGTTCTTTGGTTTGTGTGCTAGGTTGTAAGTTCTAGAGGGGACGCGGAACTCAGCTTTCTGCGGAGAGCCGCCAGCAACAGAAGCAGACCCGTTTATTCTGAAATACATCTGGCATCCTGTGCTTGTGCCGAAGGGCAGTTAGCATAGCCAGGGCAGCTGACAGAGGTTCTGGTGAGCATTCTGCAACACCAAGAAGAGCTCCTACTAGAAGTGCAGGGTCTTAATTAAGTGCCAGGGCTCAGCTCGAAATTCTTATTCACAGGAATCTTATCCTAAAGTTGTTTAAAGAAACCCCAGCTGTAAAAAGTTAGAGTTTTCAGTCAGTAACTGAAATAAATGACACAAAAGCAAAAGACAGCGACAACAATAACAACAAAGCCATGATCTCCAGAGACCTAGAATGGAAGCTCACCGCGTTAGAGTCATTATAGGTTTTTCCGGCAGTATATTTTAAATATTCAGCACTGTGTTTGTTGTTTTTTATTTGTTTTTGAAGATTGTCCCTGTGGCCTGGCTTTGCCGTTTCTGTGTCCCACTTTGAAAGCAGACTCCTGTTAAATGCTGATGTGAGCTACAAAGTCCTGCGAAATGAGACTGTTCTGGAATTCATGACTGATCTCTGCCTCAGAGCCGGCACGTCCCACTTCACCGAGATGTGCCAGAAACAGCTGGTGGGGCTCACTGTCCTCACCCGGTAAGGGCTGGCCCCTGACTGCTACCTAGAACGCACGTTTCGGAGTGTTTGGGATCCAGAATGTCCCTGTCACTTGGCCAGAGTACTGGGGGGTAAAGAGGGGTGTCAGTTAGCTCGCCCCTGTGCAAGCCTGTCTGTTCCTGTGGTTGCCTCTGATGTCTGAACCGACCCAAGTCAACAAGACTATATGACATATCCTGTCATCTTGGTCCTCCATAGCCTGCACTGGGAGGTTCCAGTATGTCTGCCTGGTTCCCAGTGTCCCCTTTCACATCTCTGCCTCCCCAAACCCAGCTCTGTCCACTATCTGAGAACCATCCCCCTTCTCTGGCCACTCCCGGTCAGGCTTTGCTTGGAACCCACCTCTTCATGGCCATTCTGTTGTGTTACAAGACAGAATGTGTGCTCCACTGCAGACCCCTTGAGATTCCGAGGCCTCTTAGACCAAGGACGTGCTTCTCACCTTTGCAGGCTGGGCCACTTAACAGTGCGGTTCACCCTCATTGAACACTGAGCCAAATCAAACTCCGGCAGCTTAGGAATCTTCCTGGGTTCTCAAGAGCTTGCCAAAGAGTGATTTCCTTTCTGGACCATCTCAGTGACCAACTAGCCTAGTCTGGAATTTCATCTTAGAGGTGGTTTCCTGGGCAGAGCCACAGAGGGGCAGCCAGGCTGGATTTCGCCTTGCCGGGCACAGGAATGCTTCCTCTGCCCTCCCGTGTATATTCTGATGCTTTAGCCTCCCACACGCTTGCAGACACCTTTTATGGTACCTGGAGCTCTGGGAAACCTGCCTTGGAGGTTTCTGCTGCAGGCCAGGCCACAGGAGATCATAGTGCTGAAGAGAAAAGGAGCTTAGAATGGTCCAGCTCGTTCACTGGTTCTTGTTTGGCAGAGGGTCAGTCCAAGATGAGAAATCATCAGGATTCCAGAATTGTGTGATTGGCCAGATGTATTGAGTGTGTGTGTGTATATATATATATATATATATATATATGTATATGTATATATATGTATGTATATATACATATACACATGAAAACTACCAGGGAATTAATAAATGACCCCAGAAGAGGGCAGGGAAGCCGAATGGGATTTCATCATTGGGAATTTAAGAATGACTTACCTGGAACTAGAGTCTGTCAGTAGGACAAACACTGTGGGTTCTGACTTGCTGAGTGTATCAGTTAGAATGCAGAAATCTGAAGAATCCACATTCTCCTCGGTTAGGAGCTGGTTGTGTGGTACAAAGGTGTGACTATGTTTATAGTGTGCCTTCCATAACCTCAGGAGTGGATCTTGTATTTTGAGTTAGCTCAAGTCTGTAGTGTGGTAGCCATATACCCTAAGGGTGATTTGGCAAAGTGTCTTCAGAGTGTCTCAAATTTGCCAGATACAACAACAAAACATACCGTATTGACGACATCGACTGGTCTGTGAAGCCCACACAAGCCTTTCAGAAGAGGGACGGCTCTGAGATCACGTACGTGGATTACTACAAGCAGGTAGGCATGCTTCTTGCCTCCCTTCTTAACCTAGAGACCACATTCTCTGTTTTAATTACTTCTCCTGTGGTTGTGACCTTTCCTACAAGAGACAGGGTGAGGGGAGACTGGTTTCTTCTGGTTTACAGTTCCTCTGTGGTGAGGAAGAAGTGGGTAGGGGGGTACTGGGCACGGTAGGAAGCTGGCTGGTCACACTGCAGAATGCACCAGACATGGAGCTGGTCTATAAAACCTCAGGACCGCCCCCACCCCGTGACCCACTTCATGTCGCCCCACCTCCCAAAGCTCCTACAACCTTCTAAAACAAGGCTTCCAGCTGGGTATCAAATGTTCAAATACTGGCGTCTGTAGGGGACATTTCACAAATGTAGACCACAGCACTCTTCCCGAATTCCCTGAACTGCCAGGGCGAGTCCGCCCCCTACACAATCCTCTACTTGTCCCTTATCCATCCTCGTTGTCTCTGGCTTGGCTCCTGTATTCTTTCTTTCTGTAGTAATCGGCCTTAAAATCATATCTGATCATGTTACACCCGAGCTTTATTGTTTCCGTGATTCCATTGCCTTAAGAGACAGTTGTAGGCATCCTGTGGTGTTTTGATCTGGCGACCCCCAACCCCATCTTCCAAAGCATTGTGGGTGGGGAGTCCTGGCTTTTGTGGCTCCTGACTCAGCCTCTGTCCGGTGCATGTTCATGTATATCACTTCCTCTTCCTGGATAAGTTTCCTGGAGAACCTTCAGCCCTCAGTTAGACAGTGCGTCCCCTGGGGGCCTGTGGTGCTGATTCAGAAGGCCTGCTATCCCTGAACTCATTCATTGCTTCATTGCTGGGGACAGGGTCTGCCCTCTCTCTTGCCTGTGAACTTTTTTTTTTTTTTTTTGGTTTTGTTTTTCTCAGTGTAACAGCCCTGACTTTGTAGACCAGGATGGCCTCGAACTCACAGAGATCTGCCTGACTCTGCCTCCCCAGTGCTGGGTTTAAAAGCATGGGCCATCACTGTCTGGCTGCTTTGAACTATTCTGGACACCTTGGGTTGTCGCCTGAGTTCCTGTTCCGTAGCGGACACTTAGGTGCAATTCATTGGCAGACTCTCTTGCTGCCTCTGGAAGCTCCATGGTCTTTCACACACCTGTTGTCCTCTCTTTCCAGGCAGAGGTGTTTTCTCTGCAGTTGGGTAGGCCTCTCCAGTCTCACAGAGGAGTTAATAAACAGAAAGTAGTCTTGACCCTCACACATCTCCCGGAAATGTTCTTTTCCTCCTTAGCCACTTTCGGAAGATGGCTGTGGTGGCCGCAGGTCCTCTTCAGTTCCTCCTCCTGGAAGAGCCGCTGGTCATGCCTCTGGCTCTGTTTCTGCAGAAATAGCACCATGAGGGGCTAAGTCACTCACCCTTTCTTAGCCTAAGTGGCTTTCAGTGGCTCTTTTCTCCCCTCCTTGTCAGTAATTGTTTTGTTTTTTCATAGGTAGATAGTTAGCACATCTCCACGGTAACCTTGTGACCCTGAGATCACTGTGTTAAGTGAAAGGAGTGGGGCACAGAAAGGCACACACAGCAGTTTTTCTCTGGAATCTGAAACAGTTGGTCTTTTGGTTTAACTAGTGCATCAGAAGTTGTCAGAAACCAGGAAGGGCAGAGTGGAGGGAGGTAAAAAACTGACTGGCGGAGAAAGTTATAGCCAGACAGGGGGAATGCATCCTGGCATCCACGCTGACAGGAATGGCTGATTACATTAACAGTGCTGTTTTGTATATTATAATGATATTAATCATCTATGGCCACGCCCACCTGTCTAACCCTTTGGTCACATCCTTTGTGACTGTCCTCTGAGTTTCAGGTTGATCTGTGTCAGTCTCTTTTGACATTGTTTTCTTCCTTCCTAAGGACCATCTGTGGCTCCTTAAGGGCCATCTATGGCTCCTCCATCCTATGGTGCTCTCCCCGTCGTAATCCGAGTCTGCTCAGGTCCAGTCATTTCGCCTTGCCTCTGTTTCTGAACTGCACACTCACTTCCATTCCCTGAGTGTGTATTTGCCTGAATGTCCCACGTCAGCCTCCGTCGGGTCTCTCACTCCCTCTTACTCCCTCACTTCTTAGAAGCGTGCATTGCAGCTGGAAAACCATTTGCTTTCTTCCTCCTCCTCCTTCCCTCACCTCCTCAGTGAGCTGTCCGGGATGAGCTCTCTGCCTTTCCCATCACCTCCTCTCTGGGGACCTCCCTAGCCTAGTCCACCGCATTAATGTGGGGCCCCACTAGGGTAGGTGATGTGGTCTCCTTGCTTCACGTCTCTCCTGTCTCGGCCACCGGAGAAAGCATTCTGTAAATACTGCCCAGGTGTGTGTTTAGCACATAAGCCTGGGAATGAGGAGCTGCGCCTCTGTGTATCTTAGGCCAAGCACTACGCTCAGAGCTCAGTGAGGGCCCTAACTAAACTCGCTGTTACGGAGCCGTGCCGACCGCCATGGTGCCGTGTCAGAGCAAGCACGGTGTAGAGCTGCCAGTGCCTTTAGCCTAATTTCTGCACACTGTGTGCACAGGCAGGTGGTGGAGACCCTTGCTACCCTCCTCGTTCTCATCTCTGTAGAATCACAGTGTGGCCCATCCAACTTGTAGCCTCATCTCCCTCAGTTTCCCCGACTCAGCCATCCTGTCGCATTCCTGCCTACTTGCTCGTCACAAATGGCCCATTTTCTGTGCGTGTTCCCGAGATACCTGCGTGAAGCCACCGTACCTTTCCCTTCTATCACTAGGTCAGGCTGTTGCTTCAGGGTCGAGGGCTGCCTGCTCTGCGACAAGCTTCCTGGCTTTGCTGTTACTCATGCAGAAGGCGAGCAAGCATGAGTGGATGGCATTGTCTCTGAGGCACATTTTCTTTAGAGCCGCGGAGGCGTTTGGAGCGCTGATTGCACGGTGGCTTGTAAGGTATCTCGTGCGTAATGCTTGCTCCGAGTTTGTGCTCTAAACCTGGACTCCCTTAAACGGCTGGGTTCTTTCACCACATCAGCAAATTGGTTCTTATTTGAGCAAATGTATTTTAGGACCTGTCATTTTCCAAAAAGGGCACCATGGAAAGACCCGTTCCTTTTTCTTGTGGTGAATTGGCATCTCTGTATAGTTAAGGAGGAAATGAGACAGAATCATGTTAGATTTCAAACGTCCTACTTTCTGAACTAGTAAATGCAGGCTAAATTTCTCTTTAGTTTCAAAGCGGAAATTTGAAAATTCTCAGAAAATTGGGTTCAGGGAGAAGGTGAAAATCTACCTTTGGGCAGCCACGTCAGGAATACTTGGCCTTGCACCACGAGTAGAAAACCCTCTTCCTGAAGTGGCCTGGGGTTTGGCAGAGCTGTTCTGTAGGATTCTATTACTCTTGACTTCTCTCTGTTCTTGAAGTTGGACCCCTTCACGAAGCTCTGTTCTTGGACCCCTTCACAAAGCTCCCTTGACTCACCAGCTTAAGCCCAGCACCCTGTGGTGTGGCGCAGAGTGAAGGGTTCAATCCCAGCCCTGCTACGGTGGAGCCCTCAGGAACTGTCTGGTTCCTTGCGGCTTTGTTGTGAGGGGTCATGCAGGGCCCGTCCCCTGTCACGTGTGCAGCTTTGCTATGTAGATGATGTAGTCACCAGAAAAGTCAAGGGTCAAGGGCTGTTTCTCTTCGGTTTCTGTGTCCACCTTAATTCCTGAGAGGAAGAAAGCGCTCCAGCCTCCTATACTGAACCAGTAAAGTTCCAAGAAAGGCTGCTCTGAGCGTTTTCTCCCAGCATTTGCTGTGCTTGAGACTGGGACCCCATATTCCTGAATTGGTTTTTATCCTAAAGAATAAAAGTCCTTATTGGACTAGAGAAAAGTTTGTATATTATGCCCTTAATTATAATTGTGACGGCCAGTAAAACATAATTCTCCGGGTGTTGTAATTTGATGTTATGCTCCTTGGACTCTTTTGGGGGGCCTGCCACCCAGCTCCCAAATGAATCACACATGGATTCTTATTCTTATTTACAAACACCCAGCCTTAGCTTGGCTTGTTTCTTGCCCACTTTCCTTACCTTATATTAGCCTGTCTACCCTTTGGCCCCTGTGTTCTCCCCTTTTCTACTTCTGTAAATCTTACTCTTACTCCACGGATGGCTGTGTAGCCGAGTGGCTGCATCTGTGCCCTCCTCCTTCTCGGTCTACTCCTCCTCCAATCCCCTTCTCCCAGGTTTCTCCTTCTGTATATTCTCTCTGCCTGCCAGCCCTGCCTATCCTTTCCCCTGCCTCGCTGTTGGCCGTTCAGAGCTTTATTAGACCATGAGGTGTTCGAGACAAAGTATCACAGCTTCACAGAGTTAAACAAACACAACATAAACAAAAGTAACATACCAGAAAATAATATTCCCAACACCGGGGTACTTTGTAGCTTGTAACTGTATAATTCTAGCCTGTCATTAGTTATACTGGAAGTTAGTCTTAATTCGCCTTTGGAAATGGGCCTTTGGCAAGGTGAAATTCAAGTTTAGGAAGGGGACAGAGAGGAGTATGACCAACCAGCTGCCGAGGACTCATCGTAAACCGCATAACGGTTGACTCTTTCACCTGGGAACTGCTAGCATCCTCATTTCACAGAGTAAAGGTGGACAGAAAAGCTGGGTTTCAAATTCCCTCTTGTCAGTTCTGAGCTGCCTCTACCATCCTGCATATACCCATCCTGGGTATCAGAGACCCCTTTGTTCTTTCGGGAAACTGAGTACACTGTAGCCTTGGCCTGCAGCTTGTGTGTAGACATTGCTAAGGTGAGTTTCGATGCCTAAAACCATGGGCATATGCTTCAGCCATAGTGTGTATACAGACAGCTGAGGGCTGTTCTGAATCTGGAGGAAACCCAGAGGAAGTAGGGGAGTAAGTCTTAGAACTGGCGTTGCAGTCTAAAGGGTAACAAAGGCCAGGGAGATGGCCCAGCAGGTAAAGACGCTGTCTGCCAAGCCTCAGTGATCTCAATTTGAATTTTCAGGATCCACATATGGGAGGAGATAACAGACTACACAGCTGTGTTGTGACTTCAATGCATTTACACGCACACAAGCATACACACAATATAGTACACTAAATTAAAATGTAATTAAAAATAAATGATAATTAAAGGTCGAAAAAAAATGAGTCCTGGAAAGAAAGTTGTAAGAAGTAGTAGAAAGGTTTACTTAGTGACCCATGGGCGGGGGGTGTTGATGTAACCGAGGATGCCCCTCGGCTCTGTACCCACATTTGCTGTCCTCTCCTTTGTCTTGTGTTTTATAGCAATACAATATCACTTTATCTGACCTAAATCAGCCAGTGCTTGTTAGTCTGCTGAAAAGAAAGAGGAATGATAACGCGGAGCCTCGGATGGTCCACCTGATCCCGGAGCTCTGCTTTCTCACAGGTGAGCTTCATGTGCGAGCTCCACTGGCCTCCCCTTACGTTAGCTGAATGCCGGAGTGCTCCTGTAGCTAGGGACAAGGGGCCCTTTAAGTGGCGTAGACAATAGCTGGGTGAGTGGGAGGAGGAGATATCCTCTGGGACCTCTTTTCTACACGCAGTCTGCTTGTAGGCTGATGTCACAGCAGCCTCTGCTTAAGTTCCAGAGGCCAACCTGCTTTTTTGCTGTGTTTGTGGAGTTTACGAGTCGAAGAAATCATGTGACATTTCTTTCTTTTCTTTTTTTTTCTTTTTTTTTTTTGACCAGGCTATTTTGTTGAGATCAGAGTGACCCTTACTTTCTTCATGCAGCAGTTTCCAAAAAGCAATTGTGTGTAGTTCCAAAAATTCCAAAAAGTGTAGTAGAGCCTGCCTGAGTATCAGTTCTCACCGTGTGGTAGAGCGCAGGTGTCGGTTCTCACCGCGTGGTAGAGCGCAGGTGTCAGTTCTCACCGCGTGGTTGAGCGCAGGTGCCGGTTCTCACCCTGTGGTAGAGCGCAGGTGTCAGTTCTCACCGTGTGGTAGAGCCTGCCCGAGTGTCAGTTCTCACCGTGTGGTAGAGCGCAGGTGTCGGTTCTCACCGTGTGGTAGAACCTGCCCGAGTGTCTGCCTGAGCCAATGTTCTTACCTGTTGAGCCATCTCTCCAGCCCCCAAATTTATTTATTTTACTTTATGTATACAGATGATTTGCCTATGTGTATCACATGTGTTTCTGGTGCCCAAGGTGGTCAGAAAGGGTATTGTATTCCCTAGGACTGGAGTTACATATGGTTATAAGCTGTGGTTCTGAGAATCAATCCTGGGTCCCCCGGAAGAGTAACAAGTGCTCTCAACAATTGAGTCATCTCTCCAGCCCAAAACTTCTTTGTGGGGGGAGGGAGGTGTGTGTGTTGGGGAATATTATTTTTAGGTGTACTTTTGCTTATGTTGCATTTGTTTAACTTTTTGAAGCTGTGATTCTTTGCTTGTCCAAAACACCTGGTGGTCCTAATAATGAACGGAATGGCCAATAGCGAGGCAGGAGCAAGGGTAGGTGGGGCTGGCAGACAGAGACAATAAATAGCAGGGGAACCGAGGAAGACGAGGAGCAATGAGGGAATGTGACATCAGGGGCCAGCCACCCAGCCACCCAGCCACCCAGCCACCCAGCCACCCAGCCACCCAGCCACCCAGCCACCCAGGCACACAGGCACCCAGGCACACAGGCACCCAGCCACCCAGCCACCCAGCCACCCAGGCACACAGGCACCCAGCCACCCAGCCACCCAGCCACCCAGGCACACAGGCACACAGGCACCCAGCCACCCAGCCACCCAGGCACACAGGCACCCAGCCACCCAGCCACCCAGGCACACAGGCACACAGGCACCCAGCCACCCAGCCACCCAGCCACCCAGCCACCCAGGCACCCAGCCACCCAGCCACCCAGCCACCCAGGCACACAGGCACCCAGCCACCCAGCCACCCAGGCACACAGGCACACAGGCACCCAGCCACCCAGCCACCCAGCCACCCAGCCACCCAGGCACCCAGGCACCCAGCCACCCAGGCACACAGGCACCCAGGCACCCAGGCACCCAGCCACACAGGCAGCCATGGAGGAAAAGTGAAAGTAAGATTTACAGAAGTGAGAAAAGGAAAAAAACCAGAGGCAAAAGGTAGCCAGGATAGAAACAAGCCAAGGCCGAGTACTCATAACTAAGAGTAAGTCTCCGTGTGTTGTTTATTTGGGGAGCTGGGTGGCAGACTCCTCAAAAAGTCTCCCCCCCCCCAAAAAAAAAATGAAAGAAAAGAAATAGCCAGAAGAGAAAAGAGCAAAAACATCGCACTGCAGAGAGGAGAGCGTTTCACCATGTAACTTAGACTGGCCTTGTACTCACTTTGTAGCCCAGGCTGGCCCAGAACTCCTGTGTGCCACCGCACTCAGCTATGAGAACTGTAATGAGCCCAGGCTTGCCTCCTTCTGTGCAGTGCTCCGTAGACAGGAATCTTGCCCAAGGGCCCAGCCCTTCTGTCTGTCTCATTCTCTGCTCTCTTTGCCCGCCCCTCTCAGGCATGTCTAGCCAGGCAACCTCAGATTTCCACCTGATGAGGGCAGTGGCTGAAGAAACTCGGCTCAGTCCTATGGCGCGGCAGCAGCAACTGGCCCGGCTTGTGGATGACATCCAGAGGTACAGGCTACAGGTTCTCTTGACCAGGCTGGCCTCCCCAGTTCTCCTCCCACCAAGTGTAGCCTATGAGTTTTCTGAAGCTAAATTATTTTTTGTGTCTTAAAAATATTTATTTCTTAATAATTTCAAGTACATGAAATATACGCATATATAATGTTATATAATGTTCTTTGGTCATAGTCTGCTATTGTTCTTGTCTGTCCCACTGAACCTCTTCCCAAGAAACCCTCTTACTTCCACGCCTTTCTGGTGTCTCATTGTATTTAGTTTGAGCTGCCTACAGAAGTGTGTGTGGGTATCTGATCAAGGACAATTCACCAGTGTCCACGCCACTGAGGAGTATGATTCCCCTCTCCCAGCAGCCATTGACTGCCCAAGGCACCAGGAGGAGGAGTGAAGGCCCCTGAGCCCCTCCTCTTTCCACACTGATAGACTAGTCTAGAACAGGTAGCCACCCCACAGTGGGTTCACATGTACCGTAGCCATGGTTTGTAAACTGTCTGCTTTTTCCTTTCCTGGATGCCCAGACTGAATAATCACACACAAACTTTATTAATTACAACACTGTTTGGCTAAAGGCTCAGGCATATTTCTGGCTAGCTCTTACATCTTAAATTAACCAATTTCTGTTATTTTATATTTTACTATGAAGCTCGTGGTTTGTTGCCTCACATCTTGCTACTTTGACGGCTACATGACATCTGCCTGACTCCGCCTTCTTTCTCCCTGTATTCAGTTTGGTTTCTCTGCCTAACTGTATTCTGCCCTGCCATAGGCCAAAGAAGCTTCTTTATTAATCATGGTGATAAAATGGATTCACAGCGTTCAGAGGGGCAGACCACAGCAATGTCTCATCTGAAAGATAAAGCTATATTCCTGCTTCCCATCCTTTATCCTTCCCCATCTGCTCCCAGGCCAACATAGTTCCCAGGAGAAATCTGTATATACCAACTCCACATAATGCCTCTGGTAAATGGTTTATTCTGGGATGGTATCTCATTGGCAGCAGCAGGCAGCCCTGCTGTGAACGATACGTCTTGCCATTTTTAATCTTTACAAGTGTATGATACAGTATCTAACAGTATCTACATTGTGCCCTTCAGAAAACCTGCTCAGGGTCATCATACAGTGAAACTGGGTTTGCCTTGGAACCCCTGTGCCCCACTGCAAGCCTCCCCTCCCTTCCTGTCCTCTGTGGGCACAGTGTTTGACACAATATATATATAATATATATATATATATAATATATATATATATTATAGATATCATGAGAAATAGAAGCCAGAAGCTCTAAAGGATAGAAAATCACCCCTGAATGATTCAGCAGTAATGACACAATAATATTGTACCTGTGATATTTAAAAGCCCTCAGCAGAGGTACACTGACTGGAAATGACTTTGTTTACAGGAACCAAATGGCTCGCTTTGAGCTTGAGAGCTGGGGGCTGCAGTTTGGAAGCCAGCTCTCCCTGACTGGCCGAGTCGTTCCCTCTGAGAAAATACTGCTGCAGGACCACACAGTGAGCTGCCTTTTTTTTTTTTTTCATTTGGAAGGGTTTGTTTGAAAATGTGTACGATGACTCACTTACCAGGGTGATGGGGTTTGGCGTATGTGTTAGGCCATGGCCTTTCCTGTCTTTGTCCTAAGACTTTGAGTTTCTTTTGGTTTTCTCTTTGGTGTCAGTTTAGTTGTGTGGACTTAGTGGTATCCAATGGGCATGGCTCAGTTTTGTTTTGTTTTTACTTTTGGTTTTCTCTCTCTCTCTCTCTCTCTCTCTCTCTCTCTCTCTCTCTCTCTCCTTCCTTCCTTCCTTCCTTCCTTCTTCCTTCCTTCCTTCCTTCCTTTATTTAAAACAGGGTTTCTTAGTATCTATGGAGCTAGTCCTAAACTTGCTCTGTAGACCAGGCCAGCCTTAAACTCACAGAGATCCACTGCCTCTGCCCGCTGAGTGCTGGAATAATAGGTGTGTATTACCACGACCTGGCTGTTCAGGTACTTTTATAATTGCTGTTTCAAACCATTGCAAATCACACATGGCTGCCTGTGAGCAGCGGTCACTCTTACGTACATAAAACAAGCAAGCATGATCACCCAGGTAAATCCTAACGGAGAGAGGGTGACTTTAACAGCTGACGTTGTCCAGTTTCACATAGATGGCCAGTGATTCATACAGACCTCACCCCTGGACACGGTGCTTGGGCAGAAGTGGGCTGAGGCATGAACAAAGAAATCACACGTCATCTAGGCTTTGGTTGAAGAAATGAAAGGGGCATCAAAATGTCGATGGCCACTTGATTACAGACGGCTGTGTTATCAGCTTCTTGACCTACGCCTTTTCTGAAGCCAGGCCCTACGGTTCAAGTGAACTAAAGGTCTGAGGACTGTCCTGGACTGTGGTCTCCACAGAGCAACAGCAGCAGTGCGGTCAGCGAGCAGGGCTCACTGCACACGGGAATGAACGTGGTTCCCAGCGTAAGCACATAGACGGGTCAGCCTTCGCTACCGTTTGTGTGTTAAGTTTCCTGTCACTCCGTCCCAGCCATACACCTGATGCAGAGGGCCGTGACTGGCGCTCAGTGCTCGGCTATGACAAAGCATTCTAACCTTGTCCTCGCTGCCGCCTGACTCTCAGCACTTCTGTCTGCTGCCAATCTTCAGTTTGTAAAAACTGAGAAACATCACGTTGCTTCTGCAGAGACTAGTAGCCTTGGCCCTGAGTGATGGTTCAGTCGATCCTGAGTTCAGATCCCCGGCAGCCATGGAGAGCTAGGTGTAGCAGTTACACCTGTATCCTCCCCACTGGGATGCCTGGGGCTTTGAACACACACAAACATGCACACAAGCACACGTGTGAAACCACTGTCGGCCTCTTTGCTCTGCTGTGTAGCTGTTCCTCACTAAAAGTCTCACCTGCCTGTGGGCCTAATCTACCAGAGCACAGTGAACTTTAGAGCGTCCATAGTCATCCTTTTGAATGCTCTAAGCAAGAAGTCCCAAGGGGGCCTGGAGAGATGGCTCAGTGGTTAAGAGCATTGCCTGCTCTTCCAAAGGTCCCGAGTTCAATTCCCAGCAACCACATGGTGGCTCACAACCATCTGTAATGAGGTCTGGTGCCCTCTTCTGGCCTTCAGGCATACACACAGAAAGAATATTGTATACACAATAAATAAATAAATAAATATTTAAAAAAAAAAAAGAAGTCCCAAGGGGACAGCCTGCAACCCTAGTGTCTCTGAGAAAAGACAAACAGGTGGAAGGGAACGCCAAGGTCTCTTTTTCAGTCAGACACCAGCAGTATGTCCCATCCACGGTGACCTACACTGGACCCATCAGACCTTGCCTGACTCCCGATGCCTCTGCATCCAGGAAACCCGTGTGTCCTGAGAGAGGCATAGTGTCTCACCCATAACCTTTAGCTGTTCTTGTGACAAGCGTTTTTAAATCGCTCTCTGAATAACTTCGGCCCTTTCGGGACCTCGGTTTTCCTCAGTGTCACCCCACGTCTGCTGCTGATTGGTCCAAGGATATGCGCTCCTGCAGAGTTTTGAGTTCTGAGCCTTTGAACAGATGGATGGTCATATGCTGCAGCAGGGCTGAGAACCTGATCGAAGGCCTCCTGAGCTGCTTGAGGAGAGTTGGCGGGCCCATGGGATTTAACGTGAGCTACCCCAAAATGTGAGGATACGGTGAACTTTGTGAATATTAATTTGGTTTGAAAGTTGAAAATAATGCCTGGCATATTTATAAGCCATTCATTTTAAACAAGGTGGTAGTGGCGCACACCTTTAATCCCAGAGGGAGACAGAGGCAGAGTTCAAGGCCAGCCTGGTCTACAAAGTGAGTTCCAGGACAGCCAGGACTGTTACACAGATAACCCCTGTCTCAAAAAAAAGCATTCATTTTAGTAATGTTTATTTTTAAAAAATTGACTGTATAAAATAATGTGTATGGCAGTGGAAGGCAGAGGTGGGGTCAGGAAGTGGTTCTGAGTTACCCAATGGGAGCGCTAGGAAATGAACTTCGGCCCCCTGAAAGAAAATGCGTGTTCTTAACTTGTGGGCCATCTCTCCAGGCCACCGTCAATGTTTCTGTTTGGGGGGAGGGGAGCAATATTTCTTAAAAAGTCAAAAATAGTCACAAGAAGATAGACTTTATATTTATTTAATTGTTTTATAAAGCTAAAATTTGGGAGCTGAAGATGGCTCTGCAGTTGAGAGCACTGGGACCAGGTTCAGTTCCCAGCACTCACATGGCTGCTCACGTGTGTAGGTAATTCAAGTTCTAGGGGATTTGATGGCTTTTTCTTGCCTCTTAAGGTACCCGGCACACAGGCATGCATGCAGACAAAACACTCATGTACAGAAAGCAAAAATACGTAAATCTTTAAGAACCCTAAAATACATGTTACTATCTTTGTTAAAGTTTGTTTTATGGGTGAGTCTCATTCCCTCCGAATCTTTCGCTGTCAGTTGGTCTACATTGTGAATGGTCCACGTGGTGTCTTCTCTGCTGTGACCCTTCAGGCCAGTTGTTTATAAAACTTAACAGCAAACATGATATTAAAAAGGGAGCGTTGCACTTCCTGGCTGACTTGGTAGCACTTAGGCTTCCCAAAGTTATGGTAAGATGCGTGTCAGGGAAGCTTTCTGACAAACGAAAAGCCAAGGTCATCCTTGTGGCGTGTTGAGTAACTCCGGTGCACTAGATCCTCGGGTGGCTGCCAGGAATGAAGAAGAAAGGGACTTAGACTTACATGGGTACAGACACAGTCAAGCTCAGAACTGTATATCGTTTAGCCCTGGAATTGACCTTGATGTACTTGTCGGGAGCCAGGCTCATTCTTACCGTCTTGTGGGAAGTTACTCCGCAAACACTAACTAATTACGTCAGCAGCATGTGTAGCATCCAAAGCCACAGCTCTTCCCAAAGTCTCCTCTTAAAACCACATTAGAATTTTCCTCTTCTCACCGCATCTGCTGACAAGTCATCAGATTTGGGTTCCCCCTTCTCTGGTGTCTCTACGCTAGGAGTTAACACAGCAGGAAAGAGGTCGCCGCCACAGTCAGCAAACCTGGGCTGCTCGGACAGTCTGTGGGTCACACAGGTTCAGCGAGCAAGTCTGTGCCCATATGACTTTGGACTTTTCTTATATGGAAGCCTTTATTTTATTCCACTTTTTCTCATCTGTGCAGTATCATTTGCCTGCTAGAGTCACATGCCCGGCCTCTTTCATCTAAAATGTCTACCTGGTGTCAATGCATGTGTCTGAGCTAGGGTGTGAGGGTTGGCATTGGGAAAGTCCAAACCACTGACTTACTGAAGCAGGGCTTACAGTCCTTCAGGTGGCTGTTGGGAGAGGACAGGAGTGCCTCCGGCACTGAGGCCACTGAGCACTGAGATTCTTCCTCTCCCTCCTCCCCACTGCCTATGGGGAGCAGACAATTTTATTTCATGTACAGAGACTAGACTGGTCAATGCCCACCCTGTAACCTCTGGCCCCTGATACAATTATGTAATTGAAAATACTTGCTGACTGACAGACTGTTTCCAGGGAAGACCAAACACGGCCGCCACCACCTCTTTTGAGATTTGTGTGGATTAGTCGAAAACCTTGGCCATTAATTGATTCCTGAGGCATTTTGCAAATCTCAGTCCTGCTTCAGACATTTTAAGTTATGGGTTTGAAGTTTCAGAAGTTCATGTTTAACCCATTTTTGAGTAGCAGAACTATTAACTAAGGGGATTCTGTACAATTGAGAAAATTTCTACTTATACCAATTTTAATACGCTAACCGAATGGTCATTGAGTATTTTGACATATGTACTGGAGAAACTAGACTTGAGAGGTTTTCATTTTCCTCTAAGGATTTTTTTTTTCATAAGGTGGCTGGTCTGTTGAAGAGCCCATCAGTATTTTTTCTAATGCCCCATGATCGCATGTTACTAAAGGACAGTTAATCTTTCTGTGTAGCATAAAAGTAGACGAAAGACCGGCAGCGTTCCTCCGAGCCATCCAGCTACACGTAGACCCTGATGTTCAGCTGGTGAGTGTGGCCTGTGCTCTGGGTTTTAGATGCTTAAACTATTTATACTTTCTTAGGTCTGAAGTCTTAAAAAAAGTTCTGAACATGCTGTCTGTCTTAGTCAGGGCTACTATTGCTGTGATGAAACACCATGACCACAGCAACTGGGGAGAAGGGGGTTTGTCTGGTCATGCTTCCACATCATAGTTCATCACTGAAGAAGTCAGAACAGGGGCTCAAGCAGGGCAGGGACCTGGAGGCCGAAGCTGATGCTTGCCCGGGTGTGTGTGTGTGTGTGTGTGTACCCATGTGTATGTGGTGTGTGCATGCCCTTGTGTATGTGCCTACTCCCTTGTATGCACACCCGTGTGTGCATGGGTTCTTGTTTGCCTGCCTGTGTATATGTGTATGTGTGTCTCTATTCCTTCTTTGCATGCATGTATTGCTGACTTTGCAGACTGGGGCCTAAGCATGATTTTATCACACGCCAGGAAAGTTAAGATTAGCCTCCCTGTTAGTAGAAAACTTTCTATTTACAATAAAAATTTGCAGTTTACTCATCTCTCAGGCCTGGGCCCCCACAGCTGAGCCATGCAATTGCCTGCATGACTGTTAAGTTTCCCTGCAGACCGCTGCGGTTATCTCTGTCTGCTACACACACACACACACACACACACACACACACACACACACACACTTCAATGGATAGTATATTAAATAATTCTCACTCTAAGAGCATTAAATTTAATAAACGTAAAACTGTGAAGAAAACTGCAAACATGCTTTGCACAAAAACTCACGATTTTTCCCAGAACCCAGGGTTCCTGACATTTTCTATATTTTGTTTGGAACCTTTGAGTGTACATCACAGGGTACCCATTACTCTCAACTGCTCTTGATACAAATGTCCTAAAAACAAGGCCTCTGTACCCCAGAACCACAGGGTGGCCAGCTAACCTTTGGAGAAAGAGCATGCAAGAAAAAGGAGATGATTCAGTTCCGGAGAGGATGAGGAGGAATCATGGCTGTATCCACAGCTTGAATACCTGTATAGCTAGCTGACTTTGCCAGGGTGATGGGTACAATCGGAGGGAAACTGGCCGAGTGAAATGGCATTTCAAGTGGTACGGATTCATTTATCAGGGATCCACAGCCGTGCTTGTTTTTGCTTCTTGGGCACACAGGGCAGATGGTATCTAGAGAATCCATGCTTTTGTCCTGACTCTCCCACCAGACCTGTTCAGAGACAGAGCGTGTTTAAATAGCCTCTAGGGTGTTTGCAGAACCTACATTTACATGTTGCCCATAAGCTGTTCAAAAGAGTAAGTGGCTGGGTTTGATCTGGTGTCATTTTGCTTTTAGGTGATGTGCATTCTGCCTTCTAATCAGAAGAACTACTATGACTCCATTAAAAAATACCTGAGCTCTGACTGCCCGACCCCAAGCCAGTGTGTGCTGTCCCGGACGCTGACTAAGCAAGGAATGATGATGAGTGTGGCCACCAAGATTGCCATGCAGATGACCTGCAAGCTTGGCGGCGAGCTGTGGGCCGTGGAGATTCCGGTGAGGACCGCCACAGTTTCCTTTGTCGTGACCAATAGTTTCCAGATCCTATTAGCGATAGTATCATGTGATCCCAGCGTCTCAGTTGCCCATTGATAGCTTGGGGGCAGAGGGCTAGTTCTCAGATCTCCTGAAGATGCCCAGTTTCCTTAGAGAATGTATTGCTGTGGTGTGTGCAAGCAGCCCACAAGTGTCTCCTGCATACTTTCGGTTGGATCCAAATTGCTTCTAGCTGTTAATACAATGGGCGTGCAAACCTGTGATCCCCTGTGGTCCGCTCTTTCTGATGTGTGTGTGTGTGTGTGTGTGTGTGTGTGTGGTTGAGCTCCCCTGGGATAGGCATTGCACAAGCCTTGGCAGAGCAGTTCCAGAAGGGGGTGAGGCACACCCCTCCTCTCAGGGAGCTTCTGTTTAGCTGCTGATGAACTTCATGGGAGAGACTCGCAGGTGTCACAGAACTGGGAGAGGATTGATTTGGATTCTCCTGGCTGCCATTTTAAGCCCTGTCCCATGGTCTCTACTTTGATGTGTGGTCAGCGGAATGTGCCTTCTCAGAGGGAACATAGCCTGCTGTCTGGACCTATGTCCAGTACAGTGTGCCCTTTCAGAGTGGCCTTGCACCCCGAGGGAACACAGCCTGCTCTCTGAACTGCTCACGCTGTGGTGGGTACTCACCAGATGCCTGATGAGTGAGGATGGGAAGTAGCAATGCTGGCCTGTCCCTCGTACCTCCTCAGCCATGGCGAATGTGGTCATAGCTAAGTGAGGAGCCTCAGCCAGCAGTCGGGAGAACAGGAGTGGGGTTCATCTTCAGATCTTCCTGATCAGGTAGAGGATGGAGGGACTGTCACCTTCCTTGTCCCCCTGTGCCCGTCACCCACTCCCAGAAGGCAGATGGCCACTTAGGCCCTTCAGTGAAGTATCTATCATAATGTTCCTCCACCTTTCTTTCTTCGGTGTCTGGTGTAATCATCTGTCCCATCTGGAGCTTGATTTCTTGGGCATCTAGCTTAACTTGAATAATGTGCTAACTGGAGAGATTTTTAAATGCCGTTGTTTGGGGGAAATACGCTCATGCCATTAAATCATGACTGCCTTCATTTAACAGTTGAAGTCCCTGATGGTGGTGGGTGTTGATATCTGCAGGGATGCCCTCAACAAGGATGTGGCAGTTGTCGGGTTTGTAGCCAGCATTAACTCCAGGATCACCAGGTACCTTTGGGACTGCTTATGTGAGTATGTGTTTAGGGATGACAACTTTGGACTGGATAAGCTCTCAGTGGTTTACCCTGGAGAATTACAATTCTCTCTCTTTGCAACCATTCATTACCTTCATCTAGGGACAGATTATGAAATTCTCCAATATATGTATATGTATGTATGTGTGCATATATATATGTTAAAATTATTGTTAGAATGTGCTTTAAAGTTTAAAGTAGCACATATTAATAGCATAGGCCAGTGGTTCTCAGCCTGTGGGTTGCGACCCCAAGCAGCCCTCTCACAGGACTCGCATATCAGATATTTACATTACAATTAATAATAGCAGCAACAATTATGAAGTAGTATAGTTTTATGGTTGGGGTCACTGCAACATAAGGAACTATATTGAAGGGCCTCAGCATTAGGAAGGTTGAGAACCATTGGTATAGATGTTTAATTATATTTTCAATGTACTTTATCAGTTCACCTCATTATTGTTCTGTTACACTCTAAAATATTTTATTAATTTATGTATGTGTATGGAAACACAAATGCCAAGGTGTGTGGGGGTCAGAAGACAACTTGCAGGAGAAGACAGTAGCTGGTTTTCTCCTGGTACCATCTGGGGCCTGGGATTGAACTCGGATCGTCAGGCTTGGTGTTGAGAGCCTTTACCTTCTGAGTCACCTCGCCTGCTCCTCCACCCGATTTTTAATTACATTTTGAAGAACTTATGATGTGCATACCGGTCTTTATCATTTACTCCTATTTTAAATGCTGATAGTTAAATTAATGAATTCTATGGCACTAGTAGAGTAAAATGAAGCCTCAGTTTAAAGCCATTCCACATGTTCGCTGGGGTGAGTTATTGTTTCTACTCCAGCTGCATCCCTGGATCCTGAATGCTGGGAAGCCTTGTGCCTGCTGTTCTGAGTGTGGGGGAGAAGCGCTGTGTGCACTGTATAAAACACCTTAGCGTTGAAAACAGACTGCTTTCAGTTCTACCTGGTCTGCGTTTCCCTCTGCAGCTGAGGCCCAATTGTCTAGTTACCTACAAGCCCCATAGTTACCCATTAAATGGTGAGAGTGACTGACTAGTTCGTAAGGCTTCTGTGGGACTCTGTTGGATCAGAGCGTCAGCATTGCAACCTGAACTGCATGTTTCTGTACATGCAGTTCTCTTCCTTGTCAGCACTTGGACGTGCTCCATGTGTGGGGCGTGCAAAAGGCGGTTAAAGTCGGGGCAAGGGTAGAAAAGCCTACAACAGGCTTCTGACTCTTGTTACATTGTAGTCTTAGGATTGCTTCTGGCTCTTGTTACATTGTAGTCTTAGGATTGCTTCTGGCTCTTGTTACATTGTAGTCTTAGGATTGCTTCTGGCTCTTGTTACATTGTAGTCTTAGGATTGCTTCAGGATTTTTAATTAAATAATATGTTTTGAGGCCATAGCAGCTGCTTACAAAATTTTTTGTTTCCTGGTCTCAGCAGTTTGATTTACTCCATTAAATTAGTGGTAGGTGTGGAGCTGCACTTTTAAGATACAGGAAGAGTAAACACCTTGCTTGCCCGGACACAGCTCATTCCGGGTGGTGTGCGGTTCCTGTCAGGACATCAGCCATTTCTCAAGCGGAGCTGAGAAAGCACCTGCTCTGCTCTCGAGATTGAGAAGCATTTGTGAATGTGTTACCTTAAGTACAGATAGGGAACTGTGACAATGATGGCACCACGCGTTAGTCACTTCCTGTTGGTGTGAGAAGTCTGAGACCAGCTCTTACAGGAGGAAAACCCGATTCTGCTCATGCGGCAGAGGTGTCAGGCAGTCTCGCAGCCCCATTGTCTGGGCCTGAGATGAGGTTGAACATCTGGGTCTACGCTCAGCACAGCTGCTCACCTCAGGGCAGCAGGAGGTGGAGACAGCAACATGCATTAGAGATTGGGTCAGGAGAGACAGACTACCTTTCAGAGGTGTGTCCTCAGTGGCCCGCATCCAGCAAAGCCTCCTTCCTCAAACACACTTACCTGTTAGTTCAGCTCGGTTCTGTGAGTCAGTCCGATGCTGTACCCTCTGATAGAGTCGCTTCTCCCTAGCACCACAAGCGAAAGAGCAAGCCTCCAACACTCAAGCCTTTTGAGGGGACCCTTCATATCCATGTCCTGACACCCTAAGTCTTGACTTTCATTTCCCATGTACCTATAATTAACCACTGTCAAAATCACCCGCTGTCTTGTTGAGATGGTAACTCTGAAGAGTCATGGCTGGGACTGGGTTCAAGCTTGAGGAATCTCTGAACCTTGCATGAGCAGGCGATGTGCTAAATTAGCCCACTCTGTTTGCAGTGCAGGTGTGGGCCTGTGTCTGCAATGCCTGTGTTCCAGGCCGTTCTTATCTTAAGGAGGTGCTAGCTACTGCCCTTTAAACTCCTGGTGCAGGTGGAGAAGTTCAAGTTTGGATTTGTGTCAGGTCACATAGCTGTTGTGACCTGGTCAGGGTTTGAATGCAGATGGCAGCCCTGAAGGATGACTTTAGGCTAGGAAGGGGACCATTTAGTATGGTCGTAGTAGACAGCACGCAGTGTTTGCGGCTGGCATCTGTCTATAACTTAACGGGTGTGTTGTAGTAGGGTCTGGACGTTATGTTTCACGTTCGCGTTTTGTTTATTTCAGGTGGTTTTCCCGATGTGTTCTCCAGAGAAGGGCAGCCGACATTGCAGATTGCCTAAAAGTCTGCATGACTGGTATTTGATGGGGTGGGCTCTGGGGAAACCCCAAATCCACAGACTGCTGGCAGCAAGTCTTCAGACCTTCAGCTCTCACCCTGCTGGAGATCTCACGTCTGTGTGCTGACTGACAGGCCAACAGACGGTGTAGTGTTTGCATCGCTGTGTGTGCTGAGCACAGCGCCCCAAGCGAAGAGCGTGTGGTTACGCAGGTGGCCCTAGCCAACAGTTTGAGGCTGAGTGCGGCCTGCCCTGAGAAATGAGGGTGGGAGGCAACATTAATTCTGCACGGGAAGACCAGCCTTTAGTCCTAAGGATGGGCGTGCTCGAAGAAGAAGTGTGGTATACTGGAGGAAGACAGGGAAGACAGGGAGTGAGGGGCTGTGTCCTCTTCCAGCCCCAGCCACTTTGGCCTTTATCATTGATCCATCCGCGTAGCTGCTCTGTTCTCATCTGTGGTTTCCAGTCTCGAAACCTGAGGGGTTGGGATGTCTTTTAAGTGAACTTGACGATCCTTGTTGGGCTTGCTCTTGGAAGTATGATTATCTTCTGTCAAACCGAACCCCTTTCCTAGGCAGTAAAGGCTCCTGAAGTAAATTATGCACTATACACACAAAAAGGAATTACTGTATCCTGTGACTTTCTCCTCATTTAAAAACTTGGCCCATGTTTAGCCGTTCCACTGAGAGCCTCTCTCGTGGAGGAGTTGCCATCTGGTGCCTACCCTGTTTCAGGTTATGGTTAGAGTGGGTGGAGATGGTTCAGACTCCGTCCCATCTGTGAGACTCAGCTCGGGAGTCGGCGTGAGGAGCTGCTGTGAGAGAATGCCGGAGTCACTGCCTTGTGTTTTCGTATTTATTCTCATTAGGGAAGAAGACGATAGCAACACATCCAGCTTGTCTCGAGCAGATTCGAAGACTTAAAGTTGAATTAGTGTTAATTTGGTTCCAGGCATTTGTCTACTGCATGAATTAAATTTTGTTTTCTCACTTCAATACTCAAATTTGGCTAAAGAAATATGTTAAATTTAAGAGTATATTTTGTCACAGAAACCTTTGTGATTGCTCAAATAGCAGAGATAAAGGAATAGTCCCGTTTGCCATTTTTATGTTATTGCAGATACAACCCCAAATTAAGTCATCTCATTTTACCGTGGTCTGCAAAAGCAGAGTTATTTAAAGGCGATGTTATTTTTGGTAGCCCTGGACCGATGACTCTTTTCTCATTAACACACTCCAGGAGCTCTCAACAAGTGGTACAAGCACAACCATGATTTGCCTTCGCGGATAATCGTGTACCGAGATGGTGTAGGGAATGGGCAGCTGAAGGCAGTGCTGGAATATGAAATCCCGCAGCTACTGAGCAGCGTGGCTGAGTGTGGCTCAGGTGCCAGGTATTGTGTTCCCCCTCTCTCTCTGACCCTCATCACATGTATGGCCACGATCCAGGTATTCTGTTCCCTCTCTCTCTCTGACCCTCACCACATGTATGGCCACGATCCAGGTATTCTGTTCCCTCTTTCTCTCTGACCCTCACCACATGTATGGCCACGATCCAGGTATTCTGTTCCCTCTCTGACCCTCACAGCATGCACGGCCACAATCCAGGTATTCTGTTCCCTCTCTGACACTCACAGCATGTACAGCCATGATCCAGGTATTCTGCCCCCCCCCCTTCCCCTCTCTCTCTGACCCTGACAACTTGTACGGCCATGATCCAGGTGTTCTGCGCTCTCTCTCTCTCTCTCTCTCTCTCTCTCTCTCTCTCTCTTCCCTCTCTGACACTCAGAATGTGTACGGCCATGATCCAGGTATTCTGCGCTCTCTCTCTCTCTGACACTCACAACATGTACGGCCATGATCCAGGTATTCTCTCTCTCTCTCTCTCTCTCTCTCTCTCTCTCTCTCTTTGACACTCACAACACACAACATGTACAGCCACTGTCCTGAATGAGTGCTTTGTGAATATGACTTGTTTTTTAGGCAATGAAGTTTTGCTGTATTTCTGTGCTTTAACCTACGTGGATGGGTTTTCCTGAGACTGGAGTGTAGTTCAGATAGTCTAATATTGATATCCTGGTGCTATAAGGTTCTGGGGGGCTTGAGTAAGGCACCGAGAGGGGAGCAGCTGCAGAGTGTTTCCAAGAGCTGGCAGGGGTCAGGATATCAAAGATGCTGTGTATGTACTAATACTCCACTGGGGGTGGGGAGCTGAGATTCTGAAATTAACACAGAGACAGAGGTACTGGTACAGTCACCAGTACCCAGATAAGTCATGAACAGGGGTGAGGGATCTCTCTGCAGGCAGAAGCTAGACTGTCTAGATCATGCAGCTGCCCTGGTCATTTTTTACTGCCAGATCTGGTGGTGGTGTGAGCAGTTTTCTTCAGTGATTTTGTGGAAGGGAGGATGTAAGGAAAATCCTAGAATGGGAAAGAGCAAGAGCTCTCACACTGGGTCTCAAAATTCTTAGGGATCGTCTCATTCCCAGGCAACACAGATCTGGGTCTGGTCACACTCCCACCATGGTCAGCCAAAGCCTCATGATCACCAGCCACAGAGGAATGGTACAGCGTTGGGAAAGCCAGACAGCATACTGGAAATGCCACCTGCAGCTACAGCCAAACTGGCAGCTTCTTTTTTGTTACCAATCCAGATAGACCCTAACTAAAAATAATTGTATGTCTGTCTAGAGAATGAGGAGTCGTGGGTGACTTTTCTTTTGTTTTACGGTGTTTTTAGAATGAATTTTCATTTGTTTCTCTTACAAACTGACCAGACAGACCCAAAACTGTTGGGCTGGGCCTCAGTGCCCTTATTTCCACCTTTTTGGTTGCAGCAGGAGCAGCAGCAGCAGCAGCAGCAGCAGCAGCAGCAGCAGCAGCAGCAGCAGCAGCACTGGCAGCAGCAGCAGCGGTGGCAGCAGACTCTCAGTGGTTGTGGTCAGGAAGAGATGCCTGCTGCGGTTCTTCTCCGAGACAGACCGCACCGTGAAGAACCCCCCGCTCGGCACTGTTGTGGACTCGGAAGCAACACGCACTGAGTGGCAAGTGTCACTGGGAAACTGTGTGTGTGTGCGCACACACACACAGGTGTGCCTGCTCGTGTGGAGGCCAGAGTTTCATGGCAGATACCTTCTCAGATTGCACTCCATCTTCTAGGTTGAGACAGGGTCTCTCACTGCATCTGGAGATGAGTCATTGGCTGGGCCGTCTCTGCTTCCCCAGTGCTGAGACTGACGACAGGCATGCAGCCACGTCTGAGTTTGATTGTGTAGACATGCATGCTGCAGGCCCCGACTCCGGGCTTCAGACTTGCACACACAGCCAGTTCTTGGCTCTCTAACAAACCTCACAGCCCCCAGACTGACCTTTTGCAAGCATGCATAGTGGATTGCTTCAGTTTGACCCTTCTTTGTGACCCCTTTTCTCCACTCCCCCTCTCCCCCCGTTTCTCTGCAGGTATGACTTCTACTTGGTCAGCCAGACTACTAACCGGGGGACTGTTAACCCCACTTACTATAACGTCATCTATGACGACAATGGCTTGAAGCCCGACCACATGCAGAGACTGACCTTCAAACTGTGCCATCTCTACTACAACTGGCAGGTGAGTAACAGTTGTTCACTGAAGTAAGGGTGACGCTAAAGATTAGCGCCTGGGACGAGCCATGTCCTTTCCCCCTCCCGCTCCATACTCCTGACTTCACAGGGAGGGGTGGGCACACGAGTCCTTAAATTCAGGGTTGGAGGAGCCCACTCAGTCGAAGAAGTAAAACAGCAGGAGGCGTCTCAGCAGCCCCAGGTTCAGTCCCCACAGGACTTTAATCCCCCTCAGTACCCCAGGCAAGACTGGGGAAAACAGTTTTGTCAGTTCACACTACACATGAGAGACATGAAGCAAACATGACTGTCCCTGGTGAGGTTAAAAGTCATGGTCTGCCTGTTTGCCTGTGCATTAGGCCTAGGTTTGCTCTGAACCCTCTAGAACATGAGATCACAGGAAGCTTAGGTGGGCACGTGTATCTCCCAGCTTCCACTGTTGAGGCAAACCCCGCCCCCACCAGCCCATCTTGCCAGCGAGCTTTAAGTTTCCAGTGGGCAGGGTTGCCTTCTGCTGGTGAAGTTTAGTTATCATTTATCTAGGACACATTCCATTGGTAAGTAGCCAGTAGGTGAAAAGGCGATTAATTTTTTTTAAAAAATCACTTTGAAAGGCAAACAAGTTTTTCTCTACACTGCTGTCTCTCCTTTTCCTCCCCAGGGCATAATCAGCGTCCCTGCACCCTGCCAGTATGCACACAAGCTGACCTTCCTGGTGGCACAAAGCATTCATAAAGAGCCAAGTTTGGAATTAACCAATAATCTCTTCTACCTGTAAGCACTGGGCCAATAACAGGGTTTGATGGAGATGCAAAAACGCAAAAAAAAAAAAAAGGAAAAGAAAAGCAGTGTTTTGTACAAATCTACCTAAAGCTCAAGGCTCTTGCTGCCTAAAGAGGGTTGAACCTAATTTTTAGTAATGGGTTTCTTATGGCTTCTTTCATACATCTATGTCCTTGAACTTTGTCCTTGTTTAATGTTGTGTTTTTTTTTTTAAGCAGATGCTTAAGTGAATTCTCACTGTGGCATTTAGGATCTATCACCACAGTTAACTAGGTCCTAAAACAATGTCTGCTTGGTCTTTTGATGGTGGCTAAGTGGGACTTTTAACTTCCTGGGGTTATCAGAGTTTTTCTAAATATTGTGGAGCAATATTTGTAGAGTGGTTTAAGTACTTGTTGCAAAATAAAGGCGATCTGAGCATCATGTATGCGTTTGTTGTTACTGAGAAGATGAGAGACTTGAACCTGAAGTTCAAGTAACTGTGTCACAGACACGCCCACTGGACCTCTCTGTCAATGGATTTTCTGTGTCTGAAGTAGGACCCAGTGCTTGGTCTGTGACAGGATCTCATTGGCCCAGCAGCAGTGCCCTGTGTTGGAGCCCAGCCTGACTTCCCACTCAGGGAAGGCAGAAGCCACAGGAGAGGACCTGGCCAGGTGCAGCTGCAGGGCTCCCGTGCTGTGGCCTCCCTGTCACTAAGAAGCCCATAGTGGATGACTTGGTACCTCTGTTCCAGAACCACCCCTGCCAGCCACAAAGAGGTGGCATCTTTATTTGTAGATCACCAGTTTTTCCTCCCTGACCCACTGACATATAAACAGGTCTTTCTCTCATATGTCCTTACACAGAAATCATCTTCCTCTGCAGGTACTACCCATCCCTTTCCACTCTGCCTCCAAGTGCTGGGATTAAAGGGGTGCAGTCCCTTCCTTCCCATGTGAGTCCTCCCTTCTCACCAGCACTCCTCCCCTGCTGGAGTCCTCCCTTCTCACCTGTAGAAGGAACGGCGGCCTGCCCAGCTAGCTTTACCTGAAATAATTACACGGAAACTGTATTCTTTTAAACACTGCCTGGCCCATTATCTGTAGCCTCTTATTGGCTAACTCTTACATATTGATTCAACCCATTTCTAATAATTTGTGTCACCATGAGGTCGTGGCTTACCAGGAGAGATTCAGCATGTCTGACCTGGCAGCTTCATGGCAGGCAGCTCTCCGTCTCAGCCTGACTGCTTCTTTCTCCCAGCATTTTGTTCTGTCTACTCCGCCTATCTAAGTTGCTGTCCTATCAAAAGCCAAGGCAGTTTCTTTATTAATCAATGAAAGAAAGTAACACATAGACAAATGACTCTCCTCCATCATTTCATTGTCATGAAAAGCCCTAAGTTATTAAAACATTAAATGCCATATTCTGTAGTCTTTGAAAGATATGAAGAATGCCTATCTGAAATACATCTATGCACATCAAGAAAATCTAACTAACATGAATACAAGCTTGACTATTATTGATGATTATCCTTTAACAACTTATATTTCCTAATCATACATTACATTTTTAAATGAACTACACAATCACAATACCTTAATCAAGATCAGAAATACATATACATATAACAAAATTGACCTTAAAATCCATACCAATGCAAATTATTCATATCTATATCATATCCCCCTTTAAATGTAAAAGAATATTTATAAACAATATCTGGGAATACGGACGTAGTTATTTCTCTCCAAACTTCTTCCTGCTGTATAGGGTGCTGTTAATTAGGTCTTTCATGGTGTAACCTGTGTGCCAAGTTCATCTCAGTTGGCAGTTGAGTGAAGTAATTTTTTTGAGGGTATTCACAGCAACCTTTCAGGAGAGCGTGGTCTATCATACCATATTGGGATAGAAGCAATCCACAGGGTCTCATCCTCTGTGAAAACAAAAGAAGAACTTCCTTTCCAAAGTATTATATCCTTAGATGCAAATTCTGAAGTCATAATACCCTTATATCCATTCTGGTTTATCTTGGCAGCCCATATAATAAAATGTCTCTCTGTACTTAGCTCCTTCACAGTCAAAAATTTTAAAGAAAACACAGTGTATATAATCCAGACTCTCTGTGAATTTTCCATTTTTACATGGCTTATTTTATGTATTTTTTAAATCTGTAACTATCTGTACTCTGTCTCTTTAAAGAGTTTACTCCCCCTTTTTTAAGGCATTAACTTTATTCTCTATATTTCTTTTCTTCTCTCTCCCAAGTCTACGTACAGTCATCCAACACTATGACCCATTTAGAAGTCTTTTATGTCTGAATCTGTCCTATTGTGAATCTGTAGTTTTTTTAATCCAGAAACATTTTTTTACTATCTAAGAGCATTTTTATTTTGCAGTTTTAAATCACTAAGCACTTAAGAATCTAAGCTGTGACATTCCTAGGTCAATGTGACTGCCTGCTTGCCCCGCCCAGCCCAACATGGTGGAGCTGCTCTTGCCTCTGAGCCTTGCACATTGCACTGCTAGCATGGCGGAGGCGCTTGTGCCCCTGAGCCGTAGCACGCAATGACCCCCTTTTAGGCACACAGTGAGTCTAGTTGCCATCAAACAAATCGTAGCACTTTACTCCAAATGTTCCATTCTAAAGCTCTGTCTCCCTCAGGAGCCAGACAGAGATCGCAATGGCGGCACAGCCCAGAAACTGGTATTACAAAACCGCCACTTTCTAGTAGACCTGATCCTGCTGCCTACTCATGCAGGAAGAGCTGAGCCATCTCTCTGTAGAAGGAGCTAAAGCGGGCTGTCTCCTCTTCCACCTCCCCGCTTCTCTGTCTTGAGACAGTCTTGTCATGAAATCCGGGCTGGCCTGAAACTTGCATCAGGAACCCTGCCTCAGCCTCCTCAGGTGTGCACTAGCACGCGTGGCCAAAACCATCCTGTCTGTAGGGAGTTCTGTTGTGACCAACGGCAAGTTTGACGTTCACATTTAATACTCAGGAGGCTGTAACAACCACTTCGTGGCTGATGAAGTTGAAGATTAGTTATAAGGTTCAGCAGAGCCGAGGAGATCGACAGGTTGTGTGGATGGACCTGTCCTCTTGCTTTTCTGAGGACACCTGGGGGAGGACCACAAAACTCTAGTGAAACCTGTCAAATGGAAGAGCGCCCTCCCCACCCCAGAGTGCACAAAGGGAGTACCTCGTGTGGGGAGGTGTCACCTGCCGGGGGTCAGCATCATCCATTTTCTTCCTTCAGACTTTAAGGGATGTCCTAATTTGCTGTCGCTGCGATAAACACCACACCACGAGCAAAAGCAACTTGGGGGGAGGGAGAACTCATGTGGTCCCCATCACAGCCCATCATTGAGGGAAATCAAGGCAGGAACTCAACAGGAACAGAGGCAGAAACCACGGAGGAACGTTGCTTGTTGGCTTGTTCTTTCTCCTGGCTTGCTCAGCTTTTTCATGCAGCCCAGGACCACCTACCTAGGGGCGACACCGCATAGTGGCTTGTCACTCTCTCAGTCATTAATCACGAAAATGCCCCCACAGACATGCCCACGCGCCAGTCGGATGAGTTAATTCCTTAATTGAGGTTTCTGGTTTCCAGGTGATTCTAGTTAGTGTCAAGCTGACAAATGAGCAAGCAAAAGTGATCTAGAGCCCCCCCCCCATCTTGATCAAATACCTTCTATGTATTAATCTGCCTGCAGCCCTTTGATTCACCAATGCTGGTGTCTATAGCCCTTGCCAAGGACACCTTTCTGCTTGCATCCACCAGAGGGCGCACAACACTGCTCTTTGAGCCGAGTCTTCCATTGCTATGTTGAGAGGTCAGGCTGCATGAGATTAAGAAATCCTCACTTGAATTTTCGATTCCAACAGGCCAGGGGATATGTAGGCTTCTCTTCTGGGGCTCTCTTACCCTGTCTACACCATGAGAAGCAGACTGCACTATGGGAGACAAAACCATAGGAACAGCTTTTTGATGTTCCTTCAGTGCTGTTGGGGTTGAACTCAGGATCTCAAATGTGTTAGCTAAGCATTCTACCATTTAGCTACATGCTTCCCACCCCAAACACACACACACACACACACACACACACACACACACACACACACACACGAAATTTCACGGATGAAGCCTGGGTGTCTAAATGGTTTTAATACCAGGTTTGATATTTAAAAATACCACGTTTCCGTATGCTGCCAGCGTTAATGACAGTTGGTCTACAGAATCTAAGCTCCGTTCCGGCTCTCCTGCTATCTGACTGCCTCCTGTCAGATAAGCATACATTAATTAGCTTCTCATTAAAGCCACCAGATATGAAGAGAAAGGACACATGTGCCCAGCCCTGATTTGGAGTCCTAGAACTACCACTTGGTAGCTCTGCGACCTAACCACCGTGAGCTTCAGGGGATCTTGTAAAAATTCCTACACCCGTTCCATAGCTATGATAAGGAAAATAAATGTGAAACCCAATGTAGCTGGCTTTACTAAAGAGGACCACATTATCAGCTCAGATGAGAAGACAGGGAACGACAGTTTGGTCAACAGATTTGTATGAGAGGCACTGTGCTGGACTCGGAATCTTACAGTTCTCCTTCAAGCATCACATTCTTTCCCAGATATTCATTAGTTCCTTTTCTCATTGCTGTGACCAAATCCTTGACAATAAGCACCTTAAGGAAGGAAGGGTTTTTTCTGGCTCAGAGTTTGAAGGGGGCAGTGCATCATGGAAGGAGTGGCAGGTGGCTCAGAAGCCGAGACCAAACAGGAAGACCCGCCTCTTCAGCAACCCACTTCCTCCAGCTAGGTCCCGCCCCTTAGCACCACCAACTGGGAATGAGAGGTGGAGCCGCTGGTGGAGTGCAGTTCACATCCAAACCCTAACAGGGCATACTCAACTGGCTGTTTAAGGTCACTGACATCTGTGTCTTTTGGTGTCTGCTGTTTGGGAGATCCGAGCTGACCCAATTCTCTCCATGAAGCCAGCCTCCTCCTCCTCCTCCTCCTCCTCCTCCTCCTCCTCCTCCTCCTCCTCCTCCTTCTTCTTCTTCTTCTTTTTTTAAATAAAAATTACTTTTAGTCTCAAAATGTCTACCAATCAAAACATGAAATCTGAAGGAAGCTGTGGACCGTGGCACTCCATAACCTTTTCAGTGCCGGGTTTTGATGTAGCAATCACCCATGGGAAAATTTTCTCATAAGCCTTCCAAGTAGACTCCAAGATCTCAAACACTAAGTGCCAACTGCTCTTGAGGCTTGTTGTCAAATTCAGGGTTTCGGTGCTCATGTTAACCTGAGCTTAGCACTTTTGATTGGTCAGTGTCCACTGACCAAGAATAACCAGCAGCTACTCCTGGAAGGATGTAGAGAAGACTCGTTCCCAAAGAAGACAGGATAAAGAGATAAATAAAACAGAAAATACAGAGCCTTCCAGTGGGCTGTGCATCGAAATGTCTTTTGTTTTGTGTAACCATTAATTTTAAATTGTGAATTATAGGTGTACACCCTAAAATACATGGAAAATACAAAAGAGTAGAAAAAAGTCAGCAGCCAGAGGTAAACTTGGTGAGCACTTGGGCTTGCTTCAGTGTAGCCCCTTAGCTGACCCGTCCAGGTAGCTTTGTAAGTTTTGTTTTCCACATCAGGTTACAGTCTGTATATTTTTCTATTTGATTACACATTTTCTGTAGGCATGTTTTCCTGACCAATAGTTCACTGTGTGGATGTAACAAACACCTGCCCCTGTTTTTATCGTATTGTAAACTGTTCCCTGCTGTGGAAACACAGTATACAAGTTTCCTCCCCATGTGTTTTGGGGGTGGTTTCCTGAGGGTAGGAAAAAAATTGCTGAATCAAAAAGTTCTAACACTTAAAGATGTTAATCTTTGTTATTAACATTATTTTATGTGAGTTGTTTTACCTGCATGTGTATGTCTGTGTGTGTGTGTGTGTGTGTGTGTGTGTGTGTGCGCCAGGTGTGTGCAATGCCCCGGAGGCCAGGAGAAGGCACTGGGCATTTGATCTCCTGGACCTGGAGTTACAGAGAGTTGTGTGCCACTATGTGGGTGCTGGGAATTGAACCCAGATCCTCTGCAAGAGCAGCCAGTGCTCTCAATACTGAGCCATCTCTCTAGCTCCAAAAATTTCTAATACATTAAAAGCTGATAATATACATTGCCAATTTCTCTCCCAATTCTCTGGATTGTGCTCTCAGAGTGGCACTGTAGGAAAATTAGCCTATCCCACCAAACCAAAGAGGGCTCCTTTTGCTGATGGCGGCGTTACTTTCATGTTTGTATTTGTTGGGTTAGGAAGTAAAAATAAATTGAAAATGCTTATAGGTCATTTATGTTTTTGTTATTTCTTAAAAGTCCGCTTCTGTGAAGCCTTTATAAAGATCATAACTCTGTTTCAATCTACTATGTGCTTTCAAGTGTTAGGATGCTTTTAAAACTGCACACACTCAAAGTTTCTATATTCAAATGATCACAAATCCCTTTAAGTCTATGAAAACTCGAACTTGAAAGCAGGGTAAATAGTGGAAAGCCAAGCTTGAGCGAACCCCTGGCAGTGCCGTGCACAGACGGTGTCAATCACTACCACACACACCACAGAGACTTCAGAGAGGGCTGAGAGCAGGAGCCAGTGCAGAGAGACATGCCCAGAAGTGCTCGAGTGGAAGTGTGTGCTCATCGGGGAAATAAAACACGGCCTTGGCTCCGTCTCTTCCCTGTCACTGTGATCAGACACCGTGGCCAGGACAGCTTAGTAAGAATGATTTTAATTGGCTTACCGTTTCAGAGCTTAGAGTTCATAATGGCAGGGTGAAGGCATCTTGATCCACAAATAAGAAGGAGAGAGAGAGAGAGAGAGAGAGAGAGAGAGAGAGGGAGAGGCAGGCTCCTAACTGGGAATGGTTCAGAGCCTGAACCAGTGGCACACCTACTCCAATAGCACCATGCCTCCTAATCCTTCCTATTTCCCCAACTAGAAACCAAACACTTAAGCACACCAGCCTCCGAGGGCCTTCTCAACCTAGCACAGGCTCCTCATGCACCTAGAGCATTATCCTCAGACTGCATAGTACCAAGTGTGGAGGAAACTGTCAACATTTCGGGAAAGAAACAGACGGGTGGCACCTACAGGGGAGCAGCCACATTCTATGTGGTGAAGGGGGAAAGTAAGACCAGATCTCTAAAGCCTAAAGAGAAATGAATGATGCAGCTAGCGGGTATTCTGGGAGAAACTAATTCGTCTTTCAAGAATGAGCAATTTAAGACTTCAAGGATAATAAAGACCCAGTATGTGGTTGTAGAAAGGTCTTCTAGAGCTTGCCCTTCTGCAAGATAGACGGTAAGCCCGCTGGAGAAAGAAACTGAGCAGAGGAGTCAGTGTGGCTCTGTAATGCCAAACTGTATCGGCTGTAAACCAATGGTTAGCTATCAATGCGGACGACATAACAGCACATTTGGAGGGAAGTCTGATCTTGTTATGAAGGAGGCCAGAAACAGTTATGCTATCCTTGATTAGAAGATGAAAGCTTTAATTGTGTGTGATTATTTTAAAATCGATTTTAATGTGTATAGATGTTTTCCTGCGTATACTTCTGTGCACTCCCATGCATGCCTGTCGCCTGAGGAGGCCAGAAGAGGGCACCGGATGGTGTGAGCAGCCCTATGGGTGCAGAGAATTGAACCCAGGTCCCCAGCAAGAGCAGCCAGCACCCTGATCAACGTCTGTCTGTGATTGGCTGAAGTACAGAAGTCTGTAATTGGCTAAAAGTCTGCTTTTACAAAAACATAGGCTGTGATTCATTGTATAGGAACTCAAAGCATGGAGACAGATTTAGGCTAATGCTTGGCTTGTTTTAGTTAGCAGGATACAGCCTATGCAGTTTAAAAGAGTAAAGGAGAAGGGAAAATGAACATAAGTAGAAAACGCCATGTAAGGTAGAAAAAAGACACTGAAGGGCACCATTAAGACAGCGTTCTAGAAGACTGAGACTTTATCTACATAACTGAGCGCTGTATTGCCTCCATGAAGCACATTTAACTGGAAAACAGAAAGTGTCTAAGATGAACGTGAGGAAGAGTGTCTACTGCTCTTGCAGAGGACCTGGATTTGGTTTTCGGCACCCGCATGGTGCCTCACAACTGTCTGTAACTCCAATTCCAGGGGATCCGATGCCTCCTTCTGGCCTCTGCTGGCTCCTACATTTATGTGGCACACACAAACTCATACAAGCATGCACTCATACACAGAAAAGTACATCTGGAAATAAGGAGACACTTACTTTGCATTAGTACCTGAAATAAATGCATGATAGGTCTATCGATATCAAAGTAAAACAAAAACTAAAAGTAAAGATATCATATATTTCTAAAAATCTACAGTCAAGATGTAGCAGTCATGAGCAAGCCCACATGCATGACAGCGACCCGAAGTGTAAATATGAATAAACACACATGCATGACAGCAACCTGACATGTAAACATGAGCAAGCACACATATATGACAGCAACCTGACATGTAAACATGAGCAAGCACACATACATGATAGCGACCTGACATGTAAACATGAGAAAGCACACATGCACGACAGCGACCTGAAGTGTAAACATGAACAAGCACACACACGACAGTGACCTGAAATGTCAACATGAGCAAGCACATGTGATGACAGTGACCTGAAGTTTACACATGAGCAAGCACACATGCACGACAGCGACCTGGAATGTAAATATAAGAAACAGTGTTACATAACAATCTTATGTTCCCTTACTTAACTGCAAAGCAAGCAGACTTTAACAGGAATTTCTGAAACACTGATAAAAAAGACAGACGTTTTGAGCAAAATGGTACAAATCCCAGTACCAAAAAGCTGAGGCAGGAGAATCAAGAGTTCAAGGTCATCATGGATCAGAGGGAGACCTTGTGCCAAAAAACCGAAAACAAACAAAAACCAAATTCTATGTAGATGTAATAGTAAGAATAATTTTATTGAAATTCTTTCTTTCTTTCTTGTGTGTGTGTTGGGAGGGCGCCAACACTGTGTCTGTGAGGGTCAGAAGACAACTTGTGGGAGCTGGTTCTCTCCCTCCTCCCTATGGGTCCTGGGGATTGAAGGCGTAGCAGCCAGTGGTCTGGTCACTGAGAGCTCTCACTGCTCCCACAGAGATAATTTTTAAAGAAGTTGTGAATGTGATTTAATGAGAGGTACAAAGTCAATCTCCACTATTTGCAAAAAACTGATATTGTAAGACATTCGTGGAGACAGCCATAGTCAGTATGTGCCTTAAAAAACATTAGACTGGGAATTTCTTAAAAATTAAAAAAAAGGTACTATGTACTGGAAGGTTTATAATATACAGTGAATTTGATATTCCCAGGGAGTTTGTGGCCTTAGATGTGTATACTGAACATTACGTTCCTCAGCTGTTTCCTATGGCAGTACTGGAAACAGCTTGGGGCGTCTAGCACACTGGGCAGGTGTAAAAGGAGCAGTGGGCTGCGTCCCACCACCCGGCTCCCGGCTAGCTTTACCCAAAATAATTACACGGAAACTGTATTCATTTAAACACTACCTGGACCATTGCCTCCAGCCCCTTATTGGCTAACTCTCACATCTTGACTCAACCCATTTCTAATAATCTGTGTAGCACCACGAAGTCATGGCTTACCGGGAAAGATTCAGCATGTCTGACCTGGCAGCTTCATGGCGGGTGGCTCTCTGACTCTGCTTCTTTCTCCCACAATTCTGTTCTGTCTTCCCCACCTACCTATGTTCTGACCTATCAGGCCTAGCAGTTTTCTTTATTAATTAACCAATAAAAGAAACACATAGATGACCCTCCTCCATCATTTCCCCTTTTTCTGTTTAAACAAAAAAGACTTTCACTTTAACATAGCAAAATTACATATAATAAAACAGTTATAAAGCAAGAATTACAGTTACAATATCTATATCTATTTTATCTTTTATCATAACTAAGGAAAACTATAACTATAACTAACCATTCTCCAACTCCATCAAAGACTCCAGAAGGATATAATATGACCTAAGAAAACAAGAAATAAACAACTTCCAATCTCTAGAAATGACAGAGACATCTCGCTGCCTGGACAGTTACCCAAAGTTTTTTTTGTACCATTGGGGCATCCATCTTCGGCCTACAGATCCATAGTTTCCAGCAGACATTTCCATGGAGCAGGAAATTTCAAAGGCAGTTCAGTCACTATCTGCTGTGTCCCACAGAATGTCTCGCAGACTCTTTCATGAATCAGGAACCCTGAAGAATCATCTCACCTTTAGGCAAGTTCAGCAGTCCTCTCTCTGTGGGTTCTTTGTGTCCAGTTTATGCATCAATCCAGACAAGAGCAATTTCTTGCCCAAATGGCTATTAAACTCCATAAGGAGCCTCGTCGATGCCCATCTACCTCTTGAAGTAGCTGGTGCTGCCAGGAGCAGACGTGTCTCATTGTCATGAAAAGCTCTAAGTTATTAAAACATTAAATGCCATATTCTGTTGTCTTTGAAAGATATGAAGAATACCTATCTGAAATATATCTATGCACATCAAGAAAATCTAACTAACATGGCTACAAGCTTGATTATTATCGATGATTATCTATTAACAACCTATATTTTCTAATCATACATTACATTTTTAAATGAACTACACAATCACAATACCTTAATCAAGATCAGAAATACATAGACATATAACAAAATTGACCTTAAAATCCATACCAATGCAAATTATTCATATATATATATCATATCCCCCTTTAAATGTAAAAGAACATTTATAAGCAATATTTGGGAATATGGGCACAGTTATTTCTCTCCAAACTTCTTCCTGCTGTATAATGGCGCTGTTAATCAGGTCTTTAATGGTATAACCTCTGTGCTAGATTCATCTCAGTCAGCAGTTGAGCAAAGTAATTTCTTGAGGGTGTTCACAGCAACCTTTCAGGAGGATATGGTCTATCATACCATATTGGGGTAGAAGCAATCCACAGGGTCTCATCCTCTGTGAAAACAAAAGAAGAACCTCCTTTCCAAAGTATCACATCCTTAGATCCAAATTCTGAAGTCAAGAATTGCATATATGTACCTTTAGAACATATATGCAGGTTCAGCTTAGCAGCCCATTTAATGAAATGGTTTTTTTTATACTTAGCTCCTTCACAGTCAAAAGTTTTAAAGAAAACACAATAAAATACATAATCCAGACCTTCTGTGAATTTTCCATTTTTACGTGGCTTATTTTTCTTTATTTCTTTTAGTCTATAACTATCTGTACTCTGTCTCTTTAAAGACTTTACCCTTTTTTTAAGGCATTAACTTTATTCTCTATATTTCTTTTCTTCTCTCTCCCAAGCCTAAGCACACTCATCCAACACTGTGACCCATCTAGAGGTCTTTTATGTCTGAATCTGTCCTATTGTGAATCTGCAATTTTTTTTTTTTTTTTAACAATCCGGGAGCATTTTTCCTTTGCAGTTTTAAATCACTAAGCGCTTAAGAATCTAAGCTGTGACATTCCTAGGTCAAAAACAGGTACTGCCTGCTTGCCCCGCCCAGCCCAACATGGCGGAGCTGCTCTTGCCTCTGAGCCTTGCACATTGCACTGCTAGCATGGAAGAGGTACTTGTGCCTCTGAGCCGCAGCATGCAATGACCCCCTTTTAGACACACAGCAAGTCTAGTTGCCATCAAACAAATCGTAGCACTTTACTCCAAATGTTCCATTCTAAAGCTCTGTCTCCCGCAGGAGCCAGACAGAGATCGCAATGGCGGCACAGCCCAGAAACTGGTATTTCAAAACCGCCACTTTCTAGTAGACCTGATCCCGCTGCTTCCCCAGGCAGGAAGAGCTGAGCCGTGGGCATGGTCTCAGCTACTTTGTTCCTGACCCCAAGTGGGCACACAAACATCTGGGCCCAGAAATGCTCCATAGCCAGAGTTTGCACCGGTGGCAGGGCCCAGGAAGCCGTGTTTTAAAACGGTGCAGCTTTTTTTCTGCCGCTAATGCTGAAACAGGAAATCTCTCTACAGCACGTCCTAGCAAACAGCAAAATGTTGTGTTAAACTCACTTTCCCTTTTTTTTTTTTGAGCCCTCTCAGGTTTTACGTGGAGTTCCCATTCTGTAAAAGGAGCAGCGGGCTCCCCAAAACACACCTGAAGTTGAGGAGGTCCAACTCCAGAGTTGTCCCCTGACTTCCACATGTACCACCCCAGTCCTCACTCACCAATACACAACAATAACAGTAACGTAGATAAATAAACAAAAGGAGGCACAAGAAAAATGAAAAACTTAAGGTTTGGCAGGTGTCAAAATGTGAGACTCTGAAATTTGAAACACTGTTAAATAATTTTAAAGAATATGTGAATTAGCAAAGTTTTGGCAACTGGGCAGTGGTGGCGCACACCTTTAATCCCAGCACACGGGAGGCAGAGGCAGGCGGATCTCTGTGAGTTCGAGGACAGCCTGGTCAATAAGAGCTAGTTTCAGGACAGCCAGGGCTGTTCCACAGCGAAACCCTGTCTAGATAAACCACTACCGCCCTCCCCCTCCCAGTCAAAAAAGCAAGTTTTTTGGCAGAACAAAGAGTAGGAAAAGCCAGTGTGAGTTCTGCAGTTGGAATGCAGACTGACTGGGTTCAGTTTGGGCTCTGCTACTTATAATGAGCTGGACAAGCAATCTGACCCCTCTTCACCATCTCTCCTTGTATATAAGATGGTAAGAATTGCAAAGGCCCAACAGACGGCTGTGTTGGCTAAGTAAACACCAGCTGGGAACACTGTAGCTTAGAGGAGAAGCTGGCATTTGGTGTATTAACTCTGCCAGTGTGATACAAACAGAAAAAGAGCAAGCAGTGTTGGTCACCAAAGCATCTTCCCCAAAAAGGAGAGCAGCAGGAAAGATTGCTACACTCAGAGAACAGATTGTCCCATCTCATACACGTTGTTCCAGATAATAGCCAGGAACAAAGCCGTTCCGTTCATTTTATGAGACAATATAATTTCATTCCTAAGCTATTCAAAGACAGGATATGCCACCCCATCTAGAGCGCAACAAATCTGAAATCTTTGGAAATCCAGATTAGTACAGAGGAAATATTTTAAAAATAAGGCCAAGCTTGATTGACCCCAGGAATGCATAGAAGACTTAGCTCTGGGAGAAAAAGACAATCGTGTTATTTATCAGATAGCAGGTTAAAAGGCCCAGGCCATAGATGAGGGCCGTGGGCACTGAACAGGAGCTCGGGAGTACTCAGCACTGGTTTGTGGTTTAAAAAGGCAACAAACACTAAAGCAAGAAAAACGGGAAATTCTTGACCTCACAAAAAGTGTTTAAAAGCTCCCACACTGTGTACAGCATTTAGTGTACTATAATGGATCTAACTGTGGCTTTGCCTTTCAAGTTAGGAACAGGAAGCTCGTGCGGGACATGGGCCTATAGTCCCAACATTTGGAAACAGAGGCAAAAAGAACAGGAGTTCAAGTCCAGTCTTTGCTACATGGGAAGTTTAAGGTCAGCCTAAGCTACATGAGATTCTGTCTTCAAAAATACAAAAACAGAAATGAGAGAGGGAGAGAGGGAGAGGGAAAAGGAGGAAGGAAAAGGAGGAGGGGGAGGGGGAGGAGGAGGAGGAGAAGGAGGAGGAGGAGGGAAACCTAATAGTTTCTTCTTAGTATAGTGGTCTATTATAAAGTCTAGGCAGATCTACAGAACTAGCATTTTCTAGAGATGAACCATAATTGCATCCAGTGCTGCTCTTACAAGCCAATATTTACACTAACTGGAAAAAATTTTCACTGAAAATAATCAAATGCCTAAGTACACAAAGCAAAGGATTTGTGACCCTTTTGACTGGGAAAATATCAGTGTCATTGAAGTTTTGCTAGGTTGATATTAATGAACTGTGCTCCTGAGAAAAGAATCAATATGGCAAAGATTTGTCCTCAAAATATCAACCTGTGCAATTCCAATACAAATCTTAATATAAAGCTTCATACTTTACTTTAGAATTCATGTGGGAGAATAAAAGTCCATAAACAGTCACTATGATGCTAAGAATATTAAGAAGGAACTATGTATCTTACCAGATGCCAAAGTGTGTTATAGACTTGATTAAGTGGAATAGTGTGTTTTAGCCTGAGCTTTTCAAAATTCTCAAAACATGTCACCACATAGAGACCCTTGTCTCTGAGTGGTTCTGGTGCCACATGCCAGGAGGCTGAGTTAAGAGAGCTGAGCTTCCTAACTGGGAAACATAAAAGATTCTTACCTGAAGCTATAAAGAAAAGGGAAGGTTCATTAGGCTGAACTCAAGCATGGCAAAGCTTGACAGCTAGGAGAAAAATACGGGGAAGCTTTGAGAAGCTGGAGCAGGAAACTCCTAACAAACCCCAAGGGGAAAGGCTGACCTCAGACTCAGCCAAAGCGCGGACTTCTGCATGGCAAACGAGCTGAAGTCCTGCTCATACCGAGGTCAGCCCAGTTGTCTGTTGGTACACAGCGCAAGGGCCGTGTTGCCCAAAGTTCAACGCTGATATTCTTTCAGTTCTGATTATGTGTATGTACGTGTGTGGAATGTATGTGCGCATGTGTGTAAGTTCTTTGGGGGCCCAAAGAGGCTACTGGATCCCTCAGAACTGGGGGTACCGGTGGTTGTGGGGTGCCCCGTGTGGGTGCTGGCAATCAAACTCAAGTTCTTGAAGAGCAACGTGTGTTCTTAGCCACCGAGCCCTCTCTTCCGCCCCTGGGGAGCGTGTCTGAGCCCTTAATCATTCTGGCACCACGTCAAAGAGATGATCAGCCCCTGGTCACAGTTGCTCATGACCCCGAGGGTCTAACATGAGCTGGTCTCGAGTGTTCTTATACACACGAGTCACAGTGACTCAACGATGTTTGAGGAGAGGTGACTTACAGTCCTGGGAACTTCAGAACCCGATCCAGGGTTACAAGGCCTCATGGTGTGAATGTGGGAATAATCTCTGAACTCCACGAAGTACTCAGGGGCGTTTGCTGGCAGGGCACCCGCACCCTGGCTCAGAGCACATAAAGCAACTGTGTAAGACACAGGAGACGGCCTCACACCAGCTCTTCTCAAGTAAGAATCGGTAAGAGTGCTTCAGAACATGGCCCTGCCCCTTAGCTTCTGTGTCTCACTCTGCTCCGATCAGAATGTGAGCCGTACATTCTGTGCTGGAACATCTCTCCCTCCATCAGGGCTTAGGATCACTCGGCCAGCGCTCTTTACTTTCTGCACTTGCTCCAAGCAGCCCCCGCCCCTCCGCAATTCCTGGAACAATTTTCTAAGGTGCCGCTGGGGCTGTCTCTGACCTGAGCTCTCTGGGTCTGGCCTGCCTTCCTGTAGCTACCGAAGCCTTCAGTGGAGTCAGCTTTGTTCTTAGTGGTAGACTAATGGGCACAGAGTATTAACTTCCTTTTGACAAGGGTCGATTCTGACTGAAGTCAAGTCCCTGGTGCCTGCAGCACACGGCATGACCTGAGGGACCCCATAAAACATGTCCTGCTCTGCTTCTTCCTTACTTACCAAATGGCTTTGCTCTTAAACAATGCCACGGATGAACTGGGAGATGACCCCTGGCCATTGACGACAGACATTGATTGACAGGGTTCAGAATCACTTGGGATGCCCCCCTTTTCTGAGCCCCTCCCCAAGCTTCTCTCTTTACATGGCCACTACAGGAGGAGCCCTACCAGCAATGATTATGGCGTGTGTCTGTCTACTCTAGCCACAGATAGCCACATCCACATGAGCAGTGGGTCCAAGAGAGAGAAGAGACAAACAGGGCTGGTTCTGCCAGCAACAAGGAGATGAGCAAGCAGGTGGCTGGGGTTGAGTGGAAGACACTCTAGCACTGGAAAAGCAGGGTGTGGCTCCCTGGGATTTTAGAAGAACATCCTAACTCCTGTGGCCAGGACGTGTACGTAGGACGAACCTACAGAACATTTCTGTTCCCTTAAGGGAAATTCTCCTGATTTGCGAGGATGAACTGAAGCAAAATGATCACTGTTGCAGAGGAGACAAGCACAGGAGAATGAGAGATGGGAAGACAGACTGAAGGACAGTGTG